>NW_027507764.1:524151725-525351725 GCF_037356315.1 Lithobates pipiens
AGTAGAGTGTGAAGGATGGTGGAGTGGAGTAGCTTGTTGCTGTGCATGTCCAAAGAGCCCAAAGCTGTGTACGTTGAAGGGTTGAAGCTGTGTGCGTCCAAAGAGCCCAAAGCTGTGTGGGTTGAAGCTGTGTGCGTCCAAAGAGCCCAAAGCTGTGTGTGTTGAAGGGTTGAAGCTGTGTGCGTCCAAGGAGTCCAAAGCTGTGTGCGTTGAAGGGTTGAAGCTGTGTGCGTCCAAGGAGCCTAAGACTGGGTGTATCCAAGCAGCTCGTTTGAGGGGCAAGTACCTATAGCAATACTACTGCTGAAGAGTAGCCAGGTGGGCTAGCATTTTCATTTGGATTGTGTGTATTTAATTTAAGCTTGGACCCCTGCGTGGGATTTCTGGATGGACTAATATTTTGTTTTTCCTATAATAAACGTGGGCTACCAGGCCCTTAACTATAAACGCCTGCCTGATGTGGACTAAAAATGCATCTAACCACTTGAGCTAAACACCCCAATATCACAATACACACACACACACACACACACACACACACACACACCCCTGTTCGGTTCGCACCAGAACCTGCGAACAGACCTAAACTTTGTGTGAACTTTAGAACCCTATTAAAGTCTATGGGACTCGAATGTTCACAATCTAAAGTGCTAATTTTAAAGGCTAATATGCAAGTTACTGTCCTAAAAAATGTTTGGGGACCTGGGTCCTGCCCCAGGGGACATGGATCAATGCAAAAGAAAGTTTTAAAACGGCAGTTTTTTCAGGAGCAGTGATTTTAATAATGATTAAAGTGAAACAATAAAAGTGTAATATTCCTTTAAATGTGGACCCCCACGTCAATTTTTTTTTTAATTTGATGCGGGGTTCCCCTTAATATCCATATCAGACCTGAAGGGCCTGGTAATTGAATTTAGGGGAACTCCCACGCTTTTTTTTTTTTTTTATCAATGAATGAATGAATTGTCGGCTAATACAGAGAACACTCATTGAGTGTTGTCTGTATTACGGGAGCCGACAATATAGCCGCAAGTGATTTTAAGACTTTTTTTCCTGCACAAATGACACTTTGTGCAGGGACAGTTCTAAGCACCAGAAACATGCGCCCCTTCACAGGCATACTACAGAAACCCCCCAGGTACCACATTTAAAGGAATATTACACTTTTATTGTTTCACTTTAATCATTATTAAAATCACTGCTCCTGAAAAAACGTCCGTTTTTAAAACTTTTTTTTTGCATTGATCCATGTCCCCTGGGGCAGGACCCAGGTCCCCAAACACTTTTTAGGACAGTAACTTGCATATTACCCTTTACAATTAGTGTTATACCTGAAGGGTTTCACATGTACTGCCACTTTAAGGCTGGCTCCACCCAGGAGTGATGCCAAGGGTCAAGGGGTATAGTAGCCATCTTGGACACATGTAAGCAGCCTAATAAGATGTACTGTCCTGAGATACATGTTGCAGTGTACACTGAGTACTGGAAATAAACTTCCATTGTTCCAGACCAGAGTCTTGTGTCTCTCACAACACAGAGGATATAACAGTGGCGACGAGGATGGGATTTACAAAGTGTCTATCAGTCTGAGAGAGAGACAAAGACATTGTGGATTGTTACCTGGATAAAAGTAATCACAGATCCCAGCAGGAAAATGTCATTGATCGGGACATTAAGTGAATTTGATGGAGAACAGACATCCTGGAGTTCCTGGGTGGAGAGACTGGAACAGTATTTCAGTGCAAATGCCATCCCAGGTGAAAGGCAAGTAGCAGTATTTGTGACAGTGGTTGGTGCTCAGACATATGACACTCTCAGGGATCTTCTTTTTCCTGTAAAACCAGCAACTAAGACATTGGCAGAGCTCCTGACACTGTTAGAGGGTCACTTCCAGCCTAAACCACTAGAGATTGCAGAAAGATTTCGTTTTTATCAGAGGCAGCAGCAGCCAGGTGAAGAAATTAAAGCTTATGTGCTCGCCCTTCGCAGACTAGCCTCTACCTGTTCTTTTGGGGAGTACCTACCTACTGCACTGAG
The DNA here is from genome assembly GCF_037356315.1 of Lithobates pipiens. Classification (NCBI taxonomy): domain Eukaryota; kingdom Metazoa; phylum Chordata; class Amphibia; order Anura; family Ranidae; genus Lithobates; species Lithobates pipiens. Next base: position 524,153,763 of record NW_027507764.1, read on the forward strand.
AGATAAGTTTGTCATGGGACTGAATTGTGACTCTAGCCAAAAGAGACTGTTAACAGAGAAAGACCTTACCCTTGCAAAGGCAATTGAGATAGCTTCAATGATGGAAATGGCTGTGAAAGATACAGAGGAATTGAACTCTCAGGGCAGAAGGGAAGAGGTGAAACAGGAAGTTTTCAGAACAGCAGTCAAGCCCACAGTCACAAACTGGAAATACAGACCTCCACCAAGCCGGGGGTCAGCTTGCTACCGTTGTGGGAATACAGACCATGATCACAAAGTCTGCAGGTTTAAGGATCAGACCTGTCATAACTGTGGTAAAACAGGACATCTGAAACGAGTTTGCCGGAGCAAGAAGGTGCGAGATAAACAACCTCTGAACCCCAAGACAAAGACCTATATGGTGGGAAGATATACATCATCATCTGAGTCGGAGGATGAGGAAGTGCTCCACAGTTTAGACATACATCATATGCATTCAGCACCCTCTGCAATGACTGTAGAGGTAACCATTGAGGGAAAGAAACTAAAGATGGATGTAGACACAGGAGCAGCAGTTTCAGTTATCACTCAGAAACAATGGAGACAACTTCAGACCCGAACAACTGTCCGCCCAACGCCAATAAAACTGCAGACATACTCAAAGCAGATACTCCATCCACTGGGTTATGCAAAAGTGCAGGTATTGTACAAGGGTCAGACAAAGAGATTGCCATTATATACAGTGGTGTGAAAAAGTGTTTGCCCCCTTCCTCATTTCCTGTTCCTTTGCATGTTTGTCACACTTAAGTGTTTCGGAACATCAAACCAATTTAAACAATAGTCAAGGACAACACAAGTAAACACAAAATGCAATTTGTAAATGAAGGTGTTTATTATTAAAGGTGAAAAAAAATCCAAACCATCATGGCCCTGTGTGAAAAAGTGATTGCCCCCCCTTGTTAAAACATACTATAACTGTGGTTGTCCACACCTGAGTTCAATTTCTCTAGCCACACCCAGGCCTGATTATTGCCACACCTGTTCACAATCAAGGCATCACTTAAATAGGAGCTGCTTGACACAGTAAGGTCCACCAGAAGATCCTTAAAAGCTACACATCATGCCGAGACCCAAAGAAATTCAGGAACAATTGAGAAAGAAAGTAATTGAGATCTATCAGTCTGGAAAGGGTTATAAAGCCATTTCCAAAGCTTTGGGAATCCAGCGAACCACAGTGAGAGCCATTATCCACAAATGGCGAAGACATGGAACAGTGGTGAACCTTCCCAGGAGTAGCCGGCCGCCCAAAATTACCCCAAGAGCGCAGCGACGACTCATCCAAGGGGTCACAAAAGACCCCACAACAACGTCCAAGGAACTGCAGGCCTCACTTGCCTCAGTTAAGGTCAGCGTTCATGCCTCCACCATCAGGAAAAGACTGGGCAAAAATGGCCTGCATGGCAGAGTTCCAAGGAGAAAACCACTGCTGAGCAAAAAGAACATCAAAGCTCGTCTCAATTTCTCCACAACACATCTTGATGATCCCCAAGACTTTTGGGACAACATTCTGTGGACCGATGAGACAAAAGTGGAACTCTTTGGAAGGTGTGTGTCCAAGTATATCTGGCGTAGAAGGAACACTGCATTTCATAAAAAGAACATTATACCAACAGTAAAATATGGTGGTGGTAGTGTGATGGTCTGGGGCTGTTTTGCTGCTTCAGGACCTGGAAGACTTGCCGTGATAAAAGGAACTATGAATTCTGCTGTCTACCAAGAGATCCTGAAGGAGAATGTCCGACCATCTGTTCGTGTACTCAAGCTGAAACGAACTTGGGTTCTGCAGCAGGACAATGATCCTAAACACACCAGCAAGTCCACCACCGAATGGCTGAAGAAAAACAAAATGAAGACTTTGGAGTGGCCTAGCCAAAGTCCTGACCTGAATCCTATTGAGATGTTGTGGTGTGACCTTAAAAAGGCCGTTCATGCTTGAAAACCCTCTAATGTAACTGAATTAGGACAACCATAACCCACCTCATAAACCGATCATTCCACGAAGGGATTGTTCCCAGCATCCTCAAACAAGGCATTGTCAAACCTCTACTCAAGAAACCAAACCTGGACCCTCAGGATCCAAACAACCGTAGGCCGATTACAAGCCTCAACACCATTTCTAAGATCATGGAGAAAGCTGTAGTACATCAGCTACAACTTCACCTGGATACTCACAAACTCCTGGACCCGCTGCAATCAGGCTTCCGCCCGGGTCATGGAACAGAAACAGCTCTCCTCAAGATTTGGGATGACGCCCTCGAAGCAGCAGATGACGGAGAGCCGTGTCTCCTCGTACTGCTAGACCTAAGTGCAGCGTTTGATACAGTAGATCACAATACTCTACTCGTCCGCCTCACAGAAGTAGCCGGAGTCCAAGACATAGATCTCCATTGGTTCGCGTCCTTCCTAGGAAATCGGTCACAGACAGTGAAACTAGGAAAATTCCTCTCCGAAACTCGGGCAGTCACCTGCGGAGTCCCTCAAGGCTCTCCATTGTCACCCGTTCTCTTCAACATTTACATTCGCCCACTCCTTCAAATCATCAGATGCTCAGATCTCTGCTTCCACTCTTACGCTGACGACACACAACTTTATTTCCGGATCAATGGAAAAAAAGATCACCAACAACAACTTGAAAACTGCCTCAAATCAATAGAGGACTGGATGACCACCAACTCCCTCCAGCTGAACCAATCAAAGACAGAGCTTCTTATCTTACACCCAAATCATAAGCCCGCAACCAAAACCTCCTGGTCTCCACCAACCGTCTTTGGGCAGACTATCTCCCCAAAGACCAAAGCGAAGAGTCTCGGGGTTATTTTAGACGCACAAATGTCAATGGATGCGCAAATAGGATCTGTAGTCAGTCGATCTCACCATCTACTGCGCATGCTTCGCAGACTCATCCCTTTTATCCCAAAGAATGACAAAGCAGTGGTAGTTGGAACAATCATTAATTCAGGACTTGACTACGCAAACTCGCTTTACATAGGATTACCACAATATCAACTTGCGCGATTACAACTGATCCAAAACACGGCGGCAAGGCTGATAACAGGAAAAAAACCCTGGGAATCCATTTCTCCTTCACTGAGGAGCTTACATTGGCTAACCGTAAAAAATCGGATAACGTTCAAGACCCTTTGCCTCACCCACAAATGCGTGCATAGAGAAGCTCCGCAATACCTAATGGAGAAAATAAATCATTACACACCAAACCGCAGTCTTCGATCAGCCAACAAAAACCTCCTCCTCGTGCCCAAAGCCCGGTATAAATCCAAGGGTGATCGGAGATTCGCTGTCCAAGGGCCTCTGCTATGGAATGCTCTACCAATCAACATCTGCCTGGAAGAAAATCACCTGGCTTTTAGGAAAAAACTCAAGACCTTCCTCTTTTAGCAGCTGATCAAAGCTCGCCACAGCGCCTAGAGGCGATTCAGTTCGCATTGTGCGCTATATAAGTATTTCATTCATTCATTCAATTCTGCAAAGATGAGTGGGCCAAAATTCCTCCAGGACGCTGTAAAAGCCTCATTGCACGTTATCGCAAACGCTTGGTTGCAGTTGTTGCTGCTAAGGGTGGCCCAACCAGTTATTAGGTTTAGGGGGCAATCACTTTTTCACACAGGGCCATGATGGTTTGGATTTTTTTTCACCTTTAATAATAAACACCTTCATTTACAAATTGCATTTTGTGTTTACTTGTGTTGTCCTTGACTATTGTTTAAATTGGTTTGATGTTCCGAAACACTTAAGTGTGACAAACATGCAAAGGAACAGGAAATGAGGAAGGGGGCAAACACTTTTTCACACCACTGTATACTAGAGAATGGGGGACCCCCTCTCTTTGGGAGAGACTGGATTGCTCACTTTGGTATGCCAGACATCGCCATAAATCCCTGTAACACTGTGACAATTCCATTAGGAGATAATGAGGGATGGGTGGTGTCCCTGAAGCAGCGGTTCCCAAAGATCTTTGATGACCAGTTGGGGAAAATAAAGCATGACTGTGTGAGACTCAAGCTGAAACCCAACGCCCAGCCTAAATTCTTCAAAGCTCGCACAGTACCTTTCGCACTCCAAGCAGGAGTGGAAGCAAAACTAAGTCGGCTGGAGGAACAAGGTGTCATCTCAAAGGTAGAGCACAGTGAGTGGGCATCACCTGTTGTACCAGTGAAGAAAGCGAATGGGGACTTGCGCATTTGTGGCGATTTCCGCATGGCACTGAACTCCCAACTGGAAATAGACCAGTACCCTCTACCCAGAGTAGATGACATTTTTGCCTCTCTTGCAGGGGGTCAAAAGTTCACCAAGCTTGATCTCAAACAAGCATATTTACAGTTTGAGGTCCATCCTTCTTCCCGCAAGTTTCTGACCATCAACACCCACAAGGGACTGTATGAGTACAATCGGATGGTGTTTGGTGTAGCCTCTGCCCCAGCCATTTGGCAACGGAAGATGGATGAGATTTTGGCGGACATTCCTTTCACTCAGTGCCTGTTAGATGACATGCTCATCACGGGACGGACGGACCTGGAACACAAGCAAAACGTGGAGCTTGTGTTGGAAAGACTCCAAGAGCAGGGTCTGAAAGTGAACTTAGCAAAATGCCAATTCATGGTGCCGAAATTGGAGTTTTGTGGCCACCTTGTGGATGCAGACGGTATACACACCACAGAAGCCAAGGTTGATGCCTTAGTCAAAGCTCCTGCCCCAACCAATGTCCAGCAGCTGCGATCATACCTTGGCTTGCTGAATTATTACCACAAATTTCTGCCAGATCTGGCACACACCTTGTTTCCGTTGAACAAGCTTTTGGAGAAACACTCCAGATGGGACTGGTCGGCTGCATGCCAACGCGCTTTTGAAGTCTCTAAGCGGAAGCTGTTGGCGTCACGCATGCTTGTTCACTATGACCTCCAGAAGCCTCTGACCTTGGCTTGTGATGCCTCACCCTATGGTCTGGGGGCTGTACTGTCTCACATCTTACCTGATGGGTCAGAAAAACCAGTGGCATTTGCCTCCAGGTCTTTGACAAAAGCAGAAAGCAATTACTCACACATTGACAAAGAGGCTCTTGCGCTGATATGGGCAATTAAGAAGTTTCATCTTTACCTGTATGGTAGGGAATTCACCATACTGACAGACCATAAACCACTCCTTCAGATCTTTAGCCCTGACAAAGGCATCTCTCAGACTACTGCGGCCCGCCTCCAACGCTATGCCCTGTTCTTGGGAGCGTACAGTTATAAAATCCAGTATCGCGGTCATGATGCCAATGCTAATGCGGACGCAATGTCCCGACTGACAGGGAGGTCAATGGACTCCTCTCCACCGGTCAAGAGTTGTCGTTACACCAGCCTGTCCTTCTTGTCTTCTGGGGAGATAGCAGCCCATACAGCCAAGGATACCTTTCTGAAAACAATACTCTCCTGGGTACGGTCCGGTTGGCCTGCAACCGTCACACAGGATTATGAACCTTATTTCCGTAGGCGTATGGAATTAACTGTGGCTGGTAACTGTGTTTTATGGGGAGACCGAGTGATCATTCCACAGACCCTCCGGAGACACATTCTGGACTTGCTACATACTGGTCATCCCGGGGGCACACGTATGAAACAAAAGGCCCGAGGCTATGTGTGGTGGCCAAACTTAGACTTGGATATCACAACATATGTGAATGCTTGTGCTGGATGTTCACAAACTGCAAGAGACCCTCCTCGAGGGTGCGTCCAGCCCTGGACTTGGCCCACGGTTCCTTGGTTTCGACTACACTTGGACTTTGCAGGTCCGATCAGAGGACACACCTTCTTGATCATAGTGGACGCCCATTCAAAGTGGCCTGAGGTAATTCCTGTTACTCAGCCAACAACTAAGGCAACAGTTTCCATACTGTTACATCTCGCTGCTACATTTGGATACCCCAGAGAAATCGTCACAGACAATGGTGCACAATTCACCAGTCAGGAGTTTCAGCGTTTCTTGACTGCCCACAACATCAAGCACAAGTTGACCACACCTTACCACCCAGCTACAAATGGTCAAGCAGAGCGGTTTGTGCAGACTTTTAAACGCTATTTCGAAGCTACAGTGGCTACAAGTAAACAGCAGTCCCTGTCACCCCAGCAGCTGGACTCCTTCCTTTCTGCTTACAGAAACACACCACATGCAACCACCGGGAAAACTCCAGCAGAACTCCTTCTGGGTCGGCAGCCATGGACTGTTTTGGACATGCTCCGCCCACAAACAGTCCAGGAACATGTACTGCAGTCCCAAGAGAAGATGGTCAAACACCATGAGATCCCCCGATTCACAGCCCAACAAAAGGTATGGGCCCGATCTTATGGGGCTTCCAACACCCGTTGGCTTCCTGCCTTTTCTCGTTTTGTTTTTGTTTTTTTTTTGTTTTTTTTTTTGTTTTTTTTTGTTTTGTTTTGTTTTAGGGATGGATGGAAGGTGTTATACCTGAAGGGTTTCACATGTACTGCCACTTTAAGGCTGGCTCCACCCAGGAGTGATGCCAAGGGTCAAGGGGTATAGTAGCCATCTTGGACACATGTAAGCAGCCTAATAAGATGTACTGCCCTGAGATGCATGTTGCAGTGTACACTGAGTACTGGAAATAAACTTCCATTGTTCCAGACCAGAGTCTTGTGTCTCTCACAACACAGAGGATATAACAATTAGCACTTTAGATTTCTCCCATAGACTTTTATAGGGTGTTCCCGGCTTTTTGAATTTGCCGCGAACAGCCCAAATTGCCTGTTCAGCGAACAGTGAACAATGTTCGAGTCGAACATGAGTTCGACTCGAACTCAAAGCTCATCCCTACATCTGACCACAGACATGTGGTCTGGCAAACACGAGCAGGGAAGGTATATCACTTTTACTGCCCATTGGGTGAACCTTCTGACGGCCGTCAAGCATGTAATCCGTGGCACCCGTGTAGATTTGGTTTTACCGCCACGGATTGCATGCAGGCCTGGCTCTTCTTCTGCTACTCCATCCTCCTCCCTCTCCTCCTCGGCTGACTCCTCCTTTTCCGCTGCTAGCGTCTCTTCTGCTGCGCCGCCCAAGCTCCCCAGAACCTATTTGACATGCCAGGTGAGACGTTGCCATGCCGTGCTGCGTCTGTTTTGCCTGGAAGCCAAGAGCCACACTGGCCCGGCACTCCTTTCAGCTTTGCGTTCACAGGCAGATCAGTGGCTAACACCGCTCAATTTGACAGTTGGTAAAGTGGTGTGTGACAACGGTGCATATCTGCTTAGCGCATTGAAAAAGGGCAAAATGACGCACGTGCCATGCATGGCACACGTCTTAAACTTGGTCGTGCAGCGATTCGTTGTCAAATACCCTGGGGTCCAGGACATCTTGCGGCAGGCAAGGAAAATCTCGGCCCATTTCAGAAGATCTTACACGGCCATGACTCGCCTTGCTGACATTCAGCGGCGACACAATCTGCTGGTTAGACGTCTTATTTGCGATTGCCCAACGCGATGGAACTCAACCTTCTATATGCTTGATAGGCGGCTCCAGCAGAAACGTGCAGTTAACATCTACCTGTATGAACTCTGCGGCAGAACAGGTTCTGGGGAGCTGGGTTTTTTTTCACCGCGCCAGTGGCTGCTCATGCGCGACACATGCAGACTTCTGCGCCCATTTGAGGAGATCACCAAACTGGTCAGTCGCAGCCATGGCGCCATCAGTGACATGGTACCTTATGCCTTCTTTATGGAGCGTGCATTGCGTCGTGTCATTGATCAAGCTGTGGAGGAGCAGGAGCGGGAAGATGAGGAAGTCGTAATGCTGGATGAATTCCCGGGGGGGGGGGGGCTACTCTATCTGAGACAAGTGAACAACAGGATTCTGAAGAGGAGTCAGAGGAGGATGGTGCCGGGGCGGATGAGGAGGAGCAAGAAGAGCATGCTTTAAACCTTTCTGGGATCCCTGTTGTGCGTGGATGGGGAGAGGAGAATGAAGAGGACGACATTATCCTGGATGATGAGCAGGAGCCAGGCCACCACACCGCTTCCAGTTTAGTGCAAATGGGGGCCTTCATGCTCCAGTGTTTTAATAGGGATCCCCGTATAAAAAGCATAAGGGTCAAGGACCAGTACTGGGTGGCAACATACTTAGACCCCCGGTACTAACACAAAATGGCGGAAATGTTACCGCCGTCACAGAGGGCTGTCAAAATGGAGCACTTCCAGGCCTTGCTTCGAGAAATGCTGCATTCTGCTTTTGCGTGCGCTGGCAGAGGAGCAATTCCCACTCCCAGAGAAGAAGTTGCGGGTACCAATCCAACAGCGCCTGCAAGAAGAGGCCGGTTTGAAGATGTGTTGGTGACTTCAGATATGAGGTCATTCTTTCAGCCGACCCATCGACAGGTGTCATCCGGATCCAGCATCAGGGAACGCCTAGACCGTCAGGTGTCCGACTACATCGGGGTAACGGCCGATGTGGACGCTCTGAGGAGTGATGAACCCCTGGACTACTGGGTGGGCAGGCTTGACCTCTGGCCAGAGCTTGCCCAATTTGCAATGGAACTGTTGGCTTGCCCCTCGCCCAGTGTCCTGTCCGAAAGGACGTTCAGCGCAGCAGGGGGGATCGTAACCGATAAGCATACTCGCCTAGCTCACGACAGTGTTAACTACCTCACATTTCTAAAAATGAATGAGGCATGGATCTCGGAGGAATTCAACACATGTGACCAGTAGACCATGTATATGTCTATAAACTATTTTTTTATTCGAGCACACAGACCTTCTTTCTTCATTTGGCTCACTTCCTTGTCCAAAAAAAGCTCACCGTACTATATGCCCGTACCCTCCTGTTTGAAGAGGTTGAGCGGTGTCATATTTCTACTGGGGCTGCTTATTATGAGGGGCTCCCACCATCCCTGTGCTGTGCTGACTTCCTCCTGGGGCTGCTTATTATGAGGGGCTCCCACTATCCCTATGCTATGCTGACATCCTCCTGGGGCTGCTTATTATGAGGGGCTCCCACCATCCCTGTGCTGTGCTGACTTCCTCCTGGGGCTGTACCTCTGCTGTGCAAATTATGAGGGGCTCCCACCATCCCTGTGCTATGCTCATTATGAGGGGCTCCCACCATCCCTGTGCTATGCTCATTATGAGGGGCTCCCACCATCCCTGTGCTATGCTCATTATGAGGGGCTCCCACCATCCCTGTGCTGTGCTGACTTCCTCCTGGGGCTGCTTATTATGAGGGGCTCCCACCATCCCTGTGCTATGCTGACATCCTCCTGGGGCTGCTTATTATGAGGGGCTCCCACCATCCCTGTGCTATGCTCATTATGAGGGGCTCCCACCATCCCTGTGCTATGCTCATTATGAGGGGCTCCCACCATCCCTGTGCTATGCTGACTTCCTCCTGGGGCTGCTTACGGTGCAGGTGTCAGTGCTGTATATCACGGTGCTGGTGTCAGTGCTTTATGTCACGCTGCTGATGTCAGTGCTCTCCATCACGGTGCTGGTGTCAGATCCCTCTATCACGGTGCAGGTGTCATTGCTGTATGTCACGCTGCTGATGTCAGTGCTCTCTATCACGCTGCTGGTTATCATCTCCTGCACCCTCTTCTTTGCCTACCCTGACCTTCCCTCTCCTCCATTGTCTTCATGCGCTCCACAGTCCTGAATTGTCACAACAATTTCGCATATAAAAAAAGAATGCTTGTAGTTGTCGATCCCAGATTCACCTCATACATGTGTTATGTCATTGGCCATGTGGTGGGACTATGTTTGCACAGCTAGTAATTATTTTGTGGCTGCAAATCGGACCTGTAGGTTTGCAAAGTTTGCCTCCCATTGAAGTCAATGGGGCCCGCCGCGAACGTTACGGTTCGCAAACTATCGGCCGTGTTCGCAGTCCGCGTTCGCGAAACGTCCCGTCGGAAGTTCGTCCATCACTAGTCCTGAAGACTTCTCCCTGTCGCCAAGTACCGCAACATGTCAACTAGCCTCTTCTCCGGAGTGATGGCTTGCTTTATGCAGGTATCCTGAGATCATTCCTGAAATCATCAGGATTATTCTCCCGGATCTCACGAAGCAAAGGCATGTGCGAGAATTGGTCACGCTGGAGCAACCAATTCTTGCTCCATGAACTCCTCCTCGCCCTGTTCATGGACTGGGTTTGGGTCAAAGCTAAAAGCCCAACACCAAGCCCCGGCACAGCACGAATTGTATGATGAGTACGCTCAAAGCGGTCGGCTGGTCAGAACGGACTAACAGAAAGCACTGATACACAGCAAGGCCGGAAAGAACGAACTGAAAACCAGAAATGCATGGACAAGCAGTACAGAAAATCAAAGCGTACTATAGAAATATAGGACGCAATGACAAACAAATGCAAACTGACTACAGGCACTGATAAGCAGACATCACAACCACAAGCACAAACTGTAGAGCAGTAACGATCTGAACCATAGGTCTGAAAAGCGTGAATCATCTCTTACCAAACTTCTACTAACACGCAATAAACACGAAATCAGCAGAAGGAGCCCAAAGGGTGCCACATGTGGTGCTGAACTTCCCTTTTATAGTCCCATCGTACGCGGTTTACTACACCGCGTTCTTGATAATCGGAAATTCCATCAACTTTGTCCGACTGTGGGTATGCAACACAAGTTTCAGACAAAATCCGTCTGAAAAAATCTGACGGATTTTGTGGTCGGAATGTCCGACCGTATGCACAAGGCACTAGAAAAGGACAGGCAGCATCAAAATCTACTATTTCTAAATGAATTCAGCAAGAAACTGTTCAGGCTTATGATTTAAAGAGGAGAATTCCACCCTCTCAAATCAAAAGCGCAATCCACTACGACTGCTAGTGCTTCGTGGGAGCGCATCACCAAGCTTCCATGGTTCAAATCTGCAAGGCCTAAACTTGGTCTTCAGACCAAGATTTTATCAGGTGAATGTAAAAAGGCATGAAGATATTGCCTTTGGGCGTAGTATGCTGCAGGCAGCAGTATAACTCCTATAGTTTCATGTTGACCTAATTCTGTTGTGTCTCCCTCCCCTCAGTTGGCATTGCTCTGGGACATCCCACATAGTAATTACTATGGCTCTGTGTCCCGTGATGTACAATTAAGAAAATAGGATTTTTATAATGGCTTACCTGTAAAATCATTTTCTTTGGCGTACATCACGGGACACAGAGGTCCCTCCCTTCTTTCTGGTATACACTTGTATTGCTTTGCTACAAAACTGAAGTACTCCCAGTAGTGGGAGAGGTTATATAGGGAGTGGACTTCCTGTCTTAGGGTGTGCCAGTGTCCATCACCTGAAGGTGGCCTATAACCCACATAGTAATTACTATGGTCTGTGTCCCGTGATGTACTTTAAAGAAAAGGATTTTACAGGTAAGCTGTTATAAAAAAAAATATTTTTTCCCCCCAAATACTGTGTGAAAATAAAATTGAAGCAATCGCTGACAGTCAGTAGCTCTTTTTCCTGTGAGTCTCACTACTGTACCAGTAAATGTAGAGACCAACATGTCATATCAAAGGTACAGTAGTGAAGAGGCCTACACGTTTCTGAGCATGACAGATAGTGAAGAGGAAGTCACTCATCTGTCTGATTCAGCAGTGGTCCCTGCCAAAGGTCAGACATACCCGACCCCGTTCTTCTGCTGTTGTTGAGGTGCAAGAACCGCAGGGCTCTCATATGGAGCAGAGAGCCAGTACTAGTGCCGCTCATCCTTCTGGTGAACTGGCAAGCCCCAGCGGCATAGTACATCCAGCATTGCAGTAACACTTGGTGATGTGGCGAATCCAATTAGTGCAGTTCAAGCTGGTGAGGTGGCTAGCACAAGTAGTGTCCCGCTGCCACCAAGAAGAAAAACACAGGCCCGTCGAGTCCATAGTGCCCTTCCTGCTGCATTTGCCAATCCTAATTGGGAGCCCACCCACTTCTGCAGCACCTGCACTTCCCCCATTCACTGGTCAACCCGAAATTTAGGTGGAAACAGTTGATTTTACACCATAGTTTCATAGTTAGGTTGAATAAAGACACCAGTCCATCCAGTTCAACCTGAGTGAGTGTCTACAATTGTCCCTATCCCTGTATATTGCACACTCACATTGGTCCCTACCCTCAAGGAGCCCACAGGCCAAGGTCCCCATTCATAAACTAGGGCCAATTTTTGACAGAAGCCAATTAACCTACCTGCATGTCTTTGGAGTGTGGGAGGAAACCGGAGTACCCGGAGGAAACCCACGCAGGCACAGGGAGAACATGCAAACTCCAGGCAGGTAGTGTCGTGGTTGGGATTTGAACCAGCGACCCTTCTTACTGCTAGGTGAGGGTGCTAACCACTACACCACTGCGCTACACCACTTGATTTTTATTCGCTGTTTTTCACAGAAGATCGCTATAGATCTATTGTGGACCAAAGAAATTTGTATGCTGGTCAATTCATTGCCGCTAATCCCCAGTTGACCCTTGGCAGAGATTGGAGACCTATTTAACGTCTCCAAATTTAAGACCTTCCTCAGCCTATCCCTCCTCAAGGACATAACTAAAAAGAGTAAATTGCTGTCATATTGGTCCACTGACCCAATTCACCACATGCCCCTGTTCTCTGCCTCCATGACCAGGACACGATATGAACAGTCCAAATTTCTACGGAGACTGGGGTTGTGGATAAACCCCTCTGTGTCCATGAATACAACCTTAATATGGGAGGGGTGGACCTCAATGACCAGTTGTTGGCGCGGTACCTAATTGCCCATAAGGCCAGATGCTGGTACAAAAAAGTGTCTGAATACTTATTTCAATTTGCTCTGCTGAACGCTTTTGTGCTATACAAAGCTTCAGGGCGGACTGGATCCTTCCTCAAATTCCAGGAAGAGATAGTCACAGCCCTTCTGTTTCCAGATGGTGCCATGGCCCACCTTACAAATGCAAATGCAGTGAGCAGGCTGCATGACAGGCATTTTCCATATGTCCTCCCTGGTGCCCCTACCCAAAGAACACCCCAAAGAAGATGTCATGTCTGCAGAAAGCATGGATTTAGGCGTGACATCCTCTTTTAGTGTCCCTCCTGTCCTGACCAACCTGATTCCTGCATCGGTGACTGTATCAAACGCTACCACACACTAGAGGAGTATTAGGGTACAGCACTACACAGTCCTAGGGCACGCTAACACAGGGTCTTGAAAGATGTGATGGCCATCACATTTTGAGAGACTCTAATCTTTAACGTTCAGTTTAAAGTTTTTATAAAAGTGAAAAAAACACACACAAAAACACAAAAAAAAAAAATAGTAGTTTTATTTTTTTTCTCTCTATTGTTCTCTCTCTTATGTTCGCTCTCTACTGTCCACTCTATTGTTCGCTCACTATTGTTCTATATCTATTGATCTCGCTCTATTTTATTTTTACTATGCTTTATTGTATTTGCTTTGCAGGCAGGGTGTGTCTTACTGCTATACTATAATGTTACTTCGTTTTATTGTTAACCATCATTTGGTTAGCAGGTATGCCATTCAGCTGTAGCACGGGTTTATTTATCTTGACAGCAACAGTGTTTGCTCCCATGATACGGAAAGCCATGATTCCAGCACCGTCGGATGTGATTTCACCACCACAGTTAAAAAAAAAAAAGAGCATATATGCCAAAGCATGGGGGCAGGGGTGGAGAAGAGATTTGTTCGTAACATTAGGGGAGGATTACCCCCATCCTTTGGCATATATTTTTTAGGCACAGATTGCAATGTTTTATTTTTGCTATGTTTTATTGTATTTGTTTTGCAGGTATGGTAAGTCTTACTGTTATACTGTAATGTTACTTTGTTTTATTGGTAAACATCATTTGCTTAGTAGGTACGCAATTCAGCTGCAGCACGGGTTTATTTATTTTGACAGCAACAGCGTTTGCTCCCACGATATGTAAAGCCGTGACTCCAGCGCTGTAGAAGGTGATTTCACCACCACAGTTAAAAAAAAAAGAAAAATGGTGCATGTATGCCCATCATTAGAAGTGGGTGGATGAAGGGCAGTATTCTAATGGTGGGCATATTACAATGTATGCACAAGGACCAGCAACATACTGGTATGTTGCTGGACTTTGAATGGGTATAACAGAATGATGCCTGTGGGTTTAGGTATCATCTTGGTATCATTCTTTTCAGCCAGCAGTCAGCTTTTATGTAAAAAAAAAATTCTAGTGGCTAATTATGTCTTCCCCCCCCCCCCACCGTCTTCTAATGGTTTTCTCTGGCTCTCCTGTCCCAACAGGGAACCTGAGAATGCAGCCGGTGATTCTGCCAGCTGACCATAGAGCTGATCAGAGAACAGGATGGCTCCAATCAGCTCTATGGCCTAATAAATCGGAAGCTTCGAGCATTTCATGACTTGGATTTCCCCGGATATAAACAGCGCCATTGAGAAATTGGGAAAGCATTTTATCACAACGATCTTGGTGTAGTCGGATGCTTTGAGGGCAAAGGAGAGGTCTAAGGTCTAATAGACCCCATTTTTTTTCAAAAAAGGGTACCTGTCACTACCTATTGCTATCATAGTATTTACATTCCCTGAGATAACAATAAAAATGATTAAAAAAATGAAAGGAACAGTTTAAAAAAAAGACTGTTCACACCTCCCCCCCCCCCCCACCCCCCACTCTCGCGCAAAGACAAACACAAGCGTCGGTCTGGCGTGAAATGCAAACAGCAATTGCATCATGCATGTGAGGTATCACCGCAAAGGTCAGATCGAGGGCAGTAATTTTAGCAGTAGACCTCCTCTGTAAATCTAAAGTGGTAACCTGTAAAGGCTTTTAAACATGTATGTAGTTTGTTGCCGCTGAACGTTTGTGCGCAGTTTTAAAGCATGTCCTGTTTGGTATCCATGTAAGATTAATATAGTGTAGAGCAATATAGTGTGTTTTACTGCAATAAAATGAAAATAAGTGTTTCTTATCATAAATCACGGGACACAGAGCCATAGTAGTTACTATGTGGCTTATAGGCCACCTTCAGGTGATGGACACTGGCATGCCCTGAATTAAAAAGTACACTTCCTATATAACCCCTCCCACTGGTGGGAGTACTTCAGTTTTTTCACCAGTGTCTAAGATGTTGGTCACGAGTGAAGGTGTGCTGTGCTGGGGCTAGCCATGCAGACCGGATCCATTCAAAGTGTCTTTTTGGCCGAATTGAATGGTACCCAGGCGTCGTATCCAAATGTAGCACTTATATTTTTAGAGAGCTGGACCCCGACATCCAGTACTTTTTGGTAGTAAGGCCATAAAGTTTACTAATGGAGGTGCTATCACAGGTCCAGGATTGTGGGGTTCCTTGAGGATCCCCGGTTCCTGAAGGTTTTAACAGACCCCACCATGAAGGGTGAAGATTGGGTCTGGTGGTTTACCACAGAAAACCCTGCGGTGGGAAAGGTAAGTGGAGTTTTCTAAGAAATTTGCTGCATCAACCTGAGCATTAATAACAGTAACAGAGCTGAACTATTACTCAAGCAGCAGATGCATTCCTTCTGATAGTACCTCTGCTTTGTACATCGAGCTATGGTCAGAAGGGGGTGAAAAACACCTCAATAAGGGGTTCTAGAAAGCCTTTTACAGTCACACAGAAGCCTAGATCCATCCCAGTAAGATGGCATCCTCCCCTGAGAGTAATATGGCTCGTCACAGTGAACCATCAGGAGGAGCTGCAGCTGCTCTTAGACACTGCAGCCCCTGTGTATTTTACTAAGGGTTTTTTTTTTAAACTATTTTAAGATTAAAGTAAAGATTGATGCTTTAAACGCATTCCAGAGTGGGACTAAGCATAGCAGCTACCCGTCCATTGCTCAGGACCCTCATTCTGAGGAACAAGGGGCAAGAGATGACAAATTTCTCTCAAGGACCAGGAAAAGGCTGATGTCTCCTCTTCCGAAGAACCTTATGTGGAATATCAGATTCGCAGGAAAGGTTGTTGGTACAGTCGTTCACTGAATTGGTCTGCTCCACATTTTTACTGCCACTAATGCAGTCAGTCGATGAGCCCACTTCTGGTTTGAGTTCACTAAAGCCTCCTCAATCTGTTTGTGCTTTTTCTATCCATTCATGGCTAAGAAAGCTTATATATTCTGAGTGAGAGCACCCAGATAAACCGTTCTTTTCCTCTGATAAAGTTCTCAATACTTTATTCTATGGAGGAAGGGTTTTATGGGGAGTTCCAGCAATTTACACTGCTATATTCTCTGTAGATAAAAACCTGACTTGTCCAGTAGACAATGCTCATATGCTAAAGGGTCCTACAGATAAGAGGTTGGAGTTCCTTTTTAAAAACTATATTTCACTCGCAAGTTCAGTCATTCATCCTGCGCTGTCAGCGTGCAGAGTATTTCAGGCCTCAAAGGACCAGTTTATAGAGGTACTCAAAGTTATTCCTGATCAGCAGGCCCAAGATTTGGCCAGCATATCAGAAGCATTGTATTTCCAGTGGACGCTATGAACGCTTCTATTCTCAAGGCCTCATGGCTCATGCTAGAGTTGGTACATGTGCGTAGAATCCTATGGTTGAAAAATTGGTCGGCCAAAGCGCCATGCAAAATCTCTTGGCCAGTTTCCCTTTTTATGGTGAACGGTAATTTGGAGACGATCTGGATAAGTATATCCAAATAATTTTTAATGGGAAAGTTCCCTTTTTTCCAGTGCAGAAGAAGTTTTTTATCTTTTAAATATGCTTCTTCTCCAGTACCAGGGGCATCAGCCTACAGGCAGTCACAATGTCCCCCACGTCAAGTTTCAAGAGGTAAACCTCAGGGTCAAAGAGGGCCTGGGGGAGGTAATTCACAAAACAAAATACTAAAGCCTTATGAAGGGGCGCCCCTGCTTGCTTGAGTGGGGGAAAGGCTTCACAGTTTTCAAGGATCTGGCAGGAACAATGTCAAGTCAGATGGGTGGCCCCCTGCCCTGACTCCCCGGCAAGGGTAGGAGTGGTTTCTGTCTGGTTATTATGGACAAACCTCTCCGTTGGTTCCCCCCCCCTGCTGAAGGGGCGGATGGTCCCGCCCAGGGATGGGGGACACATAGTCCCTTGCTGGCGGCATCCTCGGACACTTCCGGGCGCACACCTCACGCACGTCCGCTCGTTTTAGCGGACGTGCGTGGCGCATACCTCACGCACGTCCGCTCGTTTTAGCGGACGTCCGTGACACTGTGACGCCACGCGATTGCGACGGAAGTGACGTTATTTCGGGGCCGCTTTCCGGCCTTCCAGGACGCCGGGGCGGCCACACGAGGCTGATCCTGTTTAGGCGGCCAATGCGTCTGGGTGTACACCGGCTGATTGGTGGGCGTATGCACCTGCAGCCAATTTTCAGGCTTTAAATACAAACCTTCCTTCACAGGAAGTGCACATTTACCCAGGGGGAAAGAAACCTGCACCTGTTGTTTGGTGAGCATGATTTTTCCTCTGTATTTGACCTGCATTTTGGTGATGTATTGCACCAAAATAAGTTTCTTTATTAGTTGTTTGGTATGAGGACTGATCTAACTAACTTACAGATCGGACTTTAGAAAACATGAGTCAGGGACTGCGCCAGTTACCCCTTGTGGACTAACGCTTAAGTAGCCGTCCTTTCCTCATTACCTTCTGGAATAGTCTCCCACCAGGTCTTATAATCCAGGTAATGACCTCACTACTGGTCTGGCTGTTCTAATGAGGCTAATATATCTGCTTGGTACTTTCTCACACTATCATTACACACATATATTTTTTCACGCATGTACATGCGTCTATGCACTTGATACTTTTATTGGTTATGTCTCCTATTGCCGTCACCTACTTCAAGGCATTTTGTCTTGTATATTTTCACATGTGGTTTTTCTTGTTGCACGTTTTATATTTTCGTTACTTTTTTCACCATCTTCTAGCGCAAATTTTTTTTTTTCTCGTTCTTTTCTTTTCTTTTCTTCTTCTGTTTGAGTGCCTACACTTTCACCGTTTCCACCAGTCCACTGTTCATCACTCCTTTTTCTTTTTCTTTTTCTTTTTCCCCATCCCCCTCTTTCCTTGTTGTTATGACTTACACAGCAGCACTCATCAACACATTCACTCATTTTTGGCTTTCCCTTCCCCCTCTCCCCTTTTTCCTAGGCACTTTAGATACCTCCAGACATGGTCCCCCCTTTTTTTCTTTTTTCTTTTTCCTTTCTTTTTTAGAAAGCACCCTACATGGATATTTGGATAATTGGGGGTGCACATATATATATATAATTCTTGGTATACATAATGAGGTTATGATAGTATTAACCTCATACCACGTATGCACCCCATGTTTCCAATATTAAATAATCCTTGTTTTTAATTTTTTGCCTGTTGTTGGGATCTTGCTGCAGGTGTGACCCACCGTATCATCGCGGTACCCTTATTCGCACCTACCCCCCCGGATTCTTCTCTTTTCTGGGGGGCAAGGCATTTGTGTGACCTCCCGCGAGTCACGTCAGTGGGCTTGTGATGCTGTCTCCTCTTCCCCCTGACGGTCTGGCGACACATATGGACCAGGTACCACTCCAGTTGCGTAAAGGAAATTGGGACATTGCCCTCTGGGGGAATTCTATCCGAAGTACTATAATCCACCTTACCTACCTGGAAGTACATCATCGGGTAAACCATATTAAATTAATATTGGGTATTCCCAACATGCATAACACCGGATTTATTTATTCAGTGTAACCTTGTCTTTCTTTTAACAGACTATCATCTCTGAAGAAGACCCCCTTTGGGGTTGAAACGCGTTAGATTCATGCTTTCACTGTTACTAACCTATACAGTGTAACATATAGCTAGATTCATGTTTTCACTGCTACTAACCCATACAGTGTAACATATAGCTGTGTCTGTTAATATACTTCCATGTGACATTATATGTACCTTATACACATGATTTTGTCTGTTATACAAATGTTCAGGTGAAGCTCATGTTTGTTTTTACCAAATAATATTAAAATACCTTTTATACTACTTCTATTGGCTTCTATTACTGTCTCTTGCTGCCTAAAAACCCCGTTTGTGGGGGAACTGGTTTTATTTGTATCTACTTGGGGTGAGCAGCACCCTCCTAGCTCTTTGTAGCACTGTGTTTTTCTTTGATTGCCAGTCAGATGGGTGGCTTCCTCAATTTCTCTAGGTTACAAACTAGAGTGTCCGAGAGTTCCCATCTCCTCATTTTCTCAGATCAAACGTTCCCAGAGATCCAGTGAAAATGAATCTCTTTCTAGCTTTGGATCATCTCTTGTCTCAAGAGTGATATCGGTGGTCCCTTTGGTAGAGCAAGGTTTAGGGTTTTATTGAAACCTTTTTACGGTTCCAAAACCGTATGGGGATGTCAGACCCATTTTAGATCTCAAAGATCTAAACCAGTTTTGAATATCTGTTCTTTTTCACATGGAGTCAATCCAGTCAGTAGTCTCCATCCTACAAGGGGGAGAATTTCTGGCGTCAATCGACATCAAGGATGCTTTTCCACGTGCCAATTTTTCCCGACTCACAAGAAATTTCTTTGATATCCAAGAATCTTCAGAAAGGAAAATCCTCTCTACCAGATACCTCAAAAGTGGTAACAGATGCCAGCCTTCTAGGCTAGGGAGAAATGCTGGAAGAAGCATCTGTCCAAGGGAAATAGTCCAACCTTTCCCAGCGATATTCTAGAGATTTGGGCAGTACGCCTGGCCCTAGAGGCCTGGACGCTCAGACTACAGAATTGTCCTGTCAGGATCCAATCCCACAATGCCACAGCAGTGGCCTATATCAATCACCAATGGGGCACGAGAAGTCCTGCAGCCCAGAGAGAGGTGAATCATATTTTATCTTGGGCAGAAAACAACATTCCTTGCCTATCAGCAATTTTCATTCCAGGAATAGAGAATTGGCGGGCAGACTACTTGAGTCACCAACAATTGTTGCCAGGAGAATATTCCCTTCGCCCTGACATCTTTCTGTCGATATGTCAAAGAGGGGGAGTTCTGGACATGGATCTGTTTGCACCCAGGTTCAACAACAAGATCGACAACTTTCTGTCAAGGACAAGGGATCCGATGGCATACGGAACAAATGCCTTTATTTTCCATGGGATCAATTTTCTTTCATTGATCTTTGTTCCCACCTGTTCTGCTTCCGCATATTTTCACAGGATCAAGCAAGAAAGGAAGGAGGTGATTTTTGTGGCCCCAGCATGGCCCAGATATCTTGGTTTGACACGATCATAAAGATGGCAGTAGAGGACCTTTGGACCCTACTGCTATGGCCAGACCTTCTCTTGCAAGGTCTGGTATTCCATCCTACCTTACAAACGCAAAATGTAGTGGTTTGACTATTGAGACCCACATTCTGGAAGATCGTGGGCTGTTGGCTTCAGTAGTTTCTACTTTTGGTTAATGCTAGAAAGCCGGCCTCCAGGGTCATATTGTATAGAATCTGGAAGGCATATGTCTCCTGGTGTGAATCCAGGGGTTGGCACCCCAGGTAATATGTCATAGGTAGGATCCTTGTATTCCAATCAAAGGCCAGATGTTGGCCTTATCTGTGTTTTTTTTTTTTTTTTTTTTTATATGACCGCTTCACGCGCTCTGGTTCGTAACTCTATTCAGGGGGTAATGTGGCTTAATCCTCCAGTTAGGTCTACCCTGAACCCTTGGGACTTAAATCAGTCCTGTTGGCTTTACAGAAGCAGCTTTTTTTTTTTTTATTTTTTTTTTTTTTTTGTCAATACGAGAATTTCCTTGGTCCTCTTGATGAAGAAAAATAATTTTCTTGGATGCCATATCTTCTGCAGGAAGAGTATCAGAGTTGGCTGCTCTTTCTTGTAAAGAGCCATATTGGTTTATTCATAAGGATAAGGTTGTATTGCGGCCTCATCCTGTATTCCTACCGAAGGTAGTATCGGTTTTTCATTTAAATCAGGATATTGTTCTGCATTCATTTTTTCCAGAACCTCGTTCTATAGTAGAAGGTCACTACATTCTCTTGATGTGCTGAGAGCAGTCAGGTTCTACTTGAAAGTGGCCGCTTGGATTCATAAAACAGATGTTTTATTTGTGTTGCCAGATGGTCCTAAAATAGGGAATAGCAGCATCAAAATCTACTATTTCTAAAAATGGATTAGTCAAGTTATTGTTCAAGCTTATGGTTAAAGAGGAGAATTCCTCCTTTTCAAATTAAAGCGCACTTCTCCAGGGATGTTAGTGTGTGAGGGCTTACCTAGGTTGGAGTCCATGGTGCAGAGATGTACGCTCACCCTTGCAAATACACACAGCCCACGGTAACAAAGAGATAAGCTACCTGGGCTGTGAATCTGTGCACGGGGGCTTGGCAGGAAAAGCCAAGGGATCATCGAAGTAAAGCCGTTGTCCAGGATTCCAGAAGTCGGCATTAACTAAATACAAGCCAGGGTCAGTCTTGGAACACTGTAACTTTGAACACAGGAACCTTTGGCGACAAGAGACAATGAACTGACAAAGCCCTTAGAGTGAAGCAGTGCTTTATACCCAGCTAATTAGGTAACCTGCCACAGCTGAACCAAGAGTGACAGGTACAAACAGAATTGGCCACAGTACTTATGCAAAACTAGGAATGGCTGGAAAGCAGGCAGAACAGAACTGAGGTGTGGCTCAGAGGTAAAGAAACAGAAGAAACAGAAGCAAGAACAACCAGTCATTAATTCAATACTACCCAGAGTCACTCGAGGTGTGACCACGCCTGGCCGTCTAAAAGACACAGTAGGGACCGTGACATAGTGCTTCTTGAGCAGTGCATCATCAAGCCTCCATAGCTCAGATCTGCAAGGCCGCAACTTGGTCTTCAGTCCATACATTTACCAGATTCTATCAAGTAGATGTAATAGATCATAAGGATATCGCCTTTGGGCGCTATATACTGCAGGTTGTAGTACGAGTCCTATAGTCTCTTGATTCCCTACTTTTGTTGTGTCTCCCTCCCTTCAGTTGGCATTGCTATGGGACATCCCACATAGTAACTACTATGGCGCTGTGTCCAGTGATGTATGATAAGAAAATAGGATTTTTATAACCGCTTATCTGTAAAATCCTTTTCTTTGAAGTACATCACGGGACACAGAGGTCCCACCCTTCTGTGGTATACACGTGTATTGCTTTGCTACAAAACTGAGGTACTCCCACAAGTGGGAGGGGTTATATAAGCAGTGCACTTTTTAATTTAGGGCGTGCCAGTGTCCATCACCTGAAGGTGGCCTATAACCTACATAGTAACTACTATGGCTCTGTGTCCCGTGATGTACTTTAAAGAAAATTATTTTACAGGTAAGCTGTTATAAATAAAACTATTTTTTCCCCCAAATACTGTGTGAAAATAAAATTAAACACCCACCATTTTAATCTGTAGGGCCTTTGCTTTAAAATAATATATAATGTTTGGGGGTTCAAAGTAATTTTCTCACAAAAAAAATATTTTTTTCATGTAAACAAAGTGTCAGAAAGGGCTTTGTCTTCAAGTGATTAGAGTGGGTGATGTGTGACATAAGCGGTCCACTTTCCGAAATGGGGTAATTTGGGGGGAGGTTTGTGCTATCTTGGCATTTTATGGCCTTTGAACTGTGATAGGTAGTGAGGAGTGAAATGAAATTTACACCCTTATGCCCCATACACACGGTCGGACATTCCGACAACAAAATCTATCGGATTTTTCTGACGGATGTTGGCTCAAACTTGTCTTGCTTACACACGGTTGCACAAAGTTGTCGGAATTTCCAATCGTCAACAACACGGTGACGTACAGCGCATATGAGGGGACTATAAACGGGAAGTTCAGCACTGTGTGGCACCCTTTAGGCTCCTTCTGCTGATCTTGTGTTTATCGCATGTTAGTAGAAGTTTAGTTAGAAACGATTCGTGCTTTTCAGAATTGTTACATAGTTACATAGTTAGTAAGGTTGAATAAAGACACCAGTCCATCCAGTTCAACCTGAGTGAGTTTCTACAATTGTCCCTATCCCTGTACCTTGCACACTCACATCGGTCCCTACCCTCAAGGAGCCCACAATCCAAGGTCCCCATTCATATACTAGGGCCAATTTTTTGGACAGAAGCCAATTAACCTACCTACATGTCTTTGGAGTTCTTCAGAACATGACCTATGCATTTGGTAATTACACCCCTTCCCGGAAATATTCCATTTCCCTACCCCATACCTTTTATCTTTTCTATTTACCTTACCCCCTCCCAATAAATAGACCACACCGGAGTTTGGAGTATAAAATTGTCCATAGCAGCCTTTATTTAACCAATCTTCAACCAAAATAAAATAAATAACTTTTATTGCTATAATAGAAAAAAAAATTATATTGCAACAGAAATTACAACTCCCAGTCGTTTGGTCTTTGACGGTACCTCGGTTCTCCATTTAACGTTACCCTTTTTACCAATACACTGCGGGACCAAAATTTTACCATACCAGGCCTCCGGCTGTTTATCAGCCCGGAGACAACCCACTTTCCCGCAGTGTCACCTACCCTTCCGCTGGGATACACTAGAAGAGGGCACATACCACCTATGAGCCCCCCCACACATTTCCATCACATCAGTTTCTTTACCCCGTCAAAGACCAAAGACACCGCCACAGCCCGCAAGGATGACCACCTTAGCCTTAAGGGCCTCTCCACACCCGCAGAGCCCGTTCAATCCCATCCTGCACCCCCAGGGCCCAAAGGTCGGTCCCCACAGCCGTGAGATGCACGCCATCCCCCCGAAGGTACATGCCCACATTCACCTCCAACTCCGTGTGCCTCATCACCAATCCCCCATTCCTTGTTATAAACCTAGCCAAGGCTTTATTCACCTTAATCCTGGCCTTATTGAGCCTGACCACCGATTGAGCCATACGCCACGCAGCCCGTGCAATGATGGCGGACCAAATTACCACCATACCAGGAAAATCCCTCCGAAGCATCAAAAAGTCCCGTTTGACATCCACAACGAGATCCCTAGTTGACCGGACCCCTAAGTCATTCCCCCCCACATGTAGCACTAACACAACCGGGGGCCTATCCAGTCTGGCGTACCGATAAATTTCCGGCACAACCCTGCTCCATTTCATCCCAGGGATCCCCAGCCACCGTATGCTCGCTTCCCTACGAGAAATCCCCAGCTGCCTTCCTTCTGGCCTGACATCCGCTCTCCTGCCACCCCAAAAAACGTAGGAGTGCCCCAATATCCAGACGAGGCGTTCGCGACCTCCTTCTGAAATGATAAGACAAAGTACTAAAGCAACTGTTCAACAGCCTTCTGTGTCCCCCCCCCCCATCCAGCCAAACCCTTCTTCTCCCCCCGCACCTTAAACAACAACCACCCTGAGTAAAAACCCCCGAGCTCCACCTACACTAGATGCGGCCTCACGTATGAATTAAACCTCCTCGATTCCCATCTCCCAATCCTCTTGACCACAGCCTTGTCCAACCCACATCTGTCAGCCTCTGTGGCCGCCCCGATGCGGAAGGAGTGGGAGGCAAACTGCGAGCAATCCAAACCCCCGGCCCGTAAACACTTCCGGAACACAGCCACAAATTGAAATCTGGATAAAAAGGTCCCGTCCTGGTGCATCAACAAAGGGCCCACCCCGAGGTCTAACCCCCATAAACTCCAAAACCACCCGCACCGGGCATAACCCCGAACCTGGCAAAGCGAAAAGCCAGATATCCACCCCTCTGCCCTTTTGGTCGGTCTAAAGGCCCATACACACGATCAGACTTTTTGACAACAAACATGCAAATTAGCTGTTTTGGAGCAACATCCTACCGTGTGTACGCTCCATCGGACAAACTTTTTTGGTTTTCATCAGACTTTTGTTGGCTGTGCGAACGGACAAACTTTCTGGGAATAGAAAAAAGAAAGAACTGCGCTAACCCCAAATACCCAAAGTGAGTAGGGTATGTATATGTGCCAGACCCACAATATGGGTCTTAGTATCTTAATGTCTCTGAGACCACCTCCAAAATATAGTGCAAACCATATACAAATAAATGCAATTAAATACAAAAACAAACCATAAATGCGTGTCAATGAAGTGAATTCCCCAAACACAATATGAGTATATCAAACTCTGTGCATATACCCCTAAAGAGTAAAAAAATAGAATATGGAAAAAAATATGTTTGCAATTTTTACATAAATGAACTATCGAAAAAAAATTATATTTAGAGACACTCTGTATAATGTCCATATAGTCATATACCAAAAAATAATAATAGAATGTCCATATGGTAAACGAACACCAGTGAAGTAAAACTTCAAGTGAAGTACAGCAGTGAAGAAAAACTTCAAACAGCTGAGTTACAAGTACACAAATTAAAAATCTTCTCCAGAGATGTAATGTGCTTTTCCCATCACCAAATGAGTGAATTGGCTCCTTACCAGATCCAAGCGACCCCCCGTTACAGAGGGTCACCACAGGCGACAATAGTCAAAGGATATCCGGATAGCGCTTCCTCCTCAGGCGATCCCAAATCTTTCACGCGATAGGGTTATGGCTGTTATTCCACATATCACTCCCAACTGAACGTGGTATCACATAGGGAAAAACATAGGCTCCAGATAGTGTAAAACCAAATGACTTTAATTTGCAAAAACGAACGTATACACTTACATAAAAGACTTTAAAAGCAGGTTCAAAACAGAAGCGTGCACCGGCCGGATACACGCCAACGCAGAGACCAACCCGTCCTTCCTGGTCCAAAAAGAACGAACACGACTGGGGTGACGTTGACACGTTCGCACCGCCCTACGCGTTTCGTAATAATTTACGTCGTCCAGGGGCAACTTTCTGGGAACAAAAATCTGATGGAGCAAAGTCTGATCGTGTGTACAGAAAACCATAGGACTTTTGTACAAAGTACAAACAGGCATGCTCAGAACCAATGCAAAAGATCAGACAACAATACAGAAGTTGACCAAAGGTGGCGGTAAAGAGCAGAAAAACCACGTGATTTGGTGAAAGTTGGCTGAAAAAGTCCTGCTGTGTGTATGCAATACAAGTTCAGGGCCGACGCCCTTTGTACAAAAATCCAAGGGAAAGTTTGTACAAAGTCCTATCGTGTGTATGAGGCTTTAGACCTACGCAGCCTCAACATCACCCTATCCACCCCCAGCGCCACATCCTGACCCAACAGACCTCCCCCAACCGTCTTTGTCGGACTAACCAACTCCCCCACCCGAAAGACCCAAAAAACGCTAACGAAAATGCTGCTCGGAACAACCGCACTTCATAACTGGAAGTGCACTGTTCCCCCAATTGATCACAAATGACCTGTAAGATATGGAACGTCACAGGTCTTCTCATATCTGTCCACGGATTGCCCTTGCGGTACCCTTTTAGTGCCTGTTTCACCCAAAACCCTTTCGTGAAATCCACTTCCCCGCGTAATTTAAACCAAAAGGCCAGCGCCACTAGCTTACGCTCGATCAAAGCCACTGACCCCGAGCGCTCCATAACCCTAGAAATAAAACACACCACCAACAGCCCCTGGTCACTACCCCCCCCCCCCCAGCTCGGCGTCCGCCAGCCGTGTAAAGTCCAGCCATTCCTCCCACACTTTACGGTATGCCGCCCAAGTTGCACCGCTCACCGACCTCCTGAT
Organism: Lithobates pipiens; assembly: GCF_037356315.1. Taxonomy (NCBI): domain Eukaryota; kingdom Metazoa; phylum Chordata; class Amphibia; order Anura; family Ranidae; genus Lithobates; species Lithobates pipiens. Next base: position 524,180,432 of record NW_027507764.1, read on the forward strand.
ACATCCCGCGGCGATTCCAATGCAACCTCCCAGAGCCACCCCGGGCAGGGGATCCCCTTTCTCGCTGCGTCTGGAGCCAAAGCCCGAAACCTCTCCCACTGAAATTGAGACAAGGCATTGGTAACATTGTCTACCCCAGGGATATGGACGACATACAACAAAATGTTCATCTGCAAGCACCGCGGCACTAGATGTTGCAACAGCCTAATCACTGGCTGCGAAGATGCTGACATCCGATTAATCACCTGCCCATGTTGTCGCAGTGCAACCTGATCTTCAGATGCCGGCATGTCTCTCCCCACAATTCCACTTCCAGTACCACTGGAATCAATTCCAGCAGCACTAGGTTCCTCGTGTACCCTGCCTCCACCCACATCTGTGGCAAGGCCTCCGTGCTCCATTGTCCCTGAAAAAAGGCCCCATAGCCCGTGGACCCCGCCGCGTCCGTCATCAATTCCATGTCAAAGTTACTCTTCCGGCACTTTCATCCACACCGACCGTCCATTGAAGCCTTCCAAAAATGTCTGCCAAATCCGTAAGTCCTCCCTATGTTCCCTAGTTAACCGAATGAAGTGGGTCGGAACCTGCGTTCCCACCGTAGCCGCCGACAGCCGTCGGCAAAAAACCTGGCCCATCGGTATGATCCGGCAAGCAAAATTCAACTTACCCAAGACCGACTGTAACTTCCGAAGTTGCACCTTCCTCAGGCCTCGCAACTCCCTTTTTAGCCTTTCCACCTTGTCCCCCGGCAATCGGCACTCCATGACATCCGTATCTATCTCAATGCCCAAAAAACGTAAAACCGTGGCCGGCCCTTCCGTCTTGTCAGCCGCCAGCGGCACCCCGAACTTCCCCGCAATGTGCTGCAACGTGGCCAAAAGGATCGCACACACATTGGAAGAAGGGGGGCCCACTACGAGGAAATCGTCCAGGTAATGAATCACTGACGCCCAGCCCGACACATCCCGCACTACCCATTCCAAAAATGAACTAAACAGTTCAAACAAGGCACAGGACACGGAACAGCCCATGGGCAAACACTGGTCCACGTAAAACTGTTCCTGCCAACAACACCCCAAGAGCCGAAAGCTCTCTGGGTGCACCGGCAACAGCTGAAACGCCGCCTCTATGTCAGACTTCGCCATAAGGGCCCCTTTCCCGAAGTGCCGAACCCAGCCCACCACAGCGTCAAACGATGTGTATGACACCGTGCAGGCTTCCGGATCTGTGGCGTCGTTCACGGAACCCCCTTTCGGAAAGGATAGATGATGTATAAGCCGGAACTTGTTAGGCTCCTTCTTAGGCACCACCCCCAATGGAGACACCACCAAATCCGGCAACGGTCGCTCCGTGAATGGACCACACGTTCTCCCCAACTACGCCTCCTTCGCTAATTTCTCACTGACCACCCCCGCATTCTGCAATGTGGACCGTAAGTTCTTGGCCACCGGAGGAACCACTTGCAATGAACACGGAATCCTAAAACCCACTGCGAACCCTTCCCCCAACACCCGCGCAGCCATCCTGTCCGGGTATCTATTTAGGAAAGGCCGCATCTTTTCCACCCTCACCGGGGTTATCCCTCTTGAACGCAGGCTCCCTGGCACGCTTGCCTTTTTTAAAACAACGGGAGAGTGAGTGATTTCCCCCACAACCGGAACACTCATGCTTAAATCGACAGGACCCCCCGAACTTGCAGGACCCCTCATTAAACTGCCAGCACACCCCCAATTTTTTCCCGGCCGGAAGTTCAGAGACGGGAGTTCCCCCGGCCCCCCCTGAAAAAACTGTGAAGGTGCCCGCGCCGACGACATCAAGCGCATCCAGAGGCTGATATCCTTGTGGTTCCACCGAATATCAGGACGCACGGCCCTCCGCTGCCTAAACTGCTCGTCATAACGCAGCCAAGCCGTACCCCCATACACTCTATGCCAGGGGTCTCAAACTTGTGGCCCTCCAGCTGTTGCGAAACTACAAGTCCCATGAGGCATAGCAAGGCTGACAGTTGCAAGCATGACTCCCACAGGCAGAGGCATGATGGGACTTGTAGTTTAGCAACAGCTGGAGGGCCACCAGTTTGAGACCCCTGCTCTATGCGCTTCGCCGATGGCGTCCATGTAACAAAACAGTGCCGAGCAGTGCTCCGGGGCTGTCTCGCCAATCACGCTCGCTAGAATGGGAAACGCTTGCAGCCAATTAGTGAAAGTCCTCGGTATCAGCCGATACCTCCTCTCCTCCTCATCGTCTTTCTTTGAATCATCAGGCTTGACCCTATCCAAATTGAACTTCTCCAGGGGGAGTAGCGAAAAGATCTCCACATACTCACCCTTCTTTATCTTGTCCCGCACCTCCTGCTTGAGATGCGCCCCCAAGGGTCCTTCGTAACAGACATAAACTTTGCACTTTGCCACGTCAGCCAACGGAACTAAATCGACCCGCACCATGGCCTCCTTTGCCGTCTTCTCCTCCCCCGTACTCACCGAGCTCATTCCAGCCACTGGCGCCGCCGACCCCTGTTTCGAACTGACCTCCACAGTCATGCTCCCGGACGGCGTCACCGGAGCCACTTGTTGGGAGCCCGGACCCAGCAACCCGTGAGCCACCTGCAATGGGCTTGGCCCTGGCCCTGCCCCCGCCCCTTGAGGCGCCCCCACACCTTGTGACACCCCCCCACTTGTGGGGAACCCAAACCTGACCTCGCCCCCAGGTCCCCCACCCAGGGCGCAATCTGCGGGGGGCCCCCAGTAGCATTATCAGCAAATCTTTGGATCAGATCCTTCAAACCACCCAACAATGCCTGTAACGACTCCTGGGTCCCACAGGAGGCGGGTAGCACGCCCGCCTCCAGCGGTACCGCCGCCCCTGACCCAGCTTCCTTGCGGCCCCCTGCCGCACCCCCCCCCCCCAGCATAACCCCCAAAGCATCAGGCAAAACATTAGAAGTTACTGGTAACACCTTACCTGGCTGCGTGGGTCTCCTCCCATCAGCCGTCCCTCCGGGTACTCCCGCAGCCTCCTCCCGACCAAGGACCTCCTCTTCCGAACCCGACAGCTCCCCTTCGGATCACACATCTGCTGTGGATAGCATAGGCGTGGATAACCCTCCGGTCGCCCGGGGGTGTGTCTGTGTTGCTGGTAGTCGCTCTGCCGTCGCCATAGGCCCCACCGTCCTCTCTGCTGTGCAAGGCGCCCGCACCGCATCCCCGTGCGGGCCCCGCAGGCCTGCCTCTGCTCTCCCTCTCGGCTCCACTTCCACCCCTCACCGACCTTCCAGCAGCGTCTGGTAGCTGCCGTGCAGGCGTGGCACTGCTTCTCTGCCGTCGGGTCTCCCCCTGCGGTGCCAACACCGCCGTGGCTAGGGGAACCGTTCTCCCTCTATCACCTGTCCACGCCGGTGGGGAGGGGGTGACATCCATCTCTAAACCCCTGCTCCCCGAGCCCTGCCCACGAAGAGGATTCCGCCCAGACCCCCCCTGAGCCCCGGCTGAAGACCGTTTGGCGGGGGGGCGGCAGGTCCGCTATCGGGCTCATAGTAAGGCGCTGGGCTCTGGTGGAGGGGCCAGGAGAGAAGCGCTCCGGTGGTCTGGACCGCCGAGCACGTGGTGTACAATCCCCCCGCTGCCTCCCGTAAGATGGCCACCACTTGTGACTGCAGCCAATCCATCCCCCCGTGCTGCCGCTGCCGCTCGGAGCCTCTCAATAAGGTCTGTCACGTCCCCCATGCCGCCAATAGTCCGCACAGTGTCCAGCAAGCCTAATGCAAACCCCCGCTCTGCCCTTCAATAACCGCCGCTCAAGCCTGTGTTCCTTCCTCCCCGTGCACCGCAGCGTACCTCTCTCCAGCAACTTCACTAATCTTGTGACCCACGCTTGTTGTTTTGACTCCTCCCCCTGTTTATATAGTGCTCCGCCCCCCTCTCTTCCTGACTCTCATCTCCACCCACCTTCTCTTCCTCTATCTCTAAAGTTAACCCTGCAGTGGTTTACCTAGCATTAGTCATGCCAGCCCTGCACCTCCGTCTTTGCCTGCGTTTCCGTGCCTCCCTTTACTGCTCTTCAGTTTGTGCTTGTGGGTTCGTATCCACTTTTCAGTGCGTGTAGTCAGTTCGCATTTGTTTATCAGTGTGTGTGATTTATAGTAGCACTGTATTTGATATTCAGTGCGTTCTTGTCCGTGCGTCGCTGATTTTCAGTTAGTTTTTTCAGGCCTTTCTGTTTTTCAGTGCTTTCTGTTAGTCCGTTCTGACAAGCCGACCGTTTTGAAGCCATGTTGCGTGTACGTACTCGTCGTAGAGTTTATGCTGTGCAGGGGCTTGGTGTTTGGATTTTAGCTTTGACCCAAGCCCAGTACATGAACAGGGCGAGGAGGAGTTCATGGAGCAAGAATTGGTTGCTCCAGCGCTACCAATTCTCGCACATGCCTTTGCTTCGTGATATCCGAGAGAATAATTTTGATGATTTCAGGAATTATCTCAGGATGATGAACCCCGTTTTTCACCATCTGTTGGCTTTGCTGACCCCTTATATCAGCAGCCAGGCAGGATACCTGCATGCGGCAAGCCATCATTCCGGAGCAGAGGCTATTTGCCACGTTGCGGTACTTGGTGACAGGGAGAAGCCTGCAGGACCTCAACTTTTCTCCTTTAACATCACATTCTATGCATTTAATGTTTGCTAACGTATTGTATTTATTTCATCATTCCCTAATAGGGATGAGCTCGGTGTTCGAGTTGAACACATGTTCGACTCCAACAATGGCTGTTCACCCGTTCGACGAAGCCAGAACTCTGTTGGCCGTTCGCGCCATATTCATGTGGCGCTCATGGCCCACAATGCACTGCTCCATCACAGTGCATTGCTGGCTCATGATTGGCCAAACATGCACTGTGATCCCGCATGCTTGGCCAGGATGCCTGTGGCCAATTATAGCTCAGGTGGTTTAGAACACGCCCCACACTATATAAGGCCGCCAGCGCAGTGGCCTTGTGTAGTATGTTTCAGCGGTCAGGGAAAGAGCACGATAGGCAAGGACAGTGTCTTTACTGCTTGGGAACCTAGCGCTTGTTCAGTGAGTGTTGTGTGCCTCCTGCACAGTATACACCTGAAGATACCCCTTATTGCTGGTGTTCTGTTTCTGTAATACAGGCATCTGCAGCAGTTAAAGTGGGTGTTGTGTGCCTCCTGCTCTGGATACACCTAAAGCTACCCTTTATTACTGGTGTTCTGTTTCTGTAATACAGGCATCTGCAGCATTTACAGTGGGTGTTGTGGGCCTCCTGCACAGTACACACCTGAAGCTACCCTTTATTACTGGTGTTCTGCTTCTGTAATATGAGCATCTGCAGCAGTTAAAGTGGGTGTTGTGTGCCTCCTGCACTGTATACACCTGAGGCTACCCTTCATTACTGGTGTTTTTGTTTCTGTAATACATATCTGCAGAAGTTCGAGTGGGTGTTGTGTGCCTCCTGCACAGTATACACATGAAGATACCCCTTAGTGCTGGTGTTGTTCTGTTTCTGTAACATAGGCAGGCAGCTGCAGTAATTAGTCGGTGTATTGTGTCATCTGCTCAGTGTGCACCTAAAGCTACCCAATTGCTGGTTTTCCCATCTCCCTGCAGGCCATTACTATGTCTAGAAGGCCAACAAGAAGAGGCAGACAGTCACGAGCCAATAAAAGAGGGCAAGCAGGCTCTGTGTCTAGAGACAACAGTGCTGGTTGTGGACGCAGTGCATCGTCATCAGCACGTGGCCATGGGACACGCTTGTCCTTATTTTCGGCAGCTGGACGTGTTGAGCCACATCATGCCAAAGACTTGATAGAGTGCATGACCAAGCCCTCCTCATCCTCAACATCCTCTCTCACCCAGGCTCAGGGTACTAGCAAAGCAGCTGCCAGCGCTTCCTCTTCCCTCATCTCAATGTCATCAGTCACTCCTTCCCTAGACCCACCATGTCCTCCTGAGGAGTCCCCTGAACTGTTTGAGCACAGTGTTGGGTACATGCTCCAGGATGATGCCCAGTGTTTTGAAGGCTCTGATGATCATACCCAGCTAGAGGAAGGCAGTAGGGTGAGCGCAGAGAGAGGGGATGCTCAAGGACAGCAATCTGGCAGTCATGTTCCATCAGCTGCAGCATACTGCCAGGTTTGTGATGAAGAGGGAGGGGATGATGAGGTTACCGACTCCACGTGGATGCCTGACCAAGAGTCACTTTGAGGGCTTACAGTGTTGTGGCAACACCAACACCTTAGGCCCACATTTCTGCAGAGCATATAGGGCAGACCCCTACTTTCAAACATCCAACTTACAGATGTCTCCTACTTGCAAATGGAAGGAGACAACAGGAAGGGAGATGAAAAAAGACGGACGGCAAAAAAAATTATACAGGGGTGATAACCCTTGCCTATGTTTTCCAAAAAGCTTAAAAATAGATTTTTTGACTGGAGCTACACTTTAAAAATGTACCAGTTCAAAATTACAAACAGATTCTACTTAACACAACAAACCTACACAGTCCCTGTCTTGTTTGCACCGACTGTATACTGTTGTCCTGAGTATTATAGGGTCTGGGGGCCCCACGCCTTTACTTTTTTTAATATGGGTACGGGGTTCCCCTTTATATCCGTACAAGACCCAAAGGGGCTGGTAAAGGGTAGGGGGGGGGGGGGGGCTACGCATGCCATTTTTCTCAATGATTTTCATCCGTATTGCCAGAACCTGACATTACATTAAAACCGCAAGCAGTTTTAAATGACTTTTTTTCTGTTAAATGTAATTTTGTGCAGGGATTGTTCTAAACACGAGAAACACGTGCCACTTCACAGGCATACTATAGACACCCACAGGCACGATATTTAAAGGAATATTTAATATACTTTTTTTTTTCACTTTAATCGTCATTAAAATTAGTGCTCCCGAAAAAAACAACCGTTTTAAAAAACAAATTTGGCAGTAATCCATGTCCCCTGGGGCAGGTGCCGGGTCCCCAAACTCTTTTTAGGACAATATCTTGCATATTAGCCATTAAAATTAGAACTTTTGATGTCAAACGTTCAAGTCCCATAGACTTTAATGGGCTTCTAAAGTTTGTACGAATTTTCGGTCCGTTCGAAAGTTTTGTTGCGAACCGAACCGGGAGGTGTTCGGCTCATCCCTATTCCCTAATTACCGTGATTGGAATATGCTGTAATATGCTGTGCCCCTTTGTCCTCATGCATGCTGGAAGCTTTTAAAGTTCCATTTTTGTCCTTCATGCATATTTGCCTTCACTAACCTCCCCAGCATGCTCTTCTGGGCGCATATACACCCATAGCCTAATCACTTAGCAATGTATTTTGTCAGCTCCATGGTAGTGCTTTCCTCTAAACAACTCCTAAAATGTGTACAAATGTTATGTGTGTCCTTAAATTCATGCAGCGCGCCAGAGGCTTTTTTCTTGGTGGCCAAAACTCATGTGGAACCCCCCCCCCCCCCCCCCTCAACTGCTAAGTCAGCTGATAGCAATCCTCTATCTGCTGACTTTTCCAACACATACACACTATACCTACCTCTTTTTGTGGTCATATTTATGGATGAATTCACAAAAGCATGTAGTGCAAGGGCCTGCCTGAATACTTTCAAATGCTACTGTTTAAAGTTTGTTTCTCCTATTATTATCTTGATAGGTAATAGCAGAATGTGAAAATGTGCTTCCATTTGTTCAGTGTGTATTTGTATTTTTTGTTATGACAATTCTTACCTGTCCAGTGGGCTGCCAATAGTATAAGAAAGGAGGGGCTGGCCAAAGTTGACACACATTATTTATGAATTCAGCTCTCAATGAAGTGGAGAGGGTTACCTGTCCAAAACATCTCTTCCCCCCTCCCCTCAATTTTTGCAATGGGCCATCAGATGGGGTGAGGAATCTGATAAGGGGACCTTATACTTTTGTCTTTAAATACTCATTTAAAAAAATTTTATACTTATTTGGCCAAAAATGTTTGTCTAATCTGCTTGCAATGTTGATGTGCAAAATTACTATTTTTTTTTTCTTGTTTGACTTCACAGTTTCCTTCAACGGCACAGGAATGGCAGACTGTGGCCTACCACTTTGCCACCTGTTGGGACTTTCCCAATTGTGGAGGTGCAATTGATGGGAAAATATAGTATAGTAAAGATAGTATAGTGATGTTGGCGGTGGTGTCAGCTACCTACAAGTTCCTGTATGTGGACGTGGGGAAAAATGTCTGTGTTTGTCGGATGGTGGAATGATAGCGCAGACGGAGTTCTACTGACGTCTCCAGAGTAGCAGTTTGGGCTTGCCACATCCAGAGGAGAATGTGGAAGGACTCCTCTTTGTCTCAGATGAAGCGTTTGTGATGGGGGACAATCTTATGCGGCCATTCCCAATGAGGACCCTCACCTTGGACCAGAGGGTTTTTAATTACTGGCTGGCCAGAGCCAGAAGAGTAGTGGAGAACACTTTTGGGATAATGGCCAGCTGGTTCCACCTAGTTTTGACTCCAAGCCACATGGCGGGATATAAACTGAATCATATAGTGCTTTCCTGCTGCATTTTGCACAATTATCTAAAAAAAGAACTCAACAAACTATGTGGCCTCAGTTGGGCCTGAGGCAGACTTTTCTGAACTATCCAACCTGACGGCACTTGAAGCTGGCTGTCCTGGCTTGCCCCCCCCAAAGCAACCGGAAGGTCCAAAACAGATATACGGAGTACTTTGTGGGTAGGAGAGCCATTGATATACCGGACAATGTCTGAGAGGCATTTTTATAATTTATCTTTGAAACTGCAATAATGTTTGTTTTCATTTACTGCTTGGGTTTGTTTTAGCTGTGTCCTAGGTTTTTCTTTTGAATTTTTTTGGCCCTTTTTTTTCTTCAACAGTGCAAACCAATTTTCTTTGAGACATGAGGTGACAGTCTCTTCTTCAGATAATATTATTATGTTGTGGGTCTGCTACACATCCCTTGTTTTTGTTGTTAATGTATGTAGTGCATTACTGACAAAAATATTACTTATTTTCAGCACCATGACAGAAATGTGTGGAGTCATGAAAATGGCATGATTGGGCAAATTAAAAAGCACTGTGGGTGTTATTTACTAAAGGCAAATCCACTATGCACTACAAGTGCACTGAAAAAGTGCACTTGAAACTGCACTTGGAGTGCAAAGTGGATTTGCCTTTAATAAATAATCCCCATTGTCACAGAAAACACCAACTTTACTACAAAAAATGCTTTTGAGCATTGAAAGAAGAAGCCACACATTGTTTATAAGAATTTTTTTTACTCAAAGCACATTCACGTGTGCATTTATTTTTTAACAATACATTTTATTGAAAATTTCCACAAGTGTAGCAGACAAAATTTTAACAACGAGGGTTCTGTCATAATGTAGTACTCAACACAATTGTATTACATCGTACAGCCATCTTAGTGTGATACTTAATATTCAAGTGACATTGTTTCCTCTATGGGTATCAAGGATCGCTCCATTGCACTTATACATGTTAGTCGACTGCATAATAAGCATAACAATAATAACCTATTTGCATACACTGTATCAGCCGGGTTACCACCAGGGTCATGGGTATGCTTCCTTCGGGCCGGGAGCCCGAGCCCCCCCCACCAGGGCGCCCCAACTGGGAACTAACTGCTCGCTAGTAGGGGAGATCTGCCCCCTCCTTGAACCTTGCCGTGACCACTCCCCACCCCCTGGGTTCCCAGCGCTGCATCCTAGCTAGTTAGGCATCTATGCTATGAGTCAGCAATTGAACTTTGTTTCCTTTGTACCAGTCTAACCACAATTCCCATTCTTGGTAGGCCTCCCTGTATTTACACAGGGTTGATGCAAACATCAGTTCGTATGATATATGCAAGTGCGTCGTCTGAAGGACCACCGAGGTTGTTGGTGCTACTGTCACCCTCCATCCTCTGGCTATCTCCAGTCTAACACTTAATAGGATATGGGTTATAATTTTTCTTAGTGGAGGAGGCGCATTGTCTATACCCAGAGAGAGAATGGCTAGTCCTGGGCTCAGGTACATAGTGATACTTGTAATATCTGATATTAATTTAAATATAGAAGTCCATCGGTGATGTATTATTGGGCATTCCCAAAAGATGTGAATGACCGTACCTCTGTTACCACAATTCCTCCAGCACATTGCCGAGGTTTGCGGGGCAAAACTGGCAATCATTGTGGGTGTTAGGTACCACCGCAGCACCAACTTCTGGTAAAGTTCCCACAAGTTGGCGCTTTTGGTGGTTTTATAGGTGGATGATATGGCTATGCGCCATTGGTCACTAGTGTACGTCTTTGACAAATCTAACTCCCACGATTGCATGGAAGGGGTTTTAGCAAACATTGTTTTCTGTTGTAATATACTATACATTAAAGAGATTCCTTTTAATAGATTTAGTAAGATAAAGATAAACCTTCCATGGTAAGGCAGTGGATGGGTCGTGGAGTGTTGAAAGTAAGTGAGAGATTTGATTGTAGGTGAATATATCATCCGACTGTAGTCTGAATTCTAATTGTAGTGCCCTGAAGGTTTTCGTTGCTGGGCCTATTTTCAAATCAGTGACCGTGGTAATACCTTTGAGTGACCAGTGCCTAATTTTTAGGTTCGGAATTAAGAGTTGCAGACTAGACAGAGGTAATGGGATGGGTTTAAGGGGAGTATCACCTAATGGGGTGTGCAAAAGGGCTTTCCAAGCCCCTATAGCTACTAACATTGGTGGGGAAATGCTAAGAGGGATTATAGGTATATATCTAGCTACCAAGAGTAGATCAAGAGGATTCTTATACGGGCATTGATAGATTTCCAATTCGTGCCATCTAGTATTGGCTTTGCGCAAAAACCACTGTCTGATTTGGGCTAGGCAAGCTGCTATATAGTAGTCTTTTAGGGCGATATGTCCTATTCCCAAAACCATTCTGGATTTGATACATTTTTGGAATGTGCATCTAGATTTCTTCCCTTGCCACAGGAAGTTGTTTATCATGGATTGAGCTTTAGTAAAATAGGTATCTGGGACAGGAATGGGGAGAGTGTGAAACAAATAAATAAATTGAGGGAGGATTGTCATTTTAAGGGCAGCCAATCTGCCCGACCATGTCAGTTCTACTTTAGATAGGGATTGCAGCTTGGGTCCTAATTGATGGAGAAATATTGTGTAGTTTGCCTCAACCAATTGGCCAGTCTTGGCCGTTAATGTAGTACCCAGATACTGTATCTCTTTGGTGTTCCAAGAGTAAGGGTATTTTTCCTCTAGGAGAGCTTGTGTTGTTTGACTGATGCCTAGACCTAGTATGTGGGATTTGCTGTCGTTAACTTTGTAATAGGATACCCGATTGAATAAAGCCAAAGTGTCAGAAACTGCAGCCAAGGAAGACTCCACCTCCGTCAAGATCAGAATAATGTAATCAGCAAATAAACTGATGGTATGACTTCCCTCGCCAGCTGGGAAACCTTTAATATTAGGATGGTTCCTGACATGTATAGCTAAGGGTTCCATTAATAAGTTAAATATCAATGGGGACAGTGGGCACCCCTGCCTAGTGCCGTTGGAAATTGAGAAAGGCTTAGACAGCACCCTGGATGCACATACCCTTGCCGAGGGATTAGAATATAATGCCAGTATAGCCGTGAGTATACTACCGCTAAAGCCAAAGGACTCCAGGACCTTCGTCATGTAGAACCAGTGTATACGATCGGAGGCCTCCTCTGCATCCAAAGGCAGAAGCAGAGAAGGCCTTCTTTGCCCCTCGGCCATGTGGATGATGTTAATCATCCTACGGGTGGCATCCGACGTCTGTTTACCCATGGTAAATCCCGTTTGATCCGGGTGAACAATTGTGGGGAATACTTCAACTAGGCGTAAAGCTATCAATTTGGCGTACAGCTTCACATCCATATTGAGGAGCGAAATCGGCCTGAAGTTAGAGGGAGTATCTGGATTCTTCCCTGGCTTGGGTATAGTAACAATTATTGCTTCTAACATCTCTGGAGGGAAAGAGGCAGAGGCAGCGGCATCATTAAAAACTTGCACTAAGTAAGGGGTCAGCAGGTGTGCAAATTCTTTCTAATACTCCCCACTAAATCCATTCAGGCCCGGGGACTTATTAACCGGTTAACCTGCAATAGCTTTGTGTATGTCAGTGTCGGTAAATGGTTTGTGGAGGAGTGGAGTTGGGTAGGCATTAATTTGGGAATGGAAATAGAGGACAAGAAGTTATTAATTGTGTGCAAATGTGGTTGGTGTGTCAAAGGGTCCTCTTTAAGGTTGTATAATGACCCGTAATATAGGCCAAATGCATCCGCTATTTGTTGGGGAAGATATACTTTTTGCTTAGTTTCAGGATGAACTACATAGGGGATTCTAAATTTGTATCTGCTGCCTCTTAGGTTGTGCGCTAAGAGCTTACCAGCTCTATTACCATGCACATAGTAATTCATTCTCATTCGCTAATGCCCCGTACACACGAGCGGACTTTTCGACATCCAAACTCCGACGGACTGAGTCCGGCGGACTATCCGATCGTGTGTGGGCTGCAACGGACTTTAGCGAAGCTAAAGTCTGACGGACTTTAGAAATGAAGCATGCTTTAAATTTTCCCGACGGAACTCCGCCGGACCCGGTCCCCTTTGAAAAATCCGCTCGTGTGTGTGCTACTCCGACGGACTAAAACCGACGCTAGGGCAGCTATTGGCTACTGTCTATGAACTTCCTACGTCGAATCCAGTCGTACGTCATCACGTTCGACTCCGTCGGAGTTTGGTGTGATGGTGTGTGGTCAAGTCCGTTCGGTCGAAAAGTCCGCCAGAACTCCGTCGGAACTCCAGCGGAACTCCGGCGGAACTCCTTTGGAGGTCTGTCAGACTTAATTCCTCTCGTGTGTACGGGGCATTAGACGTTTTTTCAAATTCCTCTAGAAGTAAGAGCCTAAGACTATGTCTAAGTTGGGATAATTTCTCAGACAGCGCTGGTGTGGTGTGAGTTTGGCTTTGTGTTTCTGAGTCTGAAATTTCTTTAGTTATATCGTTTAGCCGCTTTAGCCTCTGCCTCTTTGCCCTTGCCCCCAGCTGTACCATAATACCCCGCATATATGCCTTATTGGCATTCCACAAAACATAAGTGTCCCAAACTGAACCTTCATTATGAATAAAAAACTCTTGAAGACAAGTTTGAATAGTTTCCTTTGTTTCTTTTTGCTGTATGAGATAGGAGTTAAGTTTCCATAGTGGACTCTGTTTCACCGCTGTTGGATTGGCAATGGAAAGCACCACTGGGGCATGATCCGCCCAAGATATTGTGCTAATGGAGACAGTCCTAGACATTAGTAGCACCCTTTGATCTACCAGGAAAAGGTCTATTCTTGTGTAGACTTGATGTGGCGAAGAGAAAAAAGTAAAATCCCGTTCAGTCGCATGAAGACAGCGCCATGCATCATATAAATTATTGTTGTGGATTGATGGTTGTAGTCCAATAGTATTCCGTTTGGAGGTCGAGTCACATTTCGGGTCTGGAGTAGCTTCTATGTGAACATTTAGGGGGGGCAGAAGAGCTAAAGTGCGTCTCTTGTGTACAAACAATGTCGCTGTTATGAAGTAAGGCTTCCCTCCTCAGGGACTTCTGCTTCGCTGGGTGGTTAAGCCCTCTGGTGTTAATAGTGAGGATATTCAGTGTCATATGGTTAAGGATCTACAACAATGAAGAGATGCGATGATATAGACCTGAGATGAGGGTGTTGTCCACTAGGGAGAAGTGAGGGCGCAATGGAGAAATGTGTCCCATGTCCAGGAAGATAAAAGGTGTACTCACATTGCCGATCAGAAAGACGGAGGATGCTTCTGGAAGTACGAAGTGGGGAGGATGCCAGTAGACCCGGGTCCTTGTCGTTTCAGTCCTATGAAGGTGTCTGGAAGTTCCTTCTTCAGGTGTGTTTGACCAGCTTGTGGAAAAAAGATGGAGCATAATAGTAAAAGAAAAAAAAAACAACAAAGAGAAAAATAAATAAAAGAAAAGCAATGCAACTGAGCAACAAAACAGGGTGCTCAACTTAAGGTAGTAAGAGTGAGCAGGTTTCCTGCGAACAGCAGGAGGCTGCTAATAGATCTGGGGGTTTAGTCCGACCGTACAAGTCTCAGCCCTGCACTTCAGGGATTTGTTGTACGTTGTGACCATCCGGCCTTGTTTACACATGAGAGCGAGCATTTCTGCCAGTGACTTCTTTCCATTCCCTGTCCACTTGTCTGGGTGTACTAGTGGCTGGGAGAGTGTCAGTATCCTCAGGAAGTATGTCTCAGTCTCGCAGGAAAGCCATACCCTCGTCCAAGGAAGAGATCACATATGTGTGATTCTCTCGTGTCACTGTTAGCTTCGTGGGGTACCCCCATTTATATGCTATCTTGTGGTTCCTGAGAACTTTGGTTACCATGTTTAGGTTCCTCCTTTTCTGTAAGGCAGGGGTGTCCAAACTACGGCCCTCCAGCTGTTGCAGAACTACACATCCCATGAGGCATTCTAAAACTCTGACATTCAAAGACATGACTAGGCATGATGGGGATTGTAGTTCCTGAACAACTGGAGGGCCGTAGTTTGGACACCCCTGCTGTAAGGTATATTGTGACAAGTCAGCAAAGAATTGCAAGTTTTGATATTGTGGGGGGATAGCATCCTGTCTTCTCATGTACAGCATGAGGTTTTCTTGATTCTATCAATGGTTGTGTCGAGATCAGTGAGTTCAGGGATAAGGGCTTTAAAAGGCGTTGTGACATAAGAGCTCAGGTCAGATTGTTGTACCGATTTGGGGATTCCCCTGATTTTCAAATTGTTTCTCCTCAACCTGTCTTCCAAGTCAGCTAACTTAGCTCTGACCCATGCAGCTTCACTGTCTTTCTCTTCATACGCATCAACTAGGTCGTTGATCGTGTCAGCATTTTCACCTCTATGTGATCCACCCTGTCTCCCATCTCATGTATGTCCCGATTAAATTTGTGCATACATGAGGCCATATCTGATTGTATGGTACTCCTAAGAGACATCAGCATGTCCTTTAACACAGTGTCCA
Organism: Lithobates pipiens; assembly: GCF_037356315.1. Classification (NCBI taxonomy): domain Eukaryota; kingdom Metazoa; phylum Chordata; class Amphibia; order Anura; family Ranidae; genus Lithobates; species Lithobates pipiens. The sequence continues at coordinate 524,195,509 of NW_027507764.1, forward strand.
TCACAGGCTGGTTCTGCATAGGGAAAGATTCAATTGATTCCAGCATATCTCTCGTGTCATCCCCTGATTCTGGGGCTGGGCTGTCCATCTTATGCAATCCATTGCCATCCAGCCTGGGCCTGGACTTAACTGGACTTTGGGTTGCTGGGGATGACGGAGAAGAGGGCTGGGAATCAGGTGAGTATGTTATTTTAGGCTGATTCCCTTTTTTGGTATGATGTTTTGCCGCTGGGGCTGCTGAGGTAGAACAGGCCTCCGCGCCATCTTGCTTACCCTCCATGGCCTTCATGTGAAAGAAGTCTGTTAATCGTTGCGGGCGTCTTGTGTTACGCCGTTTGCCAGGCATGTTCCCGTCGGTTGCCTGGACTGGATCGCCGTTTCTTGGAGCAAATTCGGTGCTCAGGTGGTCCGCTAATAGCCGCTGATTCCCTGAAGTGACAGAGCTCTGGATCTTTGCGACCATCCAGCTCCGCTGCAGGCCACACCCCACGTGTGCATTTATTAAAGGGTTTTACAAAAAACCAACATTTTTGGTGTAACATTATTTTTGGTTAACATTACTAAAACTAGCCATTTTTTTTATAAAACAGGCATGTTTCAAAGCAATACATACAGAACTTACAAAGTTCAAAAGTGAAGGCAATATGTTAGGACCTGTTATTGAACCTGGGAACTCTGGTGTGTCTGGCAGTGACTCTGCTTGCTGAGCCACCTGGAATGCTGGACAGCTCCTTGGACAATTCCTTTAATGATCTTCTCTTGAATCTTGTTTTCCTTGAACCTTGAACCCTTTGCTCCTCCCATGAACTTCCTGATTTAAGCCATGTCTCTGCACTTCCTGGTTGCCAGAATATTGTGCCTTCACCAGCCAATATCTTGCTCCTGTCTCTCCTGCTGCCGACCGTATCCTCGCTATCATTCGTTACCGACATTTGGCTTTTTCCTGGACTACCCTTCTGCTGAATCCCAACCTGCAACTATTTGTTACCGACTTTTGGCTTGTTTCTCAACTACGCTTCTGCTTGATTCCTACCTACTATATTCGCTACCAGACCCCCGGCATGCTCACCTCCTAGTGGGGCTATCCTGAGGACCGCAACCTGGCACTAACACACAGCAAAGCCCATCTCCACCTTCAGGAGCTCTGGTAAATAACGGTTAGTGCTTAGACCCTACACCTCAGGTGAACCCGTGTCATCAGCCAGGGTGACCTGTGTGAATACCTGCTCTGCTGCTATAGCTACTGGCCTCTGAACCTGACTCCAGACCATGACAGAATATTGTGGCCAAAAACATGGAGGCTGTTGTAGCAGCTGCCGTGGCTCCTCTCAGGGTTCAAATCGCTGAGTTGCAGACATTTGGTGTTAACTACCAGGAAACATTTTCTGAGTTACAAATTGAAGTGAAAGGTCTACAAATGGAAATCCTTGATCTACACAAACAATTGTGGGATTTTCATGCCCGAGATACTGCTGCCATAGATACTAATGCACAAATGCCCCTACCACTCAAGTTTAGCTGAGACAGCCGCCATTATAAAGGGTTCCTTAATCAATGTCGTATATACTTTCAGATGCAACCTGCTGCATTCACTTCTGACAGGAAAAAGGTGCGGTTTATTATCAACCTCCTGACTGAGGAAGCCTAAAGCCTTGTACACACGGTCGGAGAATCCGTCGGAATGTGTCCTATCGGACCGTGCCGTCGGATAATCCGACTGTGTGTGGTATGCATCGGACTGATTCCGTCCAAATCTCCGTCGGACCCAATTTTCCAACATGTTGGAAATATTTCCCGACCAACTGGGCCGGTCGGACCTAATCCGATCATGTGTAGAGCATTTTGATCGGACCAAGTGCCACACATGCTCACATTCAAATTCCAACACGGAAGTGCTCGTTCAGGTAAAACTACTGCTCGTAAGCGATATAGCACATTCGTCACGCTGCATTGTTAAAAATTCTTTCATCAAGCGCATTCTCTTGTTCTTTACAATGCTGCAAGAATGAACTTCTTTTGATGCTCATAGTCACACACACTTCTCCCAAACGGATTTCATTACTCTTTTTTAACCATTTCAGCAATACAATTTTAGTTTGCGTCACATCTACACAATTTTAGATTTGTTTTTTTATTTTTTGGATGTTTTTTTGGGGGGGTTCCCTAAAAATCTCCTTTAAAGACAGTTTGCTCATTTCTCCTTATTTTATATTTTTGTGTGTAAACTTACAACAACAACATTGTATTTTTTATATTTTCTTTTTTAATCCACAGGAGGTTGTTTAGTGTTGTTACCCCTTGTTATTTAGTTCACTTTGTATTTTTGAAATGTACCTGCCTGCTCACAAATAAACTGTACTTTTTGAAGGAAAACACATTACACAAGTATTTCATCAAACAAAAAAAAATGTATTTTGTTCGCTAGAAACTAAAAATAGGAACGCAGCACTGGTGAAACTTCTTAACTTTGGTGCAGCCTTTGGCCCCCAGGGCAGACATGACTAAATGAGATGTAAAAAAATTGGTGGCCTGAGGAGTAGATATCTCAGGGAGAGAAGTCTGGTCCCGAAGTCCTAGAGAGCAGGAAATTCAGATGTCATTTCTGTCCCCAGGATGTGGCTCTTCAAGAGGCTGCATCTTCTGGCAGACCAGACTGAACCCAGGCCATCACTCTCTGGTTTTCCTTTGGGACTTCCCACCAGGCATCCTTCCAGGCTGTGGCTGGGCTCCTGTAGCTGGGGCAGGAGAAGGAGGGCGTTGGTCAACCTCCTGGCTGCCACTTTTCACAGCCTCCCCCCCGACTGAGGTCATCCTGTGTATGAAAAGGGGACATAGTTTTAGTTTTTTGCCCATCAATCACCATTTTGTGCTCCTGGCTTTTGCTAATTGAATGTTACCAAATAGAACAGACTATCATTCTGACACTAGCATTTTTCTTTCCCGTCCTAATCATTTTTGGTCACTACTGTCTCTTGAGATGTAAAGCACTTTGAGAAATCCCAACTTACTGATCAATAAGAACATCTAGTTAACATAATTAAATGTAACACAAGAAATATGTTCAACAATGCAATACCTGTCTCTAGCTGGGCCCCACCACATGGTGCTGCCTGGAAGGCCCAGGTTGGACATCAGAAGCCTCAGCTGGGGGTGAAGGATGCCTTGGAGGAAGCCTGGAGAGTGGTGGCCTGAGTGGTGGCCTGGGTACCCCTTGGTCTACCAGAAAATGCAGCCTGTCAAAGTGCACCATCCTGGGGTAATAAACAGCATCTGTATCTCCTGCTCTCAAGGACTCCAGGTGCTTCTTTCTCTCCCTGAGATATGTCATCTTCATGGCCACAATTTTGCGATTCAGATAGGTCATGTCTGCCGTGGGGACCATGATCCGCAACAAAGCAAGCAGTTTCTCCAGTGCTGCATTCCTCTTTGATCTGTCACTATAAAACTTGTTGTGGAACTGCCACAGGCAGGGCATCTCCATGTACAGTTCTATGAATAGCCCCATAAAGTTGGCATTTGTGAATGGATCCATATTGTCTGCAAGACACAACACAAGACAAACCCTCAAATACTAATAATGCAATTAAAATCCCTCCTAATCTTGTCCCAACATCAGCCTAGATAGAAGCAGTCTAGTCTAGTGAAGCACAAATTTAAAAATGTTACCTTCGTTTCCACGTTCGTCGCCTCCGTGCCTCACACTCTCCTCCCAGATCGTACGACGATACCCACGTGTTGCGTTTTATATACAGTGCGCATGCGTCAAACTCCGCCCGCCCCTGACGTTCTTTCCAGACTATTTTGTGTGTAAAAAGGCTCCTGCGCTCTATGGCAAAAAAAGAACAATTTTGGAAGTGGAGTGAAAAAAAGGTTCTAATCGGAGCAGCAGACACTGTTATGAGTAAACTCTCAATAGAAATAGAAATGATAGAAGGAGGGTGTGTTGCGCTTCCTTAAATACCAAGAGAAAAATAAATAAACAATAAATAAATAAACATAAACAATAAGCTTATGTGATAAAAAGTGACTGTCAATCGTTCACAAAGTATCAAAAAAACTGTGCAAAAAAGTGCATGGAAATGAACATCTGATATAAAAATATATATATATATATATATATATATATATATATATATATATATATTTATATTAATAGTGCATCATACCAGTGCCTATACAATAAAGGACAATAAAAAACGGGGGGGACTCCAGCTATACAGTGTAAAAAGTGAATTGCAATAGCTATATAAAATAAAGTGAATCGTCTAAGATGAAACAAAAAAAGAAAAAATCTGACATCTAAAATAAAACTACAAACATTGTATATCAATAACTTAGTGTAGTAAATAGTCCAAAAAAATCTATGAATGGTTTAAAAGTGCAAAAACCATAAAAACCAACAGTATAATCCTTAGTGAAAGGAAATAAAAATAGCAAAAAATTGTAACGACAAATGGTGAATCTCGATAGTGTCCCATACACAGTCCAATCGTGCAGATCTAAAATGTGATTTCACAACCAAACAAAGTGCAAATGTGCCAAGGTAGCTCTCCTCCAAACGGTATCCCGTGTTAATGTGGATAATCCTAAATAATTACCTCACAGCTGTAAGGCTACAGCGAGAAAGTAAATTTGCAGGGGAAATTCCAGGGGATCAGATGAGCTGTGACTGGGACTTCTGACAGTGCCACTCTTCCTTGTAGTTTTAGCCGACCAACAATGCTCAAAATAACAAGTAAAAGATATCCTCCATAGTGTAGTAGTTTTAAAAAGAACGATTTATTTGTAAAACAAACTATATCTACTCACAAACAGGAGCGAATAAACAGGCACACACAACTAGACGGATCGATGAAATGATACGAGCGTCACTTCCGATTTCCTACGCGTTACGTCCATTCGAGACGTAACGCGTAGGAAATCGGAAGTGACGTTCGTATCATTTCATCGATCCGTCTAGTTGTGTGTGCCTGTTTATTCGCTCCTGTTTGTCAGTAGATATAGTTTGTTTTACAAATAAATCGTTCTTTTTAAAACTACTACACTATGGAGGATATCTTTTACTTGTTATTTTGAGCATTGTTGGTCGGCTAAAACTACAAGGAAGAGTGGCACTGTCAGAAGTCCCAGTCACAGCTCATCTGATCCCCTGGAATTTCCCCTGCAAATTTACTTTCTCGCTGTAGCCTTACAGCTGTGAGGTAATTATTTAGGATTATCCACATTAACACGGGATACCGTTTGGAGGAGAGCTACCTTGGCACATTTGCACTTTATGTTTGGTTGTGAAATCACATTTTAGATCTGCACGATTGGACTGTGTATGGGACACTATCGAGATTCACCATTTGTCGTTACAATTTTTTGCTATTTTTATTTCCTTTCACTAAGGATTATACTGTTGGTTTTTATGGTTTTTGCACTTTTAAACCATTCATAGATTTTTTTTGGACTATTTACTACACTAAGTTATTGATATACAATGTTTGTAGTTTTATTTTAGATGTCAGATTTTTTCTTTTTTTGTTTCATCTTAGACGATTCACTTTATTTTATATAGCTATTGCAATTCACTTTTTACACTGTATAGCTGGAGTCCCCCCCGTTTTTTATTGTCCTTTATTGTATAGGCACTGGTATGATGCACTATCAATATAAATATATATATATATATATATATATATATATATATATATATATATATATATATATATATATTTTTTTTTTTTTTTTTTTTTATATCAGATGTTCATTTCCATGCACTTTTTTGCACAGTTTTTTTGATACTTTGTGAACGATTGACAGTCACTTTTTATCACATAAGCTTATTGTTTATGTTTATTTTTCTCTTGGTATTTAAGGAAGCGCAACACACCCTCCTTCTTTCCAGACTATTCCCGCCCCTTCGCTTCCCGTGCAGTGGGGAGAGCACATGGCAGAGAGAACGCAGGTGCGCACTAATAGTTCCACTAACGAGGAGGATGGTGAGGAAAGCCCGGAGCCTGAAACGTCCCGATCCAGAAAGACAAGATTTAAGGCCTCAAATATGTCTTTTGGAGAGATGTTGGAGATGGTCGACATATTGAACAGGACCGACTATGATGGGAAGTATGGACCTTACCCAAACCCAAATATCAGAAAGGCCAAGATCATGAATAAAGTTATAATAATAATATAATAATAATAAATAAAGTCTTCTGAAGAATTTTGGGGTACGCCGATCCAAGGATCAACTGAGAAAACGCTGGTCAGACCTGAAACTGAGGGGGCACGAGCAGTACCTAAGGATCAAGCGTGTTCTTAAAAAAAGTAAGTAGTTGTCGTGTGTTCATATGATTATTCTTGCTTGCATACATGCTCCATGTGCTTTGATTTCATGTTGTGCATTTTAAAATGGCCACTTTCAAGGTCATGGTTTCGTTCGTTCGTTCGTATGAAACATCGTTCTGCAGGGAAGTATTCCAGCTTAACAAAGTGTCCCCAATAATGTTCTCACCTTGTAACTCGGCCCAAAAACACAATTTTGTACAACACTTCCAAGCAATGTTTCATATTCCTATTTCTGCCCTCTGTGTGCTAATTAATCTTTGTTTACATTCTCATAGGGGAGAGAAGACTCGGCAAGTATGAGGACACCAGGGACCACACCCCTCCCAAAGAAGGCCAACTTCCAAAGGCAGAAACAGAGGAGCAGGAGCAGGAGGAGGAGGAGGAGGAGGAAGGAGAGATTGTGGAGGTTGGACAAATTGTCACCACAACAGGTGAGTGTCAGAGAACACAGCTTCCGGTAAGCTCATCAATGTATATCACCATATATGGATTACATGGTGTGTTTGTTTGCTTTTTTTTGTAGGTGATGTGGAAGAATATTCCTGTTTTACCAGTGAAAGTGCCCAGATCTTGATTCGGGGAGATAATGGGGTGCAATCGGGATTTGGAAATTGTACAACAAAACATCAATGATGTTCAAAATAAAATGAAAAACATCATTGATGTTTTGGGGAGAGTGTGAAAACTCAAAAACTAGATAGGGTTTTATTTTTGCTTTTTAACATAAAAATGTTGTATTTTACAAAATTAAAAATTTAGAAGATGCACAGAGTGTGTAAACATGCGCTACCTCCCATCATGGGGGATCAATGTACATGTTTTGTGTAAAGTGTCTGAGATGAAGGGGTTGCAGCCCCAAAGCATGTACATTGATCCCCCATGATGGGAGATGGCACATGTTGACACACTGTGTGCATCTTCCAAATGAGTTTTTTTCAGGGGTCACACCCCATGTTATGAAGGCAATATCAGCCCAGTTTGTACATACTCATGTCTGATATTGTCTTCACTTTTCAAAGTTGAACTTTGTAAGTTCCTGTGTTCTGTATTTTACAGTTTGATACATGCCTGTTTACACAAAAAAAAAAACAAGTAAAAAAATATGATTAAACTCTGTTTTGTATACACAAAATCTCTTGGTTTGTTGTAAAAACCTTTAATAAACGCACATATGAATGTGCTTGTATTAAAAAGTTGAATTCTCAACAATGTGTGGCTTCCTTTTTCATTGGGCATAAAATGTATTTGTAGTCAAATTTTAGTTTGTGCTGAGAAGGAGTGCGATTTACTAAAGGCAACTCCACTTTGCACTCCAAGTGCAGTTTCAGGTGTACTTTTGCAGTGCACTTGTAGTGCATAGTGGATGTGCCTTTAGTAAAAAGCACCCACAGTGAGGTGTAAATTTGGACAATCGTGTCATTTTCCTGCCATGGTGCTGAAAATTAGCACGATTTTGATCAGTAATGCACTACGTACATTAGTTAACAAAAAGAAGGTGTGTGTGTAGCAGACCCACAACATAATAAGATTATCTGAAGAAGAGCCTGTCCCCTCATCTCGCTCTGAACTTGGGTTTGCACTGTTGGTGAAAAAGGCACAACTTTAATAAAACTGGCAAAGTGGGAGGCCACAGTCTGCCATTCCTGTGGCGTTGAAGGACACTGTGTAGTGAAACAAGAACAAAAACTAGTAATTCGACAGATCAACATTGCATGCAGATTAGACACCCACATTTTTTGACAAAATTAGTATAACATTTTTTTAACAGAGTATTTAAAGCCTAAAGTATAAGGTCCCCTTATGAGAGTCATAACCCCCCCATCTGATGGGCCCTTGCTTAAAAATGAGGGGGGATGTTTAGAACAGGTAACCCTCTCCACTTGATTGAGAGCTGAATGCCTAAATAATGTGTGATACTTTGGGTAGCCCCTCCTTAGTTACACTATTGGCAGCCCACCGGACAGGTAAGAAGTGTCATAATAACAAAATGGAAGCACATTTTGACATTCTGCTATTACATAGCAGGAAAATTAATGTGTTAAAAAAATAAAAATAGCATTTGAAAGTATTGAGGCAGGCCCTTACACTACATGCTTTGGTGAATTTGTCCATGAATGTGATCATGAAAAAGGTATTTAGAGTGTGTATTGGGTTGGGTCAAGTCATCAGATAGAGAATTGCTATCAGCTGAGCTAGCAGTTGGGGAGAGGGGGGTTACTAATGAGTTTGGCACAACTCCAAAAATCAAAAAAAGGTCACTTTGCATGAATTGAAGCACACACATCACATTTGTAGACATTTTAGGGGGTGTTTAGGGGAAAGCAATACTATGGAGCTGCCAAAAGACATTGTTAAGTGACTAGACTATAGTTTTAGGGGCCAAGAAGAGCATGGTGGGGAAGTTAGTTAGGCAAATATGCATGAGGACAAAGGGGCAGAGCATATTGCAATGATGGTAATTAGGGAATGAGGAAAGAAATGCAAGACATTAGCAAACATGAAATACATAGAATGTGATGTTTAAGGATAAAACTTAGCATAATATAGTCCTTCTGCAGGAGCTAAATGATGGCAGAACAGGTCTCTGGAATAATGATCCCCAGAGCCTGGGGGAGATGCCTGTAGAGAACTTGAGGTCCAGAAGACTTCTGCCTGTCACCAAGTAGCGCAACGTGGCGATGAGCCTCTGCTCCGGAGTGATGGCTTGCCACATGCAGGTATCCTGCCTGGTGATATAAGGGGTCAGCAAAGCCAGCAGACGGTGAAAAACAGGGTCCGTCATCCTGAGAAAAATCCAGAAATGATCAGGATTATTCTCGCGGATCTCACGGAGCAAAGGCATGTGGGAGAACTGGTGACGCTGGCGCAACCAATTCTTGGTCCACAAACGCTTCCCCTCCCTGTTCATGGACCGGGCTTGTGTCAAAGTCAAAGTAAGAACCCCAACAAGAAGCCCCTGCACAGCACAAACTGTACGATGAGTACGTAGACGAAACATGTTTGGAAAACGGTTGGCTAGTCAGAACGGACACCAGAAAACACAGATAAACAGCAAGGCCTGAAAGGACGACCTGAATAGCAGAAGCAAGCAGACAATAAAAAATGCCTTTCATAGCGTACTATACCAAGATATAGTCCACAATGATAAGTAAATACTTAATGACTGCACGCACTGATTATAAGATACGCAAAGACAAGCACAAACTGAAGAGCGGTAGCGATCTGAATCACTAATCTGAAAAGCACGAATCGTCTCTCACCAAACTTCTACTAAAACACGAGATCAGCAGAAGGAGCCCAAAGGGTGCCGGACGTGGTGCTGAACTTCCTTTTTCTATTCCCGCCATACACGGCTTACGTCACCGCGTTCTTGGCAACCGCTAAATCAGACAACTTGGCCCGACCGTGTGTATGCAACAGTTTCGGACACAATCCGTCAGACTAAATCTGACGGACAAAATCCGACGGATTTGGTTGGCAAAATCTCCGACCGTGTGTACAGGGGCTTAGCCTGGGCCTCCCCTTATGTGGAGAAAGATGATGTCATCCTGGAAAATTTCAATTTTTTTGTAACTGCGATGAACCAAGTTTTCGATGATCCTAACCGCTGTGCTACTGCTGAGGCAAAATTGCACAATTTACAGGAGGGTAGACTCTCTGTTGCAGAGTGCACAACTGAATTCCGACGTTGGATCTCAGATACCAATTGGAATCCAGCAGCACAAAAAGAGTCAGTTCCGTCAAGGACTCTCGGAACAAGTAAAATATGAGCTTGCCAGAGTAGAAAGTCCTGATGACCTTGAAGCTTTTATTAAATTATGTATTCGAATTGATCAGAGAATTACTGAAAGGAGAAAGGAGAGACTGGGAATCCTAGGCAGTAATGGTGGAATGCGTTTTTCTACTACTCAGTATCCTCCTAAGGGTCCAAGAGTTTTTCCTGATTCTGAGACTCCTGAACCTATGCAGGTGGATGCTATTAAAAGATCTATTACTACTCAGGAGAAAGAAAGGCGACATTCAGAAAACGTATGTCTTTATTGTGGAGACTCTGGACATTACGCAGTTAATTGTCCCAATAAATTTAAAAGAACAATTTCAGCAACGGATGTTACAGTATCTGAACAAATAAACTCAATTTCTCAGTCCATCTCTCCTTTGATTCAGGAAACAAATAAAGTTAATTCTTTATCAACTCATTTTGTCATCCCTATAAAGCTTATTGTTGAAAGCAATGAAATACCTTGCTCTGCTATGCTGGACTCAGGGGCTGGGGGAAACTTCATCGACATCGAATTTGCCCAAAGTAATAACATTCAAATAAGAAATAAACTCGCCCCAATTGATATGGAAACTGTGGATGGCTCACCTTTGTCTTCAGGCCCTGTTAACCACGAGACAATCTCACTTAAACTCCTAATAGAAACTGACCATCAGGAGACTATCAGCTTTGAGCTGATTACATCACCCAAGTTCCCTATTATCCTGGGCATTCCTTGGTTCTCTATCCATAATCCCTCCATAAACTGGGAGACACATTCTTTAAAGCGGGGTTCCACCCTAAAGTGGAACCTCCGCTGATCGGAACCCTCCAACCCTCCGGTGTCACAATTGGCACCTTTCAGGGGGGAGGGGGGTGGACATACCTGTCAAAGACAGGTATTTACACCCACTTCCGGGCATAGACTCCCGTGGGAGTCTACGCCATTTCCTGTCCTGCCGCGCTGTCTGCTGGGACACACACGGGTCTCAGAGACAGCGCAGAGAATTCCTATTGCGCTGCGCGACTCGCGCATGCGCAGTAGGGAACCGGGAAGTGAAGCCGATTCGCTTCACTTCCTGATTCCCTCACCTAGAATGGTGGCGGCAGCAGCCGAGGGCCGAGCGATCGATCGGCCTCAGCTGCCGGCATTGCTGGAACCCGGGACAGGTGAGTGTCCATTTATTAAAAGTCAGCAGCTGTAGTATTTATAGCTGCTGGCTTTTAATATTATTTTTTTTGGTGGAATCCCTCTTTAAGCTTTACATCTGACCATTCCAAGAAACATTGCAAAGAATCTTATCAAATAAGCCCTCCACCAACCCAAGATTTACAAGCAGTTTTGGCAACTATCCAGTCATACGACAAGCTACCTCCACAATATCTTGAGTTTCGGGACGTTTGTGATAAAAAGAACGCAGATCAGCTGCCTCCTCATCGCTCTTATGATTGTCCCATTGAATTGCTTCCAGGGGCAGAAATACCATTTGGTCGCCTTTATTCTTTATCAGAACCTGAACTGAAAGTGCTCAGGGAGTGGATTAATGAGAATCTTGAGAAGGGTTTTATCAGACACTCAACCTCTCCTGCTGGCGCAGCCTTATTCTTCGTGACAAAAAAGGACAGAGATTTAAATTGGATCACAATTAAGAATCGCTATCCACTCCCACTGATTCCAGAAATGCTCGAGAGACTCCGCTCTGCCAAGCTCTTTACCAAATAAGATTTACGGGGGGCATACAACCTTGCCCGCATTCGTCCCGGAGATGAATGGAAAACTGCTTTCAGATCCAGATATGGACATTTTGAGTCTTTGGTCATGCCCTTTGGGCTTTGCAATGCTCCTGCAACTTTTCAACATTTTATTAATGATGCTTTTCCAGATTTGCTTGATAAGTTTGTAATAGCATATTTGGATGACATTCTCATTTTCTCTGATACTTTGGAAGAACACCGCAAGCAAGTCCGTATTGTTTTCGAGAGATTAAGGCGGAATCAACTTTACATCAAACTAGAGAAATGCGAGTTTGAACAAACTCAGATCCAGTTCTTGGATACATAATCTCTTCTGAAGGGGTAAGCATGGATCCTGATAAGATCAAAGCTGTGGTGGATTGGCCTGTCCCTAAGAATGTTAAAGAGATACAGCGATTTGTTGGATTTGCCAACTTTTAAAGAAGATTTATAAGGAATTTCTCTAAGGTAATTGCTCCAATTACACAGCTGACAAAGAAAGGGGTGCCCTTTTTGTGGTCACCTGAGGCACAGGCTGCCTTTAGTAAACTGAAAACTCTCTCTTTACTTCTGCACCAATACTGGTACATCCAGATCCAGAACTACCTTTCATCGTAGAAGTTGATGCTTCTAATTCTGCTGTGGGAGCTATCCTTTCTCAGCGAATAGGAGAAAAAATGCAGCTTCATCCTTGTGCTCATTTCTCTCAACTGATGTCTTCAGCCGAGATGAATTATGACATTGGAAACAAGGAGCTTCTGGCAATTAAGGAAAGCATTTTCTGAGTGGAGGCATCTGCTGGAAGGAGCTAAGCACCCTGTAACCGTTCTCACCGATCATAAAAATTTAGAATTTATTAGGTCTGCTAAAAGGTTGTCATCTAGACAAGCACGTTGGACCCTTTTCTTTTCCAGGTTTAATTTTGTTATCTCTTACCGCCCTGGGTCAAGGAATGGTAAGGCTGATGCCCTATCACGGATGTTGTCTAGGCCTCTCCAGGAAAGCACCTCTGAATGTACAATCCTGCCTCAAAAGAACTTTCTCGTGGCCATGAGTTTGAAGGCATTTCTTAATCTTCTCAAGGAGGGGTATGAGAATGACCCACTTCTTAATAATCCTCCAAAGGACATTAACCTCAAGTACAACAATGGTTTTTGGACTCAAGCGCATTGCCTCTATGTACCTGAATCAGTTCGGGTAGAAGCCCTCAGGTTGGTACACGACTCTAAACTTGCTGGTCATTTTGAGGTTTCTAAGACAGAAGAACTCTTATCACTTTCCTTTTGGTGGCCTGGGTACAAGAAAGATGTAAAGAGTTATGTGGCTTCATGTCTAACCTGTGCTCTCAATAAGACCCCTCGATCTTCTCCTCTGGGGTTACTTCTACCACAGCCTGTTCCATCAAGACCATGGGGGTTAATTTCTATGGACTTTGTGGTTGACCTTCCTCTTTCAAAAGGGATGACCACCATTCTGGTAGTCGTTGACTGTCTCACTAAGATGGCTCATTTTATTCCAGTTAAAAGGGTACCCTCCGTCGAACATACTGCTGAGCTAATGGTTAGAGAAGTTTTTAAACTTCATGGAATTCCTGATGATGTGGTGTCTGACAGAGGGGTACAGTTTACCTCAAAATTTTGGAGAAGTTTTTGCTCAGCTTTGGGTGTAACAGTTAATCTGTCCTCGGCTTTTCATCCGCAGTCTAATGGTCAGACCGAGAGGACCATTCAAACTCTGGAGCAATAACTTCGATGTTTCGTGAGTTATCTTCAGGATGACTGGGTGGACTACCTTCCTACGGCAGAGTTTGCTTATAATAACTCTAAACATAGCTCCACTTCCCAAAGCCCATTTTTCTTAAACACCGGGTATCATCCAGTTTTTATTCCTGATCTCCCCATCTCAACTTCAATTCTTGCTGTTACCAACAGACGAACTTCATTACATGAGATCCAGGAGAAATTGACTGATACATTGAAGGAGGCGCAGGAATATTACAAGAAGGCTGCTGACAGACATCGTAGGTCTATTCCCACTTTTCAAGTAGGTGAGAAAGTTTGGTTATCTACCAAAAATTTAAAAGTTCAAGTTCCATGTGCTAAGTTAGGTCAAATGTTTATGGGACCTTTTGAGATTTCTGCTCAAATCAACCCGGTCACTTTTCGCCTAAAACTTCCTGACAATATGAAGATTCACCCTGTGTTTCATATATTGCTACTCAAACCATTTCATGAAAATACTTTTTCTGGAAGAATTTATCCTCCTCCTCCACCTGTTGAGGTACAGGGTGAAGAAGAATTTGTGGTGGAAAAAATTCTTGACTCCAGGATCTCTAGGAACAAATTGCAATTTCTTGATCATACATCACGGGACACACGAGCTTCATTACATAGTGGGTTATATAGGCACCTCTGGTGATTGGACACTGGTTGACCCCAATTAAGGAGAATTCCTCCCCTATATAACCCCTCCCATACGGGAGGCACCTCAGTTTTTTTGCCAGTGTCTATGGTGGTTGGTCACGTAAAACTTTAGCTCTGCGCAGGTCCCTGCAGGGGCCTAAGGGCTACAACAAACCGGATCCATACCTCGGGCCGATATTTGACTCCCAAGATGGTATGGTACCCGGGCCTCGTCAGCCGAAGAAACAAGGTTTGGCCTGTAAGTCCTCTCCATTGGAAGACTGGGCTCTGGTAAAACCAGACTTGGTGTACTGTTTATACAGAGCACATGAAAGTTTCTGGCAGAGTCTTCACATGGTCCAGGTAGGAGGCTCTTCCGAGAAAGAGCCCCAGATAAACCTGAAGGTTGGCTAACACTGCCCGCTGTGATGGGTGAAGGCTGGAATTTGTCTGGTTCAGCAATTCCTGCGGCGGGGACAGGTAAGGGAAGTTAATCCTATATATGTTATTATATGATGGATTTCTTCATTGTGAGTAGTTGTATGTCTTACCTGGTTTCCCCCACTAGAGGGAGTAAGAGCAGCCTGATGCATACTTACATGCCTTTCAGTACACACGCTCAGTGAAGCCTGGTTCTCCAGCTGTCTCACGTCTCCACTGCAATCCCTGCCACAACAAGGTAACACAGGGGTCCCACATAGTCTGGGGGTCCCACGCAGCTCCGGTGGAGTTCTCCTTTCCCCCCCTGGATCCCGCGGTCCTCGCGCACACGCGCCGGGCGTGTTCCCAGCCTAATGGAGGAGGGGGAGTGTGGTTGTGAGCCGTGCATGTTGGTGTGCACGGCGCTGTACTGCGCAGGCGCCAGGCGGCAGTTCTAAAAAGCCCAGAGCGTCAGGGGGCTGTAAGTGGAGACACAGGAGCTGTGGGCAGTAAGCATCCATGGGGATTGGATCCAGGCAAACCTTAGACACCTACTCAGCATCAGGTTGTGCAGTTTAAGCATATATATTTATTGTGAGACTTTAAGCACAACAGTGATTGCACTTGTACTAGTACCTCTGCTTTGTAGCTTAGGAATATGTCTCCTCGTAAGAGGGTCTCAGGGGGAGGTAACAAGGGCACTGGTAAATCACCACCTAGGTCCAGGGGTTCTAAAAGTGCCTGTAAGTTACCATCCCCCCCGGCAAGACTGGAGCCAGCCTCTCAAGACGAGTCCGTGCCCCTGTCAGGTTTTGCAGCCTCTCCTAATGTCCCAGCCCCGGTTTATGTCACTGAGGACTCCCTTAGGGCTACATTGGAGGGTTTTGAAGGGAGAATAATGAATTTTATTTCTGCTTCCCTGAAAGATAGCAGGAAAAGGGGTAGATCCCCTCCCTCTGCTGAAATTCCTCTCTCAGATGATTCTTCTGAAAATGAGGAGAGATCCCTGTCTGGGGACAGGGATCATGAGCAGTCAGATGAATCAGAGGAAGAGGAGAGAGTCCCCTCCTCCCAGGCCCTCAGAAAACAGGTGCAGTATTATACTGAATTGGTGCGTACCACATTCAGAATGCTTGCTGCTGAAGTCGCTACGTCCTCTGTTTCTTCCTTGGGAGTCAGGAAAGCCCCACAGACTGCCTATTCCTTTCCAATCCATCCCTTAATGGTTGAATTGTTGTATGAGGATTGGGGACATCTGGATAAACTGTTTGCTCCTCCTAAAAGGTTTTCTATGTATTATCCTCTGGAGGAAAGTTTCACCAAGAAGTGGGGGGTCCCATCTGTTGATGCGGCTGTTTCTTGCGTGAATAAAAGCCTGACTTGTCCCTTGGATAATGCGCAGGTATTTAAGGATCCAACTGATAAAAAGCTGGAAACTTTATTAAAAGCCTCCTTTTCCATGACTGGCGCTGTGGTGCAGCCTACAGTCGCAGCCGTGGGGTTGTGTCAGTTCCTCAAGGAACAGGTTAAGCGGATGCTTGGGCTCCTTCCCAGTGAGGAAGTATAAAATTATGCAGAACTGCCTCATATTCTGTGTTTCATGATTGATGTGATTTTGGATTCTGTCCACCAAGCATCACGTTTTGTCCCTCATGTTGGTACACATGTGAAGGGCCCTATGGCTAAAGAATTGGGCAGCTGAGCTGTCATGCAAGAAGCATTTGATTGGGTTCCCATTTAAAGGGGAACGTTTGTTTGGAGAAGAATTAGACAAATTCGTCCAAAAAATTTCAGGGGGTAAATCTACTCTCCTTCCAGTCAAAAGGAGCAAGCGTCCCTCATTCAGGCGTGCTCTCTCTCCCGGAGCATCAAGCTCTAAGCAGTGGCGACGGCCTTCTTAACCCTCCTCTACAGGAAAGGCCGAGCCCAGGGACAGAAAAAGACTTGAGGGCGAAAGCCTGCCAAGCAGAGCCCAAAAGCTTCCCTGTGAAGGGGCGACCCCGCTCGGCCGAGTGGCGGAAAGGCTCCTGCGATTTGCAGGAGCCTGGCGGGAAGAGATCCGGGATCTCTTCGGTATCTCTGGGCTACAGGCTAGAGTTTCAGGAGATTCCACCTTCTCGCTTTCTAAGGTCAAGGATCCCCAGGGATCCAGTAAAGCAAAAACTGCTATTTCTGGCCTTAGATCACTTACTATCCCAGGGGGTGATAGTAGAAGTGGACCCAAAAGAACAGGGTTCAGGGTTTTACTCAAATCTCTTCACCGTTCCAAAGCCAAATGGAAGTATCAGACCTATCCTAGATCTGAAGGATCTGAACCGGTTTTTACGCATCCGGTCCTTCCGAATGCAATCAATTCGCACTGTGGTCTCCTCCCTGCAAGGGGGAGAATTTATGGCATCAATAGATATCAAAGATGCATATCTCCATGTGCTAATTTTTCCCGCACACCAAAAATTTCTAAGGTTCACGGTAGAGTGGCGCCATTTTCAATTTGTGGCCTTGCTGTTCGGGCTTGCTACGGCCCCTCGAGTCTTCACAAAGATTCTGGACCCTCTCTTAGCAAACCTAAGAGCTTAGGGTATAGCCGTCATGGCTTATCTAGACGATTTGCTTCTCATGGAGAAAACAGCAGCGTTCCTGAACCACAGCGTCACCAGAACGCTAGAACACCTGGAACGCCTAGGTCAGATCATAAACCTAGAAAAGTCGTCCCTACAGCCTGCCACCAGGTTGGAATACCTGGGCATGATCATCGACACCGCTCAGGGCAAGGTGTTTCTTCCAAGGCCAAAGGCCTTGGCCATTGGGGATCTGGTGCGCCTAATTCTGGGCAGAAGATCTTCCCCCATTCGGTTGTGCATGAGACTGTTAGGGAAAATGGTCGCCTCCTTCAAGGCCGTCCCATTCGCCCAGTTCCACTCAAGGCCTCTGCAAAGATGCATCCTTGCGGCTTGGAACAGGAAGCCCAAGCCTTGGATCTTCCTATGCGTCTATCCCCAGGGACACGCAAGAGTCTCGTCTGGTGGTTACAAACCAAGAATTTGCTGAAGGGCAAAACTTTTCTTCCTCTTCCATGGAAGATTATCACAACAGATGCCAGCCTGACAGGCTGGGGAGCAGTATTGGAGGAGACGTGCTCGCAGGGGAAATGGTCTGCGATCGAGAAGCTATTGCCCATAAATATCTTGGAGATCCGGGCAGTTTATATGGCTCTCATAAAGTGGTCTTACAGACTACGAGGTCTCCCGGTTCGGGTTCAGTCCGACAATGCCACAGCAGTGGCTTATATCAATCACCAGGGTGGTACCAGGAGTCTGGTGGCCCAAAAAGAGGTGAATCGCAAACTTGTCTGGGCAGAAAAGCATGTTCCATGTCTTTCTGCAGTCTTCATTCCAGGAGTGGAAAATTGGCAGGCGGATTTTCTGAGCCGCCAGCAGTTGTGCCCAGGAGAATGGGCTCTGCACCCCGACGTGTTTCGGAACATATGTCACAGGTGGGGTACTCCAGACGTAGATCTGTTTGCATCCAGGTTCAACAGAAAACTGGACAATTTTGTGTCAAGGACAAGAGATACACTTGCTCAGGGGTCAGATGCTCTGACAGTTCCCTGGGATCAGTACACTCTGATCTATGCCTTCCCCCCGAGCCCGCTTCTGTCACGGTTCCTGGGAAGAGTCAAGAGGGAGACAAAGTCGGTCCTTTTGGTGGCCCCGGCTTGGCCCAGGCGACCATGGTACGCAGAGATCATGAAGTTGGCAGTAGGCAGGCCATGGATCCTCCCTCTCCGACCAGACCTGCTCTCACAGGGTCTGAATTTGACGGTTTGGCTGCTGAGACCCACATTCTGAGAGACTGTGGCCTTTCGGGGCCAGTCCTTTCTACGCTGGTCAATGCCAGAAAGCCGGCCTCCAGGCTTATTTATTACAAAATCTGGAGGGCATATGTTTCCTGGTGTGAACTCAGGAAATGGCATCCTAGAAAGTATGTCATTAGCAGGATCTTGGCCTTTCTCCAATCAGGCCTAGAAATGAATTTGGCCATAAGCACTATCAAGGTGCAGATTTCGGCCCTGTCGGTGTTTTTTCAAAAGCCACTTGCATCGCATTCCCTGGTGCGGGCTTTTATCCAGGGGGCCATGCGGATAAGACCGCCAGTCAAGCCTCCGGTATGCCCTTGGGATCTGAATTTGGTTCTCTTGGCTTTGCAGGGGCAACCATTTGAATCTTTGCATCTGGCTTCTTTAGTTCTCCTGACTAAAAAATTGGTCTTCTTGGTAGCCATATCCACGGCTAGAAGAGTATCAGAGCTAGCAGCTCTTTCTAGCAAGGAGCTGTATCTAATTATTCATAAGGACCGGGTGGTCATGCGTCCCAACTGGTCCTTTCTACCTAAGGTGGTTTCGGGATTCCATTTGAATCAAGACGTAATCCTACCATCCTTTTTTCCGGACCCACAGTCCGCAGAAGAAGAATCTTTGCACACTTTGGATGTGGTCAGAGCAATCAGTATTTATCTTCAAGCAACTGCTCAGGTAAGGAAAACTGATTGCTTATTTATTTTGCCGGAAGGCCCTAGGAAGGGCCAGGCGGAGTCAAAATCCACTCTCTCAAGGTGGATTAGACAGATTATTTCTCAGGCCTATAGTGTAAAGGGGAAGATTCCTCCTTTTCAAGTGAAAGCGCACTCTACTAGGGCTGTAAGTGCTTCTTGGGCAGTGCATCACCAGGCCTCCCTGACTCAGATCTGTAAGGCTGCAACTTGGTCATCAGTCCACACATTCACCAGATTCTATCAGGTGGATGTCAGAGGGCAAGAGGACATCGCCTTCGGGCGCAGCGTACTGCAGGCTGCAGTTTAGGTCCTCCGGTCCCTGGCGGTCTATAATTATGATCTGTGTCTTCCTCCCCTCAATCTGAGCATTGCTATGGGACATCCCACTATGTAATGAAGTTCCTGTGTCCCGTGATGTATGATCAAGAAAATGTGATTTTTATATACAGCTTACCTGTAAAATCCTTTTCTTGAGAGTACATCACGGGACACAGAGCTCCCGCCCCTCTTGGGTTTTACGTGGTTTCTTATTGCTTTGCTACAAAACTGAGGTGCCTCCCATATGGGAGGGGTTATATAGGGGAGGAATTCTCCTTAATTGGGGTCAACCAGTGTCCAATCACCAGAGGTGCCTATATAACCCACTATGTAATGAAGCTCCTGTGTCCTGTGATGTACTCTCAAGAAAAGGATTTTACAGGTAAGCTGTATATAAAAATCCCATTATTTGGTTCAATGGGAAGGATATGGGCCAGAAGAAAATTCTTGGGAGCCTGAAAAGAATGTTCATGCCCCTAGATTAACAAGGGAATTCCATCAGAGGTTTCCTCAGAAACCTGGCCCTAAGATGTCCAGGGGACATCCTGGGAGGAGGGGAGTACTGTTAAGACCTGGGTTTGAACCTGGGACCTCTGGTGTGTCTGGCAGTGACTCTGCTTGCTGAGCCACCTGGAATGCTGGACAGCTCCTTGGACAATTCCTTTAATGATCTTCTCTTGAATCTTGTTTGCCTTGAACCTTGAACCCTTTGCTCCTCCCATGAACTTCCTGATTTAAGCCATGTCTCTGCACTTCCTGGTTGCCAGAATATTGTGCCTTCACCAGCCAATATCTTGTTCCTGTCTCTCCTGCTGCCGACCGTATCCTCGCTATCATTCGTTACTGACATTTGGCTTGTTCCTGGACTACTCTTCTGCTGAATCCCAACCTACAACTATTTGTTACCGACTTTTGGCTTGTTTCTCAACTACGCTTCTGCTTGATCCCTACCTGCTATATTCGCTACCAGACCCCGGCATGCTCACCTCCTGGTGGGGCTATCCTGAGGACCGCAACCTGGCACTAACACGCAGCAAAGCCCATCTCCACCTTCAGGAGCTCTGGTGAATACCGGTTAGTGCTTAGACACCACACCTCAGGTGAACCTGTGTCATCAGCCAGGGTGACATGTGTGAATACCTGCTCTGCTGCTATAGCTACTGGCCTCTGAGCCTGACTCCAGACCGTGACACAATATCACACATGAGTATGTCCAAACTGTGTTGATATTGACTTCAGCAGATGGGGTGTCACCCCTGTAAAGGCCACATTTGGAAGATGCATACAAATTGTGATTCAAACTGGCCATTTTCCTCCTGATCCCATGCCTAATGTCAACATGTGCTATCTCCCATCATGGGGGATCAATGTATGTGTTTTGGGGGCGCAACCCCTTCATCTCAGCCACTTCAGTAGAGAGGAAGGGGTTGCGCCCACAAAATGCGTATATTGATCCCCCATGATGGGAGATAGTACATGTTGACACACAGTGTGCATCTTCCAAATTTGGCTTTTTAAAAAATATAAAATGTTTTTTTTTTAATGGTAAATTGATGCTAGCTAGTTTTGTGTGTTTCAGATTCTCCTTAAAACATCAATGATGTTCTTCATTTTTTGTTGAACATCATTGATGTTTTTCTTGAGATTTTCTAAATCGCGATTGTACCCCATTATCTCTCCGATGAGTAGGGATGAGCTTCGTGTTCGAGTCGAACATACGCTCGACTCGAACATCGGCTGTTCGCTCGTTCGGCGAATTCCGAACATTATGGGCCGTTCGCGCCAAATTCGTGTGGCGCTCACGGCCCACAATGCACTGCGTCATCGCAGTGCATTGCTGGCTCATGATTGGCCAAGCATGCACTGTGACCCCGCATGCTTGGCCAATCACAGCGCCAGCAACGAGGAGAGCCATGATTGGCCACAGGCAGGATGCCTGTGGCCAATCATAGCTCAGGCTGTGTAGTACACGCCCCACACTATATAAGGCCGCCAGCGCGGCGGCCTTGTGTAGTGTGTTGGTGTCTGAAGCAGTTAGTGGGTGTTCTGTGTACCTTCAACACAGTACACACCGATCGTTATCGGCCGATTTTCGATCTTGCTCTTCTGTAGTGGTTGTTGTCTGCTTGCCCTGATCGCAGTATACTCCGCTATATTCACGTCACCTATATAGCTAGTGATCTATCTTTTATAATGGAGCTTGCAGTCAGTAGTGTTAGGAGCTTGTGCGTGCTGTCTGCGTGCTCTGTACCCAGTACACACCGCTATATCCACCTACATAGCTCTTCTCTATTTGAGCCCACTTGCCATCTGCAGGAGTTATTGGAAGTTGTGTGTGCCTCCAGCACAGCACAGTATACATCTGTATATACTCCTTTATCTCTGGTGTTCTATAAAAAAGGCATCTGCAGGAGTTAGTGGGTGTTTTGTGCCTCCAGCACAATATACACCTGTATCTACCCTTTATTGCTGTTCTCTAATAGAGCCATCTGCAGGGCTTAGTGGGTGTTGTGTGACTCCATTACAGTATACCCCTTTATCTCTGGTGTTCTATAATAAAGGCATCTGCAGGAATTAGTGGGTGTTGTGTGCCTCCAGCACAATATACACTACCCAACTGCTGTTTTACCCAACTCTCTTCAGGCCATTTCCATGTCTGGAAGGCCAGCAAGGAGAGGCAGACAGGCGCGAGCCGATAAAAGAGGGCAAGCAGGCTCTGTGTCTAGAGACAACAGTGCTGGTCGTGGATGCGGTGCATTGTCATCAGCATGTGGCCATGGGACACGCTTGTCCTTCTTTTCGGCAGCTGGACATGTTGAACCGCAACATGCCAACGACTTGGTAGAGTGGATGACCAAGCCCTCTTCATCCTCCTCATTCTCTCTCACGCAGTCTCAGGGTACTAGCAAAGCAGCTGCCAACGCATTATCTTCCCTCCTCTCAATGTCATCATCAGTGACTCCTTCCCTAGACCCACCACGTCCTCCTGAGGAGTCTCCTGAACTCTTTGAGCACAGTGTTGGGTACATGCTCCAGGGGGATGCCCAGTGTTTTGTAGGCTCTGATGATGACACTCAGCTAGAGGAAGGCAGTAGCGTGAGCGCAGAGAGAGGGGATGCTCAAGAAGGACAGCAATCTGGCAGTCATGTTCCACAAGCTGCAGCATACTGCCAGGTTTGCTACAGCGATGAAGAGGGAGGGGATGGGGGCGTGGCTTGCACGCGGCCGAAAATGGCAGCTTGAGCTGAGAGCTCAGCACATCATCCGGACGGAACACGACTTACCGGGCTCCCACAACGCCATCCGCGGCACCGATCAACCTCCCGCTGTCACCAGCTACCTCCACGATCGGAATGTCCCGAAAACGGAGCCAGGATACGGGCCCACAGCGACTACAATCTTTCGCCTACCAGCCTCACTCAGCCAGACACAGCGGGCAAGATGGCGCCGCCGGAGGGACAGCACGCCATTCCCTGTCCTTCTCTGAGCTTAATACAGGCCATCCGCAGGAAATCAGACACAGGATGGCTTCTGGAGAACCGCCAGACTACTCTCCAGCGACCCCAGCTACCCAGAGTCCAGCGAAAACGAGGATGAAGATGGATGTCTCAGGGCAGGCCGCAGAAACTGTGAGTACAGGCCTGCACAATGACACAGCAATTTCTTCCTTGCAATCATCCATTGCTCAATTTCCTACCCTGGGACAACCGGTATTAGATACCACCAAGAAGGATATGTTAGTATCCCTCCAATCATCCCTCATGTCGAATCTTTCCTCCTTTAATCAACAAATTTTCACTTGAAATTAAGCACATGGATAACAGGGTGACTTTCATTGAGACCAGAATGGAGGAGTGCACGGAAACGGTCAATGACCTGGTTGATGCCTATCATGCTCAAAGAGACGTCTCTCTGTGGATGAAATCTAAACTCGCGGACCTTGAGGACCGCTCTAGGCGTAATAATGTTAAGATACGCGGCATTCCGGAATCTGTACAACCTACAGAACTACATAATTTTGCTAGCACCCTCTTCTCTAGCCTGCTCCCAGAACTGTCCCCCATAGAGCTAACGATTGACCGCATACATAGACTGCCTAAACCACGCCATCTTGAGGCGGATGTCCCCAGAGACGTCCTCCTCAGAGTGCACTTCTTCCAAGCCAAAGAACAAATTCTCCTGAAGGCGAGAGAATTGTCCCCCCTGCCTGCCCCCTACTCCGATATTCAACTTTACGTAGATTTGTCGCAATACACGCTACAGATGTGCAGCAACTTTGATCTATCACTAAGGCCATGAATAACCACAAAATCCAGTACAAATGGCGGCACCCAGCCACCATACTAGCCACCTACAATGGCATACCCCATACCATCTCCACCCTGGAGGGAGGATTGAAATTGCTACGTGACTGGGGAATCCTTCTTGATCCCCCACCAGATATGAGAGATACCACAGGGGCCCCGAATCCCTTCTCCTTTGGCTCGGGCCGCGGATCCCGCAAAAATAACCGCCGCTGATAACTGAGCCCGGGACACTTCCAACGACTACCCGTCCGGAATGGTTTGCGACACGACTCACACTTACTGAACTATACCCCCCACCCTGACCAGTTGCTCCTCAGCGTCTGATGCTGAACAGGCTACTGGCTAGTTTTCTGTGCATACCGCACAACTCGGATTCCCCCCTTTTCTTTCTTTTGGATCCCCTTGTTCTACCCTGTGTTGCCCTTTTTTCCTGTACTTTCAGTTTTTGATACCATTACCCACTCCCCATTACCCGTATTACCACTACTAGGTGAAGCAACTAGAAATATCGATTGGTGTCCTTTGAAGTACTAACTCAACTTTTACCCGTAGCTAATACCGACTTTGGAATTCCTGGGACAATCTCATAAGGAACTAACGTTGCCTCTGCCACATAAGACAGACCTCAGCTGAGTCGCCAGCGTCTGGACCCTCAAGGTACCCAGGGACCCTTTTCTTTCCTTTTTTGCTTTATCTACTTTTTTTTCTCTTTTTTTGGGGATCTTATTTCCTGATTGCGATTATGGGATTCACTATTCTATCAATCAATGCAAGAGGTCTGAACCACCCTGCTAAGAGGTCATCTTTATGGGCAACTGCTATTTCCCATAATAGTGACATTCTCTGCGTACAAGAGACACATTTTTCTATAACTGCTTCCCCTAAATGCCAACATCGACTTTATCCCCATGTGTTCATTTCCTCATACCACAAGAAACGAGGAGTGATGATAGCGATCAAAGACTCAGTGCACTTCCAACTTACGAAATGCGAATCTGACCCGGAAGGGAGGTTTCTAATATTGATAGGTTCAATTAATAATGTTATCTACACTATTGTTTCTGTATATGCTCCCAACAATGGCCAATTGGCGTTTCTCAAAAAAATTGTCAGTAAGGTTAAGAAAATCCAACAAGGACACGTTATTCTGTGTGGAGACTTCAACATGGTTCCAGACGTTGAACTAGATTCAATGTCTGGCACCAAGAGACGCCCCTCCCCACTAGGGAGCTATATATCCTCAACGGATTTGTATGATGTGTGGAGGTGTTGTCACGCAAGCGAGAGGGATTTTACCTTCCTCTCGTCGCGTCACAACACTTACTCAAGAATTGATTTATTTCTTGTTGATAAGCTATTATTACAAAGAGTATCTAAATCTGATATACACACCGCCACCTGGTCGGACCATGCCCCAGTAAGCATCAGCATCTCAGATGGTCCCTCCCACCATCGCCCTTTCATATGGAGAGTCAACGACTATCTACTTCGCAATCCTAACTCATCCTCCCATATCAAGGAGCGACTAGTGGAATATTTTTCACCTAATCAGGAAGCTGTGTCTGATCCGGTGGTGTTGTGGAACGCTCATAAAGCGGAAATCAGGGGGATCTTCTTACAACTAGGCGCTAGGGCAAAGCAGGCTAGATCACGGAAATTAGATGAACTGACTAGCGCCTTAGCAAACGCAGAATCAAGAAACAAACTTGCACCTTCCCCTACCCTCCAAGCAAAAATTTTCACTCTACGTCCCGACCTACGATCCCACCTCCTTGAGAAACAAGAAAAAATATACAGGTTACTCAAAGCTAGATCATACACCACAGGTAATTAAAGCTGGTAAAGCAATGTCCCTTAAAATCAAAGGATACAGAAACAAGACTAAAATTCCTTTTATACTCCACCCTCACTCCCACCAAAAACTTCTTAAACCTCATGATATTGCCAATGCCTTTAGTACGTACTATGAAGATCTCTACAACCTTAATAAGGACCCTTCCACCACACAACCCTCCTCGGAGAGCATCAACTTGAAAAACTCCAACTCCCACAGGTATCACCAAGCCAACTCTCATTACTCAACAGCCCATTTACGGTAGATGAAATTAGACGAGTCATTCATAAACTCCCTGCAGCGAAGTCTCCTGGCCCAGACTGTTTCACTGGGGAGTATTATAAACTGTTCCAAGATATTCTAGCTCCCTTCTTATGCAGTACCTTTAACACAGCTGCCAGATCCACACAATTTCCCCCTGAAATGCTAAGTGCTAGAGTAGTGGCCCTTCCTAAAATATACGCCAAACTCCTTGCAAATAGGCTAGACAGCATCCTACCATCCTTGATCCACCAAGACCAATCCGGCTTTACCAAAGGTCGCCAGGCATCTGATGCAACCAGACGAATGATAGACCTTATCCACCATGTAGAAAAAAACAGAATCCCATCCCTACTCCTCTCCCTCGATTCCGAAAAGGCCTTTGATAGGGTGCACTGGGGCTATATCTCAGCGGTGCTACATAAATTCGGGCTCTCGGGCCCAATCCACGACTACATAATGGCTCTTTACTCAAACCCTTCTGCCAGAGTACTAGCCTCAGACACCCTATCGGATCCCTTCAAAATTACAAATGAGACGAGACAGGGTTGCCCGCTCTCCCCCCTAATATTTAATCTAGTTATGGAACCACTAGCAGAAAGCATCAGAACCAATAGCAGAATAAAAGGCATCCGCATAGCAGATACTGAACATAAGATTAACCTTTTTGCGGACGATGTGATTCTTCTAATCACAGAACCAGAACGAACATTATCAGAAGTCCAAAAGATGCTAGCCTGGTTTGGAGATATATCATATTATAAAGTTAACGACACTAAATCGTATATACTGGATCTAGGAGTAAGCTAGGATACCAGCAACCAACTCAAACTACTTTTCCCTTACAGTTGGGCGAAACTTAGCATAACGTATCTTGGCATCCACCTTACTCCTAGAACGAAGTCTCTTTTCGAAGCGAATTATCATTCCCTTCGCACTAAACTTCAGGAAGACCTAACCAGGCTGGCATCGGTTGAATTTTCGTGGCTAGGTCGTCTCGCGGCGTTCAAAATGCTCCATCTCCCCCAAATATTATATTTGTTCAGGACTGTCCCAATCCCCATACCCGCCAAATATTTTCAATCTCTACAATCACTTCTTTTAAAATATGTGTGGCAAGGCAAAAGACCCAGATGTGCCGGTTCCCAACTTACTAAACATCGTACGGCGGGAGGACGAGGCTATATCAACTTCCAAGACTATTACTGGGCTTCCATTCTGACCCAAGCTAAAGAATGGTTCTCCAACACCTCATCCCCAACCCTATGGAAAACCATTGAACTCTCATCAGTCCCAGGTAAGGATCTGGTACCCTGGCTACTGGCCCTCTCTCTGGGAGCCAAACATACACAGCACCTATCTCCCCCAATCCTTGCTACATGCCAAACTTGGTCCAAACTCACAAAAATCTCCTCTAATGACCCCGACTACTCCGACGTACCCATCCCCATTGAATCATTACATTATCTGATAGACTCGTCCAACTTCAAACGATGGAAAATACTGGGAATTAACTACCTAGCCGACCTGATAACCGCGAACGAAATTAAACCTTTTCCCATACTCCGAGAACAATTCCAACTCCCTTGTTCTGATATCTTTCTGTACCTACGTACTAAACATTGTATCAATTCCCTAAAAAAACGAAACATCACGATCCCTCGACCAGCATGGCTGTTCATTTCCTCTTCCTCTAAACATAGTAAAGGCATATCCCTACTCTATAAAATATTCAACCACAAAATGACATTTATCAAATCAACCCCACTAATCCGCTGGGAAAAGGAACTAGGTCATTCTTTCACTGAAGAAGAATGGGGGGAAAAGCAGGTAGATCCGTTTACAAAACCACTAGCTGCTCCACCCTTTGGAAACTGGCATATAAAATAACGTACCGTTGGTATTTGACCCCAGTCAGGTTATCAAAATTCGATTCAGCAATAACTGACATGTGCTGGAGGAAATGTGGAATGAAAGGCAGCTTGCTCCATATACTCTGGCACTGCCCAAAAATCTTGGCATTTTGGAAATCAGTATACCAATTAATAGCAGAGGTGACTCTATCCGCTGTCCCAAAGAAGCCCTCTCTTGCCATTCTATCTCTATCCGTATACAGGTTCCCCAACCCAACCAGACACATCCTCTCTCACATTCTTCTGGCAGCGAGGCTCAACATAACCAGGAAATGGAAAGACCCACTTCCTCCCACCCTGAAAGACGTAGTTCACACAATACAGATACATTTTACACATGAATCCACCCTGGCACTAACCCACAAAAGTACATCACAAACTCTCCTCATGTGGAAACCATGGATACAATGGATTGAATCCCCACGGATGTTACAGATCTTTGAATGAAGTTAAAGATGTGTGAATCTCCCAATTTCATTTAATAAAATATGAATATGGGGAAAGGGGAGGAGGGAGGGCCCACCCCACAGGGACACAGCAGTGATCCCCAGGCGGGGTGTCCAGGCGGTGTGACCCTCCCCAGATCACCTTCCAGAGATCAACTCCCCACATATAGCTGGGTATTAGCACTGAGTTTATGCGACGAACTTGTACCAGTACACGAAAACACTAGGCTGTATGTACTCTAGAGAATGACAAACATGTTGTAGATCATTGATATTCCTAATAGGACACCAACCTTCTGCCCAGGTAGATGGAAAATATCGCATATAGTAATGGTATCTTGTTTATTTGTTTATTTGATTGTTCAGCTGAACTATATATGTTTCATGAGCGATATGTCAAGCATTTCTGTTCAAATTCTGTTTAAAATGTCAATATTCAATAAAAATCTATTGGGAAAAAAAAAAAAAAGAGGGAGGGGATGATGAGGGGACAGACTCCACGTGGGTGCCTGGTAGGAGAGAGGAGGAGGAGGAGGAGGCACATGTCCAACGAGGCAGGATGCCCTCCGGGGGCCAGCTTAGGGGCAGCACACCGACTGAATCACACCGCAGAGCTCCGCCTGTGCAGAGCGCTGCCTCTGCGTGTTATTCTAAAAGTTCTTTGGTGTGGGCCTTTTTTGAGACGAGTGCATCAGATCGCACCGCTGCTATTTGCAACATATGTCTCAAGCGTATCTCGCGTGGCCAAAACATCAGCCGCTTGGGCACCACATGCTTGACCAGACATATGTTGACCTGCCATGCAGCTCGTTGGCAAGCGTACCTCAAAGACCCACACCAAAGAACAAAGCGGACCTCTCCTTGCTCCTCATCAGCTGGCATCTCCAACCCCACTAGACCTTCAGTCCTCTCTGAAACCTGCTCTGAGAGGAATGAAGGTGTAGAATTAGGTGTGTCACAGCTAAGTGCTTCCGGGCACTCTGCTAGCAGTACACCCACGTCTGATTATAGCAGGCAAATGTCCCTGCCCCAGCTGCTGGACCGGCGAAAGAAGTTCACTCCCAGCCATCCACATGCCCAGCGGTTGAATGCTAGCTTGGCTAAATTGCTAGCACTTCAACTGCTGCCTTTTTAGTTGGTAGACTCGGCCCTCTTCCGTGAGTTTGTACAATGTGCGGTTCCTCAGTGGCAGGTCCCCAAACGCCACTTTTTCTCACGGAAGGCGATTCCGGCTCTCTAACGGCATGTGGAAGGCAATGTCCTTGCCTCGCTGGACAGGGCGGTCAGTTGTAAGGTGCATATTACCGCTGACTCATGGTCCAGCAGGCATGGACAGGGACATTACCTGTCTTTCACGGCCCATTTGGGTCACTCTTCTGGCAGCTGGGAAGGATGCAGGACAAGGTGCAGTAGTGTTGGAGGTTGTTCCGCCACCACGCCTCCAAAATGCTACTATTGGTTGTGACACACCTCTCTCCTCCACCCCCTCCTCTTCTTCTTTCTCCATGGCCTCTTCCAGTGCTCTGTCCTCAGAACCAGCGGTGCTCCGTAGGCGTTCCAGGGGCTACGCAAGTACGCAGGCAAAACGATGCCATGCCGTGCTTGCACTGGTTTGTTTGGGGGACAGGAGCCACACTGGGGTGGATGTTTTGTCAGCTCTGCAGGGGCAGGCCGAGAGGTGGTTGAGGCCACGCCAGCTTAAGCCAGGAATGGTGGTTTGTGATAATGGCACCAACCTCCTCTCCGCCCTCCGACAGGGACAACTGACCCATGTGCCTTGTGTAGCTCACGTCCTTAACCTGGTGGTGCAGCGGTTCTTGGGCAGGTACCCCGGCTTACAGGATGTCCTGAAGCAGGCCAGGAAAGTCTGTGTGCATTTCCGCCGATCATTTAATGCCTGTGCTCGGCTGGCTGAGCTCCAAAAGGAGTTGAACCTGCCCAAGAACCGCCTTATATGTGACATGCCCACCAGGTGGAACTCAACGTTGGCCATGCTGCAGCGGCTGCACACGCAGCAGAGGGCCATCAATGAGTACCTGTGCGACTACGGCACCAGGACAGGGTCAGGGGAGCTCGGTTTTTTCTCACCACGCCAGTGGGGCATGATCAGGGATGCATGCACTGTCCTGTCCTGTCACCGTTTGAGGAGGCCACAAGGATGGTGAGCAGTGACAGTGCATGCATCAGTGACACTGTACCTCTTGTCCACCTCTTGGAGCATACGCTGCGTGGAATAATGGACAGGGCACTTGAGGCAGAACAGAGGCAGGAAGAGGAGGACTTCCTTGCCTCTCAAGGCCCCCTTTATCTAGACAGTGTTCCTGCTGTGCCACCCATCACACAGGAAGAGGATGATTGTGTCAGCATGGAGGTGGAGGCTGGCTAGCATCAGCAGCAGCAGTCTTGTAGGGATGATTTACAGTACCAAGAAACACGTGGACTTGTACATGGCTGGGAGGTGGTAGCTGCGGATCATGTTGCCCTTAGCGACCCAGAGGACTCCGGACCGAATGCCTCAGCTAACCTACGCTGCATGGCCTCCCTGATCCTGCAAAGCCTGCGGAAGGATCCTCGTATTCTTCGGATCAAGGAGAGGGACAATTACTGGCTGGCCACTCTCCTTGATCCACGGTACAAGGGTAAGGTTGCCGACCTTATCTTGCCATCGCAGAGGGAGCAGAGGATGAGACATCTCCGGGAGGCCTTGCAGAAAGGTCTGTGCAAGGCGTTCCCAGAGACTGGGAGGTTACAAACTCCTGGTCCTGGACAATGTGTTGCTGAGGCATCGGTCAGAAGGAGCGGTGGAGAAGGTGGCCGTCTGACTGATGCTTTCAGACAATTTTTTAGTCCGCAGCCCCAAGGTATGATCGGTTCCAGCAACCATCGCCAGCGTCTGATTTACATGGTACAGGAATACCTAGTGGCAAGGTCAGACTTGGACACCTTTCCCACCGAAAATCCTCTGGCTTACTGGGTCTTGAGGATGGATCACTGGCCAGAGCTTGCACAGTATGTAATTGAGCTACTGGCCTGTCCTGCATCCAGCGTTCTTTCGGAACGCACCTTCAGTGCTGCTGGTGGCTTTGTTACCGATCACAGGGTGCGCCTGTCCACCGAATCAGTTGATCGACTGACCTTCATCAAGATGAATCGGTCTTGGATCACTCACAGCTACCAAGCACCTGAAGCTGATGTAACCGAATAATTTTTTTTGAAATATCACATCCCTTCAAGACTATGCTGATGCTGAGTGACTGTCCTGTTATGTTGATTGTCTATCCTCTTCCTCCTCCGCTGATATGTTGGAAGAACATTTCTGGTTCTGGGTGATGCCATCAGCCCAATTTTTCTGCCCCTGTTTAACAGGGGCGTTTAATTACAATTTTTGATGCAATGCTTTGCAGCAGGGCTAATTCCTGCAATAAAACTAGAGTATATGGGAGAGGTTGCAGTGTCGTGGCACCAGCACCAGGGCCTAAGGCCCAATTTTTCTGCCCCTGTTTAACAGGGACATGTAATTACAATTCTTGATATAATATTTCACAGGAGGGCCCGTTCCTGTGCCCACCCAGAGTAACTGTGAGGACTTATAGTGTTGTGGCACCAGCACCACAACCACCAAAGGTCAATTTTTCTACCACTGTTCAACAATGGCATGTAATTACAATTCTTGATATAATCGTTCACAGCAGGGCGCTCCAGCGCCCACCAAGAGTCACTTTGAGGGCTTACAATGTTGTGGCAAAACCAACACCTTGTTCCGCCATTTCTGCAGAGCATATAGGGCAGGCCCCTACTTTCAAACATCCAACTTACAAACATCTCCTACTTGCAAACGAAAGGAGACAACAGCAAGTGAGATGAAAAAAGATGGACGACAAAACAAATTATACAGGGGTGATAACCCTTCCCTATGTTTTCCAAAAAGCTTAAAAATAGTTTTTTTGACTGGAGCTACACTTTAAAAATGTACCAGTTGAAAATTACAATCAGATTAAACTTAACACAACAAACCTACACAGTCCCTGTCTTGTTTGCACCGCCTGTATACTGCTGTTCTGTCACTACCGAGGTAAGGAGGCCGAGATGCTGAGAGGGCTCCCCTTGCGGCCGAGTGCAGTGCAACCCTGGAGATGGCACAGGGATGCAGTGCCCACAGTAGCACAGGTTGCCGGGTAGCAGCAGTAGATGGAAATGCTGAGCAGACCAGTCTCTGGAGGCAACTGTGCAAGAAGTCCAAGGCAGGGTCAGGGTCAAGCCGAAGGTCAAACACGGGAGGTCAATCCGGAGGTAAGAAGGATGGATACTGAACTGGAGACCAGGAACGGAGGTCAAGCCAAGCCGAGGTCGGGTGCCGGGAGCAGACAAGGAGTATCAAGGACAAGCCAGAAGTCGGAGCCAGGAGAGTGATCGGAAGCAGGTCAAACAAGCCGGGTCGGTAACAGGAGATCAGGTAGCAGAGATAACAGGCACGGGTACTCAGGAAGAGCTGACGATAAACCAGCAATGTGATGCTGTCAGGTGAACGTTTAAATAGACACGGCGCTTGGATTACGTCGTGAGCGCGCCACCGCGTCCGTACGCCTACGACGTGTAACGTAATGCGTTCGTACTACCCGGCGCACGCGTACTCGATCGGAGGCCCCATCAGGCGTTCGTCTGGGAATCATATTGCGTCTTCGTGGGCGCTGACGCGCGTTAACACGATCGCGTCCCACAAGGTAACTCCTATTTCCCTGACAGTGCCCCCCCCCAAGGGGCAGCCTCCGGATGCCTAAACGAGCCCATTTTTCAGGATGAAGACATCGAAACCTGTGTATGAGTCTAGGTGCATGTACAAAACTTGCAGGTTCCCAAGAATTTTCCTCAGCCGAATACCCCTTCCATTTAATTAGAAATTGGATTGTCCTACCTCTCCGACGACAATCAAGGATAGATTCGACTTCAAATTCGGTTTCATCACCAACCTGAACCGGAGGCGGGGGCACTTCTTCTCTACCTGAAAAAGGACTGGAGATGACACGTTTGAGAAGGGAGACATGGAAAACGGGATGAATTCTAAGAGAATTAGGCAAAGCAAGTTCGAATGCTACAGGGTTAATTACACGTCTAATCTCAAAAGGGCCCAGGAACTTGGGTCCCAACTTCCGAGAAGGACATGACAGTTTTCAGTTCACAGCAGAGAGCCACACTTTGTCCCCTATCTTAAAGGCAGGGTTAATTCTCTTTTTCTTATCATAATGTCTTTTGTATTCCTCCTGAGCCTTCTTCATGGTATCCTGGAGCAACTGATAGTTCGTTTGGATGAGGTTTACTCTATCCTGAACGGCTGGGACCGTAGATTCAGGAATGGTATTGGGTAAGAACGAAGGGTGGAACCCGTAGTTTGCCCAAAAGGGTAATTGGTTGGTCGAGGCATGCACTGAATTGTTGTACGCGAATTCCGCGCAAGGGAGCAGGGAGGCCCAATCATCCTGGGAAAAAGAACAAAAGCATCGCAGATATTGTTCGAGCGTCTGGTTGGTTCTCTCTGTTTGTCCATTACTCTGTGGGTGGTAGGCTGAGGATAGACATATTCTAATCGATAACAACTTACAGAGCTCTTTCCAGAACCTGGAGGTAAATTGCACCCCTCTATCTGATACGATGCTGTCGGGTACACCATGTAGGCGGACAATTTCCTTAATGAAGATTTTTGCGGTATCCAAGGCGGAGGGGGTCCCTTTCATAGGCAGAAAGTGCGCCATCTTAGATAGGCGATCCACCACTACCAAGATGGTAGTGTGCTCTTCAGAAGGGGGCAACTCCACAATGAAGTCCAAAGAGATTTCCTTCCACGGTTTTTCTGGGACTGGTAGCGGCCTTAACAGGCCCCAGGGTCTAGCGTTAGACCCCTTGTTTCGTTGGCAGGTTGTACAGGAATCAACGTACTCTTTACAGTCGGATCTTAAGGTAGGCCACCATAAGGACCGCTGCACAAGATCAATCGTCTTCCGCACCCCAAAATGGCCGGCCAGTGGGTGGTCGTGGAAGGTCCTTAGTACGAGTAACCTGGCCTGCTGAGGCACAAAAATTTTGTTCTGGTGCCATAGAAGCCCGTCTTGACTTCTCAAGGAAGAAGCTTCTATGTCAGTACATTGGTTAGAGGCCTGTGCTATCGAAGCCCTTAGGTCCGGTTGCATTAGTAGGAAATTCTGGGGAGACAGAATTGTACTAGGTGTAATCTTCTCTGAGGAGTCTGGGAACATCCGGGACAAGGCATCTGCCTTGCCATTTTTTGATCCTGGACGGTAGGTCACATGAAAATTAAACCTTGAGAAGAATAAAGCCCAGCGGGCTTGTCGGGGTCTCAGACGTTTAGCTGTGCGAAGATATTCTAAATTTTTATGGTCGGTGAAGACCAGGATGGGGTGAGCGGCACCTTCCAAGAGATACCTCCACTCTTCAAGGGCGGTCTTGATTGCCAAAAGCTCCCGGTCACCTACATCGTAGTTCCTCTCTGGGGGGCTCATCTTCCGTGAAAAGAAGGCTACAGGGTGCAATAATGCCTTGGGACCTTGTCGCTGGGATAGAATTGCTCCTGTGGCTACCTCTGAGGCATCGACCTCCAGAACGTAGGGTAAGGCGGGATCTGGATGCTGCAGGATAGGTGCGGTAGTGAAGAGGGTTTTGAGTTGGTCAAAGGCAGATTGTGCTGCTGGAGTCCAGAGAAACTTGATATGTTGACGAGTGGTCTGCGTGATGGGTGCTACTATGGTGGAGAAGCTCCTTATGAACCTCCGGTAGAAATTAGCAAACCCAATGAACCTTTGAACAGCCTTCTTTTTCAGAAGGAGCGGGCCAGTCTAGGATGGATTTCACTTTCTGGGGGTCCATGGCGATTCCACCTGTGGAAATGATGAGTCCCAGGAACTGAATAGATTCTTTTTCGAAGTCGCATTTCTCGGCCTTAACGAATAGTCCGTGGGTCCTGAGAATACCTAACACTTTTTTAACATGTATTCTATGGAGTTCTAGAGTGGTCGAGAAGATCAGAATGTCGTCCAAGTAGGCGACGACAAAGTGGTCCAAGTACTCCCGGAGGATGTCATTAATAAAGTGCTGGAAAGTTGCTGGGGCATTGCACAATCCGAAGGGCATGACCAAGTATTCGAAATGCCCAAATCTGGTTCTGAATGCCGTCTTCCACTCGTCCCCCTTCCGGATACGGACGAGGTTGTAGGCTCCACGTAGGTCAAGCTTAGTAAAAATGCGGGAAGTGTGGAACCTTTGGAAAAGTTCTGGGATGAGCGGAAGTGGGTAGCGGTTCTTGAGGGTGATGTTATTTAGTTCCCTGTAGTCCACGCACGGTCTCAGAGTCTTGTCCTTTTTTTCTACGAAAAAGATGCCCGCACCAGCAGGGGATGAGGAAGGACGGATGAACCCCTTTGCCAGATTCTCATCTATATATTGTCTTAAGGCCTCAAGTTCAGTCTCGGAGAGAGGGAAAATCCGGCCGAAGGGAATGGGAGCTCCCGGCAATAATTCGATGGGGCAGTCATAGGGACGGTGCGGAGGTAAGATATCCGCCTTTCTCTTGTCGAATACGTCCCTGAACTCTTGGTACGCTGCTGGTATGTTAGGAGCGGGACTGAGTACGGGTTGGACGGTCAAACAGCTGGGCAAGTTTCTAGATTCGGGGTCTAGACAGTGTTGTTGGCAGTAAGCTGAAGTGAAGGCTATTTCTTTCTTGGACCAATCAATCCGAGGATTGTGTGCCTGAAGCCACGGGATTCCTAGGATGACAGGGAACATGGGAGAACACAGGACGTCAAACTTGATAAACTCCCGATGACCAGAATCTGTGGTCGTTAGGATGGGTCTTGTTTCCCTGGTGACATGGCCAGAGCTAGGTAGGGAGCCGTCGGCCAGACGGACAGTCAGCTTTTGTTTCTTAAAGAGAAGCGGGAGAGCAAGATTTTTAGCCAGGGTGGAGTCCAGAAAGCAGCTGCAGGCCCCAGAGTCCAGTATTGCCTGTAAGTGGATCTCCTGACCTGACATCGTCAATGTGACAGGAAGGGCGATGTGGGTTGAAGCGGGTTTCGTTACCTGGAGATGACATGGAGTGCAGAGGGTGGATTTACTTGGCCTGGTGGGACAGTGGTCAATACGATGTCCTGATTCCCCACAATAGAAGCAGAGATGTGCCTGACGGCGGCGAAGCCTCTCTTCAGTGGTCAAGGGAGAGCGGAACGGGCCATTCAGAACAGAGGATGCCGCTGGGCAGGCCGGAGGTGGAGCCTGGGTAGAGTTAAAGGTCCAAGTGGTTTCAGACCGGCGTTCACGTAGGCGCCTATCAAGCTGTGTGGTAAGTTGGATGAGTTCCTCAAGTGTTGGGGGAACCTCCAATCTGGCTAGCTCGTCCTTGAGGACCTCGGACAACCCCATCCGGTACTGATATTTTAAAGCTGCCTCATTCCAGCCGACATCTGCAGACCAAGTACGGAACTCTACTGTATAATCTTCTGCAGGCCGCTCGCCCTGGCGGAGGGAGTACAAGGTTGCTTCGGCTGTAGTTGTCCGAAAGGGATCATCGTATAGGCGGGCCATAGCTTGAAAAAACTGATCCAAGGTACTAATGGAAGAGCTGCGTTGCTCTAGTAAGCCGTGAGCCCAGGTCTGGGGATCGTCCCTTAGTAGTGAGATGGTAAAACCCACTTTGGTCATTTCAGAAGTAAATGTCTGAGGCTGCAGAGAGAAGTACAAGTAGCATGAGTTCCTGAAGGTTCTAAATTTTCTTCGGTCCCCATGAAAATATTCTGGTGCAGGGACTCGTGGCTCGGGAGAGGTTGAGACTATAGCGCTAGGATCTTGGCCAGAGAGGACAGATGGCTCAGGAGGGTGCTGCAGACGTTCCTCCAATCGAAGGTATTTCTCTTGGAGACCCTTAATCGCTGGGGTCAGGGCCATGACTTCCCGTAAGATGGCCTCTATCGGGGAGTTGCCTCTGTCGGCCTCTGACATTTGGCTGGTTTATACTGTCACTACCGAGGTAAGGAGGCCGAGATGCTGAGAGGGCTCCCCTTGCGGCCGAGTGCAGTGCAACCCTGGAGATGGCACAGGGATGCAGTGCCCACAGTAGCACAGGTTGCCGGGTAGCAGCAGTAGATGGAAATGCTGAGCAGACCAGTCTCTGGAGGCAACTGTGCAAGAAGTCCAAGGCAGGGTCAGGGTCAAGCCGAAGGTCAAACACGGGAGGTCAATCCGGAGGTAAGAAGGATGGATACTGAACTGGAGACCAGGAACGGAGGTCAAGCCAAGCCGAGGTCGGGTGCCGGGAGCAGACAAGGAGTATCAAGGACAAGCCAGAAGTCGGAGCCAGGAGAGTGATCGGAAGCAGGTCAAACAAGCCGGGTCGGTAACAGGAGATCAGGTAGCAGAGATAACAGGCACGGGTACTCAGGAAGAGCTGACGATAAACCAGCAATGTGATGCTGTCAGGTGAACGTTTAAATAGACACGGCGCTTGGATTACGTCGTGAGCGCGCCACCGCGTCCGTACGCCTACGACGTGTAACGTAATGCGTTCGTACTACCCGGCGCACGCGTACTCGATCGGAGGCCCCATCAGGCGTTCGTCTGGGAATCATATTGCGTCTTCGTGGGCGCTGACGCGCGTTAACACGATCGCGTCCCACAAGGTAACTCCTATTTCCCTGACATGTTCTGAGTATATAGGGCCTGGGGGCCACACGCATTTCCTTTTTTTAATATGGGTACGGGGTTCCCCTTAATATGCGTACAAGACACCAGCTGGTAATGGCTGGTAATGGGCAGGGAGGGCTACCCATGCCATTTTTCTCAATGATTTTCAACCATATTGCAGGAACCAGATATAACATTAAAACTGCAAGCAGTTTTCAATGATGTTATTTCCGTTTAATGTCATATTGTGCAGGGACTGTTCTAAACACGGGAAACACGTGGCACTTCACAGGCATACTACAGACACCCCCCAGGCACCATATTTAAAGGAATATTTCACTTTTTTTTTCACTTTAATTGTCATTAAAATCAGTGCTCCCGCCAAAACGGACATTTTTAAAAACATTTTAGGCATTGACCCATGTCCCATGAGGCAGGAGCCAGGTCCCCAAACCCTTTTTAGGACAGTATCTTGCATATTAGCCATTAAAATTAGCACTTTTAATTTAGAACGTTCAAGTCCCATAGACTTCAATGGGGTTCTAAAGTTCGTACGAATTTGGGGTCCGTTCGAAAGTTCTGGTGCGAACTGAACCGGGGAGTGTTCGGCTCATCCCTACCGATGAGGATCTGGGCACTTTCACTGGTAAAATTAGTTTTTTCTTCCACAACATCAACATCACCTAGAAAAAAACAAAAAAAACCACACCATGTATTATAAAAATGCAGGCATGCATCTATTACCTGAAGCTATGGTCTCAGACACTCACCTTTTGTGATGCCAATTTTGTCAATTTCAACAACCTCTCCTTCCTCCTCCTCCTCCACTGCTTGTGCTTTTGGGATTTCCCCTTCTTTGGGAGGTGTGGGGTCCCTGGTGTCCTCAGACGTCCCGAGTCTCTCCCCAATGAGTATGTAAAAAAAAAAATACTTATCACACTGATATTTGAGGGTAGATATAGGAATATGAAACATTGCTTGGAAGTGTCATACAATTGTGTTTTTTGGCAGAGTTCAAAGCTGAAAACATTATTTTTGACGCTTTCTAAAACTAGAATACTTACCTGTTTTGTGCAAGTTTCACAGATGGAGACACCCCTATAGTATCCACTGGAGCACGTGTGTGGGACACCCAAATAAACAGGGTGTTTTGGTGTCCCACACTAGTGCTCCTGAGTCCAAATGTGTAAACAGCTGCTGAGTGTCCTCTCCTTTACATTGAACCAAGTTTGCATTTCATTCTAGTTACAAACCCCTCTAGACAACAAACTTCCTTTGACTAGAAACAGGCCTGAACAATTGTAGTTAACTGCAACTTTCCAAAATATCGTATTTTAAGTGGGCGAATGAACAATGTTTACTACGAATGATTGAACATGAAAGTGGCCATTTTAAACTGTACAGCACTAAAGAAAAGCACATGGGCAGTATGCAAGCAATAATAATAATATGAACACACGACAACTATTTACTTTTTTGAAGAACTCGCTTGATCTTTCTGTACTGATCGTGCTCCCTCAGTTTCAGGTCTGACCAGCATTTTCTCAGTTGATCCTTGGATCGTCGTACCCCAAAATTCTTCTGCAGACTCTTCACAATTTAGATCATGATCTTGGCCTTTCTGATATTTGGGTTCAATATGTCCACCATCTCCAACTGTCAGGGCTGGCTTAGCCCTTCCTCCTCTGGGCTGGCCGCTCAGCTGTCGGCTAATTGCCAGCTCTCTTCTCTTTCCACAATTACCAGCTGTTCCCGATGATGCTCGTCTGACCTGCCTATTTAAAGCCTTCCAGCTCACTTTTGCCTTTGCCTTCGCGTTGGTCACATCACAAGGAACCATCTCCTGCTGTTTATTTCAAGACTGGCTTGCTGACATCCCTCCTGGCTTCTTATCCTGCTTGCAGTTGTTCTCCTTGGATCCCTGACTTCTGGCCTGGCTTATTTCCCAATCTGGTTAATGAACTTTTGACTGGCTGACTACCCAATCTGGCTACTGGACTCAGGCTATGCTTGACTACGCTTTTTCTATTTACCTTTTTATTTTTATTAATAAACAAGTGTGATTTGA
Source organism: Lithobates pipiens (assembly GCF_037356315.1). NCBI lineage: Eukaryota > Metazoa > Chordata > Amphibia > Anura > Ranidae > Lithobates > Lithobates pipiens. The sequence goes on from NW_027507764.1 coordinate 524,235,537, forward strand.
TTGTACTTCTGTCTCAGTCTGTTTCATGGTTTCTGACACCAACATCTTTACAAAAGACATATTTGAGCCCTTAAATCTTCTCCTCCGGGATCGGGACGTTTCTGTCTCCAGGCTTTGATCATTGCTGCTACTCTGGTGCACCTACTATATCTCCGCCATGTGCTCTCCCCACTGCGTGGAAAGACAAGGGGCGGGGAATAGACTAGAAAGAATGTCAGGGGTGGGCGGAGTTTCACGCATTCGCAGTGTATATAAAACGTAACACGTGTGCGACGCCTTACAATCTGTGACCGAAGGAAGCGGAAGCGCCAATCATTCGAACAAAGGTACAATTTTAACTTGGTACATCACTGGCCTATACTGCTTCTAGATTGAGGCTTATATTGGGACAAGATTAGAAGAGTTTAGCCTGACATTAGGGGTTGTCTTGTGGTGTGTCTTGCAGAGAATATGGATCCCTTCAAAGACCATGAATTTATCCCCATATTCATTAATCTGTTCAGGGAGCTGCCCAGCTTGAGTCAGGTAGAGCATTGTTCAACATATTTATTGTCGTAAATTTTATGTTAACTAGATGTTATTATTGATCAGGAAGTTCTGATTTAACAAAGTGGTTTACATATCAATAGACAGTAGTGACCAAAAATGATTGGGACAGGAATGAAAAATGCTGGGCTCAGAATGATAGTCTGTCCTATTTATTAACATTCAATTTGCCAATATGCCAAGAGGTTGACCATTTCCCTCCTCCTCCTCCACCTCCTGCCACAACTACAACAGCAGAGCCACAGCCTGGATGGAAGCCTGGAAGGAAATGTCTAAGCAGTTTCAGCAGTTTCTCCAGCGTTGCCTTCCTCTTTATTTTCTTGTGACCCCCTAATAAAGGTGCATTCATTTTTTGGAAATACTTGCCTAATGTGTTTTACTACAAAAGCCCAGTTTATTTGTGAGTAGGCAGGTACATTCCTAAATACAATGTGAAATTAAAACAAAGGGACACCAACCAACCTCCTTGAGGTTTCAAAATACAAGATAATAATGGCGTTGTGGAAACTTGACACACAAAATCCACCAAAAAATGATGGAGATAACAAAAAAAATGGAGACCTTGCATAAAAAATAGCACAAAATACTTAAAAACATAAAACTAAAATAATTATTCAGGAGATCTGACTAATACAAAAATTATATTCATGAAATCAGGAGAAAGAATAAAAGAAGTTTATGAGAAGTCTGTGTAAATATGAGCAGCAAAACAACTTTATTCTTCTAGCATTATAAAGAAAAAGAGAATGCGCTGCATTAAACAATTTTTAACATTGCGGCATGACGACCCTCTGTGTAAATTCCAGAAAATTTACCCTAGTTTGTAGACGCTATAACTTTTGTGCAAACCAATAAATATAGGCTTATTGCCATTTTCTTACCAAAGACATGTGGCTGAATACATTTTGGCCTAAATGTATGACTAAAATTTAGTTTATTGGATTTTTCTTATAACAAAAAGTAAAAAAGTAAATAAAAATTGCAGAGGCAATCAAATACCATCAAAAGAAAGCTCTAGTTGTGGGGAAAAAAGGACGCAAATTTTGTTTGGGTACAACATTGCATGAATGCTTAATTACCAGTTAAAGCAGCGCAGTACCAAATTGTAAAAAATCCTCTGGTCTTTGTACCCAATAACCATCCACATGGGGGAGGCAGGATCTGGGGGCTTACAGATTCTGATAAGCTCCCCGCCTGCCAGTGCCGGGACAAGGTCATCCAGCGCCCAGGGCAAAGATGCCAAACTGCGCCCCCTTTCCCTTAGGGTTATGGTCAGGATGCCCCCTACCCCTGCAATAAACCATTGCGCCAGGGGCAGCCGCCCCTCCTGCCCACCCCTTATCCCGGCCCTGCCACCTGCAAACCCTGACAACCACTGGCCAGGATTGTTGGGAAGAAGCCTTTTTCTCTATCAACATGGGTACAAGGTGCTTTGGGGGGACCCCCCCATGTTGAGGGCATGTGGCCTGGTATGGCTCGGGGGGGGGGGGGCGCTCGCTTGTCCCCCCCCCCCATCCTGACCTCCAAGCTGCATGCTAGGATAAGGGGTCTGGTAGGGATTTTGGGGGGACCCATGCCAATTTTTTTTCCATTTTGGGTGGAGTTCCCTTTAAAATTCATACCAGACCTAAATGGTCTGGTATGGATTTTGGGGTGGACCCCACACATTTTTTTTTTTTTTTAAATGTTGGCTTGGAGAGGGGGTCCTCTCCAAATCCATACTAGACCTGAAGGGCCTGGTTTGGACCTGGGGGGGTCCCCACACATTTTTTTTCACGGTTTTGTTTTTGCCAGCAAGTTTTTGTTTTTTTATATTCACCTGTCAGCAGAGAACCCCAGTGACAGCTGAGGACTCATTGGTTGTTGGCTGGCTTCACGGTCCCTTGCTTAGCAAAAAGCTATATGCTGTGAAAATAAAAACGGCAAAGATTACATCTTAATCAGCAGCATATGCTGACAATAGGCAAATGCCCAATAGCCAATGCCACATGAGCACGATTGGTACCATGATTTTAATGCCCCAAATGCAAAACATTATTGTGTAGAATGAAAATGATCAAACATTAGTAATTGTATTTTCTAGGTATGATTGTGCTCAGCTCTGTTCAAATCCCACTGATGGTATCGCCTCCTGAAAACCTGCATTGTACCTAGCACTATAATTAGCCAATGCACTTTATTCCATAATTGTAACCCTTCAAATGCATTCAATGGTATGTAATTATTCAATAATATTATGGTGTAGAATTCCCAAAATCCGGCTATTCAAAAATCAAGGAAAAAACAGCGTAGGGAACCCCCCGACCCCCCCCCCCCCGTACATACCAGGCCCTTCAGGTCTGGTATGGACTTTAAGAGGAACCCCACATCAAAATAAAATATAAAAAAAATTGATGTGGCGTCCCTACCAGACCCTTATCCAAGCATGCAGCCTGGAGGTCAGGAAAAGAACCATACCAGGTCACATGCCCTCAACATGTTGATGGGGACAAGTGCCTCATTCTGACAACCCTAGCCATTGGATGTTGGGGTCTGCAGGCAGGGGGCTTATCAAAATCTGGAAGCCATCTTTAACAAGGGGGCCCCCAGATCCCAGCCCCCCCATGTGAATGAGCACCCATTCACCAAAAAAGTAGTGTAGTGTGACAAAAGACGATAGCCAGTTTTTTACAATTCCTTTATTAAAAATGTCTTCTTCTTCCTCGTTTCTTCTGCCAATCTTCTCCTCACCCGCTTCTTCTCCTAGTCTTCGCCTTCTTCCTTAGGTCTTCCTCTGGCTTCTTCTCTCCCCACTTCTTCTTCCGCTCTTCTTCTTCCACTGCCGCCGCTCCTGCCACCGACCTGCTAAAGATCCAAAAACGACCCTCCTCTGACTCTGTGGTCCACTTCCATGGCACACATGTCATATATAACTGTGGGGCATGGCTACCAGAAGGGGTCATCCGGGGACCCCGCCCCTTGTGACATCACAGACCAATCATGCCTGGGTGGGAAAGTCCCAAATGACTTTCATCCACCCCATCGCATCATTGGAGGAGGTTAATTTTTTAAATCTTCAGTGGGAGCGGCGACGGAAGAAGAAGAAGAGTGCAGGACTAAGCAGTGGAAGAAGAAGCTGGAGGAAGATCGGAGGAAGAGGGAGAAGACCAAAGGAAGAAGTGGGGAAGGAGAAGACCAGAGGTAGATGGAGAAGACTGGAGGAAGAAGTGGGGAAGAAGACATTTTTAATAAAGGAATTGTCAAAAACTGGCTATTGTCTTTTGTCACTTTTTTCACTTTACACAACTTTTCTGGGTGAATGGGTAGGGGTACCCCATACTCATTCACATGGCGGGTACGGATCTTGGGGCACCCATGTTAAAGGGGCCTTCCAGATTCCGATAAGCCCTGCCTGCAGACCCCGTCAACCACAGCTTAGGGATGTCGGAAAGAGGCTCTTGTCACCATCACCTTATGCTGCTTTTTTTCCTTGATTTTTTCATCTATATTGCCAGGAGCCCGAAATACATTACAGCCGCAAGCAATTTTGAATTCAATTTTTTCCTTTAGAAATGTAATTTTGCTGCGGCACTGTTCCATACATCGACCAGATGCACTATATTACAGGCAGTCTAAGGGGACACCCCAGGCAGGATATTTAAAGGAATTTTTCTTTTTTATTGTTTCACTTATAGCACTATTAAAATCACTGCTCCTGAAAAAACTATCCTTTTTTTTTTTTTTTTTTAAATGTTCCCCTGGGCAGTACCCAGACCCCCTCACCTCTTTTTATGGCTAATTGTTCTTCAAAATGGGCACTTTTGATTTTTCATGTTCGTTTTCATAGACTTCAGTGGGGTTCACAATTGACACTTGCAGATCCACGGAATCGCCAATTAGCGCAGATTCCGAATTTACAAAGGCATGTTCACCGCTAATAGCGAGCTCTGAAAATCGTGCATTTGCACACTTGAACTTAATTGGGAGCTATTTTTATGCACAGGGCAATCGCATATTTGCGCTATAGTAAATGACCCCCACTGTCACATTTTTATTCGATCGCATATATTTACTGACTAGGGATGAGCTTCGAGTTCGTGATGAACTCATGTTTGATTCGAACATTGCCTGTTCCCCCCTTCACCGAACAACGAACAATTTGTGGTGTTCGCGGAAAATTCGAAAAGCCATGGAACACCCTGTAAAATCTATGGGAGAAATCTAAAGTGCTAATTTTAAAGGCTTATATGCAAGTTATTGTCATAAAAAGTGTTTAGGGACCTGGGTCCTGCCCCAGGGAACATGTATCAATGCAAAAAAAAGTTTTAAAAACGTCCATGATTTTGATAATGCTTAAAGTGAAACAATAAAAGTATAATATTCCTTTAAATTTCATACCTATGGGGTGTGTATAGTATGCCTCTAAAGGGACGCATGTTTCCCGTGCTTAGAACTGTTCCTGCACAAAGTGTAATTTCTGAAGGAAAAAAGGTAATTTAAAAGCACTCGCGGCTATAATGAATTGTCGGCTCCCGGTAATACAGAGAACAGTCATTGAAAGTCATTGATAAAAAAAAAATGCACGGGGGTCTCCTGAAATTAAATTACCAGGCCCTTCAGGTCTGTTATGGATTTTAAGGGGAATTCCACTCCAATTTTTTTTTTTTAAAAATGGCGTAGGATTCCCCCCCAAAAATCCATACCAGACCCTTTATCCAAGCATGCAACCTGGCAGGCCGCAGGAAAAGAGGGAGGGACGAGAGAGTGCCTCCCTCGTGAAACGTACCAGGCCACATTCCCGCAACATTGGGAGGGTGCTTTGGGGGTAGTCCCCCAAAGCAACTTGTCCCCATGTTGATGGGGACAAGGGCCTCATCCCCGCAACCCTTGCCCAGTGGTTGTGGGGGTCTGCGGGCGGGGGGCTTATCGGAATCTGGAAGCCCCCTTTAACAAGGGGACCCCCAGATACCCCCCATTTGAAATGGTAACAGTACATTGTACCCCTACCATTTCACAAAGAAAGTGTAAAAAATTGTAAAAAAACACACAGACACCTGTCAGGAAAGGCTTGCTGAGAGCAACAGGTCCGTGCACGCGCCTGTGTGTGCAGGCACATGGCCATCGGTGCCAGAAGAGCTATGTAAACCCTGTCATGACAGAGGAATCTTGCTGCCTGTTCAACAGCATTCCCTGAGAGTTTCCCGTGTTCCTGATCCGTTCCTGAGACTATCTGCTTGCCTTGTGACTATCCTTGCCATTTGCCTGCATATGACCCCGGCTTGTCCATGACCTCTCTCCTGCCTGACCCTTTGGCTTATCTGCACCAGTCTGTTACCGACCCGGCTTGCCTAGTGACCTTCCTTCTGCCTTCTGAACCTGTTCCAGTACTGCTTTCCAGTGTATGACCTGGCTTGCCTGACCTTCCTGTGTCTCAATCCTTGGGACTACCCTTTCGAATCCTGTGAGTGCCTGCCTACCAGCTTCGGGTTCCAGTCTGCTGCATCCCACCTGCTGTTCCTGCTGTCCCAGCTACGTCCGGAGCACCAGACCTGCATACCAGCTGTTGATCCTGCCAGGCACTCGTGCTGTCCTACACTCCTGTGCCTCCTGTCAGCTCTACCAGGGGCCGCAAGTCAGGACTGTAAGGGAGGCCTCCCTCTGCATATTGGGCTCAATAACCAGGTGTGTGACAGTATCAGGCAGCCATGTCTGTGTCATGGCTGGCTTAGCCCTTCCTCCTCTGGGCTGGCCGCTCAGCTGTCGGCTAATTGCCAGCTCTCTTCTCTCTCCACAGTTACCAGCTGTTCCCGATGATGCTTGTCTGACCTGCCTTTTTAAAGCCTTCCAGCTCATTTCTCCATTGCCTTCACGTTGGTCACATCACAAGGAACCATCTCCTGCTGTTAGTTTCAAGACTGGCTTGCTGACATCCTTCCTGGCTTCTTATCCTGCTTGCAGTTGCTCTCCTTGGATCCCTGACTTCTGGACTGGCTGATTACCCGAACTGGTTTATGAACTTTGGACTGGCTGACTACCCGATCTGGCTACTGGACTCTGGCTATGCTTGACTATGCTTTTTCTATTTACCTTTTTATTTTTATTATTAATAAACAAGTGTGATTTGATTGTACTTATGTCTCAGTCTGTTTCATGGTTCCTGACAATACGTGAAGGCCATGAATTCAGAAGATACAGTCAATCCACTTGTTGGTAATATTTTTTCCAGATTGGAAAAGCAAGATCACCGCATGAATCAGTTTGCCTTGGCGTTACAAACGCTCCTGAATCGTGCGGCTCACCTGGAATCCCCCACGGTGGTTGCTCTGGTACAACCTGAGTCGCAGGCCGTTCCTGCTGCTGCGCCAGTCTCTGTGCAGGCACCCGCCTTGTGTATTACCTCTATAAGAGGTATGTCTGGTTTTGCTCCACTTCCCCAGCGATTTGGGGGCGATCCAGTTCAATGCAGAGGGTTTCTCAATCAGGTTGAGATATACTTCCAAATGCTGCCCCAGGCATTTCCCATGGACAGAAGCAAAGTAGGTTTCGTGATATCTTTGCTTTCTGAGAGAGCCTTGGCCTGGGCTAACCCACTATGGGAGATGCAAAAACCTGTTGTCTTGAGTTACCCTCAGTTTGTGGCCTCCTTTAAAAGGGTTTTTGACGTTCCCGCACGCTCCACTTCTTTCCTCACCCAGATTTCCGCTGGTTATTGGTTATCCTTGGTTACAGAGGCACAACCCCTCTTTTGATTGGCTCCATGCTGAGGTTCTCTCCTGGTCACCACAATGCAGTGAGACATGCTTCCTGAAGGTATCCAAGGTCCTGTGCACCGCTCACTCCCCTCCCTGCTGGAGGAGTACCGTGATTTTGGCGATGTCTTTGATAAAGATCAAGCCGGTAGTTTGCCTCCATACCGGCCTTATGATTGTGCAATTGACCTTCAACCTGGTGCCATACCTCCTCGTGGCCCGGGTTTACCCTTTGTCGGTCTTGGAGGATGAGGCTATGAAGGAGTATGTTGCTGATGCACTTTCTTGAAGTTTCATCCGCAAATCCTCGTCTCCTGCTGGTGCTGGTTTTTTCTTTGTGAAAAAGAGGAGCGGTGAACTGAGACCTTGTATAGATTATAGGGGTCTCAATCGTGTCACGATTAAGAATGAAATCCATTGATTACTGAGTTATTTGACCGCCTCAAGGGAGCAACAGTTTTCTCAAAGCTTGACCTGAGAGGGGCATACAATCTCATGCGCATTAAGGAGGGCAACGACTGCGTTTAATACCAGAACAGGCCATTATGAATACCTGGTAATGCCTTTTGGCCTTTGTAACTCCCTGGCAGTTATTCAGGAATTTATTAATAATGTCCTCCGAGATTTGTTGCAGTTGTGTGTGGTGGTTTATCTCGATGATATCCTCATATTTTCCAAGTCCCTGGAGAGCCACCACACAGATGTCTGTCGTGTACTTCAGAAACTAAGGCCGCGTACACACGGGCGGACTGTTCGCCCAACTTTGTTTGTCAAACAATCCGACAAACAGTCCGCTCAAAATTTGCATGAACGGACTTGACCACACACGATGAACGAACAGTCCGCTGAAAGCGTGCGCGATGACGTGAACGGCACGTACGACGGGACGAGAAATTCGACGTCCAATACACTGCAATGCAACCTTCGCCGTGTAAATCCTTTCTGAGCATGCGCGAAACTTAGTTTGTCGAACAAGCCTACACACGAGCGGACTGTCCGCTGAAACCAAGTTTCAGCGGACTGTCTTACGGAAATTCCGAAAAACTTTGTTCGACAGACTGTCCGCTGAAACTGTCCGCTGAAGCCCACACACGAGCGGACTGTCCGCTGAAACACTGTTCAGCGGACAAAGTTGGGCGAACAGTCTGCCCGTGTGTACGCGGCCTAAGAGAGAACAATCTCTATTGTAAACTGGAGAAGTGCGAGTTCCATCGTGAACAGGTTACATTCCTGGGCTATGTAATTTCCACTGCTGGTTTTTCAATGGACCCAGAGAAACTTTCGGCAGTCCTACAGTGACCTCGACCCGTTGGTTTACGTCCTCTGCAGCATTTCCACAGCTTTGCCAACTACTATCGGAAGTTTATTCGTAACTTCTCGTCTCTGGTCAAGCCTCTGACTGATATGACCAGAAAGGACGGTAACCCACAGATTTGGTCTCCGGAGTCCATTAAGGCCTTTGAGACTCTCAAGGCTGCCTTTGTTTCTGCTCCTGTGTTGACACATCCTAATCCTATGTTGCCTTTTATCCTAGAAGTTGATGCTTCTGAGACTGGAGTTGGTGCCCTTCTGTCTCAACGTCCTAACTCTGAGAGCGATATGCATCCATGTGGCTACTTTTCCAAGAGATTGTCACCTGCTGAGTGCAATTATGAGATTGGTGACAGAGAGCTGTTGGCAATCATTTTAGCCCTGAAAGAATGGAGACATCTCCTTGAAGGTACCACTGTGCCCGTTCTTATTCTTACTGACCATAAGAATCTTATATTCTTGTCTGAGGCTAAGCGACTCTCTCCCAGACGGGCGCGATGGGCTCTTTTCTGGTCGAGCTTTAATTACATTGTCTCATTCTTACCCAGTACTAAGAATGTAAGGGCTGATGCCTTGTCACGACAATTTTCCTCCACTTCCAAGTCAGAGTTAGTTCCGGTTCCTATGATTCCTCCTGATCGTATCTTAGCTACGGTTCGCACCAGTCTTACTTCTCCTTTGGGTGACAAAATTCTTGCTGCTCAGGTCTATGCTCCTCCTGATAAACCTTGTGACCGCTGCTTTGTCCCAGAGAGTCTCCGTACTGCAGTGCTCTAGACTTATCATTCTCCCAAGGCAGCTGGCCATCCTGGGAAGAATCAACTCATTTGGGCCATCTCCCAACAATTCTGGTGGCCTAGTCTACGGGCTGATGTTACTGCTTTTGTAGATGCCTGTCCTGTGTGTGCTCAGAGTAAGACTCCACAACACCTTCCAGTGGGCCTCCTACAATCCATACCCAATGGAGAGAGGCCCTGGACTCACCTGTCTATGGATTTCATTGTGGAATTGCCCAACTCCCAAGGCAACACTGTTATCCTTATGGTGGTTGACCGGTTCTTAAAGATGTGTCATTGTATTCCACTTAAGAAGTTGCCCACCTCTAAGGAACTGGCTTCCATTTTTGCTCGGGAGATCTTTCGCTTACATGGGCTACCCAAGGTGATTGTCTCAGACAGGGGCAGTCAGTTTGTCTCCCGGTTCTAGCGAGCCTTTTGTGCACAGTTGGGAATCCAGCTTGCGTTCTCTTCTGTGTATCACCCGCAGTCTAATGGGGCCGCAGAACGAGCCAATCAGTCCTTGGAGCAATTCCTACGTTGCTATATTTCTGACCATCATAACAACTGGTCTGACCTATTACCTTGGGCAGAGTTTGCTCACAACAGTGCCTTGAATGCTGCCTCCCGATTGTCTCCATTTATGGCGAATTATGGTTTCCAACCTTCCGTGTTGCCTGACTCGTTTGTCCCGCAGAGTATTCCTGCATTAGAGGAGCATCTCCGTGGTCTTCGTTCCACTTGGATGCAAGTCCAGGAGGCTTTGCGTCATGCTAACGATAGGTACAGACTCCATACTGACCGCAGACATCTGCCTGAGCCTTCCTATCAGGTTGGGGACAGGGTCTGGCTGTCATCTCGCAACCTCCGGCTTCGTGTTCCCTCACTGAAGTTTGCACCTCGGTTTATTGGGCCTTTCCGAATCCTTCGCAGGATTAACCCAGTAGCTTACGCGTTGGAACTTCCTCCTAGTATGCGCATCTCAAATGTGTTTCATGTCTCCTTATTGAAACCGTTGGTCTGTAACCGATTTACCACCTCGGTGCCACGTCCTCACCCTATTCAGGTTGAGAACCATGAGGCGTATGAGGTACAATCCATTGTTGACTCCCGTGGGCGCATACAGTAAGGGGTACGGTCCGGAGGAACGCTCCTGGGTTTCATCCTCTGACGTACATGCCCCTGTCCTCCTCCGCAAGTTCCATAGACGGTTTCCCCTCAAGCCCAGTGGCCCTCCAAGGGAGAGGGGTCATTGAGGGGGAGTACTGTCAGGGCTGACTTAGCCCTTCCTCCTCTGGGCTGGCCGCTCAGCTGTTGGCTAATTGCCAGCTCTCTTCTCTCTCCACAGTTACCAGCTGTTCCCGATGATGCTCGTCTGAACTTCCTATTTAAAGCCTTCCAGCTCATGTCTATATTGCCTTCACGTTGGTCACATCACAAGGAACCATCTCCTGCTGTTTGTTTCAAGACTAGCTTGCTGACATCCCTCCTGGGTTCTTATCCTGCTTGCAGTTGCTCTCCTAGAATCCCTGACTTCTGGACTGGCTGATTACCCGATCTGGTTTATGAACTTTGGACTGGCTGACTACCAGATCTGGCTACTGGACTCTGGCTAGGCTTGATTTTGCTTTTTTCTATTTACCTTTTTATTTTTATTAATAATAAACAAGTGTGATTTGATTGTACTTCTATCTCAGTCTGTTTCATGGTTCCTGACAGTCTGAGCCTGAGCGGGGAGCCTCACCTATGGACGAACTGTGCTTACACCTGGCTGGCTGTAAAGACTCTTCAGGAAAGCTATAACCACCTGGAAGAGCGTGTGCAGGCGCTTGCACCTCCTGCTGTTCCTCAAGGGACTTCTCAAGCCTCAGCCAGTTCCTCTTCCTCAACTACAGTGGTGATGTTACCTCCGGAGCCTCGTGTACCCACACCTGAGAGATTCTCTGGAGATCATCGCAAGTTGAAGACCTTCCGCAACTCCTGTAATATCTTCTTCGCTCTTCAGCCTCACACCTTTTCTTTGGAGACTACCAAAGTAGGCTTTGTGATTTCCCTGCTGCAGGATGAACCTCAATCTTGGGCACATCGTCTCCTAGAACAGAAGGTTGTGATGCTGACTAATCTGACTACATTCCTGGATGCCATGGCACAGCTGTACGAGGATCCACAATTGTCTGCGACTTCGGAGGCAGCCCTTCGTTCTTTACAGCAGGGATGCAGAGCTGTTGAGGACTACGTTGCCGAATTCAGGCGTTGGTCCGCTGACACCAACTGGAACGATGCAGCCCTCCGCTATCAGTTTCATATGGGACTGTCAGATCTTCTCAAGGACAAACTGGCTAGGGTAGGGGGAACCACAGACCCCGGACGCCCTTATTGTCTTGGCCATACAAATTGATCGAAGTCTGCAAGAACGCAGGTCTGAAAGAACCATGAGACAATCCTGTCCTACCTGGATGCTACCAAGGGTTCCTAGTCCGTCTTACCCTGCTCCTTCTGGACAGCCTGCCCCAACCCCAGATGCTTCTGAACCCATGCAGCTGGGCGCTCACCGCCCTTCTCTCACTGGAGAAGAACGTCAATGTAGATTCATGAACAATTTATGCATGTATTGTGGGGAACAGGACATTATGTAAGAGCCTGCCCGGCTAAGTCTAGTAAGTGCCTCTTAAGTTCTACTAACCAAGTCTCTGCTGCAATCAATGCCTCTGCTCGTCTCTCTGTTCCTGTTTCGTTGCAGTTGTCTGGAAGGAACCTTCAAGTAACCGCTATTATTGATTCTGGGGCATGTAGTTGCTTCATGGACTCCACCTTTGCAGCCAGACATTCTATTCCTCTGCTACCCAAGACTCAAGGACTTCTCGTGCACCTTGCTGATGGCTCATCCATCAAATCAGGACCTGTCACACAGGAAACAACCCCGTTGCCAGTTGCCATCAAGAACTGTTACACCTTGATTGTCACAGATCAGCTGCGGAGCTGATCTGTGTCTCACCTTTACTGCAGTGGGTCGGCTGGCATCTGTTGTCCACTCTCAAGTGTTCAGCACTGTGCACCCTGCAGCTATGGGGGTTGATGCCCTTCACCTGTTGCCTATATATGTTTCCTTCCTGCTACTTCCTGTCCAGCCCCTCATGTGCTTCTCTATTTAAATCCCTTCCTAACTAGCTACCATTGCTTGAGCAACGTTTGATTCTGAAGCTCACCTGTGTAACCTGTTTTACCTGACTTCTCGTGAACTGATCTTCTGTGTACAGACCCGGCTTGTTCTGATTACATTGTCTGCAGCCCGCCCTGACCTTGGCTCACTATCTGGCTTTCCTTGTTTCATCCATCCATCCATCCTTGTCTACAGTGTCTTCTGGTACTTCCCTAGCGAGCAGGGTGAACCCGGGGTCGTGACCTGGGGTCAGCACGCAGCTAAATCCAAACTTTCGTGAGAGGGTCCCTGGCAGAACACCGGCTGACTCTTAGATTCCACACCCTGGGGGATCCTGTGTCACCTACTCGTCTGTGGGTTCGCTGTAAGTAGTACCGTGACAGTTTGCTCAAGCCATGAGCATCTCTGAGAATCGGCCATGCAACATCTAGTTCAGAGACTTAACTCCCAGAAAGCTAATCAAGAGCAAATAATGCTGGTTCTCCAGGATCTTGCCTTTTGTTTGGATAGTCTGCAACTCGCTGCAACTTCAGCTCCTCCCGTTCCTGCTCCTGCTTCAGTTGCTCCGGTCTTACCTGCTGCACCTGGCAATCCCTGCCTGCATCTGCCACCCCCTCAGTTCTCCGGTGATCCTAAGGCTTGTCGGGGCTTCATTAATCAGTGTTCCATTCACTTCGAACTTTCCAGCCACCATTTTCCAACTGATCGCACCAAAGTCGCATATATCATCTCTCTCCTCTCCGATGATGCCTTAGCTTGGGTCTCTCCACTCTGGGAATCACACGCTCCTATCACCTCTGACCTCTAGCTCTTTTTGGATGCATTTTGGAAAACATTTCATGAGCTTGACAGAGTGTCTTCGTCTGCTGGGGCCCTCCTTCGTCTTAGTCAGCAAAAAATGACAGTCGGCCAATATGCAGTTCGATTCCATACGCTGGACGCTGAACTCAAATGGAATAAGGAGGACCTTACTGCTACCTTCTGGCAAGGCCTATCTGACCGTGTCAAGGATGAACTCTCTGGACGCACCATTCCCACCACATTGGATGACTTAATCGCATTGAGCATTCAAATTGACATTCGCTTCCAGGAGTGGGCTCTGGAGAAATCCAGATCCAGTCATCCCCCTGCTGACCGTCCAGCACAGGTAGTCCCAAGATCGGTGCAATCCTCTCCGTCTTCGACCTCTCACGTGTTGGAAGAACCTATGCAGCTTGGACAAACCCGCCTCACTCCAGAGGACTGGGGACTGGGTTTGTGCCTTTACTGTGGCAATAAAGGACATCTTTTGAACTCCTGTCCACTCCGTCCGGGAAACTCCAGGGTCTAGATCACTCGGAGGGAGGTGATCTAGACCAATCCGTTAATTTTCCTCGCTTCCCTCATTTCACCCTTCCCGTAGCTATCCGCTGGGCTCAGAATGCCTATCAACTCTCTGCATACGTGAATTCTGGTGCTTCCGGGAATTTCATTGAACAATCTGTAGCTTCCGAGTTGGGCATCACTTTTGTTGCCTTGGCTATACCCCTCTCCATGACTGCAGTAGACGGCTCCTTCTTGCCTATGAGTCCAATCCGGTTTAAAACCTCTCCTATAGAGTTGTGCATTGGGGCTTTGCATAGTGAGGAGATCTCTTTCCTAATATTGCCTAAATCCTCCAGTCCCATCATCCTGGGCCTTCCATAGTTGCAGAAACACTCCCCACATCTTGACTGGAATTCTGGACAAGTATTGGCTTGGAGTCCTCCATGCCAACAACAATGTATTTCCAAGGTGCTACCTCCTCCTTCCATTCCTCTTGCTGAGACCTCCACAACTCCCATGTTGCCTACCCAATATCAATCCTTCCGAGATGTTTTCTGCAAAAAGGCCGCCGATCGCCTTCCTCCTCATAGAGACTTTGATTGCTCCATTGAGCTTTTACCTGGGACCTCTCCTCCCCGTGGTCGAGTCTACCCTCTATCTATCCCCGAGACACAAGCCATGTCTAAATACATTCGGGAAAACCTGCAAAAGGGTTTCATCAGGAAATCTAACTCACCTGCCGGAGCCGGGTTCTTCTTTTGTAGCGAAAAAAGATGGTTCACTCCGTCCATGCATCGACTACAGGGGTCTTAACGCCATCACCGTGAAGAATCGATACCCTCTACCTTTCATTTCCGAACTCTTTGACAGACTGCGAGGTTCTCATATCTTTACTAAATTGGATCTTAGAGGGGCCTACAATTTAATTAGAATCTGGGAAGGAGACGAATGGATGACCGCCTTTAACACTAGAGATGGACATTATAAGTATCTTGTTATGCCCTTTGGCTTATGCAATGCCCCGGTGGTCTTCCAAAATTTTGTTAACGAGATCTTTCACGACCTTCTGTATGTCTGTGTTATTGTATATCTGGATGATATTCTAATTTTCTCGCCAGACTTACCTACCCATCGTCTTCATGTAAAAACTGTGCTACAGCGTCTACGGGACAATTGTCTATATGCAAAATTGAACAAACACAAGTTCCATTTCTGGGCTATATAATCTCACCACAAGGTCTCCTCATGGACCCAGCCAAATTTCGGGCCATCTCCAGGTGGCCTCAGCCCTCTGGTCTTAAAGCCACCCAACGCTTTTTGGGCTTCACCAATTACTACCGCCAATTCATTCGTAACTACTCCACCTTGGTGGCTCCTATTACATCGCTCACCCGCAAAGGTGTAAATGCTCGGCTCTAGTCCCCTGAAGCCATTGAAGCTTTCTGCAAACTCAAGGCAGCCTTCCTCTCCGCCCCTATTCTTCTACGTCCGGACATTAATAAACCCTTTTCTTTGGAGGTAGATGCCTCTTCTGTAGGAGTCGGTGCCGTCCTACTCCAAGCTCAGCAGGGCAAGTCTCAACCTTGCGGATTCTTTTCCAAGAAGTTTTCTGATGCTGAGAAAAACTATACTATTGGGGGCCGTGAGCTACTCGCCATTAAACTAGCTCTTCAAGAATGGCGACATCTTCTAGAGGGTTCTCCCCATTGTATTACCATCTATACTGATCATAAAAATCTGCAGTATTTACTAGCCACGAAACGCTTGAACCCACGTCAAGCTCGCTGGGCCCTCTTTTTCACCCGCTTCAATTTTAACATTACTTTCCGTCCAGGTGCCAAGAACCTTCGAGCCGATGCCTTGTCCAGGTCGTTTGATGTCAATGATTCTGAGAATCGCCTAGATCCTGGTCCCATCATTCCTCTGCATCGTATTCTAGCCACCACTCAGCTCCAGTCTACACAGCCTCCTCCTGGTAAAACTTTTGTAGCCCCTGCACTTCGTCCCAAACTCCTTGCTTGGGCACATGACTCCAAGTTCTCTGGACATCCTGGCATACCTCGTACTTGTGACCTTCTTCAGCGTCATTATTGGTGGCCCTCTCTTCGTAAGGATGTTAAGGAATACATTCAAGCTTGTTCGGTTTGTGTACTTTCCAAATCTTCCACGCCCGCCCCTGCTGGGTTGCTTTTGCCCTTAACAGTGCCTGATGTACCTTGGTGTTGTATTGCCATGGACTTTATCTCAGGTCTGCCTCCCTCAACAGGTTCTACAGTCATCTGGGTAGTGGTGGATCGGTAGTAGAGGATCCCTGGCGGAACACCGGCTGACTCTTAGCCCTTGTACACACGGTCGGAGAATCTGTCAGAATGTGTCCTATCGGACCGTCTCGTCGGATAATCCGACTGTGTGTGGTATGCATCGGACGGATTCCGTCGGAATATCCGTCGGGCCCAATTTTCCAACATGTTGGAAATATTTCCCGACCAACTGGTTCGACCGGACATACTCCGATCATGTGTAGAGAATTTTGATTGGACCAAGTGCCAAGCATGCTCAGATCAAATTCCTACATCAAAGCTATTGGCTTGTTCTTCTCTGAACGTAGTCCCATCATAACGAAATTACGTCATCACGTTCTGAATGATCAGATTTTTCGACAACTTAGTCCGACCGTGTGTATGGAACAGTTTCGGACAAGATCCGATGGACAAAATCTGACGGACAAAATCCGACGGATTTGGTTGTCGAAATCTCCTACCGTGTGTACAGGGGCTTAGATTCCATGTCCTGGGGGATCCCGTGTCACCTGCTTGCCTGTGGTTTCGCTGTAAGTAGTACCGTGACATTGATATTATCACTTCACCTCTGTTCCCCATCATCTTGAGTTTGCCTTGGTTATGGGCACACAAACCCCACATTAATTGGACTACCAGAGAAGTTACTTTTTCATCTCCCTATTGCCATCAGTACTGTCTTCAGGAAGTCCCCATCAACTCCTCTGCTTTACTATGCCTGGACTCTGATATCCGGCAGTCAGTCCCTGAGGAGTTTCATGACTTCTTGAATGTGTTTCATAAGAAGGGCGCGGAGACATTACTACCACACCGAGTGTACAACTGCCCTATTGAGCTCCTCCCTGGGGCCGAGATCCCCTTTGGGAGAATCTTTCCTCTCACTGAACAAGAGCTAGTTACTCTCAAGGAATACATAGACGATAACCTGAGAAAGGGATTTATCCGCCCATCCACCTCTCCAGCAGGAGCCGACATCTTCTTCATAGAGAAGAAGGACCATCCCCTTGGACCCTGCATAGATAACCACAAGCTCATCAAGATTACCATCAAAAATCGCTATCCTCTCCCCCTGGTGCCCGAACTCTTCCAGAGGTTGGGGGCTGCAACCATTTTCACTAAACTTGACCTTCGAGGAGCCTATAACCCGGGCCGCATCAGAAATGTTGACGAGTGGAAAACGGCCTTTTGCACTTGATTCGGACACTTTGAGTATTTGGTGATGCCGTTCGGGTTGTGCAATGCCCCTGCCACCTTTCAGCACTTTAACGATATTTTACAGGACTACTTAGATCTGTTCGTTATCATTTATCTGGTCGACAGTCTGATTTTCTCCTCCTCCATTGACAGTCACCATGAGCACGTTAAGTGCGTTCTGAGTCGCCTTCGTCAATGCTGAGAAATGTGAATTCTCCCATTGAGGGCATCAAGATGGATCCCTAAAAGATCTCGGCCATTTTGGAATGGTCGCCTCCTACAGAAAAGAAGGGGATCCAGCGGTTTGTTGGATTTGCAAACTTTTATCGTAAATTCATTGAGGGCTTTTCTGCCATTATCTCACCAATCACTCAGCTCACCAAACAAGGAACCCATTTTCACTGGACCCCTGAAGCCCAAGCAGCCTTTGATTCCTTTAAAAATATGTTCACCTCTGCCTCAGTGTTGAAACACACTGATCCTGCTCTGTCATTTGTCCTGGAGGTGGACGCTTCTGAGATCACTGTCGGAGCCATGCTCTCACAACGTCAGGGTCCCAAGTCTCTCTTGTGTTCCTATTGCCTTTTTTTCCCGTAAATTATCTGCTCCGGAAAGGAACGATGACATCAGAGAGCGAGAAGTTTTGGCAATTAAACAGCGTTAGAAGAATGGCAATATCTGCTGGAAGGGACAGCTCACCCGATTCTAGTGTACAAAGATCACAAGAATCTAAAATATCTGAGAACCGCAAAACGTTTAAAACCTTGTCAAGCCAGATGGACACTGTTCTTCTCTAGATTCTCCTTTCACGTTACATACAAAAAACACAAAACCAAATGCCTTGGCCCGCATGCTCAGTGACTCTGGAACAGCTGCGTCCCCAGACATCATTCTACCTGTGGAAAATTTTCTTCTGGGGCAGGAAGATCTACTTGCGCGGGTCAAACAGGCTTCTCTCAATGTTCCTACCTCTCTGGAGACAAAGCTGTTTGCAAAAGATGGTCTGCTGTGGTTTAATGATAAAATCTTCATACCCGTGAGCCTCTGGGTCACCATACTCAAACTTTGCCATGACCATGCCCTAGCGGGGCACTTTGGCATTTCCAGGATAGCTGATTTGGTGCAGCGCATCTTCTGGTGGCCCCAGGTTGCTAAGGACTGTAAGGACTATGTGGAATCTTGCCCTATCTGCGCCCAGAGCAAGTGCAACCGAACCAAGGCTTGGGGTCTGCTCAAACCCTTATCCGTGCCAGACAGGCCCTGGAAATCTATTTCCATGGATTTCATTGTGGAGCTTTCCCCCGCAGAAGGCCATTCTGCTATATTTGTAGTCGTCGACAGGCTATCCAAGATGGCACACTTTATCCTGTTGAAAGGAACACCATCTGCCCCTGAAACGGCATGAGTTTTCATCAGGGAGATTGTCCGGCTTCACGGAATTCCTGTTAACATTACCTTGGTGTGTACAGTTCACCTCCAGGTTCTGGAAAGCATTATGCAAAACCCTTGGCATAAAATTGTCCTTCTCCTCTGCCTACCACCCACAGACTAACGGGCAGACGGAGAGGACCAACCAGACTCTGGAGCAGTACCTGCGATGCTTTTCTTCATTTTCCCAGGACGACTGGATGTCTCTATTGCCACTGGCCGAGTTTGCTTATGTAGCACTGACCCCCGAAGGAGCTGCTGGTTTTATTTGGGCCTGCACTCTGCTAATAAACCCCACTAATTTGACTCAGTCCCCTTGACACAGCTGTGGTGCAATACAAACCAGTACAATATAATATAACACAATATACCTCTATTATCACCTCAGGATCCACTGGCTCCACCTGCTGGGAGAAAACAATACTCCACACAACAAGGTACTTAACCAAAGTATATTTTACTGTATATATTGGCAAAACAGTTGATTACAGTAATTGTGCTGTCACCCCAACATAGAATGACAGAACAATGATTTTTGATAAAACAGTTATAAATAATATAATTACAAGCGAGGTCCCCCTACTTTTATAGCTATTTGTGAGATCTCATTAAAAGTGCTCAGTCTTTAGTCTTCTTGTCTTCTGCTAGCTATTGTAATTTCTTATAATTTTGTAATCCAAGGAATAAAGTAATTAAAGTAGAGTTAAAGATTATCCTGGTGATGCTTCTCTAACTATGATACAAGGCTTGAGATGCAATAGCAGATAGGCCTTATGCCTGCCTAGTGTCAGTTGCTATACTCCTCCTCCATAGGACTATGGATCCAAGCGAGGCCTGTATATAAGTCTAACTAGGTGCAAAAGTTAAACTATAGGCCGCAACCCTCTCACCAACTTGATCGGACGCTCGGTATGGTAGCTCTGGTCCGGTGTTTGCAGCTTGCTTCTACAGCAGCCGGCTCCGTCGCTCCGTTCCGTTCCGATAGGTGGACCCGGTCTTCCGATGTGCAAATGAGTTTCTCTGGATCTTCCCAATCCGATCACTTCAGGTCACTCACACAAGCGACCAGGGTTGCGCTCCGCAAGGGCAATAGGCCGCTTCCTCTGGGAGACCTCCTCAAAGTCAGACCATGCGTTGCCAAGAGGCTTAAGTTGGCTGCTCGGACTCCTTTTAGTCCTACCCAGCATGCACTGTCAGAGAGGGTGTCCATGGGTAGGTCACCCGGCATCCTGGGTAAAAAGGTCAACTCTCCACTGTAAATAACAGTCACTTCCTGTACAAAGTTCAATGCTTTGATAAAGCAAAAATCATTTAAGTCCACTATCAGTGTTTGGCCGCTAGATGGCGCCAAACACTAAGCCATAGAAACATCCATAGACTTTTATTGTAAATGCTAATATAATTTAGTAGGCATGGATGCCAGCGCTACACTTATAACTCTACTCACTCTTCCATTAAGTAAATTCCCTTCTACGCCAACTGTGGATACTACCCATCATTCTTACCCAACTCTCTTCCAGAATGTCCGGTGCCAGCCACTTTTGAAACCATAAATTTCTTCAACTCTAATAACAAGTTATTACAGAAAACCATGGCCAAGGCGCAGGAACACAATAAAGACATTTTTGACAGGAAAAGACAGGGATAATTAGTCCTTAAACCCGGAGATCGGGTGTGGCTATCTACGGTGAGCTTAAGGCTTGCTTGTCCCTCTAAGAAGTTGGGATCCAGCTACATCCGGAGCACCAGACCCCCATACCAGATGTTGAGCCTGCCAGGCACTCGTGCTGTCCTGCACTCCTGTGCCTCCTGTCAGCTCTACCAGGAGCCACGAGTCAGGACTGTAAGGGAGGCCCTCCTCTGCATATTGGGCTCAATAACCAGGTGCGTGACAACACCGTTGGGATAAGTTCTTTATTAAAAATATATATATATATATTTTAAAAGATTCCAGCAGTGGTAATCCACTCTTGGTATCCTGGGTGATCATCTCTCCGGGGTCCAGTGATGGATGATCTCTCCTCTCCAGGTCCAGGGTCCAACGATGATGTCCAGCTTATCGCATCCTGTCTCCGATGGAGACACCGTGGGAATCCCAGCAGCCTGACAGGTGTCTTAGCTGAGGATGGGACCACCCGTCACGTGACCCCACGTGACCCCATCCCTCTCTGACGCAAGGGGGAACCCGGGCTTCCCCAGTGACGTGTGGGTGACCCCGCCCCCCCTCTGATGTAACGAAAACCTACCAAAAGTAGATTACCACTGCTGGAATCTTTATTTTTATTTTTAATTTTTTTAATAAAGGCTTCCAGATTCCGATAAGCCCCGCCCGCAGACCCCCACAACCACCGGGCAAGGGTTGTGGGGATGAGGCCCTTGTCCCCATCAACATGGGGACAAGGTGCTAAGCTAAGCACTTACCCCGACTTGTTCAAGCCCCGACTTTTTCATGCCCCGACTTAGTTGGGGTAGGCGGAACACTTTGCTGGGGGTGGGTCAGCCCGACATTTGACCTTTGACCTCTGGGGACATGTCTCCTGACCTTTGACCTTTGTGGGAGGTCCCCATTCTAATCCCTGAGTCCTAACCTTGTTCTTCTAGGGGAAACCCTAACCCTAACCCACAACCCTAACCCTAACCCACAACCCTCCCAATGTTGAGGGCATGTGGCCTGGTTCAGTACAGGAGGGGGGCGCTCTCTCATCCCCCCTCTTTTCCTGCGGCCTGCCAGGTTGCGTGCTCAGATAAAGGGTCTGGTATGGTTTTTTGGGGGGGAACTCCGTGCCATTTTTTTTTATTTGGCATGGAGTTCCCCTTAAAATCCATACCAGATCTGAAGGGTCTGGTATGGATATTTGAGGGGAACCCCACATCATTTTTTTTAAAACTATTGACGCAGGGTTCCCCTTAATATCCATACCAGACCTGAAGGGCCTGGTAATTTAATTTGGGGGGACCCCCACGCATTTTTATTTTATTTTATCAATGACTTTCAATTACTGTTCTCTGTATTACCGGGAGGCGACAATTCATTATAGCCGCGAGTGCTTTTAAATGACTTTTTTTTCCCCTTTACAGGCATATACACACCCCCTAGGTACGAAATTTAAAGGAATATTACACTTTTATTGTTTCACTTTAAGCATTATTAAAATCACTGCTCCCGAAAAAACTGCCCTTTTTAAAACTTTTTTTGCATTGATACATGTCCCCTGGGGCAGGACCAAAACCATGTAGTGCAAGGACCTGCCTGATTGTATACAAATTGAAACTCCTAAGGTTTGACCTCATACCGTATTATATGGTTTTGGTAAATCTAAAGCAAAAAAATCGACTGAAAATTGGATAGTGTGTATCCAGATTTAGTCTTCTAGCTGTAGCGCCCTGCTCCTGATGGGCAGACGCTATTGTTTTTCAAATTTAGTTGTCTGAAGCTATAGTTGGCTCAGACTAATTTTCTCTAAAAGTTCTGGTTTCTGTACCAGTCCAGCTGGGTTGCACTGATTCCCACTTGACCAAAGGTGTCGCTGTCACTGCTGGTAAGTGGATGTATTGAATACTACCTCTTGCTCGCAAATGGCTCAGTAGGAGTGGTTTCCCTGCTATGCATTCTGGGACAGGGTATTTAAGGTATCAACGCCATTTTTAGTGGTTAATTTTCCAGGGTCCACTATCCCTCCCTCATAGCCCTCCTGGCCTGGGGTCTGTGTCACGTGGTCCTGCACTTCAGGGCCGGCTGGCCCGAGGCTCTGCAACTGAGAGGGTAGGCCCACAGCAGTCTTGGGGCCTACTGATCCAGGGGTGGTCCTGTGCTGTCTCGCCTGTGGGGAGAAGCCAAGAAAACTGGAGGATCCAGGGGAGGATTTTTTCAGTAAAGGACCGAGTGCAAGGCTGGTGTCTCTGGAGGAGCCTGGAAACTCAGTTGGAGGACGCAATCCAGATCAATACCCATACAGTATCGCCAGGTCAGCTAAAAGAATCTGGTACTGTATGGAAGTTCTTTAAGTTCGGCCATTTGTTATGAGGTAAAATATGATGAGCTCATGTGATGGCCACTCGGACGGGCGCTATTACGGCTTTGTTTACAAGTCAAAACGAGGCCTGGTTAAGTGGAAGTCATCATCACACTGGCGAGAGGTGAGGGGAGAAATACAGTGTTTTATTGGCTCTCGTGAATGGGGCGAATAAACCCTTAGGCCAATCAATATGCTGTGTGATTGGTGACCTTATTTATCGGTAGGAGTGAGGCTTGAGTAAAGGGGAAGTCATTGGTGGCCCAATATAGTGATTGGGTGAACTGAGGATTATGGGAGGGGTTGTCACACTGGGAGTTCGAATAGCCGGTTGACTATCGAAAATGAGGCTTGGTTTGAACAGGAAATGCCGAGTGCCCAGAGCGAGGCATGATGAGGAAGTGGCAGTATAAATGGAGGTGACGCAGCGTGCCGCTCGTGCCCCTGGATGACAATTTTTTTTTTACGAAATGCGTAGGGCTGAGCGATGCGCTAACGTCACCCTGTGCAAAGGAGTGTGTATCCAGGAAGGACGGGTTTGTCCGTGTGCATCCGGCCGGCGCAGCGGACTTAAGGCTGATCTTTCTTTTGTGCTTTGTAAGTGCAATTTTATTTTTATATTTGAATCCATATTAAAGGGTTTTACACTATTGGAGCTTCATCTCTTTTTCATGTAACTGGTATATATCCGCGAGATGTTTTAATACATGGGAGATGGTTAAGGATGCTCGCTTAATAACCTGGTCACGACATCGGTGGAGTGAGGAGAGCAGCTGAGATCCTTTCGAAGTGGGAGATAATTTATATTTACATGCTTCATGTGACTCTCTGTAGGGGGGGGTCATGAAGTTCTGGTAAGGAGTGATTTTGGCTATACGGTGGTGGATCAAGCACTAGTTATACAGTAGAAGATTCGATAATTCTTCATTCATCTATATTTTTATTTAACAAGGACTTTGTTGTAATTTGCACGTTCATATAATTTTCAACACATTGGGTGTTTATCACATTGTTTATTTTTGATCACTGTTATTATTTATCTTGTATCCCCTAATTTCTTATGAGATAGGGTGTAATAGGTCTATTTGACATTTGCACATTATTATTGAGTTTACGTGTGATGGGTTCTTACCTTATAAAACTTCATGTGGTATTTATGGTTTAGCGCAGCTTATATAATTTTTCATGTGTTTTTTCTGTAGTTATGTGATACAGTTAAGCCGCAGCTGAACAAAGTTCTGTTGTGAACAATCAGTACATAATTTTTTGTTTACCATAGCGCACTTTCTTTCTCTTATCCAGTTCTTTAATACTCTCAAGATTTTTAAGTTCAATTAATAAGTCTGTGGCAGAGACTTTGTTGAGCATTTCATCGGTTGCTAGGTCAAGTGGGAGGGGCCTATCCGATGGTTGCTGGATCCAGTCTGTAGAGCTGTTTGACCTCTGGATCTGACCAATACCTCTAATCCCGCAAATTGCTAGGTGCCTGAACTCCCCTTTATCCTCTAACCCTCTATTGCAGGACTTTTATGCATGAATAAATGTTAAAAAAAAGGACTAAGTGTCGGATTCAACATCATTTGGGCTTCTTTCCAACGGGACCCCTGTGACAGAGAGGCGAGCAGGTGAGGTAAGAGTAGGCCCAAATAAAACCAGCAGCTCCTTTGGGGGTTAGTGCTACATAGTTGTAGCACTAACCCCCGAAAGAGCTGCTGGTTAGATTGGGCTTACCGTTACCTTCTTTCTCCTCACTTCACGTCTAGGGGTGTCCCATGGTAGATGGCCCAGTAGCTTGAGAGACTGACGACAGATTCACTTAATTGGATTTTATTTGCAAAAAACGTAGACAATGAACAGTCTCTTAAAGTGGGATCAGAGGGTTGGAAAGGAAGTTCAGGTACTCTTAGTGTCAAAGTCAATATTAAAGAACTTGCTTACATTGACTGTGTCCAGAGAATAGCCATTCGCAACTGGATGTTCACTCAAGTTGGACAGTCCCTCTCTCACAAGGCCTAGCAGCCAACAAGGTGCTTAGTTAGGAACAAGTCTCTACCACAGACGTTGTTGTAGAACATACAAGGATAAGTCTCTGCCACAGACATTGTAGAACACGTAGGAAAACTAAAACTTGTAGAACACTTGTGTGATACCTGGATCTTTCAGCCAGATTGGCGATATCCACGAGACCGTATTCTCTTGGGTACTTCAGCTCCTCCAGGCTCTTGCTAAGAAACCAACCCGTACGTGGCCTTCTTCTGAAGAGTCCTCCCTGGATAGCATGAAGTCCCTGGGTCTCTCCCAAACTGGAGACAACACCCAAACACCTCAGAATCCCCCTTTAGTTTCCTTGCCTCGGGCTAGCCAGCCCCGAGACAACAAGATCTGGTGGATCTGCACCCTAGGCCATAGCCTTCCTGGGGGCTGGTCAGGAGGACCAGGACCATGAAGTCAGTACATCCTTCTCGACCGGAACCCCCGAAACACATGACATCCGCATCTTAAATACCCTCTCCCAGAAAGCACAGCAAGAGTGCCACTCCCACTGGGCGGGCTCCGAGAGAGAGTAACTTAAGCACCAGACCATAGTTCAATGCCTGCCAGAAGAGACAGTGCCCCCTGTGGTCAGGCTGGACATCTCATAGCCCAGTCAGACTGATGCTGAAGTCCAAATTTAGACAATTGTACCCAAAAAAAACTGCAGTTCAGGTGCAACCTTAAATTTGAAAAACACATAGCGCGTGCTCTTCAGGAGCTGGCGTTACACACTCCCCATGCTAAGTTAGACGATGTCCTCATCATCTGGTAAAGGCAGGAAAAAACCCCGAAATAACAGACTAACTCGATCAAAAAAAACCTAGAGTACCTGAACGTTGGGGTAGCAATGGGAAGAGGGAAGGAAAACAATAAACTTAACAGTATTGTGTGAAGACATTGTTTAACCACTTACAGACCGGACCATTTTGCTGGTCAAAGACCAGACCACTTTTTGCGATTCGGCACTGCGTTGCTTTAACTGACAATTGCGCAGTCATGCGACGTGGCTCCCAAACAAAATTGACGTCCTTTTTTTCCCACAAATAGAGCTTTCTTTTGGTGGTATTTGATCACCCCTGCGGTTTTTATTTTTTGCGCTATAAACAAAAATAGAGCGACAATTTTGAAAAAAACGCATTATTTTTTACTTTTTGTTATAATAAATATCCCCCCAAAAATATATAAAAAAACTTTTTTTTTCCCTCAGTTTAGGCCGATACGTATTCTTCTACATATTTTTGGTAAAAAAAAAAATCGCAATAAGCGATTATTGATTGGTTTGCGCAAAGGTTATAGCGTTTACAAAATAGGGATAGTTTTATAGCATTTTTATTAATAATTTTTTATTATTTTTTTTTTACTAGTAATGGCGGCAATCAGCGATTTTTATTGTGACTGCGACATTGTGGGGGACCCATCGGACATTTTTGACACATTTTTGGGACCATTGTCATTTATACAGTAATCACTGCTATATAAATGCTGTGTAAATGACACTGGCAGTGAAGGGGTTAACCAGTGGGTGGCAGTGTAGGGGTTAAGTGTTCCTAGGGGTGTGTTACTAACTGTGGGGGGGTTGGGCTTTCATTTAGTGAACACTGATCTCTGCTCCAATCAGATGGAGCAGAGATCAGCGTCACTAGTTGCTAGGCAGAATGGAGAAATGCTGTTTACACGGCATTTCCTCCATTCAGCCGTCCCGTGAGACGATCGTGGGTATGCCCACGGCGATCGAGTCCGCGGGTCCCACGACCGGACTCACGGGGTTCCCGACCAGTGCGGGAGTGCGCCGCCGCCGGCGCTCTCCCGATGGCAGGGCGGCATTAAAGATTGGACGTACATGTACGCCAATATGCCTGCCGTGCCATTCTGTTGACGTACATCATCGTGCGGTGGTTAGGAACCGGTTAAACACAGAATTATCATACATAAAGATTACCACCCAAACCTGTCTATCTAAACCAACCATTCTCCGGCAGCTTGATAGATGCTCCTTTGTGAATCCTAAAAGAGAAAGAAAACATGCAAACAATACGTTATACACAGACTATTAGAAGGCAGGGTTCCATCCAATCTCAATGGATCCCTCTTGAAGGACATTAAGTACTCTACAAACTATTATTACCTTGTCTTGTCCCATAGTTATCTAGTTTATAAAACCCTACCAGGCACACTGATATAAAGTTACTTATGAAAACACACACACTGCTGCTAGTAAAACACTATCTTATTTATTTCCCAAGAAATTAGGAAAGCTAACATAAAGTATTAAAAAGACATTACCATATCACAAAGCTTACAATCAGAACATATAATACAAGAATATGAAAGATACTTATCACACGGTCCTCCGTGAGGCTTTGCTGCATCGGCTAGGCTCAGACCAGGAGAGGGCCTTCACCATGAGATTTTTCCGGAGCCATCACCCAGAGTAGGCCGAATCATCAGGTCAGCAGAAACACATGGCAGGCTCTTGCAGCAAAACAGAGAGAGAGCATTGTCTGTGTGTGAGCCTTTTCATTCAAACATACACGCCCACTCGTAGCCACCCCCATTTGCCTTCCATCCAATAGATTTCGCCAAGAGGAAATCCTTCACATGTATGCCCATTCTTCAGGAAGCATGCTGTATTGTCCACTATGATCAGTGTCTCTATTAACCATGAGCTGTCTAGCTAGCTCTTATTCCCTTTGAAGCCTGCAACCACACATGTCACAGCAGGTGGGTCTGAGCCAAGCTATTGTTCTTCTGATTACAAAGCTATCATGTGCTTCATTCAACTGAGGCTAAGTGGCTATCTCAATCATGAACAAATACCAGAAGTATTATATGAATTCAATCCAACACCTCTCCTCTAAACCTTAAAACTTCCCTTTTTTTCTCTTTTATAAAACAGTGCTAATTGCATCGACGCATGCCACCTAGTGGTATGAGCCGCTAAGGTGCAGTCTCTTCCTAGAACAGGTTCTGTGTCCAGTAAAGTAATCTTGACACAGCGTTTTTTTTTTCTCTTTAACTGGCCTTGTCCAACTACCCCATAGTTCTATAGTTCCAGCAGAAAATGCAAAAATATAAAGACCAAGAGAAACTCTCCTTGCAAATGCAAAGACTTGACTGAGGAACAGTTCACCAGTAGAAACGGGGATCAGGCAAAGTTAAATCTTTCCCCTGTGCATCCACAGTGGTAATGAAATAAACGGCACTGTCTTTGTCCAGTCTGCAAATCACAACTTTGTCTCCATAAATGTGTCGACCATAACTCTAATGCTAAAGTCTAGAGAATCACAAGAGAGATATACACCACCGCTCAAAGGCAGGTCCTGGGAACTCAGAGATAATTGCTCCAGGTGAAGGGATACGGGTGCGAGCCACAGCATGCAGATAATGTGGATAATGACAGAACTCTGAACGGCAGCACTCCAATGCTAAAACAATGCTTTATTCAAATAATATTTAGGACACAGCAAATTACATCACAGCAAAAGATGCTAACAGCTGATGCGTTTCACACTAAGGCTAGTGCTTACTCATAGCTGGTTGACCATAGTTCCATGCCTGCCAGAAGAGACAGTGCCCCCTGTGGTCAGACTGAACATCTCATAGCCCAGTCAGACTGCTGAAGTCCAAATTTAGACAATTGTACCCAAACCAAACTGCAGTTTAAATTTGAAAAACACATAGCGAGTGCTCTTCAGGAGCCGGTGCTACACAGGTTAAACAGATAGATAATGTGAGTATTAAAAGGAAGAAGTAAGGACTAGTTGGACAAAAATAAAAGCTGTTACATTTCGGAAATGGGGTCTATACAGTTTAAAGGACGATTTACACCTGAATTGTACAGGAACGTGGTCTGGGTTCCTTTGCGATTCAGCATGGTGTTATTTTTCTGAAATCACACTGGATCACACAAAATATAGCACATGCACTACCTTTTAAAAGCAATCTGCATATGAACGCATGGTACTACATTTGCAATCTGCGTTTGGGGTGTCATTAGGATTACATTGACACCCGCGACATATTGCACACCCAGTGCATTTTGAATGCAATGTGGGAACTGCGCATGAAACATGGCTTTCCTTCACTGCATTCCGATTCCGGTGTGAATGAGTCCTTAACCAATTTTCAGCTTTCAGCACTTTGAATGATAATTGTGTGACCATTAAATGTTGTACCCAAATGAAATTTTTATTATTAAAGACAGAGAGAGCTTTCTTTATTTTTTTCTAACATTTAAAAAAAAATACAGAATTAAAAAAAAAAATGTTTCTCCTTCACTGATATGCGCGGATGAGGTTGCACTCACAGGCACTGATGAGGGGGCACTGATAGGCGGCACTGAAAAGGAGGCACTGGCAGGCATCACTGATGGGCACTGGTGTGGTGGGCATCACTGTTGGGCAGTGGTGGGCATCACTGGTGGACACTGATTGGCATTGCTGAGGGGACTGCACTGATAATCATTGCAGATCCCCCCTCTCAGAAAAGCTACTTATTGGCTTTCCTCTACTCTCATGTTGTCATCATGAGTAGAGGAATGCCGATAACCGTCACTTTCTAGTTACACTGTGATCAGCTGTGATTGGACACAGCTGATCACATGGTAAAGAGCCTATGTCATAGGCTCTTTACTGTGATTGGAGATGTGGTGTGTGTCCGAGCGACAAACTGCACCACACATTGCTGCGGTGTGCACCCCCGAGGCTTTCAAGCGGCATTTTGTGAAGGACGTCATTTGATGTCCAATCACAATTAAACCACTGCCTGGCTGTCATTTTGCTATAGGCCAGGCGGGATGGGGTTAAAGCCAAACTGTAGCAATAGTTTCTGTTAGTTTATTCTGTTAATAAGAATGGCTAGAAACTGTCAGGTTGCCCTTTCTTCCTGTTCCGGGGGCCTCCTGTCACACTGAAAAACAAGGTGCTACCAAGACAAGCATGGAGAAAGAAAACTCCTAATAGGACCACAGCAATAAAATATAGTTGGAAAATAGAGTGAGAGTTGGGTCTAAAGTTAAATAGATTGCGTGAGATTTGGAGGTAATGTTTCATGCTTTTGTTGTTACAGATCTCATATGCTGACTACAATCTCCTGGATATGCGTCATCTTGATCTTGACCTTGACCCAAAATGTTTAGCTTCCTTCCCTCTCCTGTCAGCTTACATTCAATGCCTTGCCACCCGTCCAAAGTTGAGCACATATCTGAAATCAGAAAAACGCAACAAGCATCCCATTGCCCCAAAACACAAATGAGCATGCACTACCATCATCCTGGCCTGAAACCCCGCTTCATGGTTTTATGTAAGCTTCCACTTCATGAGAACTTATAAAATAAAAAATTTACTTTTATATGTTTTAAACCACCAAATGTTTCTTTTGCAGTTATTGTATCTCCTGTGTATACACCAGCCTTTCTCAACCAGGGTTCCTCCCAAGGTTACTAGGGTTCTTTGAGCAATTTACAATTATTTCTGCTAAAAAAAAAAACTACTACTTTTCAGGTATTCGTATGTAGCTGTGCCCCCACAGGAGCCGCTTGAATATTGTTGGTTCTTTACTCTGCCTCTTTAACCCCAAGAACAGACCCAACCCCACTGGCACGCCTCGATGTAATGTAGTGTAGATAACACAGCAAAAGAACACAGGTTATAATGAACACAGTGAGAAACTTTACTGTGCACTTGCTTAAAGAAAAATGGAACAACAGACACAGCAATATTGAGCCATAAAACAAATAGGCATTGATAGAACAAAGAGCAAAAGTACTAAGGCATGAGGTAAGATCAAATCTGTCTGCTTTCAGGAGACTCCTTTAAGTGAAATAACCCAGAGAGCAGAGGTAAATATGCAAGAATAATGAGTCCGAAATATAATGTTACTTTAACAAATGTCTGATAACCTCAGTTAAATTGGGCTATATGAATCCAGGCAGGAGGAGGGTAGAGGAATGGTCTTGTTTTAGTCTATCAGTCCTGTCCCTTGTTTAGTCCAGCACCACAGTCCCAGTAGGCCTGCTTAATAACAATACTGTCAGGTCACCTTGAAGCGAGGTGACAGGTGCACACCGAAGGGATCAGGAGTGCACCGCAAGGTTGTGGACCCTACGGCTGACTGCTGCAGATGGGGGACAGATCCCACTGGGGTTAGAGCGTAAGATTCCCTGGGGCGTGGAGTCTAAGAGCCAGCAGGTGTTCACCAGCGCCTCTAGTGGTGAGGATGGACTTGGCTGCAAACTGGCTCCAGGTCACGACCCCCAGGGTCCCTCAGCTCACACCCACAGTAGGCAACAAAAGGATAGGGATGGTGAGGGACAAAGCCAAGGTCGGGGCCACAAGCAGACAAGAATAGTCGGGTACACACCAAAAAGGTTAGGATCACAGGCAAACAAGGATAGTCAAGACACGCCAAAGTCGGTAACGGAAAACAGTAGCAGAGCACACGGCAGGAAACAGGAAGCTAACACACAAAGGAATACACAATGGGTGATCAGCCCTGATGGCCTGCTGTGCACAGGTTAATATAGGGCTCCCTGATAGGGCCTGGGTGGAGCCATGCTTAGAGGAGAGGTTATAAAAACCACCAGGTGGAAGTGGCTGGCCTCTTAGTCTGAAGACATGAGGGGAGGTAAGCAAACACAGGAAGATCACTGCATAACCATGACAGTACCCTCCCTCTTACGAGGCCTCCCCCTTCCCCGTCTGGGTCCAGGCTTAAAGGGAAACTCCAGAAGGAACCTCCTTAGCAGACAGGGAAAGACCTCAGATGCATTGATCCAAGACCTCTCCTCAGGACCCAACCCTTTCCAAAGTAAGAGGTATTGAAGAATGCCTTTACGGAGCCGGGAATCCAAAACTTGACTAACCTCGTATTTTAGATTATCCTCAGAGACCGAAACAGAGGTAGGGAGAGGACGAGAGGGCTTGAGGACTAAAGGCTTTTTAGGAATGGGTAAGGGCATGAGAAGATCAGGAGTCTGAGCAGGGACCCCCACACCCTTAAGAATGAGCTGGGCATCCATAACAGGACCACCAGACTGGGCAGAGGTCAGTGGATCCCTAAGGTCATGTTGGTTAGAAAGTGACATGTCACAAGAGTCAAGCTGGGTAGCTGCAACACAAACAGAATGCAGAGAACCCTGAGAAAAGGATTGAAAACCCCTCCTGGCCGAATGAGGTATTCTATCCAAAGGATGGATTGAGCCTCTTAAACGGGTTTGAACGGACATAGTAGCAGTATGGTGAGGCCAGGTCACCAAAGGTACTAAACAAGAAGCAGGAAGCTCATTGGGCATGGGCTGGACTGGCATAACTGGTGCAGAGGTCGACTGAATAGTATTGTCAGGTGTAGCGACCATCTCAATCGCATCACAGGGCATAGCAAGTGTGGAACTTGCAGACAAGTTAGCCTGGCTGTGCGTCCAAGAGAAATTAGGAACAGGCAAAGGTAAATGGTTATGCGAACTGTAGTGAATGATCGACTCAGGTTCATAGGTGGGCCCCTCATCCAGAGTACCACATGACCTAGAGAGTGCAACAGTCCGACTATTGCAGGATGCATCCCAGAAATCGCTATATACAGTGGAAAGAGCAGAAGATACTGGGATGGTAGTAACAGGAAGTCTCTCCTTTGGGGTACCCTTGAGTAGCCAGGAAGAGGTACAGGAGGAACCCCAAGCCAGGATCTGTCCAGCAGACCAGTCAACGTGCGGAGAATGGAGCCGTAACCAAGGAAGACCTAATATGATAGGAGATGAAGCCTTAGGTAAGACAAGGAAGGATATCCACTCCTGGTGGAGTGTCCCTACTGAAATCTTAACAGGAAGAGTCTGGAAGCGGATAGGGCCCCCTGCGAGAACAGTGCCATCAATCGCCAAGACCGCCAATGGTGTTGTAAGGGGCAATAAGGTAAGTCTCATGGAGGATGCAGTTTCCCAATCCATGAAATTGGCAGCGGCTCCGGAATCCAGATGTGCTGAGACCGAACGAGAGGAAGCACCGACATGAAGCAACACAGAAAGGAGAAGATGAGAAGGTGAAGGTGATATTTCAGGGTCTAATACTCCACCTTCCAGATGTATTAGCCCTGAGCGTTTTTCCGGACGAAGAGAACAAGTGTCACGGAAATTACCTTTGGCCCCACCATAGAGGCATAGGCCCAGAGTTCTGCGCCTAGCACGTTCTTCGGGAGATAATTTAGTCCAGCCCAACTGCATAGGTTCCTCAGTAGGCAGGGGGTGCTCCTCGGATCGCAGAGAAGGGACTGGGGGCTCAGGCTGCCTAAAAAATGGGGAGTGCTGGCGTCTTTTTTCCAGGGCCCTCTCCTGAAAGCGAATATCGATCTGGTTACACAAGGTGATAACACTGTCCAGATCAGCAGGAAGGGATCTTCCTGCTAATTCATCCTTCACTCTATCAGAGAGGCCATGTAAAAAGGTTGCAACTAGGGCCTCATTATTCCAGCTCAATTAAGCTGTGAGGACACGGAACTGAAGAGCATACTGTCCCACAGAAGCGGACTCTTGACGGAGATGTAAAAGAGCGCTAGCCGCTGAGAAGACACGACCCGAAGATATTCCTCGAAGATATACCGAAAAAGTTTCAAGAAATCAGACAGGCTAGAAACCACTGGATCATTCAGTTCCCACAGAGGGGTGGCCCAAGCTAACGCCTCGCCGGACAGGAGGGATATGATATATGCGACTTTTGCCCGATCGGACAGGAAGTTTTGGGGCTGAAGTTCAAAATGAATAGTGCACTGGCTAAGGAACCCCCTGCAAGCCTTGGAGTCCCCAGAGAAATGGACCGGAGCTGGTAGTAGTAATGAATGTGTGGCTGCGACTGATGTGATAGGTGCAGCAGCAGATAGCGGTTGCGATTGTTGAACTGGGGGTCCTAATGAGGCCTGAACCTGTTCAAAACGGGATGCCAAATCCTGAAGGAATCGCATCACCTGGGTCTGATGCGATTCTTGGGTCTCAAGTCGCCAAACTAAGCTCTGCAATGGATCATCTGCAGGAAGCGGCACGTCAGCCGGGTCCATGGCTGATCAAACTGTCAGGTCACCTTGAGGCAAGGTGACAGGTGCGCACCGAAGGGATCAGGAGTGCACCACAAATTTGTGGACCCTATGGCTGACTGCTGCAGACGGGGGACAGATCCCACTGGGGTTAGAGCGTAAGATTCCCTGGGGCGCGGAGTCTAAGAGCCAGCAGGTGTTCACCAGCGCCTCTAGTGGTGAGGATGGACTTGGCTGCAACTGGCTCCAGGTCGCGACCCCCAGGGTCCCTCAGCTCACACCCACAGTAGGCAACCAAAGGATAGGGATGGTGAGGGACAAAGCCAAGATCGGGGCCACAAGCAGACAAGAATAGTCGGGTACACGCCAAAAGGTCAGGATCACAGACAAACAAGGATAGTCAAGACACGCCAAAGTCGGTAACGGAAAACAGTAGCAGAGCACACAGCAGGAAACAGGAAGCTAACACACAAAGGAATACACAATGGGTGATCAGCCCTGATGGCCTGCAGTGCACAGGTTAATATAGGGCTCCCTGATAGGGCCTGGGGTGGAGCCATGCTTAGAGGAGAGGTTATAAAAACCACCAAGTGGAAGTGGCTGGCCTCTTAGTCTGAAGACATGAGGGGAGGTAAGCAAACACAGGAAGATCACTGCATAACCATGACAAATACTTTACCCAGTGTACTGAATCAACTCCCGGTGTGGAGTCACTTGTATAAGTGACTAGTAGTGGTGGACCAACTTCCGACGGGACGTTTCGCGAACGCGAACGTGGCCGATAGTTCGCGAACCGTAACGTTCGTGGCGGGCTCCATTGACTTCAATGGGAGGCGAACTTTGCAAACCTACAGGTCAAATTTGCAGCCACAAAATAATTACTAGCTGTGCAAACATAGTCCCACCACATGGCCTATGACATAACACATGTATGAGGTGAATCTGGGATCGACAACTACAAGCATTCTTTTTTTATATGTGAAATTGTTGTGACAATTCAGGACTGTGGAACGCATGAAGGCAATGGAGGAGAGGGAAGATTAGGGTAAGCAAAGAAGAGGGTGCAGGAGATGATCACCAGCAGCGTGACATACAGCACCGTGATAGAGAGCACTGACATCAGCAGCGTGACATAAAGCACTGACACCAGCACCGTGATATACAGCACTGACACCAGCACCGTGATAGAGAGCACTGACATCAGCAGCGTGACATAAAGCACTGACACCAGCACCGTGATATACAGCACTGACACCAGCACCGTGATAAAGAGCACTGACATCAGCAGCGTGACATAAAGCACTGACACCAGCACCGTGATATACAGCACTGACACCAGCACCGTGATAGAGAGCACTGACATCAGCAGCGTGACATAAAGCACTCACACCAGCACCGTGATATACAGCACTGACACCTGCACCGTAAGCAGCCCCAGGAGGAAGTCAGCATAGCACAGGGATGGTGGGAGCCCCTCATAATGAGCATAGCACAGGGATGGTGAGAGCCCCTCATAATATGCACAGCAGAGGTACAGCCCCAGGAGGAAGTCAGCACAGCACAGGGATGGTGGGAGCCCCTCATAATGAGCATAGCACAGGGATGGTGGGAGCCCCTCATAATGAGCATAGCACAGGGATGGTGGGAGCCCCTCATAATATGCACAGCAGAGGTACAGCCCCAGGAGGAAGTCAGCACAGCACAGGGATGGTGGGAGCCCCTCATAATGAGCATAGCACAGGGATGGTGGGAGCCCCTCATAATATGCACAGCAGAGGTACAGCCCCAGGAGGAAGTCAGCACAGCACAGGGATGGTGGGAGCCCCTCATAATAAGTAGCCAATGGAGGAAGTCAGCACAGCACAGAGATGGTGGGAGCCCCTCATAATGAGCATAGCACAGGAATGGTGGGAGCCCCTCATAATATGCACAGCAGAGGTACAGCCCCAGGAGGAAGTCAGCACAGCACAGGGATGGTGGGAGCCCCTCATAATAAGCAGCCCCAGGAGGAGGTCAGCATATCACAGGGATGATGGGAGCCCCTCATAATAAGCAGCCCCAGGAGGAAGTCAGCACAGCACAGGGATGGTGGGAGCCCCTCATAATGAGCATAGCACAGGGATGGTGGGAGCCCCTCATAATATGCACAGCAGAGGTACAGTCCCAGGAGGAAGTCAGCACAGCACAGGGATGGTGGGAGACCCTCCTAATGAGCATAGCACAGGGATGGTGGGAGCCCCTCATAATATGCACAGCAGAGGTACAGCCCCAGGAGGAAGTCAGCACAGCACAGGGATGGTGGGAGCCCCTCATAATGAGCATAGCACAGGGATGGTGGGAGCCCCTCATAATATGCACAGCAGAGGTACAGCCCCAGGAGGAAGTCAACACAGCACAGGGATGGTGGGAGCCCCTCATAATAAGCAGCCAATGGAGGAAGTCAGCACAGCACAGGGATGGTGGGAGCCCCTCATAATGAGCATAGCACAGGGATGGTGGGAGCCCCTCATAATATGCACAGCAGAGGTACAGTCCCAGGAGGAAGTCAGCACAGCACAGGGATGGTGGGAGCCCCTCATAATGAGCATAGCACAGGGATGGTGGGAGCCCCTCATAATATGCACAGCAGAGGTACAGCCCCAGGAGGAAGTCAGCACAGCACAGGGATGGTGGGAGCCCCTCATAATAAGCAGCCCCAGGAGGATGTCAGCATAGCACAGGGATGGTGGGAGCCCATCATAATAAGCAGCCCCAGGAGGAAGTCAGCACAGCACAGGGATGGTGGGAGCCCCTCATAATAAGCAGCCCCAGTAGAAATATGACACCGCTCAACCTCTTCAAACAGGAGGGTACGGGCATATAGTACGGTGTGCTTTTTGTGGACAAGGAAGTGAGCCAAATGAAGAAAGAAGGTCTGTGTGCTCGATTAAAAAAATCGTTTATAGACATATACATGGTCTACTGGTCACATGTGTTGAATTCCTCCGAGATCCATGCCTCATTCATTTTTAGAAATGTGAGGTAGTTAACACTGTCGTGAGCTAGGCGAGTACGCTTATCGGTCACGATCCCCCCTGCTGCGCTGAATGTCCTTTCGGACAGGACACTGGACGAGGGGCAAGCCAACAGTTCGATTGCAAATTGGTCAAGCTTTGGCCAGAGGACAAGCCTGCCCACCCAGTAGTCCAGGGGTTCATCACTCCTCAGAGCGTCCACATCGGCCGTTAACCCGATGTAGTCGGACACCTGACGGTCTAGGCGTTCCCTGATGCTGGATCCGGATGACACCTGTCGATGGGTCGGCTGAAAGAATGACCTCATATCTGAAGTCACCAACACATCTTCAAACCGGCCTCTTCTTGCAGGCGCTTTTGGATTGGTACCCGCAACTGCTTCTCTGGGAATGGGAATTGCTCCTCTGCCAGCGCACGCAAAAGCAGAATGCAGCATTTCTCGAAGCAAGGCCTGGAAGTGCTCCATTCTGACAGCCCTCTGTGACGGCGGTAACATTTCCACCATTTTGTGTTTGTACCGGGGGTCTAAGTACATTGCCACCCAGTACTGGTCCTTGACCCTTATGCTTTTTATACGGGGGTCCCTATTAAAACACTGGAGCATGAAGGCCCCCATTTGCACTAAACTGGAAGGGGTGTGGTGGCCTGGCTCCTGCTCATCATCCAGGATAATGTCGTCCTCTTCATTCTGCTCTCCCCATCCACGCACAACAGGGATCCCAGAAAGGTTTAAAGCATGCTCTTCTTGCTCCTCCTCATCCGCCCCGGCACCATCCCCCTCTGACTCCTCTTTAGACTCCTGTTGTTCACTTGTCTCAGATAGAGTAGACCCCCTGGGAGTTCATCCAGCATTGCGACTTCCTCATCTTCCCGCTCCTGCTCCTCCACAGCTTGATCAATGACACGACGCAATGTACGCTCCATAAAGAAGGCATAAGGTACCATGTCACTGATGGCGCCATGTCACTGATGGCGCCATGGCTGCGACTGACCAGTTTGGTGATCTCCTCAAATGGCCGCAGAAGTCTGCATGTGACGCGCATGAACAGCCACTGGCGTGGTGAAAAAAAAACAGCTCCCCAGAACCTGTTCTGCCGCAGAGTTCATACAGGTAGATGTTAGGCTGCTCCAGCAGAAACGTGCAGTTATCAAGCATATAGAAGGTTGAGTTCCATCGAGTCGGGCAATCGCAAATAAGACGTCTGACCGGCAGATTGTGTCGCCGCTGAATGTCAGCAAGGCGAGCCATGGCCGTGTAAGATCTTCTGAAATGGGCCGAGATTTTCCTTGCCTGCTGCAAGATGTCCTGGACCCCAGGGTATTTGACAACGAATCGCTGCACGACCAAGTTTAAGACTTGTGCCATGAATGGCACATGCGTGATTTTGCCCTGTTTCAATGCTCTAAGCAGATTGGCACCATTGTCACACACCACTTTACCAACTGTCAAATTGAACGGTGTTAGCCACTGATCTGCCTGTGAACGCAAATCTGAAAGGAGTGCCGGGCCAGTGTGGTTCTTGGCTTCCAGGCACAACAGACGCAGCACGACATGGCAACGTCTCACCTGGCATGTCGAATAGGTTCTAGGGAGCTTGGGCGGCGCAGCGGAAGAGACGCTAGCAGCGGAAAAGGAGGAGTCAGCCGAGGAGGAGAGGGAGGAGGATGGAGTAGGAGGAGGAGGAGGAGGAGAAGGAGGAGAAGAAGAGCCAGGCCTGCATGCAATCCGTGGCGGTAAAACCAAATCTACACGGGTGCCACGGGTTACATGCTTGACGGCCGTCAGAAGGTTCAGCCAGTGGGCAGTAAAAGTGATATACCTTCCCTGCCCGTGTTTGCTAGACCACGTGTCTGTGGTCAGATGTATCTTGGCAACGACACTGTGTGCCAGAGATACATTCACTTGCCGCTGAACATATAGCCATATAGCTCTGGGATGCCCTTCTCTGAGAAATACTTCCTTCCTGGGACCTTCCATTGTGGTGTTCCAATGGCCACAAATTTTCGAAAGGCCTCCGAGTCCACCAGTTTATATGGCAGTAGTTGGTGGGCTATCAGTTCTGACAAGCCAGCCGTCAAACGTTGGGCAAGAGGGTTATCCGGCGTCATCATTTTTTTACGCTCGAACATTAGGCCCACGGAAGCCTGCCTTTTTGCAGAAAAACGTGAGCTTGGCGTGATGGAAGGTGGAGTGGAGGACAATTGCGAGGAGAGAGGAGAAGGAGAAGTAGAAGACGAGGCTGGACGGTGAGAGCCTGGAGTGTGGCTTTGTGTGTTCCGTTGCTCCCACTGGGCTCGGTGATGGCTGCTCATGTGCCTTCTTAAGGTGGTCGTCCCTAGGTGACTGTTGGGCTTACCGCGACTAATGCGTTGACTGCAAAGTTTGCAGATGGCAACGCTATTGTCAGCAGCGGACACGTTAAAAAAAGCCCACACTGCGGAGCCATGTGCCGGCGTCCTGAGAGCGCAGATGTGACGTACATGGTCGATGACTCGCTCCTGATACATTAGCAGTCTGCTTTGTCCCTCCTGTGCAATGTAAGTTATTCCTGCTTCTCCTCCCTATCTACTGGTCCATATTTCCCTCTGAACTCCCCTCCTCTTCCTCTCTTGTAGGCACCCACGTGACATCACTAGACACGTCATCATCGATGTCACCTTCCCCACCGCTATAAGTAGAGATCTCGGAGTAGGCAGCAACACCGGGGACCAACCACCTCCTTTGGCTGATCTGGGTACTGTCGTCAGACTGCTGAGTGGCGGTACTTGCTACCTCCTCTTCCTGATCCAATGCCAAGAGTGGCTGCGCATCAGAAATGTCTTGATATGGATTGGAAAATAATTCCTGTGACTCAAGCGGAAGGTATGTGGTGGTGCTGTTGGTGGTTGTGTCTTTGGGGGTGCACATAGCAGAGAGTGAAGAAGAGGGTGCAGTTCGAGAGGATGAGGAGAGTGCAGAAGAGTAAGGCTGAGTGAGCCACTCAACCAAGTCTGGTGCGTCCTTTAAAGTAATTGAACGCACCTTCTGCAACTTCCCACTTTGGCTCAAGCCTGTTGCTCCTGCCCTACCCCTACCACCCCTGTGGAAGGGCCTGCCTCTTCCTCTGCCTGTCATTTTTTAAATGACCCTGTGACAAAACTCTCAGTCCCTATACTGATAAAGGACTGCTGCA
This sequence comes from Lithobates pipiens, assembly GCF_037356315.1. Lineage (NCBI taxonomy): Eukaryota > Metazoa > Chordata > Amphibia > Anura > Ranidae > Lithobates > Lithobates pipiens. The sequence continues at coordinate 524,275,531 of NW_027507764.1, forward strand.
GAATAGGGCAGCAGTCAGCAGTAGTGCACTTCAACCCTATATATTGTGGACCTATACCAGTCCTTAAGGATTAGCAGACTGTACCTCACTCAACCCAATGTACTGTAGTACCCTATACATTACCAGTCCTTATAAGGACCTTTGTGGAACTTGTAGGTTGTGAATGATTAGCAGACTGTACCTCAGTCCCTATACTGATAAAGGACTACTGCAGCAGAAGGGCAGCAGTCAGCAGTAGTGCACCTCAACCCTATATATTGTGGACCTATACCAGTCCTTAAGGAATATCAGACTGTACCTCACTCAACCCTATGTACTGTAGTACCCTATACCTTACCAGTCCTTATAAGGACCTTTGTGGAACTAGTAGGTTGTGAATGATTAGCAGACTGTATCTCAGTCCCTATACTGATAAAGGACTGCTGCAGTATAGGGCAGCAGTCAGCAGTAGTGCACCTCAACCCTATATATTGTGGACCTATACCAGTCCTTAAGGAATAGCAGACTGTACCTCACTCAACCCTATGTACTGTAGTACCCTATACCTTACCAGTCCTTATAAGGACCTTTGTGCAACTAGTAGGTTGTGAATGATTAGCAGACTGTACCTCAGTCCCTATACTGATAAAGGACTGCTGCAGTATAGGGCAGCAGTCAGCAGTAGTGCACCTCAACCCCATATATTGTGGACCTATACCAGTCCTTAAGGAATAGCAGACTGTACCTCACTCAACCCTATGTACTGTAGTGTCCTATACCTTACCAGTCCTTATAAGGACCTTTGTGCAACTAGTAGGTTGTGAATGATTAGCAGACTGTACCTCAGTCCCTATACTGATAAAGGACTGCTGCAGTATAGGGCAGCAGTCAGCAGTAGTGCACCTCAACCCTATATATTGTGGACCTATACCAGTCCTTAAGAAATAGCAGACTGTACCTCACTCAACCCTATGTACTGTAGTACCCTATACCTTACCAGTCCTTATAAGGACCTTTGTGGAACTAGTAGGTTCTGAATGATTAGCAGACTGTACCTCAGTCCCTATACTCATAAAGGACTACTGCTGCAGTATAGGGCAGCAGTCAGCAGTAGTGCACCTCAACCCTATATATTGTGGACCTATACCAGTCCTTAAGGAATAGCAGACTGTACCTCACTCAACCCTATGTACTGTAGTACCCTATACCTTACCAGTCCTTATAAGGACCTTTGTGGAACTAGTAGGTTGTGAATGATTAGCAGACTGTACCTCAGTCCCTATACTGATAAAGGACTGCTGCAGTATAGAGCAGCAGTCAGCAGTAGTGCACCTCAACCCTATATATTGTGGACCTACACCAGTCCTTAAGGAATAGCAGACTGTACCTCACTCAACCCTATGTACTGTAGTACCCTATACCTTACCAGTCCTTAAGGACCTTTGTGCAACTAGTAGGTTGTGAATGATTAGCAGACTGTACCTCAGTCCCTATACTGATAAAGGACTGCTGCAGTATAGGGTAGCAGTCAGCAGTAGTGCACCTCAACCCTATATATTGTGGACCTATACCAGTCCTTAAGGAATAGCAGACTGTACCTCACTCAACCCTATGTACTGTAGTACCCTATACCTTACCAGTCCTTATAAGGACCTTTGTGCAACTAGTAGGTTGTGAATGATTAGCAGACTGTACCTCAGTCCCTATACTGATAAAGGACTACTGCAGCAGAAGGGCAGCAGTAGTGCACCTCAACCCTATATATTGTGGACCTACACCAGTCCTTAAGGAATATCAGACTATACCTCACTCAACCCTATGTACTGTAGTGCCCTATACCTTACCAGTCCTTAAGGACCTTTGTGCAACTAGTAGGTTGTGAATGATTAGCAGACTGTACCTCAGTCCCTATACTGATAAAGGACTGCTGCAGTATAGAGCAGCAGTCAGCAGTAGTGCACCTCAACCCTATATATTGTGGACCTATACCAGTCCTTAAGGAATAGCAGACTGTACCTCACTCAACCCTGGGTACTGTAGTACCCTATACCTTACCAGTCCTTATAAGGACCTTTGTGCAGGTTGTGAATAATTAGCAGACTGTACCTCAGTCCCTATACTCATAAAGGACTACTGCAGCAGAAGGGCAGCAGTCAAGTATAATATTCTTTCTATATTTGGAAGAAAGAATATTATACGTGTACAAGCCTATTACCATACCAGTCCTGAAAAGAACCTTTGTGGACCTAATAGTAACAGCTACTGATTAAACTGACTGTCCCTCACTGCCACACACAGCTTCCTGCCTGTCCCTATTTAAACTGACAAAACAGAGGCTGCTGGAACAATAACTTGAATAGCACTCAAAACTATATCCTGTACTACTTTACCATACCAGTCCTGAAAAGGACTTTTGTGGACCTAATCGTATCAGCTAATGATTAAACTGACTGTCCCTGCTGCACACAGCATCCTGTCCCTCTCTGTACACTGATAAAAGACAGGCTGCTGCAACAATCACTAGCACAGCAGTGCCTCAAACCTATATCCTGAACTACACCTAACACCTATACCATGATACCAGTCCTTAAAATAACTTTTGTGGACCTAATAGCTAGCGATTTGGGTCACTGAAGTCTCTCGCTGCTCCACACAGCAACCTCTCCCTATAGTGACATACGAAAGAATGTAAAATGGCCGCCGGATCGGGTCTATTTATAAGTTAGGGGGAATGTCCAAATGTCCATGTGCTGTCCTTTACCCCATGATGGATGTGTCATCATAGGTCAAAGTTCTTTTACACAGTAAACACGGACGTCCGCCGGGCGGACGGCAGCAATAGTCCGCCGATCGGGCGGACGGCGAACAGACGAAATTCGCCACGAAACAACCGCCGGGCGAACCGTTCGGCCATCCCTAGTGACCAGTGTCTTGAACACAGATGGGGCCCTTAAAATCTTGAGTTACTTTAAGATGGTGCACTTGTTGATCTCCTGTAATGAGGTGAACACAGTACATCCAAAAAAGCTTGACAGGCAATCAGTATTGTAATCCTATGGGATAGACAAGTGTTTTCACTGCCGGACAGTGTATAACAGCATCACAGTTCCATGTAACTAAAGAAGGCAGGGCAACAAAGATAATTCAGAATTCTGGCTTAGGAAGGATTTGGGCGAGATCCCGATCACAAATTCCGGTGTCCAAAGGCCACAGGAGGAGACACTGTCATACCGGTCTTTGCAAGTGCCCGATTGACACCTTCTCTCCAAAACATTGCATCCTGATTGGGATTCCTGGGGGTGCACTCTGTGGGGACTAGTACCAGCACTCTCTCCTCAGGGTTGAAGGTCTGGGTCTTGGCACCCCAATTATAAACCTTTCTCTGGGCCTCCTGGGCCTGCTCCAAAAGTTGCCATACAAGTGGCATAATAGCCACGATTCTATCTTGCATCAGTGAGATATGCTTGATGACGCATAAGGTGTGGTCTCTTGCTTCCACGTTTCTTTTGCAACAATCCCCTGGAATGTTGACCATACAGTAGTTCAAAGGGGGAGTAACCTGTAGATGCCTGAGGTATAGCAAACATGGTTTGCCCAATACTTCACGCAATTTAAGCCATGCCACAATTTTGACACGGTGTGCGGCCTATTCGTTTGTTGATTACTGGGACCCACATGTAATCTTGAATCGGGCCCACTCATTTCATAATACGCCCCTCATTGATGGTGAAATGGATATTCTATATATAGGCAACTCCTATCCTCATATTGATTAGTGGCTCCAAATTAATAACTACTGCAGTAGGGAACAGACACAAAAGATACGCTCAGCATCTTTCCAAATAACCGTTCTCCTTTATTATGACGCATTTGAAGGTTTTTATACACATGATTACGTAGGTATCACATTAATATTACAATTGTACGTTTATGGTAACAAGGGGCGTTACATTACATTAATTCTAATCAGGACTCGAAAGAATGCAAAACATGTACTGAAAACATTGTTAGTGCCGTGTGCACAGTGAGGGCATCGTGCAATGCATATAAAATAGAATACAATTATATACAGAACCTACAAATTTTCATTACAGTCTCCTCTCTTTTGATCAATATTTTGATCACTAACCATACCTGCTATCACCTTTAACCTAGAACCTCCACACGCTTAGGTGGAGGTATTCCTGGCCAAATATCATGGTTATGCAGTGATCTTCCTGTGTTTGCTTACCTCCCCTCATGTGTTCAGACTAAGAGGCCAGCCACTTCCACCTGGGGTTTTTTTTAACCTCTCCTCTAAGCATGGCTCCACCCCAGGCCCTATCAGGGAGCCCTATATTAACCTGTGCACTGCAGGCCATCAGTGCTGATCAACCATTGTGTATCCATTGTGTATTCCTTTGTGTGTTAGCTTCCTGTTACCTGCCGTGTGCTCTTCTACTGTTTTCCGTTACCGACTTTGGCGTGTCTTTGACTATCCCTGTTTGCCTGTGATCCTGACCTTTTGGCGTGTCCCCAACTATTCTTGTCTGCTTGTGGCCCCGACCTTGGCTTTGTCCCTCACCATCTCTATCCTCCTGTTGCCTACTGTGGGTGTGAGCTGGGAGACCCTGGGGGTCGCGACCTGGAGCCAGTTGCAGCCAAGTCCATCCTCACCACTCGAGGCTCTGGTGAACACCTGCTGGCTCTTAGACTCCGTGCCCCAGGGAATCTTACGCTCTAACCCCAGTGGGACCTGTCTCCCGTCTGCAGCAGTCAGCCGTAGGGTCCACAACCTTGCGGTGCACTCCTGATCCCTACGGTGTGCATCTGTCACCTCGCCTCAAGGTGACCTGACACCAAAGAGGCAAAAACTCCATTGTGGAGAAAATAATAGCTGAGCAGCTTTTTTCATTACAAAATGACTTTTCATTGTGAAAAACAGACAGACATACTGGCTGTACACTCCTGTGGCCAGAATGGCCTTCTAGCTTAATTGTTGGTATGCTGACTTATAAGCATATAAGCATATGTAAATACAGACAATTTTACATACAATGGAAGAGATACAAAAGAAAAATATGACTTCATCATGGCTAAACATCTTTTCAAATATATATATCCCTTACAATTAAAGTAATTGAATCAAAACGTACCCTAGACTGTGATCGCAAGAGAGAAACAAATCAAACACAGAGATTTCTTTAATTTAGTCATGTTTTGCAGTGTCTGGTGTGGATCCAGGTGACATTTCCTTCAAGTTTTGCAAAACTGTACATGAAATAGATGCTGTATTGAGTCTTCAAACATTTCCTTATATATAAATGTCTCTTAACAATCCACAAGTCACCTGGCTTTAGTTTTAGATCCTTCCAAACTTTTAGGATCTGGAATTGGGCAGAAAATACATAAATGAGTTTGTCAAAAACCTTAAAAGATCAGCAACATTCTTTGTGAGATCCTAATAGAGGACTTCAGCTGCTGAGACAAAATATAAGCAAGTGAGTAACACACTCCCAAACCAAATCCCATATGGAGAGAGTCCAACATCTACTTAGGGGCTTGATAAAATATAATAAAACATTCAGGCAAAAGTTTTCTAGTTTCTTTCTCTACTTTGTCCGCTACATTGTAGACAGTAGGGGGTGTAAAAATAAAACCTCAAAACTTCTAGTAAGGACTCTCCTATAAAAAAAATTTCCTCTGTTACTCTCTGTAGATTCTCCACTCTGTACTTACAAACTACTTCTGAGAACGCTTTTTACTGTGGCTTTTGCAGTAGCATTTGCCACTGGACATCCAGAAAACATGTCCATACAAACAAAATACATACTCGTAAGATCCTGACTTGGGCATCTGCATACATCTTTTTTGTTATCTCTGGAAGTAATGTTCAGCTTTTGGTAACACCTTTGGCAACAGGTAAAACAAGAAGTGGTATGTTATAAAAACAAACTGTGGTGAACCCTGGCTCTATCCCATGCTCATTTACTAAGGCAGTCATAACTGCTTGTGACTGATGACATGGTCCATGTGTCAAGCTGAAGGGAAAAAAAGAGTCGCTGGCAGACATAAATGATCAACTTTTCCAAACTCGTTTCGTAGAAGTTGCCCTATGTGGACCACTTGTTCTTCTCGTTCTGGGGTCCTTAAAGTTGATTTATTAATCCCAGCTATACTGGGCCAGAACTAGGGTGGAATCTGTGAGTTGCCCAGACCCAGCACGTGTCCAGGGCTGTAAATGCTGCATCCTTAGTCACCTGGTCTGCTTCCATATGTGAGTTTTACTGTTAGTATGGCTACCTCAGCAAGAACCTGGAAGGCTGAAAACAGCCGATCAAATTAACTTGGCGTGCTTGATTGGTTTACCTGCTGAAGTAAAAACAAACTACTGGCCCTTCAAATGGAACCAAAAGCTCTCTCTATCTCAACTATCTATATAAATATCAACTCTTTTTACAGCTCATAGGCTTTGCTAAAACATGGAGCTCTGCTTCTTGAGCTGGGGAAAAGGGATCTAATGACTCTGAATACAGAGACTCCTTCTGGGTGATGAACTTCATCCTCAGTATAAAACCGGGAATAGCACTACAAAAAAGTAAATACTCGGGTCTTCAGGGAGTGTGTCCTGCACTGGGCTCACAGCAGCTGATTCCTACACCATCAATTTAACACATGTGCTTTTTCTTTGTTTCCAGCCTCCTCCAATAGAGGCAATAAGGTGGCTGGATTCAAATGTATGCATTTTTCATTGTTAGATTTGTACATAAACAAACAAAACAAATTCATATTTTGAACCTATCATTAGACAAACATTTAGTTAGCTATATATTTGCTGTGCAGAATGTCGGACCATTACAAATTAAATATTCAACCAAAATAATGTCTGTAACTTTGTCTAATAGCAACTTTGCATAAAGTTACAGCTCTGATATATCGGGGAGAACCCTTCATTACTGGGTCCAGCTTGCATAAATATAACAATGGCTTGTTTTCTATCATGTTGTTTGTGTAAGAATTCCAGTTTCATGTTTCAAAAATACAACTTTTTCCTGGCAATATTATAATAAATAACAGGGGCAGACTAACAGCTCATGGGGCCCCCGGGCAAAAGGAGAACATGGGGCCCCCTGTGTCTCTGCCCATGTGTCCCCACCCACGTTAAAGCTACATCCACACAAAGCCCCACCTACATATTGCACTGCCCACATTGCATGCGTTCAAATAATTTCTCTACACTATGTTCAAAATAAAATGTTTATTATAGGTATTAAAGAAAAATAAAACGTACATTAAAGTGCAACAATGGTACATTTTCAAAATAAAGGTTTTCATAAATTAACACAATATAACAGGTGCAACAAATGTCTTCTTAGCTGGTTTAATAACAAAAATACAAAAAATAAAAAACTTTGACCAGCATGTTACAAAAGCAGTAAAGAGCTAAGTTCAGGTGATGTCTTGGCAAATCTGTCGATGATTTTATCTTTGTCACTCTTTATATTTAGTGCAACTTGCTTTTCCACTGCAATGAGCATCAATGACTCCAGGTTTTGTTGCGACAATGATGATCTTAATCTTGACTTTAAAATTTTTAACTTGGAAAAGCATCTTTCACATGTACACTGTTTAATGCTCAGTGTAATTATATATTTATATGCCAAGAAGAGATTCTCAAAGGCCACTGAACACAGTCGGTACTGATAAAGAAGTTTGAACGCACAGGACACAGTTCTTGCAGGAGTCCTTCTTTACAGCAGCTGTAGAAGTGGATGGCTCAGCGCTAGAGCTGGTGTGTTGCTCTTCCAAATCTGAATCCAATTCTTCACTCTCTTCATCATCACTGTCATTCTATAGGCCTTTACGAATATTTTTGTAGCTGGACGCAAAAGAGATTAGTTCTTCGCGTAGAGCAATTGAGTCTATCTCTGGTATTGCTTCTGATATGAAATTCAACTGAATTTTGTCTGAAGAGGCCAGTATTTCTTGAAACCTATTTGGATCCAAGCAAGAAATTTGCTTATAAAGTTCTTCATGAGTGGAAAATCTTGACTTCACACTCTCTGTAACAGTGTCAAGGATAACATTGTAACAAGAAATTTCAAAATGTTTCCTATTATCAGTACCTTCTGCAGTTCTTGTGGATCTTAGTTCTGAAAAGCCCTTTTTCAAACAGATGTTTACACTTGCCAATTTCTTATTTATAAAATCTATAAATTCAGTTGCTGACTGCAAAACTCCAGCAAAATCTCTGCATGTTATTCAAACGTTTGACAGCATCATCCACCATTCTCCATGCCTGGATAAAATCAAGGCCTGTTGATTGCAGATAATCTGATACTGGGGTAGTGATGTCAAAAATGCGAACAAAGGTAAAAGCTACCAGGATGGTTTCAAATTTACAGAGATTCTCCATTAATTTCAGAGCTTCGTGGCGAACAGAGGGTCGAAAATCAGGGGATTAGCTAACTTGTTTTAGGATAATTATGAGATCAGAGCATAATTCTTTGGAATGATCATCAAAGCTTCCAAATAACTTCCGAAGTCCATTAGCTTTGCTTGACCACCTTGTTCTGCCAATATTTTCCAGCTTTTCAAATTTAGAACTGCCAGTCTTTTTTTTCATCTGGTCTTTCCAGAGTTTCATCCTTTTGTATGATTCAGTGAAAAATGTAGATAGATTGCTAAGGAGTCCAAATAGACTGATTGCTGGAACACACACAGAACTTGCATCGCCAATAACTAAGTTAAGTGCATGTGCATAACACCATGTGTGAATGTGCGTAGGGCGAACTTTCTTCATTAATGCTTGCAAGCCTGAGTAAGTTCCAATCATATTAGCTGCTCCATCAAAAGAATCACCTATGCATTTTTCTAGATTAAGTCCTAAAGTAGACAGTGATTCAGTGAGTAAGGCATGCAGGCTTTTACTGCTGGAATCTTCAACATTAACAAGACTTATTAATCGTTCCTTAACTTTGTCACCAGCAGCATACCGAACAACAATAGCACATTGATCTTGAGTTGACACATCTTGTGTGGAGTCCATTTGAATAGAAAATAGTCCAGAATTCTCCACTTCTTTTACTATTGCCTCCTTGATCATGTCACCAAGAATCACAAATAACTTTGTAATAGTAGATTTACTTAGGAAAGTTACAAACTTCCCTCTTCCCTTTTTCACTGGATCACGGCTCTTTGCTTTTTCTATAATATTAGTGAGGTGCTTCTTTAAGACTGGACTATAGTCAGCAAGAAGTTTCACAATTTCCAAAAGATTACCTCGATTTTCAAGATGGTCCTCGTCAAACAGACCTGCCACAGACTCTACATGACTGCTTTTGAAAGGCAATGCTTGAACACCAATAAAAAAAACAATATCGATTATGTGGCTTACAATAGCACGACGTTGTAGTACTTGCTGATTTCTTAGAGACATCTGACTACTTAAAAATTTGTGCTTAATGGATTTGCCACTCATATTAACAAAATAAGCATCACTTGCAAGTTTATGGCATTGAGAGTTTTCATGTTCCAATAATCTTGTTGTCATGTGTCTCCAGTCGTTGCAACCTTGTATTAACTGAGTCTGCTTGTACTTTTCCTGGCCATAATATAAGCAGATGGAACAATGGACACTGTTTTTTTTCTCATTAAGAGTGACCCATTTTCTTTGAACGCTGGACCCTTGTATGCCTTTTCGGTAATAAACAACATTACCATTAAATGTTATGTTTATTGTGGGCCGGTTAGGATGGAAGTCCCAAAACATTTCCATGGAAATTCCTGCTTTATGCAGGTCTTGGGAAAAAAGAAAGTAGTCTTCTTTTAATGGCGATTTTTCTACTCCAGATGGCATTTTGGCAGGCAGAGGTTCCTGTGTATTTTCTCCAGTCGGTAGATCAATTTCAACATTTGACTCTGTTTCAAGATCTACAGCATCTTCTTCTGCCACTGACTCCATTGGTTCATCACTGATCTCAACAGGAGCATCTTCACAAGGAACATCTTCACAAGGAACAGCATCTTTTTTTTTACCAAAGAATGAATCAATTTTGCTGGTAGACGCCTCATTTTGTCTTCTTTGCCTACTTAATTTTCTTTTTGTAGCACCACTTTTATGTTTATAAGTTCCAGACATTTATTTTTTATACCTGATGACAAAATAATGAACAAGTATCCCTTGAAAGTTGTGAAGAAACATTAACTACAACATGCTTTAACCACTTGCTGACCAGGCTTTTTTTGGCACTTTTTGTTTATATCAGTATTTTTTGTTAGAAATTTTTTTGTTAGAAAATGACTTAGAACCCCAAACGTTATAATTTTTTTAGCAGAGAACCTAGGAAATAAAATGGCGATCATTGCGATTTTTTATGCCATGTTTTACGTTTATTATGCTATTTGCACAGCAGTTTTTCAAACGGAATTTTTTTGGGAGAAAAAATAATATTAATGAAAAAACAAAACAAACAAAAAAACAACATATAACCTATTTTTTTTAAAAATGTGAAAGATGTTACACCAAGTAAATAGATAGATGTCATGCTTTAAATTTGTGCAGCTCGTGGATGGCGACAAACTACGGTACTTAAAAGTCTCCATAGGCGAAGTTTTAAATGCCTTTACAGGGTAGCAGTTTAGAGTTACAGAGGAGGTCTATTGCTAGAATTATTACTCTCACTCTGTTTGCAGTGGTACCTCATATGTGTGATGAGAACACCGTTTACATATAAGTGAGCGTGACTTGCGCATACGTTCCCTTCTGTGTGAAAGCACAGAGGGATTGAAACGCTTTTAATAAAAAACTGTTTACGCTGTCCCTTCAATTGTTTTTATAAGGATGACAGGTCCTCTTTATGGAGAAATCTGGGGTCAAAAATACCCCAAATCTCTTCATTACCTTTTAAAGCTAAAGATCTAAAAAAAAAAAAAAAAAAAATTATTTAATTTCAGCTTGAACCAGAGGTGACGTCATGACATCACTCCGGTCCTCCAAAGCCATAGAGTCGATCAAAGAGAATCTACTCTTTACTCACCTACGGGAGCAGGTGGCCACATCGTCTGATTGTTTCTAGGGTGAACCGGTGGGGTAACCAATGTAAGGAACATTCTTCTACTGACTATCAATGTAAGGAACATACTTCTCACTGACCAACAATGTAAGGAACATTCTTCCCCACTGATCACCAATGTAAGGAACATTCTTCTCACTGATCACCAATGTAAGGAGCATTCTTCTCACTGATCACCAATGTAAGGAGCATTCTTCTCACTGATCACCAATGTAAGGAGCATTCTTCTCACTGATCACCAATGTAAGTAACATTCTTCTCACTGATCACCAATGTAAGGAACATTCTTCTCACTGATCACCAATGTAAGGAACATTCTTCTCACTGATCACCAATGTAAGGAACATTCTTCTCACTGATCACCAATGTAAGGAACATTCTTCTCACTGATCACCAATGTAAGGAACATTCTTCTCACTGATCACCAATGTAAGGAGCATTCTTCCCCACTGATCACCAATGTAAGGAGCATTCTTCCCCACTGATCACCAATGTAAGGAGCATTCTTCCCCACTGATCACCAATGTAAGGAACATTCTTCCCCACTGATCACCAATGTAAGGAACATTCTTCTCACTGATCACCAATGTAAGGAACATTCTTCTCACTGATCACCAATGTAAGGAGCATTCTTCTCACTGATCACCAATGTAAGGAGCATTCTTCTCACTGATCACCAATGTAAGGAGCATTCTTCTCACTGACCACCAATGTAAGGAACATTCTTCTCACTGACCACCAATGTAAGGAACATTCTTCTCACTGACCACCAATGTAAGGAACATTCTTCCCACTGATCACCAATGTAAGGAACATTCTTCTCACTGATCACCAATGTAAGGAGCATTCTTCCCACTGATCACCAATGTAAGGAACATTCTTCCCACTGATCACCAATGTAAGGAACATTCTTCTCACTGATCACCAATGTAAGGAACATTCTTCTCACTGATCACCAATGTAAGGAGCATTCTTCTCACTGATCACCAATGTAAGGAGCATTCTTCCCCACTGATCACCAATGTAAGGAGCATTCTTCCCCACTGATCACCAATGTAAGGAACATTCTTCCCCACTGATCACCAATGTAAGGAACATTCTTCTCACTGATCACCAATGTAAGGAACATTCTTCTCACTGATCACCAATGTAAGGAGCATTCTTCTCACTGATCACCAATGTAAGGAGCATTCTTCTCACTGATCACCAATGTAAGGAGCATTCTTCTCACTGGCCACCAATGTAAGGAACATTCTTCTCACTGACCACCAATGTAAGGAACATTCTTCTCACTGACCACCAATGTAAGGAGCATTCTTCCCACTGATCACCAATGTAAGGAACATTCTTCTCACTGATCACCAATGTAAGGAGCATTCTTCCCACTGATCACCAATGTAAGGAACATTCTTCCCAATTTTTCTTTATTAAAAGTCTTGCAATCATTAAGCATAAAATCACAATATATAAATATACATAAATATATACATATTTACATAAATTAAAATAAATATAGCAAAACTGCTCTCAAACCAAAAAAAAAATAAAAAATACTTTACAGCAATAACATAAATCCTATTACGACTCACACCATTACACCAGACATCAAACTTGTGAGGTTAAGAAACAATCCCGCACCCATTATGCATGCAGCCCTTCTTCAAAAAGAAGATACTAACCAACAAAAGCTAAGGGAGTGAAAGAACCAGAAAAAGAAAAGAGCTCCTCACCCAGAGATGGGCAGTTCACCAAAGGCAGGTCTGATATTCCTCCACGCCCTTATCCAGACTGCCCGAGGCTCCCTGCCCTTCTCAAGACCCCGAATTTTCCCAACCTCACCCAGAATATCGTGCACCACCACCTCAACAGAGAGGACTTTCTTCCGCAGGGTAATCTGGCACCGTGCATTCCATGTGAAGTAACGGACAACTATACTAACTAAAAACAGTGTATCCAAATCAAAATCCCAGTGAGTCGGGAATGCCCCATACACCCACTCCGCATAACTCATGCGATAGAAAAAGGGGATGCCTAGAGCCCTCCCCACCCTTTTATACACCTCTATGTTAAAGGGACACTGGAGCAAAAAGTGGTCCATAGACTCCACTTTACCAACACACTCCGCTCTAGGACAATCCCGATCATCCACAGGGCGATGCTTCAAGTTCCCTCTCACATAGAGCCTTCCATGGAAGGCGAGCCAGGCTTGATCCCTAAACTTCAAGGGGATTCTTTCTAAATTGATTAAACGCAACCCCTCCCTCATTACAGAGCCTGGGCAATCCCTTAAGGCCAGTGACACACTGAAAGCAGAGCCCAAAATCCTCTTCTCCAGAAGCTTTCTGGGGAGGGACTTGATATCCTCCACTGTCACCTGCCACTGCCGAAGTATTTTCAGACACGGGGCAACATAAGCCGGGAGCTTGCCATGTCGGACTCTCAGACTTTTCACTGGCCCGCCATCTTCCCAGCATCGCAGAAAAGGCCTAAAACAAGATTGAAAAATACCCACCCATCCCGGCGGGTTCTCTGCTAGCATGTTACCAAGATTATACTTTAAAAACAGCAGAGAAAAGAAAACTATTGGGTTGACCATTCCTAGGCCACCCTCCCGCCTAGACAGGTAAGTTACATTGCGTTTGATCAGGTTCAGCCTACTTCCCCATAACAGTTGGAAAAAGCAGCTGTACACCCTTGCATAGAGAGATACTGGCAAGATACAGACGAAGCTGACATATAAAAAAAATTGGGACCAGGTACGTTTTGATCAAGTCAACCCTCTCCCTCAATGAAAGCTTCCATTTCTTCCAGCTTGCTACTTTGGCATTGGCACACACCAACCTGCTTTCCCAATTTCGATGACCATAGTCACCAGGACCAAATTTGATGCCCAACACTCTAATTTCCTGCTGGGGCTCTGGGAAGGCATCCGGAAGTTCGAAGCTTTCACCTTCATCACCCATCCAGAAAACTTCACTCTTTTCATGGTTGACTTTAGAACCAGAAGCCTCCGTGTACTGCTCTATCATAGAGACCACCTCCTGCGCCTCCTCCGTTCCAGAGACAATAACAGACACATCATCGGCATAGGCCACGACCTTCAAAGGTGGCACACCAGCAATGCCCAAAGGCACCCCGCACAAAGATCCACTCTCTAGCCTTCTTATGAAGGGGTCGATTGCGAATACATATAACAGGGGGCTCAGAGGACATCCCTGGCGCACACCAGAGCCAACCTCAAAAGGCCGTCCAACCCAACCATTAACCAGTGGGAAGCTCTCAGCCCCTTTATATAATGTCTTCAGCCAATCTATAAACCTCCCCTGCAGGCCGTATCTACCAAGTAGCAAATACAGGTACTCGTGATTGACTCTATCAAAAGCCTTTGCCTGATCCAATGCCAGCAAGTACTTTCTCCATCCAGCAGCCCTGCATCGCTCCAAAGCCTCCCGGACAGCTAAAACCGCTGAAAAGGTACTTCTACCTTGGACCGAGCAGTGCTGATGACTGGACAACAAATCGCCTGCCACTGACGACAAGCGCCAAAAAAGAATCTTCGCCAAGATCTTTCTATCAACATTGAGAAGACTGATGGGGCGCCAGTTCTCAATCATTGAGGGGTCTTTACCTTTTGACAGAAGAATCACAGCTGATTGCCTCATGGAGGGAGGGAGCGAACCCTCTTCTAGACAGCTGTTATAAACCTCCGCTGAAAAGGGAGCCAGAATGGACTTAAAACACTTGTAGAATTCAGCTGTCAACCCATCTGGCCCAGGCGATTTTTTGGTAGCCAGCTTCTCTATAGCATGAACTACCTCATCCACTGAAATTGGTTCTGTCAAATCCATCAAAGGCAATGTACCATTTCCCAATCCTGGAGTAGAATCCAGAAAGCTTTCCATCTTGTCCCGACAAAGGTCCTTTCTTCCCAGAAGGTCTGCATAATATGATCTGAAGATCTCCAGGATCCCTGATCTGAACTTCACCAGGGAACCCGTACTATCCCTCAGGCCTATGACCGTCTTAACTGCTATGCCTTGCTTACAGTTCTGGTAAGGATCAGGCGAGTGATATTTTCCATAATCCCTCTCCAGAACCAAGGAGGCATGCCGGTCGTATTGACACTTTCTAAGAAGAAACTTCACCTCAGAGATCTCCCCTGGATCTCCTCTATACGAGACAAGACGATCAAGCTTCCTCCGCAAATGCTGGTAGGCAATGTACATACCAAGCTGCTTCTTCTTACTTATGGCCTTGAAAAGTCCAATCGCCCTTTGTTTCACAAGCTCCCACCACTCTGACTTACTGCTGCAAAAGTCCAGAATAGAAACCTGTGCCTGGAAAAAATCCTCAAAGGATTGTCTTACCTCTACGTCTTCCAGGAGAGCCGAATTCAGTTTCCAGGTACCCCTTCCCCTGGGTGGAGTGTCCGAGGCATTCAGAGTCACAGACAGCATACAGTGGTCAGAGAACTCCACCGCCCTCAACTCAGGAGCCGAGAAAGCAGAGTTCTCCTTTAAAAAAAAAACCTATCTATCCTACTCTGACTATTCCCTCTCTGAAATGTGAATCCCGTGCTGCCAGGGCAGTGCTTAATATGCACATCTACCAGGCCTGCTTGTCTCACCATATCTCTAAGAAAAACGCTATCGTACGCCAGCCTGTCTATGGAGCCTCTCCTGTCTTCAGGCCTAATTATGGTGTTAAAATCACCTCCAAAGACAACCTGCTGGGACGTAAAAAGGAAGGGCTTGATCTCTGTGAGGAGGCATTTCCTGCCCCATCTTGACTGCGGTCCATAGATATTAATCAGACGCAAGTCCTGCCCCCTAACAGAGACGTCCAAGACCATGCATCTCCCAATCTCTACCTCAATTACCCGCCGGCACGTTACCATATCGGTTTTAAAAAGGACCGCAACTCCGCTGCAGGGCTCTGCCGCAAGAGACCAAAAGGAGGGACCGCATCTCCACTCCCTTTTTGCTAGATGGACATCGGCCAAAGTATTGAGCCAGGTCTCTTGCAAAAATAAAATCTCGGCATCAAACTCGCTGAGCAAAAATAAGGCAATATCACGAGCGCTTGCAGATTTCATGCTGGCGACATTAATGGTCGCCACCTTTATCGGAGTGGGAACTGCCATCAGGATGATTGGGGTAGTCGTTTCTTAACCTTTGCCACACTCTCATCACCAGAAACAGCTCTCTTCAAACTATGTGACTCCCCCTCATCCATGGATGATAAAGAAAAAGATAAACCAGACATCCCATCACCTGACAAAACTGAAAAAGGGTTACCAGGAGGAACCCCTCCTGGGTCCGACTCTGAGGAAGAAATAACTACTTTATTTGTCTTCCTCTTCTTCTTTTTCTTCCTCCTAAACGTCTCCCACCCCTCATCATCTGAATCCCCCTCAACAGAGGGTGAGACATGGGATATGGACACCCTTCCATCAGCCCCACCCCCATCCAGCACCCCCACATTCCCCTGACCACGTTTGCGCTGCCGAGGGACGGGGACTGGAGGCTGAGAAGGAAGATCCGCTAAACCTGCCCCCCCAGCAGCTTCCGCTAGTCTGGAGGACCTACGTACAGCAGGAATAGGGACCACCACATGGGGGACAGACTTAGGGACCACATCACTAGAGGGGACAGAATCTGAAGCAACAGATGGAACTGACACAGGAGGGACAGACTCAGGGACAACATTACCAGGGGGAACAGAACCTGAAACAGATGGAACTGACACAGGAGGGACAGACTCAGGGACCACATTACCAGGGGAAACAGAACCTGAAACAGATGGAACAGACACAGGAGGGACAACAACAGTTCCAGCGGCCTCATCCTCCTTATCCAGCCTCTGCAGCTCAGCCTCCAATCCTGGCAAGTTATGTAATGCCTCTGGACACTTACTGTAAGGATGGCCAAGCTGTTGGCACAGATTGCACCGAATTTGGGTACAATCCTTTGCCAAATGGTCCAGACCCTGGCATAGCGAACACTTTTTACGCGTGCAGGTAGAGGCAAAATGGCCCTTTTCACCACATTTATTGCAGACTTTGGGCTGTCCCTGGTAAAATATAGTCAGCCGATCTCTTCCCAGGAAAGCTGAACAGGGCAGATGTTGGACTACATTGCCCAGCACCCCCAGTTTTAGTGACACCGTCCAGGCCCCTGTCCATATCCCATGTTCATCCAGGACCTTCCGCAGTGGAGTGAGGACCTCACCATATCGGCGTAGCCATACTATCAAATCAGCCTCTGGTATGGATTCGTTGCGCACCAGGATGGTCACCGATTTTATCAGGGGCTGCCTGGAAATAACCTTTGGCACCAAACCACTCCACTGCGAAAGGCCCTGGCACCTCCTATGTCGCTCCCAAAATAAATCCAACCCCTCAGGTTTAACAAAAGATAAATCAAATTCATAACTCCCCACTGGGCAAATCAAAGCAAAAATATCCACAGCTTTAAAGCCCATTTCCAAAATCAACTCAGCCACCCTCCCCCTCACTGGTGGGGTCCCCTCCCCCTCCCACTTGAACTGAACCACATTCCTCCTCCTATACCCACTACCAATCCCACCACCAAACCCCCCTATATTGTGACCACCAATATTTACAGCATTCCCCCCACCCTCCTTGGTGCGACTCCCCACAACAGACGCATAACTCCCCATATTCCTCCCAGCAGAAGAGATATTTGCGTGTTTTGAACTGTCTGAGACATCTTTAGCAGATATCGATTGTACAGATTTGGTCTGTACAATCGATGAGTCTTTCCTCTGAGCAGAGAGAGAAATGTCATTTTTGTTTTTCCCAGCAGTATTAACCCCTCCACCATCACCACCACCCACCACATTCATTGTTTTATCATGACTGTCATTGTTAATACTTGCTGGTATATTCACATGTCCTGCAGTCTTCCCAGCAGTGTCAGTTCCCACTGCTGTGCTGGTGGAATCTTCATCTGGCCTGTTTTCTTCCATCAGGACAGGACTTTCTGCAGAGGACAGTGCAGGCTGGACTGACACATCCATGGCTTCCACTGCACATGGTGCAGTATTCTGATCCCCTCCCCCACCAGAATCAATCAGCTCTGCTGGAACACAGAGAGGCTCAGGTGAGGCAATCACATTGCAGGTGTCAGACACAGTGTGTGAAACACATGCAGCAAATGTGGTAGTGGAACTACAGGTCTCAGCACATGCAGGTGCAGCAACATCCATGTTCAGGGGATTTGGTGCAGGTTCATCCTCATTCCCTGGCTGATTTTTCTGAACATCCTCCGGGGCCTCTGATGGATTATCAGACATTACAAGCTTGTCTCCTCTCAGGGGGGATTCCATCCGCTGGATGAAGGTCAGGGTGCCATTCTCACTCTCAACCCCCTGGCTGGTTGCCGCCGGCGACTCCAAGGCCTTACATGGGGGGAGAGGAGCAGAGGCAGATGGACCCGGGTCATCCATATGCTGAGGCTGATCCACTGAACACGCTGAGGACTGGCTGACAAACCTTCTCTCGTTTTCAAACTTTTCTTTAAATGCTCCACTTTTTTCTTTTAGTTTTCCCAACAATAAAGTTTGCTGCTTTACTTTTTCCTCTAATTCCTGTAGCTCAGGCTTCATGGCGGTGCGATTCTTACTCCAGGCCTGGAAGTATTTGGCTTTGAAGTTTTTAAGCTCCACTCTCAAAACTTTAAGTTTCTCCTCCGCTCTCCCAATCGCCCTAAAGCGATTAACAACCTTAAGGCTGAAAACGCTGGCATCCATACCAGGGCCTGGACCCACAGACAGATCCTCCACCTCCTCCTCACTGGGCCCCGTGTCATCAGGGGGATCCATCTCAGGGCCTCCCCCAGGATCAGGCATTATTCCTGGGCCGAGCTAGCAGGCAAGGCCCAGGCTTGAAAAAGGGTGCGGTTCTCAGAGAGCTCCTTGGGTGTGTCCTCCTCCTCCTTCCCACTGATCACCAATGTAAGGAACATTCTTCCCACTGATCACCAATGTAAGGAACATTCTTCTCACTGATCACCAATGTAAGGGACATTCTTCTCACTGATCACCAATGTATTGGACATTCTTCTCACTGACCACCAATGTAAGGGACATTCTTCTCACTGATCACTAATGTAAGGAGCATTCTTCCCAATTTTTCTTTATTAAAAGTCTTGCAATCATTAAGCATAAAATCACAATATATAAATATACATAAATATATACATATTTACATAAATTAAAATAAATATAGCAAATCTGCTCTCAAACCAAAAAAATACTTTACAGCAATAACATAAATCCTATTACGACTCACACCATTACACCAGATATCAAACTTGTGAGGTTAAGAAACAAACCCGCACCCATTATGCATGCAGCCCTTCTTCAAAAAGAAGATACTATCCAACAAAAGCTAAGGGAGTGAAAGAAAATAGTCCAGAATTCTCCACTTCTTTTACTATTGCCTCCTTGATCATGTCACCAAGAATCACAAATAACTTTGTAATAGTAGATTTACTTAGGAAATTTACAAACTTCCCTCTTCCCTTTTTCACTGGATCACGGCTCTTTGCTTTTTCTATAATATTAGTGAGGTGCTTCTTTAAGACTGGACTATAGTCAGCAAGAAGTTTCACAATTTCCAAAAGATTACCTCGATTTTCAAGATGGTCCTCGTCAAACACACCTGCCACAGACTCTACATGACTGCTTCTGAAAGGCAATGCTTGAACACCAATAAAAAAAACAATATCGATTATGTGGCTTACAATAGCACGACGTTGTAGTACTTGCTGATTTCTTAGAGACATCTGACTACTTAAAAATTTGTGCTTAATGGATTTGCCACTCATATTAACAAAATAAGCATCACTTGCAAGTTTATGGCATTGAGAGTTTTCATGTTCCAATAATCTTGTTGTCATGTGTCTCCAGTCGTTGCAACCTTGTATTAACTGAGTCTGCTTGTACTTTTCCTGGCCATAATATAAGCAGATGGAACAATGGACACAGTTTTTTTTCTCATTAAGAGTGACTCATTTTCTTTGAACGCTGGACCCTTGTATGCCTTTTCGGTAATAAACAACATTACCATTAAATGTTATGTTTATTGTGGGCTGGTTAGGATGGAAGTCCCAAAACATTTCCATGGAAATTCCTGCTTTATGCAGGTCTTGGGAAAAAAGAAAGTAGTCTTCTTTTAGGCCGGGTTCACACTGCTGCGGGGGGAGATCCGGATGTGATTCGCACCGCAAATCACATCCGATCTCCGTAGCGATGCGAGTACAGCCATACAGATAGTATGGCTGAATTCGCATCGCTCCCGCAGCAAACTCGCACGGGACCCTTTTTTTGGTCCGCAACAGAATCGGATCGCATGGGGGTTCACACCATGCGATCCGATTCCTGTGCGAGTCGGCAGATCGCACTGCGATATGCGGACGGATCTGGGGGTGTCATTAACATATCATTGACACTCCCAGCCATCCGCATAGGGCAGTGTGAACTGCCGGCGGGAGTAATGCGATGTGGGAAAACGCAGCGAATTCGCGGCGTTCCCGCATCGCAGCGGTGTGAACCCGGCCTTAATGGCGATTTCTCTACTCCAGGATGGCATTTTGGCAGGGAGAGGTTCCTGTGTATTTTCTCCAGTCGGTAGATCAATTTCAACATTTGACTCTGTTTCAAGATCTACAGCATCTTCTTCTGCCACTGACTCCATTGGTTCATCACTGATCTCAACAGGAGCATCTTCACGAGGAACATCTTCACAAGGAACATCTTCACATTCTTCTCACTGACCACCAATGTAAGGAACATTCTTCTCACTGACCACCAATGTAAGGAACATTCTTCTCACTGACCACCAATGTAAGGAACATTCTTCTCACTGACCACCAATGTAAGGAACATTCTTCTCACTGACCACCAATGTAAGGAACATTCTTCCCACTGATCACCAATGTAAGGAACATTATTCCCACTGATCACCAATGTAATGAACATTCTTCTCACTGACCACCAATGTAAGGAACATTCTTCTCACTGATCACCAATGTAAGGAACATTCTTCTCACTGACCACCAATGTAAGGAACATTCTTCTCACTGACCACCAATGTAAGGAACATTCTTCTCACTGACCACCAATGTAAGGAACATTCTTCCCACTGATCACCAATGTAAGGAACATTCTTCTCACTGACCACCAATGTAAGGAACATTCTTCTCACTGACCACCAATGTAAGGAACATTCTTCTCACTGACCACCAATGTAAGGAACATTCTTCCCACTGATCACCAATGTAAGGAACATTATTCCCACTGACCACCAATGTAAGGGACATTCTTCTCACTGACCACCAATGTAAGGGACATTCTTCTCACTGACCACCAATGTAAGGGACATTCTTCTCACTGACCACCAATGTAAGGAACATTCTTCTCACTGACCACCAATGTAAGGAACATTCTTCTCACTGACCACCAATGTAAGGAACATTCTTCTCACTGACCACCAATGTAAGGAACATTCTTCTCACTGACCACCAATGTAAGGAACATTCTTCTCACTGACCACCAATGTAAGGAACATTCTTCCCACTGATCACCAATGTAAGGAACATTCTTCTCACTGATCACCAATGTAATGAACATTCTTCTCACTGATCACCAATGTAAGGGACATTCTGCTCACTGACCACCAATGTAAGGGACATTCTGCCCACTGACCACCAATGTAAGGAACATTCTTCTCACTGATCACCAATGTAAGGAGCATTCTTCCCAATTTTTCTTTATTAAAAGTCTTGCAATCATTAAGCATAAAATCACAATATATAAATATACATAAATATATACATATTTACATAAATTAAAATAAATATAGCAAATCTGCTCTCAAACCAAAAAAATACTTTAAGCAATAACATAAATCCTATTACGACTCACACCATTACACCAGACATCAAACTTGTGAGGTTAAGAAACAATCCCGCACCTATTATGCATGCAGCCCTTCTTCAAAAAGAAGATACTAACCAACAAAAGCTAAGGGAGTGAAAGAAACAGAAAAAGAAAAGAGCTCCTCACCCAGAGATGGGCAGTTCACCAAAGGCAAGTCTGATATTCCTCCACGCCCTTATCCAGACTGCCCGAGGCTCCCTGCCCTTCTCAAGACCCCGAATTTTCCCAACCTCACCCAGAATATCGTGCACCACCACCTCAACAGAGAGGACTTTCTTCCGCAGGGTAATCTGGCACCGTGCATTCCATGTGAAGTAACGGACAACTATACTAACTAAAAACAGTGTATCCAAATCAAAATCCCAGTGAGTCGGGAATGCCCCATACACCCACTCCGCATAACTCATGCGATAGAAAAAGGGGATGCCTAGAGCCCTCCCCACCCTTTTATACACCTCTATGTTAAAGGGACACTGGAGCAAAAAGTGGTCCATAGACTCCACTTTACCAACACACTCCGCTCTAGGACAATCCCGATCATCCACAGGGCGATGCTTCAAGTTCCCTCTCACATAGAGCCTTCCATGGAAGGCGAGCCAGGCTTGATCCCTAAACTTCAAGGGGATTCTTTCTAAATTGATTAAACGCAACCCCTCCCTCATTACAGAGCCTGGGCAATCCCTTAAGGCCAGTGACACACTGAAAGCAGAGCCCAAAATCCTCTTCTCCAGAAGCTTCCTGGGGAGGGACTTGATATCCTCCACTGTCACCTGCCACTGCCGAAGTATTTTCAGACACGGGGCAACATAAGCCGGGAGCTTGCCATGTCGGACTCTCAGACTTTTCACTGGCCCGTCATCTTCCCAGCATCGCAGAAAAGGCCTAAAACAAGATTGAAAAATACCCACCCATCCCGGCGGGTTCTCTGCTAGCATGTTACCAAGATTGTACTTTAAAAACAGCAGAGAAAAGAAAACTATTGGGTTGACCATTCCTAGGCCACCCTCCCGCCTAGACAGGTAAGTTACATTGCGTTTGATCAGGTTCAGCCTACTTCCCCATAACAGTTGGAAAAAACAGCTGTACACCCTTGCATAGAGAGATACTGGCAAGATACAGACGAAGCTGACATATAAAAAAATTGGGACCAGGTACGTTTTGATCAAGTCAACCCTCTCCCTCAATGAAAGCTTCCATTTCTTCAAACTTGCTACTTTGGCATTGGCACACACCAACCTGCTTTCCCAATTTCGATGACCATAGTCACCAGGACCAAATTTGATGCCCAACACTTTAATTTCCTGCTGGGGCTCTGGGAAGGCATCCGTAAGTTCGAAGCTTTCACCTTCCTCACCCATCCAGAAAACTTCACTCTTTTCATGGTTGACTCTAGAACCAGAAGCCTCCGTGTACTGCTCTATCATAGAGACCACCTCCTGCGCCTCCTCTGTTCCAGAGACAATAACAGACACATCATCGGCATAGGCCACGACCTTCAAAGGTGGCACACCAGCAATGCCCAAAGGCACCCCGCACAAAGATCCACACTCTAGCCTTCTTATGAAGGGGTTGATTGCGAATACATATAACAGGGGGCTCAGAGGACATCACTGGCGCACACCAGAGCCAACCTCAAAAGGCCGTCCAACCCAACCATTAACCAGTGGGAAGCTCTCAGCCCCTTTATATAATGTCTTCAGCCAATCTATAAACCTCCCCTGCAGGCCGTATCTACCAAGTAGCAAATACAGGTACTCGTGATTGACTCTATCAAAAGCCTTCGCCTGATCCAATGCCAGCAAGTACTTTCTCCATCCAGCAGCCCTGCATCGTTCCAAAGCCTCCCGGACAGCTAAAACCGCTGAAAAGGTACTTCTACCTTGGACCGAGCAGTGCTGATGACTGGACAACAAATCGCCTGCCACTGACGACAAGCGCCAAAAAAGAATCTTCGCCAAGATCTTTCTATCAACATTGAGAAGACTGATGGGGCGCCAGTTCTCAATCATTGAGGGGTCTTTACCTTTTGACAGAAGAATCACAGCGGATTGCCTCATGGAGGGAGGGAGCGAACCCTCTTCTAGACAGCTGTTATAAACCTCCGCTAAAAAGGGAGCCAGAATGGACTTAAAACACTTGTAGAATTCAGCTGTCAACCCATCTGGCCCAGGCGATTTTTTGGTAGCCAGCTTCTCTATAGCATGAACTACCTCATCCACTGAAATTGGTTCTGTCAAATCCATCAAAGGCAATGTACCATTTCCCAATCCTGGAGTAGAATCCAGAAAGCTTTCCATCTTGTCCCGACAAAGGTCCTTTCTTCCTAGAAGCTCTGCATAATATGATCTGAAGATTTCCAGGATCCCTGATCTGGACTTCACCAGGGAACCCGTACTATCCCTCAGGCCTATGACCGTCTTAACTGCTATGCCTTGCTTACAGTTCTGGTAAGGATCAGGCGAGTGATATTTTCCATAATCCCTCTCCAGAACCAAGGAGGCATGCCGGTCGTATTGACACTTTCTAAGAAGAAACTTCACCTCAGAGATCTCCCCTGGATCTCCTCTATACGAGACAAGACGATCAAGCTTCCTCCGCAAATGCTGGTAGGCAATGTACATACCAAGCTGCTTCTTCTTACTTATGGCCTTGAAAAGTCCAATCGCCCTTTGTTTCACAAGTTCCTACCACTCTGACTTACTGCTGCAAAAGTCCAGAATAGAAACCTGTGCCTGGAAAAAATCCTCAAAGGATTGTCTTACCTCTACGTCTTCCAGGAGAGCCGAATTCAGTTTCCAGGTACCCCTTCCCCTGGGTGGAGTGTCCGAGGCATTCAGAGTCACAGACAGCATACAGTGGTCAGAGAACTCCACCGCCCTCAACTCAGGAGCCGAGAAAGCAGAGTTCTCCTTTAAAAAAAAAACTATCTATCCTACTCTGACTATTCCCTTTCTGAAATGTGAATCCCGTGCTGCCAGGGCAGTGCTTAATATGCACATCTACCAGGCCTGCTTGTCTCACCATATCTCTAAGAAAAACGCTATCGTACGCCAGCCTGTCTATGGAGCCTCTCCTGTCTTCAGGCCTAATTATGGTGTTAAAATCACCTCCAAAGACAACCTGCTGGGACGTAAAAAGGAAGGGCTTGATCTCTGTGAGGAGGCATTTCCTGCCCCATCTTGACTGCGGTCCATAGATATTAATCAGGCGCAGGTCCTGCCCCCTAACAGAGACGTCCAAGACCATGCATCTCCCAATCTCTACCTCAATTACCCGCCGGCACGTTACCATATCGGTTTTAAAAAGGACCGAAACTCTGCTGCAGGGCTCTGCCGCAAGAGACCAAAAGGAGGGACCGCATCTCCACTCCCTTTTTGCTAGATGGACATCGGCCAAAGTATTGAGCCAGGTCTCTTGCAAAAATAAAATCTCGGCATCAAACTCGCTGAGCAAAAATAAGGCAATATCACGAGCTCTTGCAGATTTCATGCTGGCGACATTAATGGTCGCCACCTTTATCGGAGTGGGAACTGCCATCAGGATGATTGGGGTAGTCGTTTCTTAACCTTTGCCACACTCTCATCACCAGAAACAGCTCTCTTCAAACTATGTGACTCCCCCTCATCCATGGATGATAAAGAAAAAGATACATCAGACATCCCATCACCTGACAAAACTGAAAAGGTGTTGCCAAGAGGAACCCCTCCTGGGTCCGACTCTGAGGAAGAAATTAACACCTTATTTGTCTTCCTCTTCTTCTTTTTCTTCCTCCTAAACGTCTCCCACCCCTCATCATCCGAATCCCCCCCAACAGAGGGTGAGACATGGGATATGGACACCCTTCCATCAGCCCCACCCCCATCCAGCACCCCCACATTCCCCTGACCACGTTTGCGCTGCCGAGGGACAGGGACTGGAGGCTGAGAAGGAAGATCCGCTAAACCTGCCCCCCCAGCAGCCTCCGCTAGTCTGGAGGACCTACGTACAGCAGGAATAGGGACCACCACATGGGGGACAGACTTGGGGACCACATCACTAGAGGGAACAGAATCTGAAACAACAGATGGAACTGACACAGGAGGGACAGACTCAGGGACCACATTACCAAGGGAAACAGAACCTGAAACAGATGGAACAGACACAGGAGGGACAGACTCAGGGACAACATTACCAGGGGAAACAGAATCCAAAACAACAGATGGAACAGACACAGGAGGGACAACAATAGTTACAGCGGCCTCATCCTCCTTATCCAGCCTCTGCAGCTCAGCCTCCAATCCTGGCAGGTTATGTAAAGCCTCTGGACACTTACTGTAAGGATGGCCAAGCTTTTGGCACAGATTGCACCGAATTTGGGTACAATCTTTTGCCAAATGGTCCAGACCCTGGCATAGCGAACACTTTTTACGGGTACAGGTAGAGGCAAAATGGCCCTTTTCACCACATTTATTGCAGACTTTGGGCTGTCCCTGGTAGAATATAGTCAGCCGATCTCTTCCCAGAAAAGCTGAGCAGGGCAGATGTTGGACTACATTGCCCAGCACCCCCAATTTTAGCGACACTGTCCAGGCCCCTGTCCATATCCCATGTTCATCCAGGACCTTCCGCAGTGGAGTGAGGACCTCACCATATCGGCGTAGCCATACTATCAAATCAGCCTCTGGTATGGATTCGTTGCGCACCAGGATGGTCACCGATTTTATCAGAGGCTGCCTGGAAATCACCTTTGGCACCAAACCACTCCACTGCGGAAGGCCCTGGCACCTCCTATGTCGCTCCCAAAATAAGTCCAACCCCTCAGGTTTTATAAAAGATAAATCAAATTCATAACTCCCCACTGGGCAAATCAAAGCAAAAATATCCACAGCTTTAAACCCCATTTCCAAAATCAACTCTGCCACCCTCCCCCTCACTGGTGGGGTCCCCTCCCACTTGAACTGAACCACATTCCTCCTCCTATACCCACCACCAAACTTCCCTATATTGTGACCACCAATATTTACAGCATTCCCCCCACCCTCCTTGGTGCAACTCCCCAAAACAGATGCATAACTCCCCATATTCCTCCCAGCAGAAGAGACATTTGTCTGTTTTGAACTATCTGAGACATCTCTAGCAGATATCGATTGTACAGATTTGGTCTGCACAATCGATGAGTCTTTCCTCTGAGCAGAGAGAGAAATGTCATTTTTGTTTTTCCCAGCAGTATTAACACCTCCACCATCACCACCACCACCCACCACATTCATTGTTTTATCATGACTGTCATTGTTAATACTTGCTGGTATATTCACATGTCCTGCAGTCTTCCCAGCAGTGTCAGTTCCCACTGCTGTGCTGGTGGAATCTTCATCTGGCCTGTTCTCTTCCATCAGGACAGGACTTTCTGCAGAGGACAGTGCAGGCTGGACTGACACATCCATGGCTTCCACTGCACATGGTGCAGTATTCTGATCCCCTCCCCCACCAGCATCAATCAGCTCTGCTGGAACACAGAGAGGCTCAGGTGAGGCAATCACATTGCAGGTGTCAGACACAGTGTGTGAAACAGCAAACTTGATAGAGGGACTACAGGTCTCAGCACATGCAGGTGCAGCAACATCCATGCTCAGGGGGTTTGGTGCAGGTTCATCCTCATTCCCTGGCTGATTTTTCTGCACATCCACAGGGACCTCTGATGGGTCATCACAAACGGTAAACTTGTCTCCTCTCAGGGGGGATTCCATCCGCTGGATGAAGGTCAGGGTGGCATTCTCACTCTCAACCCCCTGGCTGGTTGCCGCTGGCGATTCCAAGGCCTTACATGGGGGGAAGAGGAGCAGAGGCAGATGGACCCGGGTCATCCATATGCTGAGGCTGATCCACTGAACACGCTGAGGACTGGCTGACAAATCTCCTCTCGTTTTCCAATTTTTCTTTAAATGCTCCACTTTTTTCTTTTAGTTTTTGCAACAATAAAATTTGCTGCTTCACCTTTTCTTCCAATTCCTGTAGATCAGGCTTCATGGCGGTGCGATTCTTACTCCAGGCCTGGAAGTATTTGGCTTTGAAGTTCTTAAGCTCCGCTCTCAAAACCTTCAGCTTCTCCTCCGCTCTCCCAATCGCCCTAAAGCGATTAACAACCTTAAGGCTGAAGACACTGGCATCCATACCAGGGCCCGGACCCACAGACAGATCCTCCACCTCCTCCTCACTAGGCCCCGTGTCATCAGGGGGATCCATCTCAGGGCCTCCCCCAGGATCAGGCATTATTCATGGGCCAAGCTAGCAGGCAAGGCCCAGGCTTGAAAAATGGGTGGTTCTCACAGAGAGCTCTTTGGGTGTGTCCTCCTCCTCCTTCCCACTGATCACCAATGTAAGGAACATTCTTCTCACTGATCACCAATGTAATGAACATTCTTCTCACTGACCACCAATGTAAGGGACATTCTTCTCACTGACCACCAATGTAAGGAACATTCTTCTCACTGACCACCAATGTAAGGAACATTCTTCCCACTGATCACCAATGTAAGGAACATTCTTCTCACTGATCACCAATGTAACGAACATTCTTCTCACTGACCACCAATGTAAGGGACATTCTGCTCACTGATCACCAATGTAAGGAGCATTCTTCCCACTGATCACCAATGTAAGGAACATTCTGCTCACTGACCACCAATGTAAGGAACATTCTTCTCACTGACCACCAATGTAAGGAACATTCTTCTCACTGACCACCAATGTAAGGAACATTCTTCTCACTGACCACCAATGTAAGGAACATTCTTCTCACTGACCACCAATGTAAGGAACATTCTTCCCAATTTTTCTTTATTAAAAGTCTTGCAATCAATAAGCATAAAATCACAATATATAAATATACATAAATATATACATATTTACATAAATTAAAATAAATATAGCAAATCTGCTCTCAAACCAAAAAAATACTTTACAGCAATAACATAAATCCTATTACGACTCACACCATTACACCAGACATCAAACTTGTGAGGTTAAGAAACAAACCCGCACCCATTATGCATGCAGCCCTTCTTCAAAAAGAAGATACTATCCAACAAAAGCTAAGGGAGTGAAAGAAACAGAAAAAGAAAAGGAGCACCTCACCCAGAGATGGGCAGTTCACCAAAGGCAGGTCTGATATTCCTCCACGCCCTTATCCAGACTGCCCGAGGCTCCCTGCCCTTCTCAAGACCCTGAATTTTCCCAACCTCACCCAGAATATCGTGCACCACCACCTCAACAGAGAGGACTTTCTTCCGCAGGGTAATCTGGCACCGTGCATTCCATGTGAAGTAACGGACAACTATACCAACTAAAAACAGTGTATCCAAATCAAAATCCCAGTGAGTCGGGAATGCCCCATACACCCACTCCGCATAACTCATGCGATAGAAAAAGGGGATGCCTAGAGCCCTCCCCCCCCTTTTATACACCTCTATGTTAAAGGGACACTGGAGCAAAAAGTGGTCCATAGACTCCACTTTACCAACACACTCCGCTCTAGGACAATCCCGATCATCCACAGGGCGATGCTTCAAGTTCCCTCTCACATAGAGCCTTCCATGGAAGGCGAGCCAGGCTTGATCCCTAAACTTCAAGGGGATTCTTTCTAAATTGATTAAACGCAACCCCTCCCTCATTACAGAGCCTGGGCAATCCCTTAAGGCCAGTGACACACTGAAAGCAGAGCTCAAAATCCTCTTCTCCAGAAGCTTCCTGGGGAGGGACTTGATATCCTCCACTGTCACCTGCCACTGCCGAAGTATTTTCAGACACGGGGCAACATAAGCCGGGAGCTTGCCATGTCGGACTCTCAGACTTTTCACTGGCCCGCCATCTTCCCAGCATCGCAGAAAAGGCCTAAAACAAGATTGAAAAATACCCACCCATCCCGGCGGGTTCTCTGCTAGCATGTTACCAAGATTGTACTTTAAAAACAGCAAAGAAAAGAAAACTATTGGGTTGACCATTCCTAGGCCACCCTCCCGCCTAGACTGGTAAGTTACATTGCGTTTGATCAGGTTCAGCCTACTTCCCCATAACAGTTGGAAAAAACAGCTGTACACCCTTGCATAGAGAGATACTGGCAAGATACAGACGAAGCTGACATATAAAAAAATTGGAACCAGGTACGTTTTGATCAAGTCAACCCTCTCCCTCAATGAAAGCTTCCATTTCTTCCAGCTTGCTACTTTGGCATTGGCACACACCAACCTGCTTTCCCAATTTCGATGACCATAGTCACCAGGACCAAATTTGATGCCCAACACTTTAATTTCCTGCTGGGGCTCTGGGAAGGCATCCGGAAGTTCAAAGCTTTCACCTTCATCACCCATCCAGAAAACTTCACTCTTTTCATGGTTGACTTTAGAACCAGAAGCCTCCGTGTACTGCTCTATCATAGAGACCACCTCCTGCGCCTCCTCCGTTCCAGAGACAATAACAGACACATCATCGGCATAGGCCACGACCTTCAAAGGTGGCACACCAGCAATGCCCAAAGGCACCCCGCACAAAGATCCACTCTCTAGCCTTCTTATGAAGGGGTCGATTGCGAATACATATAACAGGGGGCTCAGAGGACATCCCTGGCGCACACCAGAGCCAACCTCAAAAGGCCGTCCAACCCAACCATTAACCAGTGGGAAGCTCTCAGCCCCTTTATATAATGTCTTCAGCCAATCTATAAACCTCCCCTGCAGGCCGTATCTACCAAGTAGCAAATACAGGTACTCGTGATTGACTCTATCAAAAGCCTTTGCCTGATCCAATGCCAGCAAGTACTTTCTCCATCCAGCAGCCCTGCATCGCTCCAAAGCCTCCCGGACAGCTAAAACCGCTGAAAAGGTACTTCTACCTTGGACCGAGCAGTGCTGATGACTGGACAACAAATCGCCTGCCACTGACGACAAGCGCCAAAAAAGAATCTTCGCCAAGATCTTTCTATCAACATTGAGAAGACTGATGGGGCGCCAGTTCTCAATCATTGAGGGGTCCTTACCTTTTGACAGAAGAATCACAGCGGATTGCCTCATGGAGGGAGGGAGCGAACCCTCTTCTAGACAGCTGTTATAAACCTCCGCTAAAAAGGGAGCCAGAATGGACTTAAAACACTTGTAGAATTCAGCTGTCAACCCATCTGGCCCAGGCGATTTTTTGGTAGCCAGCTTCTCTATAGCATGAACTACCTCATCCACTGAAATTGGTTCTGTCAAATCCATCAAAGGCAATGTACCATTTCCCAATCCTGGAGTAGAATCCAGAAAGCTTTCCATCTTGTCCCGACAAATGTCCTTTCTTCCTAGAAGGTCTGCATAATATGATCTGAAGATTTCCAGGATCCCTGATCTGGACTTCACCAGGGAACCTGTACAATCCCTCAGGCCTATGACCGTCTTAACTGCTATGCCTTGCTTACAGTTCTGGTAAGGATCAGGCGAGTGATATTTTCCATAATCCCTCTCCAGAACCAAGGAGGCATGCCGGTCGTATTGACACTTTCTAAGAAGAAACTTCACCTCAGAGATCTCCCCTGGATCTCCTCTATACGAGACAAGACGATCAAGCTTCCTCCGCAAATGCTGGTAGGCAATGTACATACCAAGCTGCTTCTTCTTACTTATGGCCTTGAAAAGTCCAATCGCCCTTTGTTTCACAAGTTCCCACCACTCTGACTTACTGCTGCAAAAGTCCAGAATAGAAACCTGTGCCTGAAAAAAAATCCTGAAAGGATTGTCTTACCTCTACATCTTCCAGGAGAGCCGAATTCAGTTTCCAGGTACCCCTTCCCCTGGGTGGAGTGTCCGAGGCATTCAGAGTCACAGACAGCATACAGTGGTCAGAGAACTCCACCGCCCTCAACTCAGGAGCCGAGAAAGCAGAGTTCTCCTTTAAAAAAAAAAAACCTATCTATCCTACTCTGACTATTCCCTCTCTGAAATGTGAATCCCGTGCTGCCAGGGCAGTGCTTAATATGCACATCTACCAGGCCTGCTTGTCTCACCATATCTCTAAGAAAAACGCTATCGTACGCCAGCCTGTCTATGGAGCCTCTCCTGTCTTCGGGCCTAATTATGGTGTTAAAATCACCTCCAAAGATAACCTGCTGGGACGTAAAAAGGAAGGGCTTGATCTCTGTGAGGAGGCATTTCCTGCCCCATCTTGACTGCGGTCCATAGATATTGATCAGACGCAGGTCCTGCCCCCTAACAGAGACGTCCAAGACCATGCATCTCCCAATCTCTACCTCAATTACCCGCCGGCACGTTACCATATCGGTTTTAAAAAGGACCGCAACTCCGCTGCAGGGCTCAGCCGCAAGAGACCAAAAGGAGGGACCGCATCTCCACTCCCTTTTTGCTAGATGGACATCGGCCAAAGTATTGAGCCAGGTCTCTTGCAAAAATAAAATCTCGGCATCAAACTCGCTGAGCAAAAATAAGGCAATATCATGAGCTCTTGCAGATTTAATGCTGGCGACATTAATGGTCGCCACCTTTATCGGAGTGGGAACTGCCATCAGGATGATTGGGGTAGTCGTTTCTTAACCTTTGCCACACTCTCATCACCAGAAACAGCTCTCTTCAAACTATGTGGCTCCCCCTCATCCATGGATGATAAAGAAAAAGATATATCAGACATCGCGTAACCTGCCAAAACTGAGAAGGTGTTGCCAAGAGGAACCCCTCCTGGGTCCGACTCTGAGGAAGAAATTACCACCTTATTTGTCTTCCTCTTCTTCTTTTTCTTCCTCCTAAACGTCTCCCAACCCTCATCATCCGAATCCCCCTCAACAGAGGGTGAGACATGAGATATGGACACCCTTCCATCAGCCCCACCCCCATCCAGCACCCCCACACTCCCCTGACCACGTTTGCGCTGCCGAGGGACAGGGACTGGAGGCTGAGAAGGAAGATCCGCTAAACCTGCCCCCCCAGCAGCTTCCGCTAGCCTGGAGGATCTACGTACAGCAGGAATAGGGACCACCACATGGGGGACAGACTCAGGGACCACATTACCAGGGGAAACAGAACCTGAAACAGATGGAACAGACACAGGAGGGACAGACTCAGGGACCACATTACCAGGGGAAACAGAACCCAAAACAACAGATGGAACAGACACAGGAGGGACAACAACAGTTACAGTGGCCTCATCCTCCTTATCCAGCCTCTGCAGCTCAGCCTCCAATCCTGGCAAGTTATGTAAAGCCTCTGGACACTTACTATAAGGATGGCCAAGCTTTTGGCACAGATTGCACCGAATTTGGGTACAATCCTTTGCCAAATGGTCCAGATCCTGGCATAGCGAACACTTTTTACGGGTGCAGGTAGAGGCAAAATGACCCTTTTCACCACATTTATTACAAACTTTGGGCTGTCCCTGGTAGAATATAGTCAGCCGAACTCTTCCCAGAAAAGCTGAGCAGGGCAGATGTTGGACTATATTGCCCAGCACCCCCAATTTTAGTGACACTGTCCAGGCCCCTGTCCATATCCCATGTTCATCCAGTACCTTCCGCAGTGGAGTGAGGACCTCACCATATCGGCGTAGCCATACTATCAAATCAGCCTCTGGTATGGATTCGTTGCGCACCAGGATGGTCACCGATTTTATCAGAGGCTGCCTGGAAATCACCTTTGGCACCAAACCACTCCACTGCGGAAGGCCCTGGCACCTCCTATGTCGCTCCCAAAATAAGTCCAACCCCTCAGGTTTTAAAAAAGATAAATCAAATTCATAACTCCCCACTGGGCAAATCAAAGCAAAAATATCCACAGCTTTAAACCCCATCTCCAAAATCAACTCAGCCACCCTCCTCCTCACTGGTGGGGTCCCCTCCCCCTCCCACATGAACTGAACCACATTTCTCCTCCTGTACCCACCAAACTTCCCAAAATTGTGACCACCAATATTTACAAAATTCCCCCCACCCTCCTTGGTGCGACTCCCCAAAACAGATGCATAACTCCCCATATTCCTCCCAGCAGAAGAGATATTTGTTTGTTTTGAACTGTCTGAGACATCTCTAGCAGATATCGATTGTACAGATTTGGTCTGTACAATCGACGAGTCTTTCCTCTGAGCAGAGAGAGAAATGTCATTTTTATTTTTCCCAGCAGTATTAACCCCTCCACCATCACCACTACCACCACCACCCACCACATTCATTGTTTTATCATGACTGTCATTGCTAATACTTGCTGGTATATTCACATGTCCTGCAGTCTTCCCAGCAATGTCAGTTCCCACTGCTGTGCTGGTGGAATCTTCAGTTGGCCTGTTCTCTTCCATCAGGACAGAACTTTCTGCAGAGGACAGTGCAGGCTGGACTGACACATCCATGGCTTCCATTACACATGGTGCAGTATTCTGATCCCTTCCCCCAACAGCATCAATCAGCTCTGCTGGAACACAGAGAGGTTCAGGTGAAGCAATCACATTGCAGGTGTCAGACACAGTGTGTGAAACAGCAAACTTGATAGAGGGACTACAGGTCTCAGCACATGCAGGTGCAGCAACATCCATGTTCAGGGGGTTTGGTGCAGGTTCATCCTCATTCCCTGGCTGATTTTTCTGAACATCCTCCGGGACCTCTGATGGATCATCAGACATTACAAGCTTGTCTCCTCTCTGGGGGGATTCCATCCGCTGGATGAAGGTCAGGGTGCCATGCTCACTCTCAACCCCCTGGCTGGTTGCCGCAAGCGATTCCAAGGCCTTACATGGGGGGAGAGGAGCAAAGGCAGATGGATCTGGGTCATCCATTACCTGAGGCTGATCCACAGAACACGCTGAGGACTGGCTGACAAACCTTCTCTCATTTTCAAATTTTTCTTTAAATGCACCACATTTATCCTTCAACTTCAACAATAAAGTTTGCTGCTTTACCTTTTCTTCCAAATCCTGTAACTCAGGCTTCATGGCGGTGCGATTCTTACTCCAGGCCTGGAAGCATTTGGCTTTGAAGTTCTTAAGCTCCGCTCTTAAAACTTTCAGCTTCTCCGCTCTCCCAATCGCCCTAAAGCGATTAACAACCTTAAGGCTGAAAACACTGGCATCTACACCAGGGCCCGGACCCACAGACAGATCCTCCACCTCCTCCTCACTGGGCCCCGTGTCATCAGGGGGATCCATCTCAGGGCCTCCCCCAGGATCAGGCATTATTCCTGGGCCAAGCTAGCAGGCAAGGCCCAGGCTTGAAAAATGGGTGGTTCTCACAGAGAGCTCTTTGGGTGTGTCCTCCTCCTCCTTCCCACTGACCACCAATGTAAGGAACATTATTCCCACTGATCACCAATGTAATGAACATTCTTCTCACTGACCACCAATGTAAGGGACATTCTTCTCACTGATCACCAATGTAAGGAACATTCTTCCCACTGATCACCAATGTAAGGAACATTCTTCCCACTGATCACCAATGTAAGGAAAATTCTTCCCACTGATCACCAATGTAAGGAACATTCTTCTCACTGACCACCAATGTAAGGAACATTCTGCTCACTGACCACCAATGTAAGGAACATTCTGCTCACTGATCACCAATGTAAGGAACATTCTTCTCACTGATCACCAATGTAAGGAACATTCTTCTCACTGATCACCAATGTAAGGAACATTCTTCTCACTGATCACCAATGTAAGGAACATTCTTCTCACTGATCACCAATGTAAGGAACATTCTTCTCACTGATCACCAATGTAAGGAACATTCTTCTCACTGATCACCAATGTAAGGGACATTCTTCTCACTGATCACCAATGTAAGGAACATTCTTCTCACTGATCACCAATGTAAGGAACATTCTTCTTACTGATCACCAATGTAAGGAACATTCTTCTCCCTGATCACCAATGTAAGGAGCATTCTTCCCACTGATCACCAATGTAAGGAGCATTTTTCTCACTGATCACCAATGTAATGAACATTCTTCTCACTGACCACCAATGTAAGGAACATTCTTCTCACTGACCACCAATGTAAGGAACATTCTTCTCACTGATCACCAATGTAAGGAACATTCTTCTCACTGATCACCAATGTAATGAACATTCTTCTCACTGACCACCAATGTAAGGGACATTCTTCTCACTGACCACCAATGTAAGGAACATTCTTCCCAATTTTTCTTTATTAAAAGTCTTGCAATCATTAAGCATAAAATCACAATATATAAATATACATAAATATATACATATTTACATAAATTAAAATAAATATAGCAAAACTGCTCTCAAACCAAAAAAAATAAATACTTTACAGCAATAACATAAATCCTATTACGACTCACACCATTACACCAGACATCAAACTTGTGAGGTTAAGAAACAAACCTGTACCCATTATGCATGCAGCCCTTCTTCAAAAAGAAGATACTAACCAACAAAAGCTAAGGGAGTGAAAGAACCAGAAAAAGAAAAAAGCTCCTCACCCAGAGATGGGCAGTTCACCAAAGGCAGGTCTGATATTCCTCCACGCCCTTATCCAGACTGCCCAAGGCTCCCTGCCCTTCTCAAGACCCCGAATTTTCCCAACCTCACCCAGAATATCGTGCACCACCACCTCAACAGAGAGGACTTTCTTCCGCAGGGTAATCTGGCACCGTGCATTCCATGTGAAGTAACGGACAACTATACTAACTAAAAACAGTGTATCCAAATCAAAATCCCAGTGAGTCGGGAATGCCCCATACACCCACTCCGCATAACTCATGCGATAGAAAAAGGGGATGCCTAGAGCCCTCCCCACCCTTTTATACACCTCTATGTTAAAGGGACACTGGAGCAAAAAGTGGTCCATAGACTCCACTTTACCAACACACTCCGCTCTAGGACAATCCCGATCATCCACAGGGCGATGCTTCAAGTTCCCTCTCACATAGAGCCTTCCATGGAAAGCGAGCCAGGCTTGATCCCTAAACTTCAAGGGGATTCTTTCTAAATTGATTAAACGCAACCCCTCCCTCATTACAGAGCCTGGGCAATCCCTTAAGGCCAGTGACACACTGAAAGCAGAGCCCAAAATCCTCTTCTCCAGAAGCTTCCTGGGGAGGGACTTGATATCCTCCACTGTCACCTGCCACTGCCGAAGTATTTTCAGACACGGGGCAACATAAGCCGGGAGCTTGCCATGTCGGACTCTCAGACTTTTCACTGGCCCGCCATCTTCCCAGCATCGCAGAAAAGGCCTAAAACAAGATTGAAAAATACCCACCCATCCCGGCGGGTTCTCTGCTAGCATGTTACCAAGATTATACTTTAAAAACAGCAGAGAAAAGAAAACTATTGGGTTGACCATTCCTAGGCCACCCTCCCGCCTAGACAGGTAAGTTACATTGCGTTTGATCAGGTTCAGCCTACTTCCCCATAACAGTTGGAAAAAGCAGCTGTACACCCTCGCATAGAGAGATACTGGCAAGATACAGACGAAGCTGACATATAAAAAAACTGGGACCAGGTACGTTTTGATCAAGTCAACCCTCTCCCTCAATGAAAGCTTCCATTTCTTCCAGCTTGCTACTTTGGCATTGGCACACACCAACCTGCTTTCCCAATTTCGATGACCATAGTCACCAGGACCAAATTTGATGCCCAACACTTTAATTTCCTGCTGGGGCTCTGGGAAGGCATCCGGAAGTTCGAAGCTTTCACCTTCCTCACCCATCCAGAAAACTTCACTCTTTTCATGGTTGACTTTAGAACCAGAAGCCTCCGTGTACTGCTCTATCATAGAGACCACCTCCTGCGCCTCCTCCGTTCTAGAGACAATAACAGACACATCATCGGCATAGGCCACGACCTTCAAAGGTGGCACACCAGCAATGCCCAAAGGCACCCCGCACAAAGATCCACTCTCTAGCCTTCTTATGAAGGGGTCGATTGCGAATACATATAACAGGGGGCTCAGAGGACATCCCTGGCGCACACCAGAGCCAACCTCAAAAGGCCGTCCAACCCAACCATTAACCAGTGGGAAGCTCTCAGCCCCTTTATATAATGTCTTCAGCCAATCTATAAACCTCCCCTGCAGGCCGTATCTACCAAGTAGCAAATACAGGTACTCGTGATTGACTCTATCAAAAGCCTTTGCCTGATCCAATGCCAGCAAGTACTTTCTCCATCCAGCAGCCCTGCATCGCTCCAAAGCCTCCCGGACAGCTAAAACCGCTGAAAAGGTACTTCTACCTTGGACCGAGCAGTGCTGATGACTGGACAACAAATCGCCTGCCACTGACGACAAGCGCCAAAAAAGAATCTTCGCCAAGATCTTTCTATCAACATTGAGAAGACTGATGGGGCGCCAGTTCTCAATCATTGAGGGGTCTTTACCTTTTGACAGAAGAATCACAGCTGATTGCCTCATGGAGGGAGGGAGCGTACCCTCTTCTAGACAGCTGTTATAAACCTCCGCTAAAAAGGGAGCCAGAATGGACTTAAAACACTTGTAGAATTCAGCTGTCAACCCATCTGGCCCAGGCGATTTTTTGGTAGCCAGCTTCTCTATAGCATGAACTACCTCATCCACTGAAATTGGTTCTGTCAAATCCATCAAAGGCAATGTACCATTTCCCAATCCTGGAGTAGAATCCAGAAAGCTTTCCATCTTGTCCCGACAAAGGTCCTTTCTTCCTAGAAGGTCTGCATAATATGATCTGAAGATCTCCAGGATCCCTGATCTGGACTTCACCAGGGAACCCGTACTATCCCTCAGGCCTATGACCGTCTTAACTGCTATGCCTTGCTTACAGTTCTGGTAAGGATCAGGCGAGTGATATTTTCCATAATCCCTCTCCAGAACCAAGGAGGCATGCCGGTCGTATTGACACTTTCTAAGAAGAAACTTCACCTCAGAGATCTCCCCTGGATCTCCTCTATACGAGACAAGACGATCAAGCTTCCTCCGCAAATGCTGGTAGGCAATGTACATACCAAGCTGCTTCTTCTTACTTATGGCCTTGAAAAGTCCAATCGCCCTTTGTTTCACAAGTTCCCACCACTCTGACTTAGTGCTGCAAAAGTCCAGAATAGAAACCTGTGCCTGGAAAAAATCCTCAAAGGATTGTCTTACCTCTACGTCTTCCAGGAGAGCCGAATTCAGTTTCCAGGTACCCCTTCCCCTGGGTGGAGTGTCCGAGGCATTCAGAGTCACAGACAGCATACAGTGGTCAGAGAACTCTACCGCCCTCAACTCAGGAGCCGAGAAAGCAGAGTTCTCCTTTAAAAAAAACCTATCTATCCTACTCTGACTATTCCCTCTCTGAAATGTGAATCCCGTGCTGCCAGGGCAGTGCTTAATATGCACATCTACCAGGCCTGCTTGTCTCACCATATCTCTAAGAAAAACGCTATCGTACGCCAGCCTGTCTATGGAGCCTCTCCTGTCTTCAGGCCTAATTATGGTGTTAAAATCACCTCCAAAGACAACCTGCTGGGACGTAAAAAGGAAGGGCTTGATCTCTGTGAGGAGGCATTTCCTGCCCCATCTTGACTGCGGTCCATAGATATTAATCAAACGCAGATCCTGCCCCCTAACAGAGACGTCCAAGACCATGCATCTCCCAATCTCTACCTCAATTACCCGCCGGCACGTTACCATATCGGTTTTAAAAAGGACCGCAACTCCGCTGCAGGGCTCTGCTGCAAGAGACCAAAAGGAGGGACCGCATCTCCACTCCCTTTTTGCTAGATGGACATCGGCCAAAGTATTGAGCCAGGTCTCTTGCAAAAATAAAATCTCGGCATCAAACTCGCTGAGCAAAAATAAGGCAATATCACGAGCTCTTGCAGATTTCATGCTGGCGACATTAATGGTCGCCACCTTTATCGGAGTGGGAACTGCCATCAGGATGATTGGGGTAGTCGTTTCTTAACCTTTGCCACACTCTCATCACCAGAAACAGCTCTCTTCAAACTATGTGACTCCCCCTCATCCATGGATGATAAAGAAAAAGATAAATCAGACATCCCATCACCTGACAAAACTGAAAAAGGGTTACCAGGAGGAACCCCTCCTGGGTCCGACTCTGAGGAAGAAATAACTACTTTATTTGTCTTCCTCTTCTTCTTTTTCTTCCTCCTAAACGTCTCCCACCCCTCATCATCTGAATCCCCCTCAACAGAGGGTGAGACATGGGATATGGACACCCTTCCATCAGCCCCACCCCCATCCAGCACCCCCACACTCTCCTGACCACGTTTGCGCTGCCGAGGGACGGGGACTGGAGGCTGAGAAGGAAGATCCGCTAAACCTGCCCCCCCAGCAGCTTCCGCTAGTCTGGAGGAC
This sequence comes from Lithobates pipiens, assembly GCF_037356315.1. NCBI lineage: Eukaryota > Metazoa > Chordata > Amphibia > Anura > Ranidae > Lithobates > Lithobates pipiens. The sequence continues at coordinate 524,315,824 of NW_027507764.1, forward strand.
CTACGTACAGCAGGAATAGGGACCACCACATGGGGGACAGACTTAGGGACCACATCACTAGAGGGGACAGAATCTGAAGCAACAGATGGAACAGACACAGGAGGGACAGACTCAGGGACAACATTACCAGGGGGAACAGAACCTGAAACAGATGGAACAGACACAGGAGGGACAACAACAGTTACAACGGCCTCATCCTCCTTATCCAGCCTCTGCAGCTCAGCCTCCAATCCTGGCAGGTTATGTAAAGCCTCTGGACATTTACTGTAAGGATGGCCAAGCTGTTGGCACAGATTGCACCGATTTTGGGTACAATCCTTTGCCAAATGGTCCAAACCCTGGCATAGCGAACACTTTTTACGCGTGCAGGTAGAGGCAAAATGGCCCTTTTCACCACATTTATTGCAGACTTTGGGCTGTCCCTGGTAAAATATAGTCAGCCGATCTCTTCCCAGGAAAGCTGAGCAGGGCAGATGTTGGACTACATTGCCCAGCACCCCCAGTTTTAGTGACACTGTCCAGGCCCCTGTCCATATCCCATGTTCATCCAGGACCTTCCGCAGTGGAGTGAGGACCTCACCATATCGGCGTAGCCATACTATCAAATCAGCCTCTGGTATTGATTCGTTACGCACCAGGATGGTCACCGATTTTATCAGAGGCTGCCTGGAAATCACTTTTGGCACCAAACCACTCCACTGCGGAAGGCCCTGGCACCTCCTATGTCGCTCCCAAAATAAATCCAACCCCTCAGGTTTTACAAAGGACAAATCAAACTCATAACTCCCCACTGGGCAAATTAAAGCAAAAATATCCACAGCTTTAAACCCCATTTCCAAAATCAACTCAGCCACCCTCCCCCTCACTGGTGGGGTCCCCTCCCCCTCCCACTTGAACTGAACCACATTCCTCCTCCTATACCCACCACCAAACCTCCCTATATTGTGACCACCAATATTTACAGCATTCCCCCCACCCTCCTTGGTGCGACTCCCGACAACAGATGCATAACTCCCCATATTCCTCCCAGTAGAAGAGACATTTGTTTGTTTGGAGCCTTCTGACACACTTCTAGCAGATATCGATTGTACAGATTTGGTCTGTACAATCGATGAGTCTTTCTTCTGCTGAGCAGAAAGAGAAATGTCATTTTTATCTTGGTCAGCAATATTAACCCCTTCACCTCCACCCACCACATTCACTGCCTTATCAATATTATTACTGTCATTATTTCCTAGCACATTCATAGTTCCTGCCGTGTCCTCAGTCACTGCTGTCCCCATACACACTTCACCTCCAGGCCGACTCTTCTCCTCCATCAGGACAGGACCATCAGCTGAGCCGGGTGAATGTTGTCCTAATACAGCAACAGGTGAATCACTGCAGGAGACTTCCATGGCTGTCTCCACTTCACATGCTGCACTGTGCTGAACCCCTCCCCCACCTGCATCAATCAGCCCAGGTGAAGGAGAAACAGTCTCTCTGGAGCTGGCAGCCATCTTGCCTTCCCTCTCTGTTCCTCAGCCGGGACATCATCCACTACAGCAGGTGGGGCAGACACGTTGGATGGAGGCAGTACAGCGCACTGGGATCCCTCCACCAGTGCTGGCTCTGCCGGTCTGCAATCCCTCTGCTCATCCTCAGGGACCTCCGATGGCTCACCAACAGACCTGTCTGCCCTCAGGGGTGACTCCATCTGCTGGATGAACTGCAGGGTGCCATGTTGACTCTCAACCCCCTGGCTGGTTGCCGCTGGCGATTCCCCAGCCTGACATGGGGGGAGAGGTGCAGAGACAGATGAAGCCGGGTTGTCTGTTACCTGCTGATCCACAGAACTCACCGATGCCTGGCTGGAAAATCTCCTCTCATTTTTAAACTTTTCAGCAAAAGCTCCGCTTCTGTCCTTCAGTTTATTCAAAAATAAAGATTGCTTCTTTACTTTCTCCTCCATTTGCTGCAACTCTGGCTTCATGGCCAAACGGTTTTTACTCCAGGCCTGGAAATACTTAGTCTTGAAATTTTTATGTTCAGCTTTTAAAGATTTAAGTTTCTCCTCAGCCCTTCCGATTGCCCGAAAACGGTCAACAATCTTCTGTCTGTAGGCATCCACGTTCTCAGCAGGGCCTGGACCCACAGACAGATCCTCCACCTCCTCCTCCTCACTAGGCCCCGTATCATCAGGGGAATCCATCCCAGGGCCTCCCCCAGGATCAGGCATTATTCCTGGGCTGAGCTAGCAGGCAAAGCCCAGGCTTGAAAAAAAGGTGTGGTTCTCAGAGAGCTCCTTGGGTGTGTCCTCCTCCTCCTTCCCACTGATCACCAATGTAAGGAACATTCTTCTCACTGACCACCAATGTAAGGGACATTCTTCTCACTGACCACCAATGTAAGGAACATTCTTCTCACTGACCACCAATGTAAGGAACATTCTGCTCACTGACCACCAATGTAAGGAACATTCTTCTCACTGACCACCAATGTAAGGAACATTCTTCTCACTGATCACCAATGTAAGGAGCATTCTTCTCAATGATCACCAATGTAAGGGCCATTCTTCTAACTGATCACCAATGTAATGAACATTCTTCTCACTGACCACCAATGTAAGGAACATTCTTCTCACTGACCACCAATGTAAGGAACATTCTTCTCACTGACCACCAATGTAAGGAACATTCTTCTCACTGACCACCAATGTAAGGAACATTCTTCTCACTGACCACCAATGTAAGGAACATTCTTCTCACTGACCACCAGTGTAAGGAACATTCTTCTCACTGACCACCAATGTAAGGAACATTCTTCTCACTGACCACCAGTGTAAGGAACATTCTTCTCACTGACCACCAATGTAAGGAACATTCTTCTCACTGACCACCAATGTAAGGAACATTATTCCCACTGATCACCAATGTAAGGAACATTATTCCCACTGATCACCAATGTAAGGAACATTATTCCCACTGACCACCAATGTAAGGAACATTCTTCTCACTGACCACCAATGTAAGGAACATTCTTCTCATTGACTACCAATGTAAGGAACATTCTTCTCACTGATCACCAATGTAAGGAACATTCTTCTCACTGATCACCAATGTAAGGAACATTCTTCCCACTGATCACCAATGTAAGGAACATTCTTCCCACTGATCACCAATGTAAGGAACATTCTTCTCACTGATCACCAATGTAAGGAACATTCTTCTCACTGATCACCAATGTAAGGAACATTCTTCTCACTGATCACCAATGTAAGGAACATTCTTCTCACTGATCACCAATGTAAGGAACATTCTTCTCACTGATCACCAATGTAAGGAACATTCTTCTCACTGATCACCAATGTAAGGAACATTCTTCTCACTGATCACCAATGTAAGGAACATTCTTCTCACTGATCACCAATGTAAGGAACATTCTTCTCACTGATCACCAATGTAAGGAACATTCTTCTCACTGATCACCAATGTAAGGAACATTCTTCTCACTGATCACCAATGTAATGAACATTTTTCTCACTGATCACCAATGTAAGGAGCATTCTTCTCACTGATCACCAATGTAAGGAGCATTCTTCTCACTGATCACCAATGTAATGAACATTCTACTCACTGATCACCAATGTAAGGAGCATTCTTCCCACTGACCACCAATGTAAGGAACATTCTTCTCACTGATCACCAATGTAAGGAGCATTCTTCTCACTGATCACCAATGTAAGGGACATTCTTCTCACTGATCACCAATGTAATGAACATTCTTCTCACTGAACACCAATGTAAGGGACATTCTTCCCACTGATCACCAATGTAAGGAACATTCTTCCCAATTTTTCTTTATTAAAAGTCTTGCAATCATTAAGCATAAAATCACAATATATAAATATACATAAATATATACATATTTACATAAATTAAAATAAATATAGCAAAACTGCTCTCAAACCAAAAAAAAAAAAATACTTTCCAGCAATAACATAAATCCTATTACGACTCACGCCATTACACCAGATATCAAACTTGTGAGGTTAAGAAACAATCCCGCACCCATTATGCATGCAGCCCTTCTTCAAAAAGAAGATACTAACCAACAAAAGCTAAGGGAGTGAAAGAACCAGAAAAAGAAAAGAGCTCCTCACCCAGAGATGGGCAGTTCCCCAAAGGCAGGTCTGATATTCCTCCACGCCCTTATCCAGACTGCCCGAGGCTCCCTGCCCTTCTCAAGACCCCGAATTTTCCCAACCTCACCCAGAATATCGTGCACCACCACCTCAACAGAGAGGACTTTCTTCCGCAGGGTAATCTGGCACCGTGCATTCCATGTGAAGTAACGGACAACTATACTAACTAAAAACAGTGTATCCAAATCAAAATCCCAGTGAGTCGGGAATGCCCCATACACCCACTCCGCATAACTCATGCGATAGAAAAAGGGGATGCCTAGAGCCCTCCCCACCCTTTTATACACCTCTATGTTAAAGGGACACTGGAGCAAAAAGTGGTCCATAGACTCCACTTTACCAACACACTCCGCTCTAGGACAATCCCGATCATCCACAGGGCGATGCTTCAAGTTCCCTCTCACATAGAGCCTTCCATGGAAGGCGAGCCAGGCTTGATCCCTAAACTTCAAGGGGATTCTTTCTAAATTGATTAAACGCAACCCCTCCCTCATTACAGAGCCTGGGCAATCCCTTAAGGCCAGTGACACACTGAAAGCGGAGGCCAAAATCCTCTTCTCCAGAAGCTTCCTGGGGAGGGACTTGATATCCTCCACTGTCACCTGCCACTGCCGAAGTATTTTCAGACACGGGGCAACATAAGCCGGGAGCTTGCCATGTCGGACTCTCAGACTTTTCACTGGCCCGCCATCTTCCCAGCATCGCAGAAAAGGCCTAAAACAAGATTGAAAAATACCCACCCATCCCGGCGGGTTCTCTGCTAGCATGTTACCAAGATTGTACTTTAAAAACAGCAGAGAAAAGAAAACTATTGGGTTGACCATTCCTAGGCCACCCTCCCGCCTAGACAGGTAAGTTACATTGCGTTTGATCAGGTTCAGCCTACTTCCCCATAACAGTTGGAAAAAGCAGCTGTACACCCTTGCATAGAGAGATACTGGCAAGATACAGACGAAGCTGACATATAAAAAAATTGGGACCAGGTACGTTTTGATCAAGTCAACCCTCTCCCTCAATGAAAGCTTCCATTTCTTCCAGCTTGCTACTTTGGCATTGGCACACACCAACCTGCTTTCCCAATTTCGATGACCATAGTCACCAGGACCAAATTTGATGCCCAACACTTTAATTTCCTGCTGGGGCTCTGGGAAGGCATCCGGAAGTTCGAAGCTTTCACCTTCCTCACCCATCCAGAAAACTTCACTCTTTTCATGGTTGACTTTAGAACCAGAAGCCTCCGTGTACTGCTCTATCATAGAGACCACCTCCTGCGCCTCCTCCGTTCCAGAGACAATAACAGACACATCATCGGCATAGGCCACGACCTTCAAAGGTGGCACACCAGCAATGCCCAAAGGCACCCCGCACAAAGATCCACTCTCTAGCCTTCTTATGAAGGGGTCGATTGCGAATACATATAACAGGGGGCTCAGAGGACATCCCTGGCGCACACCAGAGCCAACCTCAAAAGGCCGTCCAACCCAACCATTAACCAGTGGGAAGCTCTCAGCCCCTTTATATAATGTCTTCAGCCAATCTATAAACCTCCCCTGCAGGCCGTATCTACCAAGTAGCAAATACAGGTACTCGTGATTGACTCTATCAAAAGCCTTCGCCTGATCCAATGCCAGCAAGTACTTTCTCCATCCAGCAGCCCTGCATCGCTCCAAAGCCTCCCGGACAGCTAAAACCGCTGAAAAGGTACTTCTACCTTGGACCGAGCAGTGCTGATGACTGGACAACAAATCGCCTGCCACTGACGACAAGCGCCAAAAAAGAATCTTCGCCAAGATCTTTCTATCAACATTGAGAAGACTGATGGGGCGCCAGTTCTCAATCATTGAGGGGTCTTTACCTTTTGACAGAAGAATCACAGCTGATTGCCTCATGGAGGGAGGGAGCGAACCCTCTTCTAGACAGCTGTTATAAACCTCCGCTAAAAAGGGAGCCAGAATGGACTTAAAACACTTGTAGAACTCAGCTGTCAACCCATCTGGCCCAGGCGATTTTTTGGTAGCCAGCTTCTCTATAGCATGAACTACCTCATACACTGAAATTGGTTCTGTCAAATCCATCAAAGGCAATGTACCATTTCCCAATCCTGGAGTAGAATCCAGAAAGCTTTCCATCTTGTCCCGACAAAGGTCCTTTCTTCCTAGAAGGTCTGCATAATATAATCTGAAGATCTCCAGGATCCCTGATCTGGACTTCACCAGGGAACCCGTACTATCCCTCAGGCCTATGACCGTCTTAACTGCTATGCCTTGCTTACAGTTCTGGTAAGGATCAGGCGAGTGATATTTTCCATAATCCCTCTCCAGAACCAAGGAGGCATGCCGGTCGTATTGACACTTTCTAAGAAGAAACTTCACCTCAGAGATCTCCCCTAGATCTCCTCTATACGAGACAAGACGATCAAGCTTCCTCCGCAAATGCTGGTAGGCAATGTACATACCAAGCTGCTTCTTCTTACTTATGGCCTTGAAAAGTCCAATCGCCCTTTGTTTCACAAGCTCCCACCACTCTGACTTAGTGCTGCAAAAGTCCAGAATAGAAACCTGTGCCTGGAAAAAATCCTCAAAGGATTGTCTTACCTCTACGTCTTCCAGGAGAGCCGAATTCAGTTTCCAGGTACCCCTTCCCCTGGGTGGAGTGTCCGAGGCATTCAGAGTCACAGACAGCATACAGTGGTCAGAGAACTCCACCGCCCTCAACTCAGGAGCCGAGAAAGCAGAGTTCTCCTTTAAAAAAAACCTATCTATCCTACTCTGACTATTCCCTCTCTGAAATGTGAATCCCGTGCTGCCAGGGCAGTGCTTAATATGCACATCTACCAGGCCTGCTTGTCTCACCATATCTCTAAGAAAAACGCTATCGTACGCCAGCCTGTCTATGGAGCCTCTCCTGTCTTCAGGCCTAATTATGGTGTTAAAATCACCTCCAAAGACAACCTGCTGGGACGTAAAAAGGAAGGGCTTGATCTCTGTGAGGAGGCATTTCCTGCCCCATCTTGACTGCGGTCCATAGATATTAATCAGGCGCAAGTCCTGCCCCCTAACAGAGACGTCCAAGACCATGCATCTCCCAATCTCTACCTCAATTACCCGCCGGCACGTTACCATATCGGTTTTAAAAAGGACCGCAACTCCGCTGCAGGGCTCTGCCGCAAGAGACCAAAAGGAGGGACCGCATCTCCACTCCCTTTTTGCTAGATGGACATCGGCCAAAGTATTGAGCCAGGTCTCTTGCAAAAATAAAATCTCGGCATCAAACTCGCTGAGCAAAAATAAGGCAATATCACGAGCTCTTGCAGATTTCATGCTGGCGACATTAATGGTCGCCACCTTTATCGGAGTGGGAACTGCCATCAGGATGATTGGGGTAGTCGTTTCTTAACCTTTACCACACTCTCATCACCAGAAACAGCTCTCTTCAAACTATGTGACTCCCCCTCATCCATGGATGATAAAGAAAAAGATAAATCAGACATCCCATCACCTGACAAAACTGAAAAAGGGTTACCAGGAGGAACCCCTCCTGGGTCCGACTCTGAGGAAGAAATTACCACCTTATTTGTCTTCCTCTTCTTCTTTTTCTTCCTCCTAAACGTCTCCCACCCCTCATCATCCGAATCCCCCTCAACAGAGGGCGAGACATGGGATATGGACACCCTTCCATCAGCCCCACCCCCATCCAGCACCCCCACACCCCCCTGACCACGTTTGCGCTGCCGAGGGACAGGGACTGGAGGCTGAGAAGGAAGATCCGCTAAACCTGCCCCCCCAGCAGCCTCCGCTAGTCTGGAGGACCTACGTACAGCAGGAATAGGGACAACCACATGGGGGACAGACTTAGGGACCACATCACTAGAGGGGACAGAATCTGAAGCAACAGATGGAACTGACACAGGAGGGACAGACTCAGGGACCACATTACCAGGGGAAACAGAACCTGAAACAGATGGAACAGACACAGGAGGGACAGACTCAGGGACAACATTACCAGGGGAAACAGAACCTGAAACAGATGGAACAGACACAGGAGGGACAACAACAGTTACAGCGGCCTGATCCTCCTTATCCAGCCTCTGCAGCTCAGCCTCCAATCCTGGCAGGTTATGTAAAGCCTCTGGACACTTACTGTAAGGATGGCCAAGCTGTTGGCACAGATTGCACCGAATTTGGGTACAATCCCTTGCCAAATGGTCCAGACCCTGGCATAGCGAACACTTTTTACGCGTGCAGGTAGAGGCAAAATGGCCCTTTTCACCACATTTATTGCAGACTTTGGGCTGTCCCTGGTAAAATATAGTCAGCCGATCTCTTCCCAGGAAAGCTGAGCAGGGCAGATGTTGGACTACATTGCCCAGCACCCCCAGTTTTAGTGACACCGTCCAGGCCCCTGTCCATATCCCATGTTCATCCAGGACCTTCCGCAGTGGAGTGAGGACCTCACCATATCGGCGTAGCCATACTATCAAATCAGCCTCTGGTATTGATTCGTTACGCACCAGGATGGTCACCGATTTTATCAGAGGCTGCCTGGAAATCACCTTTGGCACCAAACCACTCCACTGCGAAAGGCCCTGGCACCTCCTATGTCGCTCCCAAAATAAATCCAACCCCTCAGGTTTTACAAAAGACAAATCAAATTCATAACTTCCCACTGGGCAAATTAAAGCAAAAATATCCACAGCTTTAAACCCCATTTCCAAAATCAACTCTGCCACCCTCCCCCTCACTGGTGGGGTCCCCTCCCCCTCCCACTTGAACTGAACCACATTCCTCCTCCTATACCCACCACCAATCCCACCACCAAACCCCCCTATATTGTGACCACCAATATTTACAGCATTCCCCCCACCCTCCTTGGTGCGACTCCCCACAACAGACGCATAACTCCCCATATTCCTCCCAGCAGAAGAGACGTTTGTGTGTTTTGAGCCTTCTGGCACATTTCCAGCAGATATAGATTGTACAGATTTGGTCTGTACAATCGACGAGTCTTTCTTCTGCTGAGCAGAAAGAGAAATGTCATTTTTATCTTGGTCAGCAATATTAACCCCTCCACCTCCACCCACCACATTCACTGCCTTATCAATATTATTACTGTCATTATTTCCTGGCACATTCATAGTTCCTGCCGTGTCCTCAGTCACTGCTGTCCCCGTACACACGTCACCTCCAGGCCGACTCTTCTCCTCCATCAGGACAGGACCATCAGCTGAGCCGGGTGAATGTTGTCCTAATACAGCAACAGGTGAATCACTGCAGGAGACTTCCATGGCTGTCTCCACTTCACATGCTGCACTGTGCTGAACCCCTCCCCCACCTGCATCAATCAGCCCAGGTGAAGGAGAAACAGTCTCTCTGGAGCTGGCAGCCATCTTGCTTGTGGAACTACAAGTCTCAGCAGTATCAGCAAAATCCAGGCGTGGGGTGCATGATGGAGATCCATCCACATTGCTCTGGTGGGCTGATGACACCTCTGCTAGGGGCTCTCCCTCCATGTCTGCAGAGGGTTTCTCTGTAGCAGGCAGCTGTTTGCAGATTGCCTTCCCTCTCTGTTCCTCAGCTGGGACATCATCCACTACAGCAGGTGGGGCAGACATGTTGGATGGAGGCAATACAGCGCACTGGGATCCCTCCACCAGTGCTGGCTCTGCCGGTCTGCAATCCCTCTGCTCATCCTCAGGGACCTCCGATGGCTCACCAACAGACCTGTCTGCCCTCAGGGGTGACTCCATCTGCTGGATGAACTGTAGGGTGCCATGTTGAATCTCAACCCCCTGGCTGGTTGCCGCTGGCGATTCCCCAGCCTGACATGGGGGGAGAGGTGCAGAGACAGATGAAGCCGGGTTGTCTGTTACCTGCTGATCCACAGAACTCACCGCTGCCTGGCTGGAAAATCTCCTCTCATTTTTAAACTTTTCAGCAAAAGCTCCGCTTCTGTCCTTCAGTTTATTCAAAAATAAAGATTGTTTCTTTACTTTCTCCTCCATTTGCTGTAACTCTGGCTTCATGGCCAAACGGTTTTTACTCCAGGCCTGGAAATACTTGGTCTTGAAGTTCTTATGTTCAGCTTTTAAAGATTTAAGTTTTTCCTCAGCCCTTCCGATTGCCCGAAAACGGTCAACAATCTTCTGTCTGTAGGCATCCACGTTCTCAGCAGGGCCTGGACCCACAGACAGATCCTCCACCTCCTCCTCCTCACTAGGCCCCGTATCATCAGGGGAATCCATCCCAGGGCCTCCCCCAGGATCAGGCATTATTCCTGGGCTGAGCTAGCAGGCAAAGCCCAGGCTTGAAAAAAAGGTGTGGTTCTCAGAGAGCTCCTTGGGTGTGTCCTCCTCCTCCTTCCCACTGATCACCAATGTAAGGAACATTCATCTCACTGACCACCAATGTAAGGAACATTCTTCTCACTGACCACCAATGTAAGGAACATTCTTCTCACTGACCACCAATGTAAGGAACATTCTTCCCACTGATCACCAATGTAAGGAACATTCTTCCCACTGATCACCAATGTAATGGACATTCTTCCCACTGATCACCAATGTAATGAACATTCTTCTCACTGATCACCAATGTAAGGGACATTCTTCTCACTGACCACCAATGTAAGGAACATTCTTCTCACTGACCACCAATGTAAGGAACATTCTTCTCACTGACCACCAATGTAAGGAACATTCTTCTCACTGACCACCAATGTAAGGAACATTCTTCTCACTGACCACCAATGTTAGGAACATTCTTCTCACTGACCACCAATGTAAGGAGCAATCTTCTCACTGACCACCAATGTAAGGAACATTCTTCTCACTGACCACCAATGTAAGGAACATTCTTCTCACTGACCACCAATGTAAGGGACATTCTTCTCACTGACCACCAATGTAAGGAACATTCTTCTCACTGACCACCAATGTAAGGAACATTCTTCTCACTGACCACCAATGTAAGGAACATTCTTCTCACTGACCACCAATGTAAGGAACATTCTTCTCACTGATCACCAATGTAATGAACATTCTTCTCACTGACCACCAATGTAAGGGACATTCTTCTCACTGACCACCAATGTAAGGAACATTCTTCTCACTGATCTCCGATGTAAGGAACATTCTTCTCACTGATCACCAATGTAAGGGACATTCTGCTCACTGACCACCAATGTAAGGAACATTCTTCTCACTGATCACCAATGTAAGGAACATTCTTCTCACTGATCACCAATGTAATGAACATTCTTCTCACTGATCACCAATGTAAGGAGCATTCTTCTCACTGATCACCAATGTAAGGAGCATTCTTCTCACTGATCACCAATGTAATGAACATTCTTCTCACTGATCACCAATGTAAGGAGCATTCTTCCCACTGACCACCAATGTAAGGAACATTCTTCTCACTGATCACCAATGTAAGGAACATTCTTCTCACTGATCACCAATGTAAGGAGCATTCTTCTCACTGATCACCAATGTAATGAACATTCTTCTCACTGATCACCAATGTAAGGAGCATTCTTCCCACTGACCACCAATGTAAGGAACATTCTTCTCACTGATCACCAATGTAAGGAGCATTCTTCTCACTGATCACCAATGTAAGGGACATTCTTCTCACTGATCACCAATGTAATGAACATTCTTCTCACTGACCACCAATGTAAGGGACATTCTTCCCACTGATCACCAATGTAATGAACATTCTTCTCACTGACCACCAATGTAAGGAACATTCTTCTCACTGACCACCAATGTAAGGAACATTCTTCTCACTGACCACCAATGTAAGGAACATTCTTCCCACTGATCACCAATGTGAGGAACATTCTTCCCACTGATCACCAATGTAATGAACATTCTTCCCACTGATCACCAATGTAATGAACATTCTTCTCACTGACCACCAATGTAAGGGACATTCTTCTCACTGACCACCAATGTAAGGAACATTCTTCTCACTGACCACCAATGTAAGGAACATTCTTCTCACTGACCACCAATGTAAGGAACATTCTTCTCACTGACCACCAATGTAAGGAACATTCTTCTCACTGACCACCAATGTTAGGAACATTCTTCTCACTGACCACCAATGTAAGGAACAATCTTCTCACTGACCACCAATGTAAGGAACATTCTTCTCACTGACCACCAATGTAAGGAACATTCTTCTCACTGACCACCAATGTAAGGGACATTCTTCTCACTGACCACCAATGTAAGGAACATTCTTCTCACTGACCACCAATGTAAGGAACATTCTTCTCACTGACCACCAATGTAAGGAACATTCTTCTCACTGACCACCAATGTAAGGAACATTCTTCTCACTGATCACCAATGTAATGAACATTCTTCTCACTGACCACCAATGTAAGGGACATTCTTCTCACTGACCACCAATGTAAGGAACATTCTTCTCACTGATCTCCAATGTAAGGAACATTCTTCTCACTGATCACCAATGTAAGGGACATTCTGCTCACTGACCACCAATGTAAGGAACATTCTTCTCACTGATCACCAATGTAAGGGACATTCTTCTCACTGACCACCAATGTAAGGAACATTCTGCGCACTGACCGCCAATGTAAGGAACATTCTGCTCACTGACCACCAATGTAAGGAACATTCTTCTCACTGATCTCCAATGTAAGGAACATTCTTCTCATTGATCACCAATGTAAGGAACATTCTTCTCACTGATCTCCAATGTAAGGAACATTCTTCTCACTGATCACCAATGTAAGGAACATTCTTCTCACTGATCACCAATGTAAGGAACATTCTTCTCACTGATCACCAATGTAAGGAACATTCTTCTCACTGATCACCAATGTAAGGAACATTCTTCTCACTGATCACCAATGTAAGGAACATTCTTCTCACTGATCACCAATGTAAGGAGCATTCTTCCCAATTTTTCTTTATTAAAAGTCTTGCAATCATTAAGCATAAAATCACAATATATAAATATACATAAATATGTACATATTTACATAAATTAAAATAAATATAGCAAAACTGCTCACAAAACAAAAAAATACTTTACAGCAACAACATAAATCCTATTACAACTCACACCATTACACCAGACATCAAACTTGTGAGGTTAAGAAACAATCCCGCACCTATTATGCATGCAGCCCTTCTTCAAAAAGAAGATATTAACCAACAAAAGCTAAGGGAGTGAAAGAAACAGAAAAAGAAAAGAGCTCCTCACCCAGAGATGGGCAGTTCACCAAAGGCAGGTCTGATATTCCTCCACGCCCTTATCCAGACTGCCCGAGGCTCCCTGCCCTTCTCAAGACCCCGAATTTTCCCAACCTCACCCAGAATATCGTGCACCACCACCTCAACAGAGAGGACTTTCTTCCGCAGGGTAATCTGGCACCGTGCATTCCATGTGAAGTAACGGACAACTATACTAACTAAAAACAGTGTATCCAAATCAAAATCCCAGTGAGTCGGGAATGCCCCATACACCCACTCCGCATAACTCATGTGATAGAAAAAGGGGATGCCTAGAGCCCTCCCCACCCTTTTATACACCTCTATGTTAAAGGGACACTGGAGCAAAAAGTGGTCCATAGACTCCACTTTACCAACACACTCTGCTCTAGGACAATCCCGATCATCCACAGGGCGATGCTTCAAGTTCCCTCTCACATAGAGCCTTCCATGGAAAGCGAGCCAGGCTTGATCCCTAAACTTCAAGGGGATTCTTTCTAAATTAATAAAACGCAATCCCTCCCTCATTACAGAGCCTGGGCAATCCCTTAAGGCCAGTGACACACTGAAAGCAGAGCCCAAAATCCTCTTCTCCAGAAGCTTCCTGGGGAGGGACTTGATATCCTCCACTGTCACCTGCCACTGCCGAAGTATTTTCAGACACGGGGCAACATAAGCCGGGAGCTTGCCATGTCGGACTCTCAGACTTTTCACTGGCCCGCCATCTTCCCAGCATCGCAGAAAAGGCCTAAAACAAGATTGAAAAATACCCACCCATCCCGGCGGGTTCTCTGCTAGCATGTTACCAAGATTGTACTTTAAAAACAGCAAAGAAAAGAAAACGATTGGGTTGACCATTCCTAGGCCACCCTCCCGCCTAGACAGGTAAGTTACATTGCGTTTGATCAGGTTCAGCCTACTTCCCCATAATAGTTAGAAAAAACAGCTGTACACCCTTGCATAGAGAGATACTGGCAAGATACAGACGAAGCTGACATACAAAAAAATTGGGACCAGGTACGTTTTGATCAAGTCAACCCTCTCCCTCAATGAAAGCTTCCATTTCTTCCAGCTTGCTACTTTGGCATTGGCACACACCAACCTGCTTTCCCAATTTCGATGACCATAGTCACCAGGACCAAATTTGATGCCCAACACTTTAATTTCCTGCTGGGGCTCTGGGAAGGCATCCGGAAGTTCGAAGCTTTCACCTTCCTCACCCATCCAGAAAACTTCACTCTTTTCATGGTTGACTTTAGAACCAAAAGCCTCCGTGTACTGCTCTATCATAGAGACCACCTCCTGCGCCTCCTCCGTTCCAGAGACAATAACAGACACATCATTGGCATAGGCCACAACCTTCAAAGGTGGCACACCAGCAATGCCCAAAGGCACCCGCACAAAGATCCACTCTCTAGCCTTCTTATGAAGGGGTCGATTGCGAATACATATAACAGGGGGCTCAGAGGACATCCCTGGCGCACACCAGAGCCAACCTCAAAAGGCCGTCCAACCCAACCATTAACCAGTGGGAAGCTCTCAGCCCCTTTATATAATGTCTTCAGCCAATCTATAAACCTCCCCTGCAGGCCGTATCTACCAAGTAGCAAATACAAGTACTCGTGATTGACTCTATCAAAAGCCTTCGCCTGATCCAATGCCAGCAAGTACTTTCTCCATCCAGCAGCCCTGCATCGTTCCAAAGCCTCCCGGACAGCTAAAACCGCTGAAAAGGTACTTCTACCTTGGACCGAGCAGTGCTGATGACTGGACAACAAATCGCCTGCCACTGACAAGAAGCGCCAAAAAAGAATCTTTGCCAAGATCTTTCTATCAACATTGAGAAGACTGATGGGGCGCCAGTTCTCAATCATTGAGGGGTCTTTACCTTTTGACAGAAGAATCACAGCGGATTGCCTCATGGAGGGAGGGAGCGAACCCTCTTCTAGACAGCTGTTATAAACCTCCGCTAAAAAGGGAGCCAGAATGGACTTAAAACACTTGTAGAATTCAGCTGTCAACCCATCTGGCCCAGGCGATTTTTTGGTAGCCAGCTTCTCTATAGCATGAACTACCTCATCCACTGTAATTGGTTCTGTCAAATCCATCAAAGGCAATGTACCATTTCCCAATCCTGGAGTAGAATCCAAAAAGCTTTCCATCTTGTCCCGACAAAGGTCCTTTCTTCCTTGAAGATCTGCATAATATGATCTGAAGATCTCCAGGATCCCTGATCTGGACTTCACCAGGGAACCCGTACTATCCCTCAGGCCTATGACCGTCTTAACTGCTATGCCTTGCTTACAGTTCTGGTAAGGATCAGGCGAGTGATATTTTCCATAATCCCTCTCCAGAACCAAGGAGGCATGCCGGTCGTATTGACACTTTCTAAGAAGAAACTTCACCTCAGAGATCTCCCCTGGATCTCCTCTATACGAGACAAGACGATCAAGCTTTCTCCGCAAATGCTGGTAGGCAATGTACATACCAAGCTGCTTCTTCTTACTTATGGCCTTGAAAAGTCCAATCGCCCTTTGTTTCACAAGCTCCCACCACTCTGACTTAGTGCTGCAAAAGTCCAGAATAGAAACCTGTGCCTGGAAAAAATCCTCAAAGGATTGTCTTACCTCTACGTCTTCCAGGAGAGCCAAATTCAGTTTCCAGGTACCCCTTCCCCTGGGTGGAGTGTCCGAGGCATTCAGAGTCACAGACAGCATACAGTGGTCAGAGAACTCCACCGCCCTCAACTCAGGAGCCGAGAAAGCAGAGTTCTCCTTTAAAAAAAACCTATCTATCCTACTCTGACTATTCCCTCTCTGAAATGTGAATCCAGTGCTGCCAGGGCCGTGCTTAATATGCACATCTACCAGGCCTGCTTGTCTCACCATATCTCTAAGAAAAACGATATCGTACGCCAGCCTGTCTATGGAGCCTCTCCTGTCTTCAGGCCTAATTATGGTGTTAAAATCACCTCCAAAGACAACCTGCTGGGACGTAAAAAGGAAGGGCTTGATCTCTATGAGGAGGCATTTCCTGCCCCATCTTGACTGCGGTCTATAGATATTAATCAGGCGCAGGTCCTGCCCCCTAACAGAGACGTCCAAGACCATGCATCTCCCAATCTCTACCTCAATTACCCGCCGGCACGTTACCATATCGGTTTTAAAAAGGACCGCAACTCTGCTGCAGGGCTCTGCCGCAAGAGACCAAAAGGAGGGACCGCATCTCCACTCCCTTTTTGCTAGATGGACATCGGCCAAAGTATTGAGCCAGGTCTCTTGCAAAAATAAAATCTCGGCATCAAACTCGCTGAGCAAAAATAAGGCAATATAACGAGCTCTTGCAGATTTCATGCTGGCGACATTAATGGTCGCCACCTTTATCGGAGTGGGAACTGCCATCAGGATGATTGGGGTAGTCGTTTCTTAACCTTTGCCACACTCTCATCACCAGAAACAGCTCTCTTCAAACTATGTGACTCCCCCTCATCCATGGATGATAAAGAAAAAGATAAATCAGACATCCCATCACCTGACAAAACTGAAAAGGTGTTGCCAAGAGGAACCCCTCCTGGGTCCGACTCTGAGGAAGAAATTAACACCTTATTTGTCTTCCTCTTCTTCTTTTTCTTCCTCCTAAACGTCTCCCACCCCTCATCATCCGAATCCCCCCCAACAGAGGGTGAGACATGGGATATGGACACCCTTCCATCCAGCACCCCCACACTCCCCTGACCACGTTTGCGCTGCCGAGGGACAGGGACTGGAGGCTGAGAAGGAAGATCCGCTAAACCTGCCCCCCCAGCAGCCTCCGCTAGTCTGGAGGACCTACATACAGCAGGAATAGGGACCACCACATGGGGGACAGACTTAGGGACCACATCACTAGAGGGAACAGAATCTGAAACAACAGATGGAACTGATACAGGAGGGACAGACTCAGGGACCACATTACCAAGGGAAACATAACCTGAAACAGAAGGAACTGACACATGAGGGACAGACTCAGGGGCAACATTACCAGGGGAAACAGAATCCAAAACAACAGATGGAACAGACACAGGGGGGACAACAACAGTTACAGCGGCCTCATCCTCCTTATCCAGCCTCTGCAGCTCAGCCTCCAATCCTGACAAGTTATGTAAAGCCTCTGGACACTTACTGTAAGGATGGCCAAGCTTTTGGCACAGATTGCACCGAATTTGGGTACAATCCTTTGCCAAATGGTCCAGATCCTGGCATAGCGAACACTTTTTACGCGTGCAGGTAGAGGCAAAATGACCCTTTTCACCACACTTATTACAGACTTTGGGCTGTCCCTGGTAAAAAATAGTCAGCCGATCTCTTCCCAGAAAAGCTGAGCAGGGCAGATGTTGGACTACATTGCCCAGCACCCCCAATTTTAGCGACACTGTCCAGGCCCCTGTCCATATCCCATGTTCATCCAGGACCTTCCGCAGTGGAGTGAGGACCTCACCATATCGGCGTAGCCATACTATCAAATAAGCCTCTGGTATGGATTCATTACGCACCAGGATGGTCACCGATTTTATCAGAGGCTGCCTGGAAATAACCTTTGGCACCAAACCACTCCACTGCGGAAGGCCCTGGCACCTCCTATGTCGCTCCCAAAATAAATCCAACCCCTCAGGTTTTACAAAAGATAAATCAAATTCATAACTTCCCACTGGGCAAATCAAAGCAAAAATATCCACAGCTTTAAACCCCATTTCCAAAATCAACTCAGCCACCCTCCCCCTCACTGGTGGGGTCCCCTCCCCCTCCCACTTGAACTGTACCACATTCCTCCTCCTATACCCACTACCAATCCCACCACCAAACTTCCCTATATTGTGACCACCAATATTTACAGCATTCCCCCCACCCTCCTTGGTGCGACTCCCCAAAACAGACGCATAACTCCCCATATTCCTCCCAGCAGAAGAGATATTTGTTTGTTTTGAACTGTCTGAGACATCTCTAGCAGATATCGATTGTACAGATTTGGTCTGTACAATCGACAAGTCTTTCCTCTGAGCAGAGAGAGAAATGTCATTTTTGTTTTTCCCAGCAGTATTAACCCCTTCACCATCACCACCTCCACCCACCACATTCATTGTTTTATCATGACTGTCATTGTTAATACTTGCTGGTATATTCACATGTCCTGCAGTCTTCCCAGCAGTGTCAGTTCCCACTGCTGTGCTGGTGGAATCTTCATCTGGCCTGTTCTCTTCCATCAGGACAGGACTTTCTGCAGAGGACAGTGCAGGCTGGACTGACACATCCATGGCTTCCATTGCACATGGTGCAGCATTCTGATCCCCTCCCCCACCAGCATCAATCAGCTCTGCTGGAACACAGAGAGGCTCAGGTGAGGCAATCACATTGCAGGTGTCAGACACAGTGTGTGAAACACATGCAGCAAATGTGGTAGTGGAACTACAGGTCTCAGCACATGCAGGTGCAGCAACATCCATGCTCAGGGGGTTTGGTGCAGGTTTATCCTGATTCCCTGGCTGATTTTTCTGAACATCCTCCGGGACCTCTGATGGATTATCAGACATTACAAGCTTGTCTCCTCTCAGGGGGGATTCCATCCGCTGGATGAAGGTCAGGGTGCCATTCTCACTCTCAACCCCCTGGCTGGTTGCCGCCGGCGATTCCAAGGCCTTACATGGGGGGAGAGGAGCAGAGGCAGATGGACCCGGGTCATCCATATCCTGAGGCTGATCCACGGAACACGATGAGGACTGGCTGACAAACCTTCTCTCGTTTTCAAACTTTTCTTTAAATGCTCCACTTTTTTCTTTTAGTTTTTCCAACAATAAAGTTTGCTGCTTTACTTTTTCCTCTAATTCCTGTAGCTCAGGCTTCATGGCGGTGCGATTTTTACTCCAGGCCTGGAAGTATTTGGCTTTGAAGTTTTTAAGCTCCACTCTCAAAACTTTAAGTTTCTCCTCCGCTCTCCCAATCGCCCTAAAGCGATTAACAACCTTAAGGCTGAAAACGCTGGCGTCCACACCAGGGCCCGGACCTACCGACAGATCCTCCACCTCCTCCTCACTGGGCCCCGTGTCATCAGGGGGATCCATCTCAGGGTCTCCCCCAGGATCAGGCATTATTCCTGGGCCGAGCTAGTAGGCAAGGCCCAGGCTTGAAAAATGGGTGGTTCTCACAGAGAGCTCTTTGGGTGTGTCCTCCTCCTCCTTCCCACTGACCACCAATGTAAGGAACATTATTCCCACTGATCACCAATGTAAGGAACATTCTTCTCACTGATCACCAATGTAAGGAGCATTCTTCTCACTGATCACCAATGTAAGGAACATTCTTCTCACTGATCACCAATGTAAGGAGCATTCTTCTCACTGACCACCAATGTAAGGAGCATTCTTCTCACTGATCACCAATGTAAGGAACATTCTTCTCACTGATCACCAATGTTAGGAACATTTTTCTCACTGACCACCAATGTAAGGAGCATTCTTCTCACTGATCACCAATGTAAGGAACATTCTTCTCACTGATCACCAATGTAAGGAGCATTCTTCTCACTGATCACCAATGTAAGGAACATTTTTCTCACTGATCTCCAATGTTAGGAACATTTTTCTCACTGACCACCAATGTAAGGAACATTCTTCTCACTGACCACCAATGTAAGGAACATTCTGCTCACTGACCACCAATGTAAGGAACATTCTTCTCACTGATCACCAATGTAATG
Organism: Lithobates pipiens; assembly: GCF_037356315.1. Taxonomy (NCBI): domain Eukaryota; kingdom Metazoa; phylum Chordata; class Amphibia; order Anura; family Ranidae; genus Lithobates; species Lithobates pipiens. Next base: position 524,335,983 of record NW_027507764.1, read on the forward strand.
AACATTCTTCTCACTGACCACCAATGTAAGGAACATTCTTCTCACTGACCACCAATGTAAGGAACATTCTTCTCACTGACCACCAATGTAAGGAACATTCTTCTCACTGATCACCAATGTAAGGAGCATTCTTCTCACTGATCACCAATGTAAGTAACATTCTTCTCACTGACCACCAATGTAAGGAACATTCTTCCCACTGATCACCAATGTAAGGAACATTCTTCCCACTGATCACCAATGTAAGGAACATTCTTCTCACTGACCACCAATGTAAGGAAGATTCTTCTCACTGACCACCAATGTAAGGAACATTCTTCCCAATTTTTCTTTATTAAAACTCTTGCAATCATTAAGCATAAAATCACAATATATAAATATACATAAATATATACATATTTACATAAATTAAAATAAATATAGCAAAACTGCTCTCAAACCAAAAAAAAAAAATACTTTACAGCAATAACATAAATCCTATTACGACTCACACCATTACACCAGACATCAAACTTGTGAGGTTAAGAAACAAACCTGTACCCATTATGCATGCAGCCCTTCTTCAAAAAGAAGATACTAACCAACAAAAGCTAAGGGAGTGAAAGAACCAGAAAAAGAAAAAAGCTCCTCACCCAGAGATGGGCAGTTCACCAAAGGCAGGTCTGATATTCCTCCACGCCCTTATCCAGACTGCCCGAGGCTCCCTGCCCTTCTCAAGACCCCGAATTTTCCCAACCTCACCCAGAATATCGTGCACCACCACCTCAACAGAGAGGACTTTCTTCCGCAGGGTAATCTGGCACCGTGCATTCCATGTGAAGTAACGGACAACTATACTAACTAAAAACAGTGTATCCAAATTAAAATCCCAGTGAGTCGGGAATGCCCCATACACCCACTCCGCATAACTCATGCGATAGAAAAAGGGGATGCCTAGAGCCCTCCCCACCCTTTTATACACCTCTATGTTAAAGGGACACTGGAGCAAAAAGTGGTCCATAGACTCCACTTTACCAACACACTCCGCTCTAGGACAATCCCGATCATCCACAGGGCGATGCTTCAAGTTCCCTCTCACATAGAGCCTTCCATGGAAGGCGAGCCAGGCTTGATCCCTAAACTTCAAGGGGATTCTTTCTAAATTGATTAAACGCAACCCCTCCCTCATTACAGAGCCTGGGCAATCCCTTAAGGCCAGTGACGCACTGAAAGCAGAGCCCAAAATCCTCTTCTCCAGAAGCTTTCTGGGGAGAGACTTGATATCCTCCACTGTCACCTGCCACTGCCGAAGTATTTTCAGACACGGGGCAACATAAGCCGGGAGCTTGCCATGTCGGACTCTCAGACTTTTCACTGGCCCGCCATCTTCCCAGCATCGCAGAAAAGGCCTAAAACAAGATTGAAAAATACCCACCCATCCCGGCGGGTTCTCTGCTAGCATGTTACCAAGATTATACTTTAAAAACAGCAGAGAAAAGAAAACTATTGGGTTGACCATTCCTAGGCCACCCTCCCGCCTAGACAGGTAAGTTACATTGCGTTTGATCAGGTTCAGCCTACTTCCCCATAACAGTTGGAAAAAGCAGCTGTACACCCTTGCATAGAGAGATACTGGCAAGATACAGACGAAGCTGACATATAAAAAAATTGGGACCAGGTACGTTTTGATCAAGTCAACCCTCTCTCTCAATGAAAGCTTCCATTTCTTCCAGCTTGCTACTTTGGCATTGGCACACACCAACCTGCTTTCCCAATTTCGATGACCATAGTCACCAGGACCAAATTTGATGCCCAACACTTTAATTTCCTGCTGGGGCTCTGGGAAGGCATCCGGAAGTTCGAAGCTTTCACCTTCATCACCCATCCAGAAAACTTCACTCTTTTCATGGTTGACTTTAGAACCAGAAGCCTCCGTGTACTGCTCTATCATAGAGACCACCTCCTGCGCCTCCTCCGTTCCAGAGACAATAACAGACACATCATCGGCATAGGCCACGACCTTCAAAGGTGGCACACCAGCAATGCCCAAAGGCACCCCGCACAAAGATCCACTCTCTAGCCTTCTTATGAAGGGGTCGATTGCGAATACATATAACAGGGGGCTCAGAGGACATCCCTGGCGCACACCAGAGCCAACCTCAAAAGGCCGTCCAACCCAACCATTAACCAGTGGGAAGCTCTCAGCCCCTTTATATAATGTCTTCAGCCAATCTATAAACCTCCCCTGCAGGCCGTATCTACCAAGTAGCAAATACAGGTACTCGTGATTGACTCTATCAAAAGCCTTTGCCTGATCCAATGCCAGCAAGTACTTTCTCCATCCAGCAGCCCTGCATCGCTCCAAAGCCTCCCGGACAGCTAAAACCGCTGAAAAGGTACTTCTACCTTGGACCGAGCAGTGCTGATGACTGGACAACAAATCGCCTGCCACTGACGACAAGCGCCAAAAAAGAATCTTCGCCAAGATCTTTCTATCAACATTGAGAAGACTGATGGGGCGCCAGTTCTCAATCATTGAGGGGTCTTTACCTTTTGACAGAAGAATCACAGCTGATTGCCTCATGGAGGGAGGGAGCGAACCCTCTTCTAGACAGCTGTTATAAACCTCCGCTAAAAAGGGAGCCAGAATGGACTTAAAACACTTGTAGAATTCAGCCGTCAACCCATCTGGCCCAGGCGATTTTTTGGTAGCCAGCTTCTCTATAGCATGAACTACCTCATCCACTGAAATTGGTTCTGTCAAATCCATCAAAGGCAATGTACCATTTCCCAATCCTGGAGTAGAATCCAGAAAGCATTCCATCCTGTCCCGACAAAGGTCCTTTCTTCCTAGAAGATCTGCATAATATGATCTGAAGATCTCCAGGATCCCTGATCTGGACTTCACCAGGGAACCCGTACTATCCCTCAGGCCTATGACCGTCTTAACTGCTATGCCTTGCTTACAGTTCTGGTAAGGATCAGGCGAGTGATATTTTCCATAATCCCTCTCCAGAACCAAGGAGGCATGCCGGTCGTATTGACACTTTCTAAGAAGAAACTTCACCTCAGAGATCTCCCCTGGATCTCCTCTATACGAGACAAGACGATCAAGCTTCCTCCGCAAATGCTGGTAGGCAATGTACATACCAAGCTGCTTCTTCTTACTTATGGCCTTGAAAAGTCCAATCGCCCTTTGTTTCACAAGTTCCCACCACTCTGACTTAGTGCTGCAAAAGTCCAGAATAGAAACCTGTGCCTGAAAAAAATCCTCAAAGGATTGTCTTACCTCTACGTCTTCCAGGAGAGCCGAATTCAGTTTCCAGGTACCCCTTCCCCTGGGTGGAGTGTCCGAGGCATTCAGAGTCACAGACAGCATACAGTGGTCAGAGAACTCCACCGCCCTCAACTCAGGAGCCGAGAAAGCAGAGTTCTCCTTTAAAAAAAAAAAACCTATCTATCCTACTCTGACTATTCCCTCTCTGAAATGTGAATCCCGTGCTGCCAGGGCAGTGCTTAATATGCACATCTACCAGGCCTGCTTGTCTCACCATATCTCTAAGAAAAACGCTATCGTACGCCAGCCTGTCTATGGAGCCTCTCCTGTCTTCAGGCCTAATTATTGTGTTAAAATCACCTCCAAAGACAACCTGCTGGGACGTAAAAAGGAAGGGCTTGATCTCTGTGAGGAGGCATTTCCTGCCCCATCTTGACTGCGGTCCATAGATATTAATCAGGCGCAAGTCCTGCCCCCTAACAGAGACGTCCAAGACCATGCATCTCCCAATCTCTACTTCAATTACCCGCCGGCACGTTACCATATCGGTTTTAAAAAGGACCGCAACTCCGCTGCAGGGCTCTGCCGCAAGAGACCAAAAGGAGGGACCGCATCTCCACTCCCTTTTTGCTAGATGGACATCGGCCAAAGTATTGAGCCAGGTCTCTTGCAAAAATAAAATCTCGGCATCAAACTCGCTGAGCAAAAATAAGGCAATATCACGAGCTCTTGCAGATTTCATGCTGGCGACATTAATGGTCGCCACCTTTATCGGAGTGGGAACTGCCATCAGGATGATTGGGGTAGTCGTTTCTTAACCTTTGCCACACTCTCATCACCAGAAACAGCTCTCTTCAAACTATGTGACTCCCCCTCATCCATGGATGATAAAGAAAAAGATACATCAGACATCCCATCACCTGACAAAACTGAAAAAGGGTTACCAGGAGGAACTCCTCCTGGGTCTGACTCTGAGGAAGAAATAACTACTTTATTTGTCTTCCTCTTCTTCTTTTTCTTCCTCCTAAACGTCTCCCACCCCTCATCATCTGAATCCCCCCCAACAGAGGGTGAGACATGGGATATGGACACCCTTCCATCAGCCCCACCCCCATCCAGCACCCCCACACTCCCCTGACCACATTTGCGCTGCCGAGGGACAGGGACAGGAGGCTGAGAAGGAAGATCCGCTAAACCTGCCCCCCCAGCAGCTTCCGCTAGTCTGGAGGACCTACGTACAGCAGGAATAGGGACCACCACATGGGGGACAGACTTAGGGACCACATCACTAGAGGGGACAGAATCTGAAGCAACAGATGGAACTGACACAGGAGGGACAGACTCAGGGACCACATTACCAGGGGAAACAGAACCTGAAACAGATGGAACAGACACAGGAGGGACAGACTCAGGGACAACATTACCAGGGGAAACAGAACCTGAAACAGATGGAACAGACACAGGAGGGACAACAACAGTTACAACGGCCTCATCCTCCTTATCTAGCCTCTGCAGCTCAGCCTCCAATCCTGGCAGGTTATGTAAAGCCTCTGGACACTTACTGTAAGGATGGCCAAGCTTTTGGCACAGATTGCACCGAATTTGGGTACAATCCTTTGCCAAATGGTCCAGACCCTGGCATAGCGAACACTTTTTACGCGTGCAGGTAGAGGCAAAATGGCCCTTTTCACCACATTTATTGCAGACTTTGGGCTGTCCCTGGTAAAATATAGTCAGCCGATCTCTTCCCAGGAAAGCTGAGCAGGGCAGATGTTGGACTACATTGCCCAGCACCCCCAGTTTTAGTGACACCGTCCAGGCCCCTGTCCATATCCCATGTTCATCCAGGACCTTCCGCAGTGGAGTGAGGACCTCACCATATCGGCGTAGCCATACTATCAAATCAGCCTCTGGTATTGATTCGTTACGCACCAGGATGGTCACCGATTTTATCAGAGGCTGCCTGGAAATCACTTTTGGCACCAAACCACTCCACTGCGGAAGGCCCTGGCACCTCCTATGTCGCTCCCAAAATAAATCCAACCCCTCAGGTTTTACAAAAGATAAATCAAATTCATAACTTCCCACTGGGCAAATCAAAGCAAAAATATCCACAGCTTTAAACCCCATTTCCAAAATCAACTCAGCCACCCTCCCCCTCACTGGTGGGGTCCCCTCCCCCTCCCACTTGAACTGAACCACATTCCTCCTACTATACCCACCACCAATCCCACCACCAAACCCCCCTATATTGTGACCACCAATATTTACAGCATTCCCCCCACCCTCCTTGGTGCGACTCCCCACAACAGACGCATAACTCCCCATATTCCTCCCAGCAGAAGAGACATTTGTTTGTTTGTACAATCGATATCTGCTAGAAATGTGTCAGAAGGCTCCAGATTTGGTCTGTACAATCGATGAGTCTTTCTTCTGCTGAGCAGAAAGAGAAATGTCATTTTTATCTTGGTCAGCAATATTAACCCCTCCACCATCACCACCACCACCCACCACATTCACTGCCTTATCAATAATATTACTGTCATTATTTCCTGTCACATTCATAGTTCCTGCCGTGTCCTCAGTCACTGCTGTCCCCATACACACTTCACCTCCAGGCCGACTCTTCTCCTCCATCAGGACAGGACCATCAGCTGAGCCGGGTGAATGTTGTCCTAATACAGCAACAGGTGAATCACTGCAGGAGACTTCCATGGCTGTCTCCACTTCACATGCTGCACTGTGCTGAACCCCTCCCACACCTGCATCAATCAGCCCAGGTGAAGGAGAAACAGGCTCTCTGGAGCTGGCAGCCATCTTGCTTGTGGAACTACAAGTCTCAGCATTATCCGCAAAATCCAGGCGTGGGGTGCATGATGGAGATCCATCCACATTGCTCTGGTGGGCTGATGACACCTCTGCCAGGGGCTCTCCCTCCACGTCTGCAGAGGGTTTCCCTGTAGCAGGCAGCTGTTTGCAGATTGCCTTCCCTCTCTGTTCCTCAGCCGGGACACCATCCACTACAGCAGGTGGGGCAGACACGTTGGATGGAGGCAGTACAGCGCACTGGGATCCCTCCACCAGTGCTGGCTCTGCCGGTCTGCAATCCCTCCGCTCATCCTCAGGGACCTCCGATGGCTCACCAACAGACCTGTCTGCCCTCAGGGGTGACTCCATCTGCTGGATGAACTGTAGGGTGCCATGTTCATTCTCAACCCCCCTGGCTGGTTGCCGCTTGCGATTCCCCAGCCTGACATGGGGGGAGAGGTGCAGAGACAGATGAAGCCGGGTTGTCTGTTACCTGCTGATCCACAGAACTCACCGATGCCTGGCTGGAAAATCTCCTCTCGTTTTTAAACTTTTCAGCAAAAGCTCCGCTTCTGTCCTTCAGTTTATTCAAAAATAAAGATTGTTTCTTTACTTTCTCCTCCATCTGCTGCAACTCTGGCTTCATGGCCAAACGGTTTTTACTCCAGGCCTGGAAATACTTGGTCTTGAAGTTTTTATGTTCAGCTTTTAAAGATTTAAGTTTCTCCTCAGCCCTTCCGATTGCCCGAAAACGGTCAACAATCTTCTGTCTGTAGGCATCCACGTTCTCAGCAGGGCCTGGACCCACAGACAGATCCTCCACCTCCTCCTCCTCACTAGGCCCCGTATCATCAGGGGAATCCATCCCAGGGCCTCCCCCAGGATCAGGCATTATTCCTGCGCTGAGCTAGCAGGCAAAGCCCAGGCTTGAAAAAAAGGTGTGGTTCTCAGAGAGCTCCTTGGGTGTGTCCTCCTCCTCCTTCTCACTGATCACCAATGTAAGGAACATTCTTCTCACTGATCACCAATGTAAGGAACATTCTTCTCACTGATCACCAATGTAAGGAACATTCTTCTCACTGATCACCAATGTAATGAACATTCTTCTCACTGACCACCAATGTAAGGGACATTCTTCTCACTGACCACCAATGTAAGGAGCATTCTTCTCACTGATCACCAATGTAAGGGACATTCTTCTCACTGACCACCAATGTAAGGGACATTCTTCTCACTGACCACCAATGTAAGGAACATTCTGCTCACTGACCACCAATGTAAGGAACATTCTGCTCACTGACCACCAATGTAAGGAACATTCTGCTCCCTGACCACCAATGTAAGGAACATTCTGCTCACTGACCACCAATGTAAGGAACATTCTTCTCACTGATCACCAATGTAAGGAGCATTCTTCTCACTGACCACCAATGTAAGGAACATTCTTCCCAATTTTTCTTTATTAAAAGTCTTGCAATCATTAAGCATAAAATCACAATATATAAATATACATAACTATATACATATTTACATAAATTAAAATAAATATAGCAAAACTGCTCTCAAACCAAAAAAAATAAATACTTTACAGCAATAACATAAATCCTATTACGACTCACACCATTACACCAGACATCAAACTTGTGAGGTTAAGAAACAATCCCGCACCTATTATGCATGCAGCCCTTCTTCAAAAAGAAGATACTAACCAACAAAAGCTAAGGGAGTGAAAGAAACAGAAAAAGAAAAGAGCTCCTCACCCAGAGATGGGCAGTCCACCAAAGGCAGGTCTGATATTCCTCCACGCCCTTATCCAGACTGCCCGAGGCTCCCTGCCCTTCTCAAGACCCCGAATTTTCCCAATCTCACCCAGAATATCGTGCACCACCACCTCAACAGAGAGGACTTTCTTCCCTAGGGTAATCTGGCACCGTGCATTCCATGTGAAGTAACGGACAACTATACTAACTAAAAACAGTGTATCCAAATCAAAATCCCAGTGAGTCGGGAATGCCCCATACACCCATTCCGCATAACTCATGCGATAGAAAAAGGGGATGCCTAGAGCCATCCCCACCCTTTTATACACCTCTATGTTAAAGGGACACTGGAGCAAAAAGTGGTCCATAGACTCCACTTTACCAACACACTCCGCTCTAGGACAATCCCGATCATACACAGGGCGATGCTTCAAGTTCCCTCTCACATAGAGCCTTCCATGGAAGGGCGAGCCAGGCTTGATCCCTAAACTTCAAGGGGATTCTTTCTAAATTGATTAAACGCAACCCTTCCCTCATTACAGAGCCTGGGCAATCCCTTAAGGCCAGTGACACACTGAAAGCAGAGCCCAAAATCCTCTTCTCCAGAAGCTTCCTGGGGAGGGACTTGATATCCTCCACTGTCACCTGCCACTGCCGAAGTATTTTCAGACACGGGGCAACATAAGTCGGGAGCTTGCCATGTCGGACTCTCAGACTTTTCACTGGCCCGCCATCTTCCCAGCATCGCAGAAAAGGCCTAAAACAAGATTGAAAAATACCCACCCATCCCGGCGGGTTCTCTGCTAGCATGTTACCAAGATTGTACTTTAAAAACAGCAAAGAAAAGAAAACGATTGGGTTGACCATTCCTAGGCCACCCTCCCGCCTAGACAGGTAAGTTACATTGTGTTTGATCAGGTTCAGCCTACTTCCCCATAACAGTTGGAAAAAACAGCTGTACACCCTTGCATAGAGAGATACTGGCAAGATACAGACGAAGCTGACATACAAAAAAAATTGGGACCAGGTACGTTTTGATCAAGTCAACCCTCTCCCTCAATGAAAGCTTCCATTTCTTCCAGCTTGCTACTTTGGCATTGGCACACACCAACCTGCTTTCCCAATTTCAATGACCATAGTCACCAGGACCAAATTTGATGCCCAACACTTTCATTTCCTGCTGGGGCTCTGGGAAGGCATCCGGAAGTTCGAAGCTTTCACCTTCCTCACCCATCCAGAAAACTTCACTCTTTTCATGGTTGACTTTAGAACCAGAAGCCTCCGTGTACTGCTCTATCATAGAGACCACCTCCTGCGCCTCCTCCGTTCCAGAGACAATAACAGACACATCATCGGCATAGGCCACGACCTTCAAAGGTGGCACACCAGCAATGCCCAAAGGCACCCCGCACAAAGATCCACTCTCTAGCCTTCTTATGAAGGGGTCGATTGCGAATACATATAACAGGGGGCTCAGAGGACATCCCTGGCGCACACCAGAGCCAACCTCAAAAGGCCGTCCAACCCAACCATTAACCAGTGGGAAGCTCTCAGCCCCTTTATATAATGTCTTCAGCCAATCTATAAACCTCCCCTGCAGGCCGTATCTACCAAGTAGCAAATACAGGTACTCGTGATTGACTCTATCAAAAGCCTTCGCCTGATCCAATGCCAGCAAGTACTTTCTCCATCCAGCAGCCCTGCATCGTTCCAAAGCCTCCCGGACAGCTAAAACCGCTGAAAAGGTACTTCTACCTTGGACCGAGCAGTGCTGATGACTGGACAACAAATCGCCTGCCACTGACAAGAAGCGCCAAAAAAGAATCTTCGCCAAGATCTTTCTATCAACATTGAGAAGACTGATGGGGCGCCAGTTCTCAATCATTGAGGGGTCTTTACCTTTTGACAGAAGAATCACAGCGGATTGCCTCATGGAGGGAGGGAGCGAACCCTCTTCTAGACAGCTGTTATAAACCTCCGCTAAAAAGGGAGCCAGAATGGACTTAAAACACTTGTAGAATTCAGCTGTCAACCCATCTGGCCCAGGCGATTTTTTGGTAGCCAGCTTCTCTATAGCATGAACTACCTCATCCACTGAAATTGGTTCTGTCAAATCCATCAAAGGCAATGTACCATTTCCCAATCCTGGAGTAGAATCCAGAAAGCTTTCCATCTTGTCCCGACAAAGGTCCTTTCTTCCTAGAAGATCTGCATAATATGATCTGAAGATCTCCAGGATCCCTGATCTGGACTTCACCAGGGAACCCGTACTATCCCTCAGGCCTATGACCGTCTTAACTGCTATGCCTTGCTTACAGTTCTGGTAAGGATCAGGCGAGTGATATTTTCCATAATCCCTCTCCAGAACCAAGGAGGCATGCCGGTCGTATTGACACTTTCTAAGAAGAAACTTCACCTCAGAGATCTCCCCTGGATCTCCTCTATACGAGACAAGACGATCAAGCTTCCTCCGCAAATGCTGGTAGGCAATGTACATACCAAGCTGCTTCTTCTTACTTATGGCCTTGAAAAGTCCAATCGCCCTTTGTTTCACAAGCTCCCACCACTCTGACTTAGTGCTGCAAAAGTCCAGAATAGAAACCTGTGCCTGGAAAAAATCCTGAAAGGATTGTCTTACCTCTACGTCTTCCAGGAGAGCCGAATTCAGTTTCCAGGTACCCCTTCCCCTGGGTGGAGTGTCCGAGGCATTCAGAGTCACAGACAGCATACACTGGTCAGAGAACTCCACCGCCCTCAACTCAGGAGCCGAGAAAGCAGAGTTCTCCTTTAAAAAAAAAACCTATCTATCCTACTCTGACTATTCCCTCTCTGAAATGTGAATCCCGTGCTGCCAGGGCAGTGCTTAATATGCACATCTACCAGGCCTGCTTGTCTCACCATATCTAAGAAAAACGCTATCGTACGCCAGCCTGTCTATGGAGCCTCTCCTGTCTTCAGGCCTAATTATGGTGTTAAAATCACCTCCAAAGACAACCGGCTGGGACGTAAAAAGGAAGGGCTTGATCTCTGTGAGGAGGCATTTCCTGCCCCATCTTGACTGCGGTCCATAGATATTGATCAGACGCAGGTCCTGCCCCCTAACAGAGACGTCCAAGACCATGCATCTCCCAATCTCTACCTCAATTACCCGCCGGCACGTTACCATATCGGTTTTAAAAAGGACCGCAACTCCGCTGCAGGGCTCTGCCGCAAGAGACCAAAAGGAGGGACCGCATCTCCACTCCCTTTTTGCTAGATGGACATCGGCCAAAGTATTGAGCCAGGTCTCTTGCAAAAATAAAATCTCGGCATCAAACTCGCTGAGCAAAAATAAGGCAATATCACGAGCTCTTGCAGATTTCATGCTGGCGACATTAATGGTCGCCACCTTTATCGGAGTGGGAACTGCCATAAGGATGATTGGGGTAGTCGTTTCTTAACCTTTGCCACACTCTCATCACCAGAAACAGCTCTCTTCAAACTACGTGACTCCCCCTCATCCATGGATGATAAAGAAAAAGATAAATCAGACATCCCATCACCTGACAAAACTGAAAAGGTGTTGCCAAGAGGAACCCCTCCTGGGTCCGACTCTGAGGAAGAAATTAACACCTTATTTGGCTTCCTCTTCTTCTTTTTCTTCCTCCTAAACGTCTCCCACCCCTCATCATCCGAATCCCCCCCAACAGAGGGTGAGACATGGGATATGGACACCCTTCCATCAGCCCCACCCCCATCCAGCACCCCCACACTCCCCTGACCACGTTTGCGCTGCCGAGGGACAGGGACAGGAGGCTGAGAAGGAAGATCCGCTAAACCTGCCCCCCCAGCAGCCTCCGCTAGTCTGGAGGACCTACGTACAGCAGGAATAGGGACCACCACATGGGGGACAGACTTAGGGACCACATCACTAGAGGGAACAGAATCTGAAACAACAGATGGAACTGACACAGGAGGGACAGACTCAGGGACCACATTACCAAGGGAAACAGAACCTGAAACAGATGGAACAGACACAGGAGGGACAGACTCAGGGACAACATTACCAGGGGAAACAGAATCCAAAACAACAGATGGAACAGACACAGGAGGGACAACAACAGTTACAGCGGCCTCATCCTCCTTATCCAGCCTCTGCAGCTCAGCCTCCAATCCTGGCAAGTTATGTCAAGCCTCTGGACACTTACTGTAAGGATGGCCAAGCTTTTGGCACAGATTGCACCGAATTTGGGTACAATCTTTTGTCAAATGGTCCAGACCCTGGCATAGCGAACACTTTTTACGGGTGCAGGTAGAGGCAAAATGGCCCTTTTCACCACATTTATTGCAGACTTTGGGCTGTCCCTGGTAGAATATAGTCAGCCGATCTCTTCCCAGGAAAGCTGAGCAGGGCAGATGTTGGACTACATTGCCCAGCACCCCCAATTTTAGCGACACTGTCCAGGCCCCTGTCCATATCCCATGTTCATCCAGGACCTTCCGCAGTGGAGTGAGGACCTCACCATATCGGCGTAGCCATACTATCAAATCAGCCTCTGGTATGGATTCGTTACGCACCAGGATGGTCACCGATTTTATCAGGGGCTGCCTGGAAATCACCTTTGGCACCAAACCACTCCACTGCGGAAGGCCCTGGCACCTCCTATGTCGCTCCCAAAATAAATCCAACCCCTCAGGTTTTACAAAAGATAAATCAAATTCATAACTCCCCACTGGGCAAATCAAAGCAAAAATATCCACAGCTTTAAACCCCATTTCCAAAATCAACTCAGCCACCCTCCCCCTCACTGGTGGGGTCCCCTCCCCCTCCCACTTGAACTGAACCACATTCCTCCTCCTATACCCACCACCAATCCCACCACCAAACCCCCCTATATTGTGACCACCAATATTTACAGCATTACCCCCACCCTCCTTGGTGCGACTCCCCACAACAGACGCATAACTCCCCATATTCCTCCCAGTAGAAGAGACATTTGTTTGTTTTGAGCATTCTGGCACACCTCTAGCAGATATCGATTGTACAGATTTGGTCTGCACAATCGATGAGTCTTTCTTCTGCTGAGCAGAAAGAGAAATGTCATTTTTATCTTGGTCAGCAATATTAACCCCTTCACCACCACCCACCACATTCACTGCCTTATCAATATTATTACTGTCATTATTTCCTGGCACATTCATAGTTCCTGCCGTGTCTACAGTCACTGCTGTCCCCATACATACTTCACCTCCAGGCAGACTCTTCTCCTCCATCAGGACAGGACCATCAGCTGAGCAGGGTGAATGTTGTCCTAATACAGCAACAGGTGAATCACTGCAGAAGACTTCCATGGCTGTCTCCACTTCACATGCTGCACTGTGCTGAACCCCTCCCCCACCTGCATCAATCAACCCAGGTGAAGGAGAAACAGGCTCTCTGGAGCTGGCAGCCATCTTGCTTGTGGAACTACAGGTCCCAGCAGTATCAGCAAAATCCAGGCGTGGGGTGCATGGTGGAGATCCATCCACATTGCTCTGGTGAGCTGATGACACCTCTGCCAGGGGCTCTCCCTCCATGTCTGTAGAGGGTTTCCCTGTAGCAGGCAGCTGTATGCAGATCCCCTTCCCTCTCTGTTCCTCAGCCGGGACACCATCCACTACAGCAGGTGGGGCAGACATGTTGGATGGAGGCTGTACAGCGCACTGGGATCCCTCCACCAGTGCTGGCTCTGCCGGTCTGTAATCCCTCCGCTCATCCTCAGGGACCTCCGTTGGCTCACCAACAGACCTGTCTGCCCTCAAGGGTGACTCCATCTGCTGGATGAACTGCAGGGTGCCATGTTGACTCTCAACCCCCTGGCTGGTTGCCGCTGGCGATTCCCCAGCCCGACATGGGGGGAGAGGTGCAGAGACAGATGAGGCCGTGTTGTCTGTTACCTGCTGATCCACAGAACTCACCGATGCCTGGCTGGAAAATCTCCTCTCATTTTTAAACTTTTCTGCAAAAGCTCCGCTTCTGTCCTTCAGTTTATTCAAAAATAAAGATTGTTTCTTCACCTTCTCCTCCATCTGCTGCAACTCTGGCTTCATGGCCAAACGGTTTTTACTCCAGGCCTGGAAATACTTGGTCTTGAAATTTTTTTGTTCAAATTTTAAACATTTAAGTTTCTCCTCAGCCCTTCCGATTGCCCGAAAATGGTCAACAATCTTCTGTCTGTAGGCATCCACGTTCTCAGCAGGGCCTGGACCCACAGACAGATCCTCCACCTCCTCCTCCTCACTAGGCCCCGTATCATCAGGGGAATCCATCCCAGGGCCTCCCCCAGGATCAGGCATTATTCCTGGGCCGAGCTAGCAGACAAGGCCCAGGCTTGAAAAAAGGTGTGGTTCTCAGAGAGCTCCTTGGGTGTGTCCTCCTCCTCCTTCCCACTGATCACCAATGTAAGGAGCATTCTTCTCACTGATCACCAATGTAATGAACATTCTTCTCACTGACCACCAATGTAAGGGACATTCTGCTCACTGACCACCAATGTAAGGGACATTCTTCTCACTGACCACCAATGTAAGGAACATTCTTCTCACTGATCTCCAATGTAAGGGACATTCTTCCCACTGATCACCAATGTAAGGAACATTCTTCTCACTGATCTCCAATGTAAGGGACATTCTTCCCACTGATCACCAATGTAAGGAACATTCTTCTCACTGATCACCAATGTAAGGGACATTCTTCTCACTGACCACCAATGTATGGGACATTCTTCTCACTGATCACCAATGTAAGGAACATTCTTCTCACTGATCACCAATGTAAGGAACATTCTTCTCACTGATCACCAATGTAATAAACATTCTTCTCACTGACCACCAATGTAAGGGACATTCTGCTCACTGACCACCAATGTAAGGAACATTCTTCTCACTGATCACCAATGTAAGGAACATTCTTCTCACTGATCACCAATGTAATGAACATTCTTCTCACTGACCACCAATGTAAGGAACATTTTTCTCACTGATCACCAATGTAAGGGACATTCTGCTCACTGACCACCAATGTAAGGAACATTCTTCTCACTGATCTCCAATGTAAGGAACATTCTTCCCACTGATCACCAATGTAAGAAACATTCTTCTCACTGATCACCAATGTAAGGGACATTCTTCTCACTGACCACCAATGTAAGGAACATTCTTCTCACTGACCACCAATGTAAGGGACATTCTTCTCACTGACCACCAATGTAAGGAACATTCTTCCCACTGATCACCAATGTAAGGAACATTCTTCTCACTGATCACCAATGTAAGGAACATTCTTCTCACTGATCACCAATGTAAGGAACATTCTTCTCACTGATCACCAATGTAAGGAACATTCTTCTCACTGATCACCAATGTAAGGAACATTCTTCTCACTGATCACCAATGTAATGAACATTCTTCTCACTGATCACCAATGTAAGGAGCATTCTTCCCAATTTTTCTTTATTAAAAGTCTTGCAATCATTAAGCATAAAATCACAATATATAAATATACATAAATATATACATATTTACATAAATTAAAATAAATATAGCAAAACTGCTCTCAAACCAAAAAAAAAATACTTTACAGCAATAACATAAATCCTATTACGACTCACACCATTACACCAGACATCAAACTTGTGAGGTTAAGAAACAATCCCGCACCTATTATGCATGCAGCCCTTCTTCAAAAAGAAGATACTAACCAACAAAAGCTAAGGGAGTGAAAGAACCAGAAAAAGAAAAGAGCTCCTCACCCAGAGATGGGCAGTTCACCAAAGGCAGGTCTGATATTCCTCCACGCCCTCATCCAGACTGCCCGAGGCTCCCTGCCCCTCTCAAGACCCCGAATTTTCCCAACCTCACCCAGAATACCTCAACAGAGAGGACTTTCTTCCGCAGGGTAATCTGGCACTGTGCATTCCATGTGAAGTAACGGACAACTAACTAAAAACAGTGTATCCAAATCAAAATCCCAGTGAGTCGGGAATGCCCCATACACCCACTCCGCATAACTCATGCGATAGAAAAAGGGGATGCCTAGAGCCCTCCCCACCCTTTTATACACCTCTATGTTAAAGGGACACTGGAGCAAAAAGTGGTCCATAGACTCCACTTTACCAACACACTCCGCTCTAGGACAATCCCGATCATCCACAGGGCGATGCTTCAAGTTCCCTCTCACATAGAGCCTTCCATGGAAGGCGAGCCAGGCTTGATCCCTAAACTTCAAGGGGATTCTTTCTAAATTGATTAAACGCAACCCTTCCCTCATTACAGAGCCTGGGCAATCCCTTAAGGCCAGTGACACACTGAAAGCAGAGCCCAAAATCCTCTTCTCCAGAAGCTTCCTGGGGAGGGACTTGATATCCTCCACTGTCACCTGCCACTGCCGAAGTATTTTCAGACACGGGGCAACATAAGCCGGGAGCTTGCCATGTCGGACTCTCAGACTTTTCACTGGCCCGCCATCTTCCCAGCATCGCAGAAAAGGCCTAAAACAAGATTGAAAAATACCCACCCATCCCGGCGAGTTCTCTGCTAGCATGTTACCAAGATTATACTTTAAAAACAGCAGAGAAAAGAAAACTATTGGGTTGACCATTCCTAAGCCACCCTCCCGCCTAGACAGGTAAGTTACATTGCGTTTGATCAGGTTCAGCCTACTTCCCCATAACAGTTGGAAAAAGCAGCTGTACACCCTTGCATAGAGAGATACTGGCAAGATACAGACGAAGCTGACATATAAAAAAATTGGGACCAGGTACGTTTTGATCAAGTCAACCCTCTCTCTCAATGAAAGCTTCCATTTCTTCCAGCTTGCTACTTATGCATTGGCACACACCAACCTGCTTTCCCAATTTCGATGACCATAGTCACCAGGACCAAATTTGATGCCCAACACTTTAATTTCCTGCTGGGGCTCTGGGAAGGCATCCGGAAGTTCGAAGCTTTCACCTTCCTCACCCATCCAGAAAACTTCACTCTTTTCATGGTTGACTTTAGAACCAGAAGCCTCCGTGTACTGCTCTATCATAGAGACCACCTCCTGCGCCTCCTCCGTTCCAGAGACAATAACAGACACATCATCGGCATAGGCCACGACCTTCAAAGGTGGCACACCAGCAATGCCCAAAGGCACCCCGCACAAAGATCCACTCTCTAGCCTTCTTATGAAGGGGTCGATTGCGAATACATATAACAGGGGGCTCAGAGGACATCCCTGGCGCACACCAGAGCCAACCTCAAAAGGCCGTCCAACCCAACCATTAACCAGTGGGAAGCTCTCAGCCCCTTTATATAATGTCTTCAGCCAATCTATAAACCTCCCCTGCAGGCCGTATCTACCAAGTAGCAAATACAGGTACTCGTGATTGACTCTATCAAAAGCCTTCGCCTGATCCAATGCCAGCAAGTACTTTCTCCATCCAGCAGCCCTGCATCGTTCCAAAGCCTCCCGGACAGCTAAAACCGCTGAAAAGGTACTTCTACCTTGGACCGAGCAGTGCTGATGACTGGACAACAAATCGCCTGCCACTGACAAGAAGCGCCAAAAAAGAATCTTCGCCAAGATCTTTCTATCAACATTGAGAAGACTGATGGGGCGCCAGTTCTCAATCATTGAGGGGTCTTTACCTTTTGACAGAAGAATCACAGCGGATTGCCTCATGGAGGGAGGGAGCGAACCCTCTTCTAGACAGCTGTTATAAACCTCCGCTAAAAAGGGAGCCAGAATGGACTTAAAACACTTGTAGAATTCAGCTGTCAACCCATCTGGCCCAGGCGATTTTTTGGTAGCCAGCTTCTCTATAGCATGAACTACCTCATCCACTGAAATTGGTTCTGTCAAATCCATCAAAGGCAATGTACCATTTCCCAATCCTGGAGTAGAATCCAGAAAGCTTTCCATCTTGTCCCGACAAAGGTCCTTTCTTCCTAGAAGATTGACTCTATCAAAAGCCTTCGCCTGATCCAATGCCAGCAAGTACTTTCTCCATCCAGCAGCCCTGCATCGTTCCAAAGCCTCCCGGACAGCTAAAACCGCTGAAAAGGTACTTCTACCTTGGACCGAGCAGTGCTGATGACAGGACAACAAATCGCCTGCCACTGACGACAAGCGCCAAAAAAGAATCTTCGCCAAGATCTTTCTATCAACATTGAGAAGACTGATGGGGCGCCAGTTCTCAATCATTGAGGGGTCTTTACCTTTTGACAGAAGAATCACAGCGGATTGCCTCATGGAGGGAGGGAGCGAACCCTCTTCTAGACAGCTGTTATAAACCTCCGCTAAAAAGGGAGCCAGAATGGACTTAAAACACTTGTAGAATTCAGCTGTCAACCCATCTGGCCCAGGCGATTTTTTGGTAGCCAGCTTCTCTATAGCATGGACTACCTCATCCACTGAAATTGGTTCTGTCAAATCCATCAAAGGCAATGTACCATTTCCCAATCCTGGAGTAGAATCCAGAAAGCTTTCCATCTTGTCCCGACAAAGGTCCTTTCTTCCCAAAAGGTCTGCATAATATGATCTGAAGATCTCCAGGATCCCTGATCTGGACTTCACCAGGGAACCCGTACTATCCCTCAGGCCTATGACCGTCTTAACTGCTATGCCTTGCTTACAGTTCTGGTAAGGATCAGGCGAGTGATATTTTCCATAATCCCTCTCCAGAACCAAGGAGGCATGCCGGTCGTATTGACACTTTCTAAGAAGAAACTTCACCTCAGAGATCTCCCCTGGATCTCCTCTATACGAGACAAGACGATCAAGCTTCCTCCGCAAATGCTGGTAGGCAATGTACATACCAAGCTGCTTCTTCTTACTTATGGCCTTGAAAAGTCCAATCGCCCTTTGTTTCACAAGCTCCCACCACTCTGACTTAGTGCTGCAAAAGTCCAGAATAGAAACCTGTGCCTGGAAAAAATCCTCAAAGGATTGTCTTACCTCTACGTCTTCCAGGAGAGCCAAATTCAGTTTCCAGGTACCCCTTCCCCTGGGTGGAGTGTCCAAAGCATTCAGAGTCACAGACAGCATACAGTGGTCAGAGAACTCCACCGCCCTCAACTCAGGAGCCGAGAAAGCAGAGTTCTCCTTTAAAAAAAAAAACTATCTATCCTACTCTGACTATTCCCTCTCTGAAATGTGAATCCCGTGCTGCCAGGGCAGTGCTTAATATGCACATCTACCAGGCCTGCTTGTCTCACCATATCTCTAAGAAAAACGCTATCGTACGCCAGCCTGTCTATGGAGCCTCTCCTGTCTTCAGGCCTAATTATGGTGTTAAAATCACCTCCAAAGACAACCTGCTGGGACGTAAAATGGAAGGGCTTGATCTCTGTGAGGAGGCATTTCCTGCCCCATCTTGACTGCGGTCCATAGATATTAATCAGACGCAAGTCCTGCCCCCTAACAGACGTCCAAGACCATGCATCTCCCAATCTCTACCTCAATTACCCGCCGGCACGTTACCATATCGGTTTTAAAAAGGACCGCAACTCCGCTGCAGGGCTCAGCCGCAAGAGACCAAAAGGAGGGACCGCATCTCCACTCCCTTTTTGCTAGCTGGACATCGGCCAAAGTATTGAGCCAGGTCTCTTGCAAAAATAAAATCTCGGCATCAAACTCGCTGAGCAAAAATAAGGCAATATCACGAGCTCTTGCAGATTTCATGCTGGCGACATTAATGGTCGCCACCTTTATCGGAGTGGGAACTGCCATCAGGGTGATTGAGGTAGTCGTTTCTTAACCTTTACCACACTCTCATCACCAGAAACAGCTCTCTTCAAACTATGTGACTCCCCCTCATCCATGGATGATAAAGAAAAAGATACATCAGACATCCCATCACCTGACAAAACTGAAAAAGGGTTACCAGGAGGAAGAAATAACTACTTTATTTGTCTTCCTCTTCTTCTTTTTCTTCCTCCTAAACGTCTCCCACCCCTCATCATCTGAATCCCCCTCAACAGAGGGTGAGACATGGGATATGGACACCCTTCCATCAGCCCCACCCCCATCCAGCACCCCCACACTCCCCTGACCACGTTTGCGCTGCCGAGGGACAGGGACTGGAGGCTGAGAAGGAAGATCCGCTAAACCTGCCCCCCCAGCAGCTTCCGCTAGTCTGGAGGACCTACGTACAGCAGGAATAGGGACCACCACATGGGGGACAGACTTAGGGACCACATCACTAGGGGAAACAGAACCTGAAACAGATGGAACAGACACAGGAGGGACAGACTCAGGGACCACATTACCAGGGGAAACAGAATCCAAAACAACAGATGGAACTGACACAGGAGGGACTACAACAGTTACAGCGGCCTCATCCTCCTTATCCAGCCTCTGCAGCTCAGCCTCCAATCCTGGCAGGTTATGTAAAGCCTCTGGGCACTTACTGTAAGGATGGCCAAGCTTTTGGCACAGATTGCATCGAATTTGGGTACAATCCTTTGCCAAATGGTCCAGACCCTGGCATAGCGAACACTTTTTACGGGTGCAGGTAGAGGCAAAATGGCCCTTTTCACCACATTTATTGCAGACTTTGGGCTGTCCCTGGTAGAATATAGTCAGCCGATCTCTTCCCAGGAAAGCTGAACAGGGCAGATGTTGGACTACATTGCCCAGCACCCCCAATTTTAGCGACACTGTCCAGGCCCCTGTCCATATCCCATGTTCATCCAGGACCTTCCGCAGTGGAGTGAGGACCTCACCATATCCGCGTAGCCATACTATCAAATCAGCCTCTGGTATGGATTCGTTACGCACCAGGATGGTCACCGATTTTATCAGAGGCTGCCTGGAAATCACCTTTGGCACCAAACCACTCCACTGCGAAAGGCCCTGGCACCTCCTATGTCGCTCCCAAAATAAATCCAACCCCTCAGGTTTTACAAAAGACAAATCAAATTCATAACTTCCCACTGGGCAAATCAAAGCAAAAATATCCACAGCTTTAAACCCCATTTCCAAAATCAACTCAGCCACCCTCCTCCTCACTGGTGGGGTCCCCTCCCTCTCCCACTTGAACTGAACCACATTCCTCCTCCTATACCCACTACCAATCCCACCACCAAACCCCCCTATATTGTGACCACCAATATTTACAGCATTCCCCCCACCCTCCTTGGTGCGACTCCCCACAACAGACGCATAACTCCCCATATTCCTCCCAGCAGAAGAGACATTTGTTTGTTTTGAGCCTTCTGACACATTTCCAGCGGATATCGATTGTACAGATTTGGTCTGTACAATCGATGAGTCTTTCTTCTGCTGAGCAGAAAGAGAAATGTCATTTTTATCTTGGTCAGCAATATTAACCCCTCCACCATCACCTCCACCACCCACCACATTCACTGCCTTATCAATAATATTACTGTCATTATTTCCTGGCACATTCATAGTTCCTGCCGTGTCCTCAGTCACTGCTGTCCCCATACACACTTCACCTCCAGGCCGACTCTTCTCCTCCATCAGGACAGGACCATCAGCTGAGCAGGGTGAATGTTGTCCTAATACAGCAACAGGTGAATTACTGCAGGAGACTTCCATGGCTGTCTCCACTTCACATGCTGCACTGTGCAGATCCCCTCCCCCACCTGCATCAATCAACCCAGGTGAAGGTGAAACAGGCTCTCTGGAGCTGGCAGCCATCTTGCTTGTGGAACTACAAGTCTCAGCAGTATCAGCAAAATCCATGCGTGGGGTGCATGATGGAGATCCATCCACATGGTGGGCGGATGACACCTCTGCCAGGGGCTCTCCCTCCATGTCTGCAGAGGGTTTCCTTGTAGCAGGCATCTCCTTCCCTCTCTGTTCCTCAGCCGGGACACCATCCACTACAGCAGGTGGGGCAGACATGTTGGATGGAGGCTGTACAGCGCACTGGGATCCCTCCACCAGGGCTGGCTCTGCCGGTCTGCAATCCCTCCGTTCATCCTCAGGGACCTCCGATGGTTCACCAACAGACCTGTCTGCCCTCAAGGGTGACTCCATCTGCTGGATGAACTGCAGGGTGCCATGTTGACTCTCAACCCCCTGGCTGGTTGCCGCTGGCGATTCCCCAGCCCGACATGGGGGGAGAGGTGCAGAGACAGATGAGGCCGTGTTGTCTGTTACCTGCTGATCCACAGAACTCACCGATGCCTGGCTGGAAAATCTCCTCTCATTTTTAAACTTTTCTGCAAAAGCTCCGCTTCTGTCCTTCAGTTTATTCAAAAATAAAGATTGTTTCTTCACCTTCTCCTCCATCTGCTGCAACTCTGGCTTCATGGCCAAACGGTTTTTACTCCAGGCCTGGAAATACTTGGTCTTGAAATTTTTATGTTCAAATTTTAAACATTTAAGTTTCTCCTCAGCCCTTCCAATTGCCCGAAAACGGTCAACAATCTTCTGTCTGTAGGCATCCACGTTCTCAGCAGGGCCTGGACCCACAGACAGATCCTCCACCTCCTCCTCCTCACTAGGCCCCGTATCATCAGGGGAATCCATCCCAGGGCCTCCCCCAGGATCAGGCATTATTCCTGGGCCGAGCTAGCAGACAAGGCCCAGGCTTGAAAAAAGGTGTGGTTCTCAGAGAGCTCCTTGGGTGTGTCCTCCTCCTCCTTCCCACTGATCACCAATGTAAGGAGCATTCTTCTCACTGACCACCAATGTAATGAACATTCTTCTCACTGACCACCAATGTAAGGGACATTCTGCTCACTGACCACCAATGTAAGGGACATTCTTCTCATTGACCACCAATGTAAGGAACATTCTTCTCACTGATCTCCAATGTAAGGAACATTCTTCCCACTGATCACCAATGTAAGGAACATTCTTCTCACTGATCACCAATGTAAGGGACATTCTTCTCACTGACCACCAATGTAATGAACATTCTTCTCACTGACCACCAATGTAAGGGACATTCTTCTCACTGACCACCAATGTAAGCAACATTCTTCCCACTGATCACCAATGTAAGGAACATTCTTCTCACTGATCACCAATGTAAGGGACATTGTTCTCACTGACCACCAATGTATGGGACATTCTTCTCACTGATCACCAATGTAAGGAACATTCTTCTCACTGATCACCAATGTAAGGAACATTCTTCTCACTGATCACCAATGTAAGGAACATTCTTCTCACTGATCACCAATGTAAGGAACATTCTTCTCACTGATCACCAATGTAATGAACATTCTTCTCACTGATCACCAATGTAAGGAGCATTCTTCCCACTGATCACCAATGTAAGGAGCATTCTTCTCACTGATCACCAATGTAATGAACATTCTTCTCACTGACCACCAATGTAAGGGACATTCTGCTCACTGACCACCAATGTAAGGAACATTCTTCTCACTGATCACCAATGTAAGGAACATTCTTCTCACTGATCACCAATGTAATGAACATTCTTCTCACTGACCACCAATGTAAGGGACATTCTTCTCACTGACCACCAATGTAAGGAACATTTTTCTCACTGATCTCCAATGTAAGGAACATTCTTCTCACTGATCACCAATGTAAGGGACATTCTGCTCACTGACCACCAATGTAAGGAACATTCTTCTCACTGATCTCCAATGTAAGGAACATTCTTCCCACTGATCACCAATGTAAGGAACATTCTTCTCACTGATCACCAATGTAAGGGACATTCTTCTCACTGACCACCAATGTAAGGAACATTCTTCTCAATTACCACCAATGTAAGGGACATTCTTCTCACTGACCACCAATGTAAGGAACATTCTTCCCACTGATCACCAATGTAAGGAACATTCTTCTCACTGATCACTAATGTAAGGGACATTCTTCTCACTGATCACCAATGTAAGGAACATTCTTCTCACTGATCACCAATGTAAGGAACATTCTTCTCACTGATCACCAATGTAAGGAACATTCTTCTCACTGATCACCAATGTAAGGAACATTCTTCTCACTGATCACCAATGTAATGAACATTCTTCTCACTGATCACCAATGTAAGGAGCATTCTTCCCACTGATCACCAATGTAAGGAGCATTCTTCTCACTGATCACCAATGTAATGAACATTCTTCTCACTGACCACCAATGTAAGGGACATTCTGCTCACTGACCACCAATGTAAGGAACATTCTTCTCACTGATCACCAATGTAAGGAACATTCTTCTCACTGATCACCAATGTAATGAACATTCTTCTCACTGACCACCAATGTAAGGGACATTCTTCTCACTGACCACCAATGTAAGGAACATTCTTCTCACTGATCTCCAATGTAAGGAACATTCTTCTCACTGATCACCAATGTAAGGGACATTCTGCTCACTGACCACCAATGTAAGGAACATTCTTCTCACTAATCACCAATGTAAGGGACATTATTCACACTGATCACCAATGTAGGGACATTTTTCTCACTGATCACCAATGTAATGAACATTCTTCTCACTGACCACCGATGTAAGGGACATTCTTCTCACTGACCACCAATGTAAGGAACATTCTTCTCACTGATCTCCAATGTAAGGAACATTCTTCTCACTGATCACCAATGTAAGGAACATTCTTCTCACTGATCACCAATGTAAGGAGCATTCTTCCCACTGATCACCAATGTAAGGAACATTCTTCTCACTGATCACCAATGTAAGGGACATTCTTCTCACTGACCACCAATGTAAGGGACATTCTTCTCACTGACCACCAATGTAAGGAACATTCTTCTCACTGATCTCCAATGTAAGGAACATTCTTCTCACTGATCACCAATGTAAGGAACATTCTTCTCACTGATCACCAATGTAAGGAACATTCTTCTCACTGATCACCAATGTAATGAATATTCTTCTCACTGACCACCAATGTAAGGGACATTCTTCTCACTGACCACCAATGTAAGGAACATTCTTCTCACTGATCTCCAATGTAAGGAACATTCTTCTCACTGATCACCAATGTAAGGAACATTCTTCTCACTGATCACCAATGTAAGGAACATTCTTCTCACTGATCACCAATGTAAGGAGCATTCTTCCCACTGATCACCAATGTAAGGAACACTCTTCTCACTGATCACCAATGTAAGGAATATTCTTCTCGCTGATCACCAATGTAAGGAACATTCTTCTCACTGATCACCAATGTAAGGAGCATTCTTCCCACTGATCGCCAATGTAAGGAACATTCTTCTCACTGATCACCAATGTAAGGGACATTCTTCTCACTGACCACCAATGTAAGGGACATTCTTCTCACTGACCACCAATGTAAGGGACATTCTTCTCACTGACCACCAATGTAAGGAACATTCTTCTCACTGATCTCCAATGTAAGGAACATTCTTCTCACTGATCACCAATGTAAGGAACATTCTTCTCACTGATCACCAATGTAAGGAACATTCTTCTCACTGATCACCAATGTAATGAACATTCTTCTCACTGACCACCAATGTAAGGGACATTCTTCTCACTGACCACCCATGTAAGGAACATTCTTCTCACTGATCTCCAATGTAAGGAACATTCTTCTCACTGATCACCAATGTAAGGAACATTCTTCTCACTGATCACCAATGTAAGGAACATTCTTCTCACTGATCACCAATGTAATTAACATTCTTCTCACTGACCACCAATGTAAGGGACATTCTTCTCACTGACCACCAATGTAAGGAACATTCTTCTCACTGATCTCCAATGTAAGGAACATTCTTCTCACTGATCACCAATGTAAGGGACATTCTGCTCACTGACCACCAATGTAAGGAACATTCTTCTCACTAATCACCAATGTAAGGGACATTCTTCACACTGATCACCAATGTAGGGACATTTTTCTCACTGATCACCAATGTAATGAACATTCTTCTCACTGACCACCGATGTAAGGGACATTCTTCTCACTGACCACCAATGTAAGGAACTGTCACGTACCTAGTAGTTGAGCCTGGAATGCAGGGAGCGGCCCCTCGTATCCCCTGGTTAAAGAACCCCTGGAGGTGGAGACAGGTATTCAATAGCTCAGGGGGCACAAGTGCCTGGCAGGTAGTACTGGTCCGGAGAATCAGCTGGGCACCGACAGCAAGTTGGCAGAGCAGGAGGTGCTTGACTGTAGCGGGCAGGCACAAGTGCGGAGACTGGCTGGAGAGCAGACGTCCGGTAACACAGGAACTCAGACAGGCAACAGGAACAGCGGAGTCGGGTACAGGCCGGGTCAGCAGGAATCGGTCAGCAAGGTACAGAGGATGAGGCAGAGACGTGGTCAGACAAGCAGAGGTCGTAGGCAGGCAGCAACGGATCAGGGTCAAGGAACAAGCCGGATATCAGGAACCAAGGTAACGGGTACAGATACTGGAAGCAAGATCACGGACACGCTGTAGACTGGACAGCACGGGTAGGAGGGAGCCAGTGACTAAAGAAGGCCTTAGGGCGCCAAACGGACGTACGACGGGTCAGCGCGCCCTTGCACGTACACGTGCACCCGTTCGTGACCTGCGTGCGTGTGTGTGCGCGTTCGCGTCGACGCGAAAGCGTTCGTTCGCTTTAGCGCGCGTCCAAGGGGAACGACGGACTCTCCACGACGGGTTCCGACGGGTAAGACTCCTGTGTTTGGCCGAAACGTCAGAGTGGTCGTGACATTGCCCCCCCCCAAGGGGCAGCCCCCGGATGCCCAACCGAGCCCACTTGTCCGGGTGGGAATTCTTGAAGGCACGGATGAGTCTCTTGGCATGGATATTAGCCTCTGGCTCCCAGGAATTCTCTTCGGGTCCGTACCCCTTCCACTTGACTAAGAATTGGACCTGGTTTCTTCTCTTCCTACAGTCCAGGATGGCCTCAATTTCGAACTCCATCTCCCCATCGACCAACACAGGTTCCGGAGGACGGGAAATCCTGTCAGAGAAGGGGTCCTTGACTGCAGGCTTGAGAAGCGATACGTGGAAGACCGGATGAATTCGGAAGGACTCAGGGAGTTCTAGCTCAAAAGCCACGTCATTTAGCTTCCTTTTGACCGGAAAGGGACCCAGGAATCTTGGGCCCAATTTCTTGGAGGGACAGGATAGTCTGAGGTTTACGGTGGACAACCAGACCCGATCCCCGGCCTTAAGGTCCAGCTCCCCTCTTCTCCTTCTGTCGAAGACTTCCTTGTTATGTTCTTGCGACCTAGCCAAGGTTTCCTGTAAGAGCTTATTATTCTCTTCAAAGAAATTAAGCCTCTTCTGAACCGCTGGTACCGAACATTCGGGAAGATTGCCAGACAAAAACAACGGGTGGTACCCGAAGTTCGCATAGAAAGGAGACTGCTTGGTAGCTGAATGGGCTGTGCTATTATAGGCGAACTCGGCCATGGGTAGCAGGGAGACCCAATCGTCTTGTGAGAAGGACGAGAAGCAGCGAAGATACTGTTCTAAGGTCTGATTCGTCCTCTCGGTCTGACCGTTGGTCTGCGGGTGGTAGGCCGAGGACATGCAGAGGTCGATCTTCAGAGTTCCACAGAGTGCCTTCCAGAATCTGGAGGTAAACTGCACCCCCCTATCAGATGTGATGTTGGCGGGGATGCCATGAAGTCTTACTATTTCCTTTATGAAAGCGTTAGCTGTCTCCGTGGCTGAGGGGGTGCCCTTCATGGGCAAGAAATGAGCCATTTTAGTGAGCCTATCGACTACCACAAAGATCGTTGTATGGTTCTCTGAAGGGGGAAGTTCAACAATAAAATCCATGGAGATCATTCTCCATGGTCTATCAGGAACAGGTAGTGGTCTTAGTAAGCCCCAGGCTCTAGACTTGTCGCCCTTACTCCGAATGCAGGTAGTGCAGGCCTGTATGTAACTCTTGCAGTCTTCCTTCATCCGCGGCCACCAGAAATTGCGCCTGAGCAATTCTAGTGTCTTGAATATTCCGAAGTGGCCAGCCATGGGATGGTCATGACAGGAGGCCAGAACCAGGGTCCGAACTGCCTGGGGGATAAAGATCCTGTTCCCATGCCACATAAGGTCATCGTTGGAAGACAGCGGAATGCCGGGTGGAGGTAAGGCGCCCATGGAGGCTTGCTTGACTTGAGAGATCACATCTCCTTGGAGTAAGAGAAAGTTTCCAGCAGGGAGAATGGTGTCGATGGGAGACGAATCTTCCGGCTGGCTAAACATGCGAGACAACGCGTCAGGCTTCGTATTCTTGGATCCGGGACGGTAAGTTATATGGAATACGAACCTCGAGAAAAAGAGTGCCCACCTGGCTTGACGAGGTTTCAACCTTTTAGCTGTCTTCAGGTATTCTAAGTTTTTGTGGTCCGTATAGACCAGAATTGGATGGATAGCCCCCTCTAGCAGATAGCGCCACTCCTCAAGTGCAGACTTAATTGCTAAAAGCTCGCGATCACCAACGTCGTAATTTCTTTCGGCTTCAGCTAATTTGCGGGAAAAAAAGGCGACTGGGTGAAGTAAGGACTTGGGTCCCTGCCTCTGGGAGAGTATAGCTCCGACTGCTACTTCCGAAGCGTCAACTTCAAGGGTATACGGTAGAGTGGGATCAGGGTGCTTCAGGATTGAAGCTGAGACGAACAATTTCTTCAGGGTCTTGAAGGCCTCTTGTGCCTCAGGGGTCCAGCGGAACTTAGAGCCCTGCTTGGTTAGCCCGGTAATGGGGGCGATGATAGAGGAGAATCCTTTTATGAACTTGCGATAAAAGTTCGCGAAGCCCACGAATCGCTGAACTCCCTTCCTATCGGAGGGGGCAGGCCAGTCCTGGATTGCAGAGATCTTCTGGGGATCCATCTCTACCCCTCGAACTGAGATAATCAGGCCGAGGAACTGAATACTCTCTTTTTCAAAAACGCATTTTTCGGGCTTGGCGTACAGGCCGTGGAAACGGAGGCGGGTCAGAACCTTCTTGACATGTTCTCTGTGGATGGCTAAAGTGGAGGAAAAAATTAGTATGTCATCCAAGTAAATAATCACAAACAAATCAAGAAAGTCTCTAAAAATGTCGTTGACAAAATGCTGGAACGTAGCCGGGGCGTTACACAGCCCGAATGGCATCACTAAGTATTCGTAGTGTCCGAAGCGGGTACGAAAGGCTGTTTTCCACTCGTCGCCCTTTCTGATACGGACGAGGTTGTAGGCACCCCGTAGATCCAGTTTTGTGAACAGCTTAGCGGAACCCAGTCTCTGGAAAAGTTCAGGTACTAATGGCACAGGGTAGCGATTTTTAACGGTGATCTTGTTTAGCGCCCGATAATCCACGCATGGGCGCAGAGAATGGTCCTTCTTTTCCACGAAGAAGATCCCGGCGCCAGCTGGGGAGGTGGAAGGTCGGATGAACCCCTTTTCGAGATTATCGTCCAAATAGGTCTTTAGGGTATTCAGCTCGGATTCGGATAGGGGGAAGATCCTTCCGAAGGGGATTTCCGCCCCCGGGAGCAGTTCAATAGGGCAATCATAAGGCCTATGAGGCGGGAGAGTTTCTGCTCCCTTCTTACTGAAGACGTCCAGAAAAGCGTGGTATTGCTCAGGCACGGCTTGTCGGGTTTCCTCATCAGAATCCAAACAGAGAAGGACAGAAGAGTCCCCGTTGGGGGTCGGGCAACAATGCCGGTGGCAGTAGTCCGAGGAAAATTCAATTACTCCGGTGGCCCAATCAATGCGTGGGTTGTGTGCCTTCAACCAGGGCATGCCTAGGATGATGGGGAACAGAGGAGACTGGATGACATCTAGGCAAAGGAGTTCTTGGTGAGTCCCGGCGATGACAACGGGTAGAGGACTGGTCTCCTGGGTTACTGGTCCTGATTCCAAGGTAGACCCGTCGGCCAGGTATACCGAGAGCCCCTTCTCCCTTGGTCTAAGAGGGATCCTGTTCTTTCGGGCGAAGGACGAATCTACAAAGCCACTGCATGCCCCGGAATCAATAACCGCGTGGGTTGAGACTAGTGATGGCCGAACGGTTCGCCCGGCGGTCGTTTCGCGGCGAATTTCCGACATTCGCGGTCCGCACGTTCGAACGCCTTTTTCCGTCGTTCGCCGCGGCGGACTTACGTGTTTAATGTATACAAGAACTTTAACCTTTGGTGACACGTTTATCATGTGATACAGGACAGCCAATTGAGACATGACAGCACATGGACACTTGTACATTCCCCCTAACCTATAAATACACCCGATCCGGTGGCCATTTTACATTCTTTCTTCTGTTAAGATAGGGACAGGTTCCTGTGTGGAGTAGGGAGAGATAAACCACTAGCTATTTGGTACACAAAAGTTCTTTTCAGGACTGGTATAGGTGTTAGGTGTTGATAGGTTTGCTGTGCTGCTGATTCTTGCAGCAGCCTGAGTGTCTTTTGTTAGTTTAGAGAAAGGGAAAGGACGGTGTATGCTACAGGGACAGCCAGATTAGTCTTTCATCATCATCATCATCATCATCATCATTAGCTGTTACTATCAAGGTCCACAAAAGAGCTGTTCCAGTAACCACTAATCGTTCTCTTTTTTTGCCAATTTGTATAGGGACAGGAAGGAAGCAGTGTTGTCAGGCAGTGAGGGTAATTTTAAAGACTTGCTGTTATTATTAGTTCCACAAAGGTTCTTTTCAGGACTGGTATCAGTGGTACAGTAATAGGCTTGTACATGTATAATATTCTTTCTTCCAAATATAGAAAGGATATTATACTTGACTGCTGCCCTTCTGCTGCAGTCTGCTAAACATTCACAACTCACTTGTTCCACAAAAGTTCTTATAAGGACTGGTAACTTGGTATAGGGTGCTACGGTACATAGGCTTGAGTGCGGTACAGTCTGCTGTTCTGTAAGGACCGCTATCGGTCCACAATAGATAGGGTTGACGTGCACCACTGCTGACCGCTGCCCTATACTGCAGCAGTCCTTCAGCGGTATAGGGACTGACGTACAGTCTGCTAATCACTAACACACAACCTGCTTGTTCCACAAAAGTTCTTATAAGGACTGGTAACTTGGTATAGGGTGCTACGGTACATAGGCTTGAGTGCGGTACAGTCTGCTGTTCTGTAAGGACCGCTATCGGTCCACAATAGATAGGGTTGACGTGCACCACTGCTGACCGCTGCCCTATACTGCAGCAGTCCTTCAGCGGTATAGGGACTGACGTACAGTCTGCTAAACACTAATACACAACCTGCTTGGTCCACAAAAGTTCTTATAAGGACTGGTAACTTGGTATAGGGTGCTACGGTACATAGGCTTGAGTGCGGTACAGTCTGCTGTTCTGTAAGGACCGCTATCGGTCCACAATAGATAGGGTTGACGTGCACCACTGCTGACCGCTGCCCTATACTGCAGCAGTCCTTCAGCGGTATAGGGACTGACGTACAGTCTGCTAAACACTAATACACAACCTGCTTGGTCCACAAAAGTTCTTATAAGGACTGGTAACTTGGTATAGGGTGCTACGGTACATAGGCTTGAGTGCGGTACAGTCTGCTGTTCTGTAAGGACCGCTATCGGTCCACAATAGATAGGGTTGACGTGCACCACTGCTGACCGCTCACCTATACTGCAGCAGTCCTTCAGCGGTATAGGGACTGACGTACAGTCTGCTAATCACTAACACACAACCTGCTTGTTCCACAAAAGTTCTTATAAGGACTGGTAACTTGGTATAGGGTGCTACGGTACATAGGCTTGAGTGCGGTACAGTCTGCTGTTCTGTAAGGACCGCTATCGGTCCACAATAGATAGGGTTGACGTGCACCACTGCTGACCGCTGCCCTATACTGCAGCAGTCCTTCAGCGGTATAGGGACTGACGTACAGTCTGCTAAACACTAACACACAACCTGCTTGGTCCACAAAAGTTCTTATAAGGACTGGTAACTTGGTATAGGGTGCTACGGTACATAGGCTTGAGTGCGGTACAGTCTGCTGTTCTGTAAGGACCGCTATCGGTCCACAATAGATAGGGTTGACGTGCACCACTGCTGACCGCTGCCCTATACTGCAGCAGTCCTTCAGCGGTATAGGGACTGACGTACAGTCTGCTAAACACTAATACACAACCTGCTTGGTCCACAAAAGTTCTTATAAGGACTGGTAACTTGGTATAGGGTGCTACGGTACATAGGCTTGAGTGCGGTACAGTCTGCTGTTCTGTAAGGACCGCTATCGGTCCACAATAGATAGGGTTGACGTGCACCACTGCTGACCGCTCACCTATACTGCAGCAGTCCTTCAGCGGTATAGGGACTGACGTACAGTCTGCTAATCACTAACACACAACCTGCTTGTTCCACAAAAGTTCTTATAAGGACTGGTAACTTGGTATAGGGTGCTACGGTACATAGGCTTGAGTGCGGTACAGTCTGCTGTTCTGTAAGGACCGCTATCGGTCCACAATAGATAGGGTTGACGTGCACCACTGCTGACCGCTGCCCTATACTGCAGCAGTCCTTCAGCGGTATAGGGACTGACGTACAGTCTGCTAAACACTAATACACAACCTGCTTGGTCCACAAAAGTTCTTATAAGGACTGGTAACTTGGTATAGGGTGCTACGGTACATAGGCTTGAGTGCGGTACAGTCTGCTGTTCTGTAAGGACCGCTATCGGTCCACAATAGATAGGGTTGACGTGCACCACTGCTGACCGCTCACCTATACTGCAGCAGTCCTTCAGCGGTATAGGGACTGACGTACAGTCTGCTAATCACTAACACACAACCTGCTTGTTCCACAAAAGTTCTTATAAGGACTGGTAACTTGGTATAGGGTGCTACGGTACATAGGCTTGAGTGCGGTACAGTCTGCTGTTCTGTAAGGACCGCTATCGGTCCACAATAGATAGGGTTGACGTGCACCACTGCTGACCGCTGCCCTATACTGCAGCAGTCCTTCAGCGGTATAGGGACTGACGTACAGTCTGCTAAACACTAATACACAACCTGCTTGGTCCACAAAAGTTCTTATAAGGACTGGTAACTTGGTATAGGGTGCTACGGTACATAGGCTTGAGTGCGGTACAGTCTGCTGTTCTGTAAGGACCGCTATCGGTCCACAATAGATAGGGTTGACGTGCACCACTGCTGACCGCTGCCCTATACTGCAGCAGTCCTTCAGCGGTATAGGGACTGACGTACAGTCTGCTAAACACTAATACACAACCTGCTTGGTCCACAAAAGTTCTTATAAGGACTGGTAACTTGGTATAGGGTGCTACGGTACATAGGCTTGAGTGCGGTACAGTCTGCTGTTCTGTAAGGACCGCTATCGGTCCACAATAGATAGGGTTGACGTGCACCACTGCTGACCGCTGCCCTATACTGCAGCAGTCCTTCAGCGGTATAGGGACTGACGTACAGTCTGCTAAACACTAATACACAACCTGCTTGGTCCACAAAAGTTCTTATAAGGACTGGTAACTTGGTATAGGGTGCTACGGTACATAGGCTTGAGTGCGGTACAGTCTGCTGTTCTGTAAGGACCGCTATCGGTCCACAATAGATAGGGTTGACGTGCACCACTGCTGACCGCTCACCTATACTGCAGCAGTCCTTCAGCGGTATAGGGACTGACGTACAGTCTGCTAATCACTAACACACAACCTGCTTGTTCCACAAAAGTTCTTATAAGGACTGGTAACTTGGTATAGGGTGCTACGGTACATAGGCTTGAGTGCGGTACAGTCTGCTGTTCTGTAAGGACCGCTATCGGTCCACAATAGATAGGGTTGACGTGCACCACTGCTGACCGCTGCCCTATACTGCAGCAGTCCTTCAGCGGTATAGGGACTGACGTACAGTCTGCTAAACACTAACACACAACCTGCTTGGTCCACAAAAGTTCTTATAAGGACTGGTAACTTGGTATAGGGTGCTACGGTACATAGGCTTGAGTGCGGTACAGTCTGCTGTTCTGTAAGGACCGCTATCGGTCCACAATAGATAGGGTTGACGTGCACCACTGCTGACCGCTGCCCTATACTGCAGCAGTCCTTCAGCGGTATAGGGACTGACGTACAGTCTGCTAAACACTAATACACAACCTGCTTGGTCCACAAAAGTTCTTATAAGGACTGGTAACTTGGTATAGGGTGCTACGGTACATAGGCTTGAGTGCGGTACAGTCTGCTGTTCTGTAAGGACCGCTATCGGTCCACAATAGATAGGGTTGACGTGCACCACTGCTGACCGCTCACCTATACTGCAGCAGTCCTTCAGCGGTATAGGGACTGACGTACAGTCTGCTAATCACTAACACACAACCTGCTTGTTCCACAAAAGTTCTTATAAGGACTGGTAACTTGGTATAGGGTGCTACGGTACATAGGCTTGAGTGCGGTACAGTCTGCTGTTCTGTAAGGACCGCTATCGGTCCACAATAGATAGGGTTGACGTGCACCACTGCTGACCGCTGCCCTATACTGCAGCAGTCCTTCAGCGGTATAGGGACTGACGTACAGTCTGCTAAACACTAATACACAACCTGCTTGGTCCACAAAAGTTCTTATAAGGACTGGTAACTTGGTATAGGGTGCTACGGTACATAGGCTTGAGTGCGGTACAGTCTGCTGTTCTGTAAGGACCGCTATCGGTCCACAATAGATAGGGTTGACGTGCACCACTGCTGACCGCTCACCTATACTGCAGCAGTCCTTCAGCGGTATAGGGACTGACGTACAGTCTGCTAATCACTAACACACAACCTGCTTGTTCCACAAAAGTTCTTATAAGGACTGGTAACTTGGTATAGGGTGCTACGGTACATAGGCTTGAGTGCGGTACAGTCTGCTGTTCTGTAAGGACCGCTATCGGTCCACAATAGATAGGGTTGACGTGCACCACTGCTGACCGCTGCCCTATACTGCAGCAGTCCTTCAGCGGTATAGGGACTGACGTACAGTCTGCTAAACACTAATACACAACCTGCTTGGTCCACAAAAGTTCTTATAAGGACTGGTAACTTGGTATAGGGTGCTACGGTACATAGGCTTGAGTGCGGTACAGTCTGCTGTTCTGTAAGGACCGCTATCGGTCCACAATAGATAGGGTTGACGTGCACCACTGCTGACCGCTGCCCTATACTGCAGCAGTCCTTCAGCGGTATAGGGACTGACGTACAGTCTGCTAAACACTAATACACAACCTGCTTGGTCCACAAAAGTTCTTATAAGGACTGGTAACTTGGTATAGGGTGCTACGGTACATAGGCTTGAGTGCGGTACAGTCTGCTGTTCTGTAAGGACCGCTATAGGTCCACAATAGATAGGGTTGACGTGCACCACTGCTGACCGCTCACCTATACTGCAGCAGTCCTTCAGCGGTATAGGGACTAAGAGTTTTGTCACAGGGTCATTTAAAAAATGACATGCAGAGGAAGAGGCAGGCCCTTCCGCAGGGGTGGTAGGGGTAGGGCAGGAGCAACAGGCTTGAGCCAAAGTGGGAAGTTGCAGAAGGTGCGTTCAATTACTTTAAAGGATGCACCAGACTTGGTTGAGTGGCTCGCTCAGCCTTACTCTTCTGCACCCTCCTCATCCTCTCGATCTGCACCCTCTTCTTCACTCTCTGCTATGTGCACCCCCAAAGACACTACCACCAACAACACGACCACCACCACCACCACCACATACCTTCCGCTTGAGTCACTGGAATTATTTTCCGATCCATATCAAGAGGACATTTCTGATGCGCAGCCACTCTTGGTATTGGATCAGGAAGAGGAGGTAGCAACAAGCGCTACTCAGCAGTCTGACGCCAGTACCCAGATCAGCCCAAGGAGGAGGTTGGTCCCCGGTGTTGCTGCCTACTCTACTTATAGCGGTGGGGAAGGTGACGTTGATGATGACGTGTCTAGTGATGTCACGTGGGTGCCCACAAGAGAGGAAGAGGAGGGGAGTTCAGAGGGAGATATGGACCAGCAGATAGGGAGGAGAAGCAGCAATGACTTACATTGCACAGCAGGGACAAAGCAGACTGCAAATGTATCAGGAGCGAGTCATCGACCATGTACGGTCACATCTGGCGCTCCCAGGACACCGGCACATGGCTCCGCAGTGTGGGCTTTTTTTAACGTGTCCGCTGCTGACAATAGCGTTGCCATCTGCAATCTTTGCAGTCAACGCGTTAGTCGCGGTAAGCCCAATACTCACCTAGGGACGACCGCCTTAAGAAGGCACATGAGCAGCCATCACCGAGCCCAGTGGGAGCAACGGAACACACAAAGCCACACTGCAGGCTCTCACCGTCCAGCCTCGTCTTCTACTTCTCCTTCTCCTCTCTCCTCACAATTGTCCTCCACTCCACCTTCCATCACGCCAAGCTCACATTTTTCTGCAAAAAGGCAGGCTTCCGTGGGCCTAATGTTTGAGCGTAAAAAAATGATGACGCCGGATAACCCTCTTGCCCAACGGTTGGCGGCTGGCTTGTCAGAACTCATAGCCCGCCAACTACTGCCATATAAACTGGTGGACTCGGAGGCCTTTCGCAAATTTGTGGCCATTGGAACACCACAATGGAAGGTCCCAGGAAGGAAGTATTTCTCAGAGAAGGGCATCCCAGAGCTATATGGCCATGTTCAGCGGCAAGTGAATGTATCTCTGGCACACAGTGTCGGTGCCAAGATACATCTGACCACAGACACGTGGTCTAGCAAACACGGGCAGGGAAGGTATATCAGTTTTACTGCCCACTGGGTGAACCTTCTGACGGCCGTCAAGCATGTAACCCGTGGCACCCGTGTAGATTTGGTTTTACCGCCACGGATTGCATGCAGGCCTGACTCTTCTTCTCCTCCTCCTACTCCATCCTCCTCCCTCTCCTCCTCAGCTGCCTCCTCCTTTTCCGCTGCTAGCGTCTCTTCCACTGCACCGCCCAAGCTCCCCAGAACCTATTCCACATGCCAGGTGAGACGTTGCCATGCCGTGCTGCGTCTGTTGTGCCTGGAAGCAAAGAGCCACACTGGCCCGGCACTCCTTTCAGCTTTGCGTTCACAGGCAGATGAGTGGCTAACACCGCTCAATTTGACAGTTGGTAAAGTGGTGTGTGACAACGGTGCCAATCTGCTTAGCGCATTGAAACAGGGCAAAATCACGCACGTGCCGTGCATGGCACACGTCTTAAACTTGGTCGTGCAGCGATTCCTTGTCAAATACCCTGGGGTCCAGGACATCTTGCGGCAGGCAAGGAAAATCTCGGCCCATTTCAGAAGATCTTACACGGCCATGGCTCGCCTTGCTGACATTCAGCGGCGACACCATCTGCCGGTCAGACGTCTTATTTGCGATTGCCCGACGCGATGGAACTCAACCTTCTATATGCTTGATAGGCTGCTCCAGCAGAAACGTGCAGTTAACGTCTACCTGTATGAACTCTGCGAAAGAAACGGTTCTGGGGAGCTGGGTTTTTTTTCACCGCGCCAGTGGCTGCTCATGCGCGACACATGCAGACTTCTGCGGCCATTTGAGGAGATCACCAAACTGGTCAGTCGCAGCCATGGCGCCATCAGTGACATGGTACCTTATGCCTTCTTTCTGGAGCGTGCATTGCGTCGTGTCATTGATCAGGCTGTGGAGGAGCAGGAGCGGGAAGATGAGGAAGTCGCAATGCTGGATGAATTCCCAGGGGGGGCTACTCTATCTGAGACAAGTCAACAACAGGAGTCTGATGAGGAGTCAGAGGAGGATGGTGCCGGGGCGGATGAGCAGGAGCAAGAAGAGCATGCTTTAAACCTTTCTGGGATCCCTGTTGTGCGAGGATGGGGAGAGGAGAATGAAGAGGACGACATTATCCTGGATGATGAGCAGGAGCCAGGCCACCACACCGCTTCCACTTTAGTGCAAATGGGGGCCTTCATGCTCCAGTGTTTTAATAGGGACCCCCGTATAAAAAGCATGAGGGTCAAGGACCAGTACTGGGTGGCAACGTACTTAGACCCCCGGTACAAACACAAAATGGCGGAAATGTTACCGCCGTCGCAGAGGGCTGTCAGAATGCAGCACTTCCAGGCCTTGCTTCGAGAAATGCTGCATTCTGCTTTTGCGTGCGCTGGCAGAGGAGCAATTCCCACTCCCAGAGAAGGATTTGCGGGTACCAATCCAACAGCGCCTGCAAGAAGAGGCCGGTTTGAAGATGTGTTGGTGACTTCGGATATGAGGTCATTCTTTCAGCCGACCCATCGACAGGTGTCATCCGGATCCAGCATCAGGGAACGCCTAGACCGTCAGGTGTCCGACTACATTGGGTTAACGGCCGATGTGGACGCTCTGAGGAGTGATGAACCCCTAGACTACTGGGTGGGCAGGCTTGACCTCTGGCCAGAGCTTGCCCAATTTGCAATCGAACTGTTGGCTTGCCCCTCATCCAGTGTCCTGTCCGAAAGGACGTTCAGCGCAGCAGGGGGGATTGTGACCGATAAGCGTACTCGCCTAGCTCACC
This sequence comes from Lithobates pipiens, assembly GCF_037356315.1. Lineage (NCBI taxonomy): Eukaryota > Metazoa > Chordata > Amphibia > Anura > Ranidae > Lithobates > Lithobates pipiens. The sequence goes on from NW_027507764.1 coordinate 524,374,200, forward strand.
ACAGTGTTAACTACCTCACATTTCTAAAAATGAATGAGGCATGGATCTCGGAGGAATTCAACACATGTGATCAGTAGACCATGTATATGTCTATAAACAATTTTTGGAATCAAGCACACAGACCTTCTTAATTCATTTGGCTCACTTCCCTGACCCAAAAAAGCACACCGTACTATATGCCCCTACCCTCCTCTTTGAAGAGGTTGAGCGGTGTCATATTTCTACTGGGGCTGCTTATTATGAGGGGTTCCCACCATCCCTGTGCTGTGCTGACTTCCTCCTGGGTGTTCTTATTATGAGGGGCTCCCACCATCCCTGTGCTGTGCTGACTTCCTCCTGGGGGTTCTTATTATGAGGGGATCACACCATCCCTGTGCTGTGCTGACTTCCTCCTGGGGCTGCTTACGGTGCTGCTGTCAGCGCTGTATGTCACGGAGCTGCTGTCAGCGCTGTATGTCACGGAGCTGCTGTCAGCGCTGTATGTCACGGAGCTGCTGTCAGCGCTGTATGTCACGGAGCTGCTGTCAGCGCTGTATGTCACGGAGCTGCTGTCAGCGCTGTATGTCACGGAGCTGCTGTCAGCGCTGTATGTCACGGAGCTGCTGTCAGCGCTGTATGTCACGGAGCTGCTGTCAGCGCTGTATGTCACGGAGCTGCTGTCAGCGCTGTATGTCACGGAGCTGCTGTCAGCGCTGTATGTCACGGTGCTGCTGTCAGCGCTGTATGTCACGGAGCTGCTGTCAGCGCTGTATGTCACGGAGCTGCTGTCAGTGCTGTATGTCACGGAGCTGCTGTCAGCGCTGTATGTCACGGAGCTGCTGTCAGCGCTGTATGTCACGGAGCTGCTGTCAGCGCTGTATGTCACGGTGCTGCTGTCAGCGCTGTATGTCACGGAGCTGCTGTCAGCGCTGTATGTCACGGAGCTGCTGTCAGCGCTGTATGTCACGGAGCTGCTGTCAGCGCTGTATGTCACGGAGCTGCTGTCAGCGCTGTATGTCACGGAGCTGCTGTCAGCGCTGTATGTCACGGTGCTGATGTCAGTGCTCTGTATTACGGTGCTGCTGTCAGTGCTCTGTATCTCCTGCACCCTCTTGTTTGCCTACCCTGGTCCCTGACCTTCCCTCTCCTCCATTGCCTTCATTAGCTCCATAGTCCTGAATTGTCAGAACAATTTCCCAAATAAAAAAAAAATGCTTGTAGTTATCGATCCCAAATTCACCTCATACATGTATTATGCTATTGTCCAGGTGGTGGGACTACGTGCTACCCCCTAATAATTACCCCGTGGCCGCAAATTCGACCTAAAGGTTTGCGAAATTCGCCTCCCATTGAAGTCAATGGAGCCCGCGGCGAACGGTCGTTTTCGCGAACGTTTGTGTCCGTTCGCGTTTCGCGTTCGCGAAACGTCCCGTCGGAAGTTCGTCCATCACTAGTTGAGACAGTCCTTCCTGGAAGCTGTAAGAGAACAGGAACAGCTAGATGGGAGATGTTATCAGGCAACACAGGTGAGGGAACAGGTGGGACAAGGAGGCACTTACGCGTCTTGGCTGGGCAGGAACGAACAAAGTGCCCTGGTTCTCCGCAGTATAGGCAGAGATTGTTGACCCGACGACTCTGGCGTTCTTCTGGAGTCAAAGATGGGCGGAGTAGCCCCAGCTGCATGGGCTCCGGGGTGTCCAATGTGGATGCGACTGGAGCAGGCGGAGTTGGGTGACTAGGCACCCGTGGTAGCATCCAAATCGGACGGGAAGTTGCGGAAGATCGTTCTTGGCGGCGCTCCCTCAAACGCCTGTCAATCTGGATAGAAGCGTCTATCAGGGCCTCCAGGGTCTCGGGAACACCCACACGTGCCAGCTCGTCCTTCAGAGCCTCGGAGAGACCCGTGCGGAACTGGTACCGCAAGGCCGCGTTGTTCCAATCTGTGTCTGCACTCCATCGTCTGAACTCTGAGACGTAGTCCTCCACAGGTCTGCGACCTTGTTGCAGGGCATGTAGGGCTGCTTCTGCAGTTGCGGCTAACTGGGGGTCCTCATAGAGCCTGGACATTGCCTGGAAGAAGATGTCCATGGAGTCTAAAGATGAGTCCTTCCGTTCCAACAGACGGTGTGCCCAGGCCTGGGGTTCGTTGCTTAGCAGGGAGATGACAAATCCCACTTTCGTCGCTTCAAGAGAGAATGTTCTGGGTTGTAGGGCGAAATAGAGTTCGCAAGAGTTGCGGAACGCCCTGAACTTGCTCCGGTCTCCTGCGAATCGTTCCGGAGTTGGGACCCTGGGCTCAGGTGGGAGCATCACGACTGACGGTGGGGCATGGACCCCAGGAGCCACTGGTGCGGAGGCGGATAGCGCCTGGATTTGTTCCTCCAGTCTACCGTAGCCCTCTTGAAGGTTCTTAACTGCCTGGGTAAGGCCGGCCAGATGGTGGCAGAGCTCGTCCATGGGGGAGGCTCCCTGCGCAGGCTCGGACATGGCTGTCCAGTACTGTCACGTACCTAGTAGTTGAGCCTGGAATGCAGGGAGCGGCCCCTCGTATCCCCTGGTTAAAGAACCCCTGGAGGTGGAGACAGGTATTCAATAGCTCAGGGGGCACAAGTGCCTGGCAGGTAGTACTGGTCCGGAGAATCAGCTGGGCACCGACAGCAAGTTGGCAGAGCAGGAGGTGCTTGACTGTAGCGGGCAGGCACAAGTGCGGAGACTGGCTGGAGAGCAGACGTCCGGTAACACAGGAACTCAGACAGGCAACAGGAACAGCGGAGTCGGGTACAGGCCGGGTCAGCAGGAATCGGTCAGCAAGGTACAGAGGATGAGGCAGAGACATGGTCAGACAAGCAGAGGTCGTAGGCAGGCAGCAACGGATCAGGGTCAAGGAACAAGCCGGATATCAGGAACCAAGTTAACGGGTACAGATACTGGAAGCAAGATCACGGACACGCTGTAGACTGGACAGCACGGGTAGGAGGGAGCCAGTGACTAAAGAAGGCCTTAGGGCGCCAAACGGACGTACGACGGGTCAGCGCGCCCTTGCACGTACACGTGCACCCGTTCGTGACCTGCGTGCGTGTGTGTGCGCGTTCGCGTCGACGCGAAAGCGTTCGTTCGCTTTAGCGCGCGTCCAAGGGGAACGGCGGACTCTCCACGACGGGTTCCGACGGGTAAGACTCCTGTGTTTGGCCGAAACGTCAGAGTGGTCGTGACAGGAACATTCTTCTCACTGATCTCCAATGTAAGGAACATTCTTCTCACTGATCACCAATGTAAGGAACATTCTTCTCACTGATCACCAATGTAAGGAGCATTCTTCCCACTGATCACCAATGTAAGGAACATTCTTCTCACTGATCACCAATGTAAGGGACATTCTTCTCACTGACCACCAATGTAAGGGACATTCTTCTCACTGACCACCAATGTAAGGAACATTCTTCTCACTGATCTCCAATGTAAGGAACATTCTTCTCACTGATCACCAATGTAAGGAACATTCTTCTCACTGATCACCAATGTAAGGAACATTCTTCTCACTGATCACCAATGTAAGGAGCATTCTTCCCACTGATCACCAATGTAAGGAACACTCTTCTCACTGATCACCAATGTAAGGAATATTCTTCTCACTGATCACCAATGTAAGGAACATTCTTCTCACTGATCACCAATGTAAGGAGCATTCTTCCCACTGATCACCAATGTAAGGAACATTCTTCTCACTGATCACCAATGTAAGGGACATTCTTCTCACTGACCACCAATGTAAGGGACATTCTTCTCACTGACCACCAATGTAAGGGACATTCTTCTCACTGACCACCAATGTAAGGAACATTCTTCTCACTGATCTCCAATGTAAGGAACATTCTTCTCACTGATCACCAATGTAAGGAACATTCTTCTCACTGATCACCAATGTAAGGAACATTCTTCTCACTGATCACCAATGTAATGAACATTCTTCTCACTGACCACCAATGTAAGGGACATTCTTCTCACTGACCACCCATGTAAGGAACATTCTTCTCACTGATCTCCAATGTAAGGAACATTCTTCTCACTGATCACCAATGTAAGGAACATTCTTCTCACTGATCACCAATGTAAGGAACATTCTTCTCACTGATCACCAATGTAAGGAATATTCTTCTCACTGATCACCAATGTAAGGAATATTCTTCTCACTGATCACCAATGTAAGGAACATTCTTCTCACTGATCACCAATGTAAGGAGCATTCTTCCCACTGATCACCAATGTAAGGGACATTCTTCTCACTGACCACCAATGTAAGGGACATTCTTCTCACAGACCACCAATGTAAGGAACATTCTTCTCACCGACCACCAATGTAAGGAACATTCTTATCACTGATCTCCAATGTAAGGAACATTCTTCTCACTGATCACCAATGTAAGGAACATTCTTCTCACTGATCACCAATGTAAGGAACATTCTTCTCACTGATCACCAATGTAATGAACATTCTTCTCACTGACCACCAATGTAAGGGACATTCTTCTCACTGACCACCAATGTAAGGAACATTCTTCTCACTGATCTCCAATGTAAGGAGCATTCTTCTCACTGATCACCAATGTAATGAACATTCTTCTCACTGACCACCAATGTAAGGAACATTCTTCTCACTGATCACCAATGTAATGAACATTCTTCTCACTGACCACCAATGTAAGGGACATTCTTCTCACTGATCACCAATGTGAGGAACATTCTTCTCACTGATCACCAATGTAAGGAGCATTCTTCCCACTGATCACCAATGTAAGGAACATTCTTCTCACTGATCACCAATGTAAGGGACATTCTTCTCACTGACCACCAATGTAAGGGACATTCTTCTCACTGACCACCAATGTAAGGGACATTCTTCTCACCGACCACCAATGTAAGGAACATTCTTATCACTGATCTCCAATGTAAGGAACATTCTTCTCACTGATCACCAATGTAAGGAACATTCTTCTCACTGATCACCAATGTAAGGAACATTCTTCTCACTGATCACCAATGTAATGAACATTCTTCTCACTGACCACCAATGTAAGGGACATTCTTCTCACTGACCACCAATGTAAGGAACATTCTTCTCACTGATCTCCAATGTAAGGAGCATTCTTCTCACTGATCACCAATGTAATGAACATTCTTCTCACTGACCACCAATGTAAGGAACATTCTTCTCACTGATCACCAATGTAATGAACATTCTTCTCACTGACCACCAATGTAAGGGACATTCTTCTCACTGATCACCAATGTGAGGAACATTCTTCTCACTGATCACCAATGTAAGGCCCCTTTCACACATACAGACGATATGTCCGTATTTCATCCATCCGTTTGCGGATGAAATATGGGCATACATGCTTCCCTATGGCATAGCGGGTGTCTGCGGATGAACATCTGCAGACTCCCGCTATTGTCCGCCTCCGCTACTGTCCGATTCTGCAGACGGAGGAAAATCCTATTTTTCTATCCATCTGCAGAGCGGATTCTTCTCACTGATCATCAATGCAAGGAACATTCTTCTCACTGATCACCAATGTAAGGAACATTCTTCTACTGACTATCAATGTAAGGAACATTCTTCTACTGACCACCAATGTAAGAAACATTCTTCTACTGACCACCAATGTAAGGAACATTCTTCTACTGACCACCAATGTAAGAGACATTCTTAGTGTACAGATGACAGTGTTAGAGCCCTTTCACACTGGGGCGGCGTGGTGCTATTTTTAGCAGCGATATTTGCCCGCCATGGGGGGGGGGGTTCCCCCTGCTAGCGGCCGAAAAGGTTAAAACCACCACAAAGCGATGCTGCTGCAGCAGCGCTATGCTGGCGGTATAGCTGTGCTGTGCCATTCATTTCAATGGGCAGGAGTGGTGGAGGAGCAGTACATACACTGCTCCTTCACTGCGCCAAAGATGCTGCTAGCCGGACTTTTTTTAGCGTCCTGCCAGTGCACCGCTCCAGTGTGAAAGCCATCAGGGCTTCACACTGGAGTGTGAGGAGCGGCTCTTTCAGGGCACTTTGCAGGCACTATTTTTAGCGTTATAGCGCCCCAGAGCACACCAGTGTGAAAGGGGTCTTAGGGATAAGCACCCAGTGTATACATTTCAGTGAATATATATATATATATATATATATATATATATATATATATATATATATATATATATATATGTTGAAAGGCCAGTATGGTGGCCTGTATTTATGGGAGGAGCCCGGAGGAGTAATTGATCAGCCCGTTCAGCTGTGTTCCTTGTCGGTTCCTGTGTGCAATACTAGCTACGCCACAGATCTAGGGCCGACTATTCGAGACCGTTCGATAGAATGAGTGCAGTGTTCGTGAGTTCTGTCTTCATTGAAGTCCTGTCTTCATCCTCGTGTTACAGTCGGTTTTGCCGTCGTGAGCGTTCGTGTATTGTCTGAGGCGTGACACTCGGAAACTTGTCGGTATCGTGCAACGCATCTGGTTCGGCGGTCACGGGTAGGGCTTCGGCTCCCATTTCTCATTTCATGTTATTCATGTCACTAAACTGTGATCTGTTGTTCTCACGAACCACTCACTGAAATATCACCTTTGTATTTTTTCCGATATCGTTCACGCGTTTGTTACCTCTAAACATTTGTGCTCCTCGCTTCTCGAAAGAAGTCGTGGTCATCCGTTCGTGACACCATATCGAGCATTTCATTTCACAAACCCGATATACCGACCAAATCCCTGGTCTCTACTGAAACGTCCGAATCGTTCGGTTCATTTCGAAATTCCCAATCAGAGGTTCTAAATTTTAATTAACCGGCTCATTTTAATCATTGCATTTCATTTCATTCTTCTCGAAAGAAGTCGTGGTCACTCATTCATGACACCACATCGAGCGTTTCATTTTTCAAACCTTCCGCATACCGACCAAATCACGGGTCCCTACGTCCGAATCGTTCGGATCATTTCGAAAATTCCCATACAGACGTCCTAAATTCTAAACTAACCGGAGAGTTTCAATCATTTCAATCATTTCGATCATTTCTATCATTTCAATCATTTTCGATCATTTCAATCATTTCATTTCATTTCAGTCACGAGTCGCGCTCCGATTCGAATCTAGTCGCATCTCCGATGCACCGATTCGCTCCGGTGTGCCCCAGTTGTTGGCCTCATTTCAATACATGCTCCAGGGACAGAATCATTCGCAGGTTCAGCCACGGTTTTCGATTCTTGTCTTTGTCATGGCATATCATTTCGTTTCACCTATCACGCTCCGACACGAATAGTCACACCTGTGCACTAATTCGTCTCGGCGTGCCCCAGGACTGGCCTCATTTCAGTACATGCTCCAGAGACAGGGTTCACCGTTGATTCTTGAGCGCAGTCGTTGATCCCTGTCTTTGTCATGGTATCATTTCGTTTCACCTATCACGCTCCGACACGAATAGTCACACCTGTGCACTAATTCGTCTCGGCGTGCCCCAGGACTGGCCTCATTTCAGTACATGCTCCAGAGACAGGGTTCACCGTTGATTCTTGAGCGCAGTCGTTGATCCCTGTCTTTGTCATGGGTATCATTTCGTTTCACCTATCACGCTCCGACACGAATAGTCACACCTATGTTCTAATTCGTCTCGGCGTGCCCCAGGACTGGCCTCATTTCAGTACATGCTCCAGAGTCCGTTTCGTGCTCAGTCGCAAAGTTACGGCATGGCGATTCGGGCCTCTGTCATGGCGGATTCACTCATTTCACTCATTTCACTGTCACCTCCTGCACCTCGGTTCAAACCCAGTTGTTTTACAAATTCGGGTTCTGGACGGGGGGCCATGCTCATTTGGCCTCATTTCACTAATTGCCTCATTTCAGTACATGCTCCAGAGTCCGGCTCGCTGTCAGTGGCGCCTGTGACACGACCGAGCTGCGCTTCTGCCATGGCAGGTTCTCATCAAAGGCAACATTTCATTTATGTTTGTTCATCTCATTTCATTTCATTTCATTTCATTTCAAAAAAGGAAAAAAAAAAAGGGGGGGAAAAGGGAAGAAATAATAATAATGGGAAAAAAAAAAAAAAGGGAAAAAAAAAAAAAATATAAAAAAAAAAAAAAAAAAAAAAACATTTCATTGTGTTTGTTTGTCTCATTTCATTTTTATGTCATTTCATTTCATTTCATTTCAAAGCTCACCGCATCCAATCACAAACATCCTGCAGTCACCACAAGCACACCCAGGCATAACTCCCTGCAATCATGGCAGACTCACATCCAAGCATAAACTTCTTGCAATCGTTGCAAACACGCATCCAAGCATAGACTTCTTGCAATAGTTGCTAGCACACATCCTAGCATAAACTTTGCAGTTGTCGCTAGCAAGCCCCAGGCACGAACCTAGTACTATCCTTGCTGGCAGGCAGTTCTGGCTGGCTCAGTGCGTTGCTGGGTAAGGCCTGGATATCTTCCTAACGTACGTAGTTTAACGGGGTGCTATATTGTAGGTAGGTTGATCCAGGGAGAAATCTGATCGCCGCTCGAGGGGTCAGGAAGGAATTTTTTCCCCTGCTGTAGCTAATTAGAGCATGCTCTGCGGGGGTTTTTTGCCTTCCTCTGGATCAGCTGTGGGGATAGCATTGGGTGTGTCGGGTTGTGCAATGTTGTTCGTCTAAATTGTTGATTTTGTCGTGGGCTGGGTGGACTTTGTCTTTTCAACCTAGCTAACTACGCATCCTAGCATAACTTCTTGCATTCGTAGCAAGCACGCATCTTGGCATAACTTATTCAGCCTTTTCAGGTCATACTGCTCATAGCCCTGTGTCCGGACGTCTGCGACACCACCGAGTCCAGCCACCACAAACACATCTCCAGTGACGTAAACTCCCTTGCTATCATTGTGAGCACACGTTTAAGCGCAACACTTGCTATCACGGCTAGGCGTGCAACTTAGCATAACTTGTGATCATTGCAAGCATTTTGTTGGCACTCAGCCACACATCATTTTCAGCGGTACTCATTTGGCCACTTAGCCCCGATGACTACGCCACTCGCCATCCCTGACGCTCATTTCTCCCGTTGGGCAGTTGAGTTCAGCTTCCGTCCTACACCAGAGGTCGAGTTGCCACACGCAGCTGGCTTCTTCTCATAACACGGTCAGGCTGTATCTAGCCAGCACCCGACATTTCTATCCTTACAGGACCCCGGTGAGCCGTCTGTGATGGCCCATACAGTAAGATCCCCTCTAACGGGTATCCAGAAACATCTGCCCGTAGCCAACGCTAGACGCTTGCTCATCACAACTGCCATCTTTAGGGACATGTAGAACATCCTCGCACGCCAGTTTCCCCCTTGACAAGCTGTCCCTATCAGGTCAGTTTTTCAAACACTTCACCCACACACAGGGGTATACCTAGAAGCAGCTTCAGTCTGTTTCGGGTATGCTCAGTTCTGTAATATGGTCATTCCCCAGGGTTGGTCTTTATGTCATGCATCCTCGTCTTCCCCTCCCAGATTCAGGGCCCCTGTCAGACCCTTAATCTGGATGCCACGGATCTTTCAATACCAGAGGTTCCGTTCTACGTAGATCGGTATATCATGTCTATATCGTCTATCTCGCCCCTATCACCCCAGCTAGTGACAGATGTAGCGACCATCACAGGCTTCGCTGCAATTTTTGGCCACCATCAGGCAACCAGCAGTGATTATTGTAAGATAGGTCTAAATCCCTAGCAGTCATGTCCTGCCTGGGCAGGCTGGTACAGCTGTCATTATAATTCAGTTTAAAGTTGACTATACGTTGTTCCTGGCCTAGAGCAATCTCGTAGCAGATGCGCTGTCGTATTTGACTGGAACCAATCCAGTGTCAGCCATTGTCCTTGGTCGGTCTCACCTAAACCCCGGTTTAGTACAATATCTACAAACAGCGACCAGACTCGTAAACGTCTCACTTTCTCGCAACATGCTCAAACTACCAGACAGCCTGGAGGGCCTTCAGAAATTCCGGACACACCACTCCTATGAAACCTCCAACATCAGGCGGTTACTGGCCTTTCGTCATATTGTCATACCTAGCTGCCTATCCCATAACACTGTTCGGCGATACCTAGCCGGCAGGCAACATTTCTTGTCCTTACCGGACCCCGCAAACCTTCTTTATTCATGTCCCACGCTGGTTGAACCATGCTTCATGAAGTCCAGGAAATCCAACCGATGGTCGGTGACAAATGCTTACCCGAACGGGTGACATCCTTAAGGGTATTCCGACCATCCTGACTATCCCCTCGTTTGTTCTCTCCCCTAGTATGGTCCTACAAGCAGCCAGGTGTTGGCCTACTACAGATACCTGTGACCTGGAAAGTTCACCAGCAGGCCGAGAGCTATGTAGACGCTACTTAGCCTGATACAAAGATCACTTCGTACTTCCCCTAGCGGTTTCAAAGAGCAGCAAGTAAGCTCCAGCGTAGACATCCACTTTTACATAATCGGTAACAGCGGGTCCCCAGACATGTCATTGAATAGCTAGGCAGGTAGGAGTCTGCCTGCTTCACCCAGTACAGCCACAATCCTCAGGTGGTAATAGCTCAGGCATCTGTTAACTCACTCAGTGATCTAACTCAATCGATAAAGAACAATTCCCTACCAGTATGTTTTTGCCCCCTTATTTTGGTATACCGTACGGTAGACCAGGGCACACCTTCAGGTCTATGTCAAGTGGTGAGTTATGTTAACCCTGTTTGTCATCGTTATACGTATCGGACATAGGGCTCTGAACCATAAGTTGAAAGGCCAGTATGGTGGCCTGTATTTATGGGAGGAGCCCGGAGGAGTAATTGATCAGCCCGTTCAGCTGTGTTCCTTATCAGCCAGCACGGTGGCCGGAATTTGGGAGGAGCCCGGAGGGGTATTTAATCAGCTCATTCTGCTGTGTTCCTTGTCGGTTCCTGTGTGCAATACCCACCCTCCCATCCCCTTTTTAGGGCATTTCTCAAGGCATCATACTCCTCACAGAGTACTCATTTCACTTCATTTCATGTTCATTTCATTTAATCCTCATTTCTTATCTAGGGTATGCCCCCTTATTTTGGTATACCGTACGGTAGACCAGGGCACACCTTCAGGTCTATGTCAAGTGGTGAGTTATGTTAACCCTGTTTGTCATCGTTATACGTATCGGACATAGGGCTCTGAACCATAAATATATATATATATATATATATATGGAATAACACTCACTTAGCCCTAGTTCACACTGACAGCGGGAAAGAAAGTGTGCGAGTTCAGCTTAACTCGCACAATTTCAGAACCGCATGTCAGTATGAGTTTGACAGCGATTTCAAAGACATCTGTGCGGGTTGCTGCACAGATGTCTATGGAAATCGCACCCAGAAGTCGCCCAAAGTAGTACAGAAAATACTTTTGGGAATCAGTGTGATGCTGCAAATGCAGCATCACACTGATTCAGGTAGTGCCATTGCCGGCAATTTGCCATGCAATTTCACATGTTAAATCGCATGCCAAATTGCTCCAATGTGAACCAAGGCTAAGTGATATTCCCTATATATAACACTGATATCTATACACTGAGTGGCATTCAGTGTAACAGATATCAGTGTGCACTAGTGAATAGCACCTGGTAAATAGGCACATGGCAAGAGGAAAGGAAAAAGAACACATTCATACTACACTAAGGCCGCGTACACACGGGGGGATTGTCTGCCCAACTTAGTCCGCTGAAACGTGTTTCAGCAGACAATCCGCTCGTGTGTGGGCTTCAGCGGACTTTTTCAGCGGACAGTCTGGCGGACTAAGTCTTTCGTAATTTCCGTAATTTTGTCCGTCCAAACTTGGTTTCAGCGGACAGTCCGCTCGTGTGTAGGCAAGTTGGACGGACTAAGTATGGCGCATGCTCAGAAAGGATTTACACGCCGAAGGTTGCATTGCAGTGTATTGGACGTCGAATTTCTAGTCCCGTCGTACGTGCCGTACACGTCATCGCGCAAGCTTTCGGCGGACTGTCTGCTCATCGTGTGTGGTCAAGTCCGTTCATTCAAAAGTAGGACGGATTGTCTGTCGGATTGTCTGACGAACTTAGTTGGGCAGACAATCCGCCCGTGTGTACGCGGCCTAACTGTAACTGCTGTCTGTGCTGTCATTATCACACTGACCTGCTGCTGTGCACAAGGCAGGTCAGTGTGGGTGGCCAATTCCACGAGGAGTTAACTCTGTGCCTGTGGGCTCTGTCCTCTGTGTGCAGTCTGCAGGCTCCAGCTCCATATCTCCCGTGTGGCAGTGATGTGTGTGGCCCCGCCCCCTCTGCTGAATGCCTCCGGGGAGAGAGGTGGCCAGAGCGCCTGTCTCTGCAATTATTCCCGCACGGCTGACGTGATAGGGATCCATCATGGCACTAAGTCTTAAGATCATCTATTCCATTCCCGGCCAGCTCGCTCCTCTCCTCTGGCTCTGCATGAGCAAATGCCAGCGCTAGCAAGGATGTGTTCACTGGTTCCTCGGGGGTATAGTCTTAGTCTCACTCTCTCTCCAATTCTGCATTTTAAGATGCGATCATGCGGGCACCTCAAGGGGCAGACTGAGCCGGGCCCCCCCACCTCGGGGCCCTCGGTCGGCGACCGAGTGACCGAATGGTCAGTCCGCCCCTGATAAATTATAAGAATACCCTGCAGTCATGTAGAGATGTCCATAAACCCTAAGTATTCTTCTACTTATACCCACTACACTTACAAGGAAAAGGGGCACATCATTTCACAATCCACACATTCTGCTTTGGATTTCAAAAATAAAAATACATAAAAACAAAAGGACCAACAATATGTATGATGGACCAGAAAGCACTCGGCCATCAAAAACTATAAACCAACTGGCTGCAGGCAGCATCTATCCTAACAGGGTGTGTGGGCTTGATGTGATGGGTCTGTTATATTTAAATGTTATTATTACTCTCACATCATGGACCACACATTAAGTTATTATCAGACTTTAATATTTCATTTCTGTAGAAAAACTTTATGTATCCCATCCATCTTGGCTTTGTTAAACATTATCGCAGCTGTATTTAAATTAACAACATCATCTTAATCTTTCCACTCAATAAATGTAAAATTACAAAATTGTTATCTTAATCTAAACTAATCCAATTTTTACCAATTTCCCCATTAACCTGAATTTAATTTCCAACCAAAGGTTGTCTAAACCAGTTTCAATATATCTATATTTATTAATAAAATTGTTAAACTCATATTAGAAATGAATACTCATATGATAATTTTAATATGACACACTAATATATATGCACAGATAAATGTCCTTAAAGGGGGACATATTACTTAATTTTACTCAATTTCTCTCTTTTTTTAATGCACTGTTTCCACGATCACAGCATATTCAATTAGTGTAAGACATGGTTAATTGTAACCTTAATTTTACCATGTTTGGAAAACAGATTCAAAAATAATTGTGATCACATTGTTTATCATTAGATTCTTTAACCCGGCACATTTTGTTATAAATGTTTTGTCTAAAAAACTGAAATTGGCATGGTGTCCTTCCAGCTTATCACCAACCTCTCATCCCAGCTACATACTTTCAGGAGAGCACAAAGGAGGGGGTCACATTTGCGTACGTGACACACACAAGTGATAGAACTAAAGGTTCCAGCATTCACAAACATACTCAAATATATCTCTAAAATTGCTTACATTATTCCCATTTGTACACAACACATACATATCATTCTCTCACTTTCTTTTAATGCTTTTTAACCACTTGCTTACTGGGCACTTAAACCCCCCCTCCTGCCCAGACCAATTTTCAGCTTTCAGCGCTGATGCACTTTGAATGACAATTGCGCGGCCATACAACACTGTACCCAAATGAAATTTTTATCATTTTTTTCCCGCAAATAGAGCTTTCTTTTGGTGGTATTTAATTACAGCTGGGAGTTTTATTTTTTCCTAAACAAACAAAAAAAGATGCAAAATAAATAAATAAATAAATCATGTTTAATAGTTTGTTATAAAATTTTGCAAACAGGTCATTTTTCTCCTTTATTGAAATGCGCTGATGAGGCGGCACTGGTGGGCACTGATGGGCGGCACTGGTGCGCTGATGAGGCGGCACTGGTGGGCACTGATGGGCGGCACTGGTGGGCACTGATGGGCGGCACTGGTGGGCACTAATAGGCACAGTTAAGGCGACACTAATAGGCACAGATAAGGTGGCACCGATAGGCACAGATAAGGCAGTACTGATGGGCACAGATAAGGCGGCACTGATGGGCACTGATAGGTGGCACGGATGGGTGGCACAGATGGGTGGCACGGATGGGTGGCACTAAGGGGCACTGATAGGTACCACTGATAGGTGGCTCTGCTGGGCACTGATGGGCGGCACTGATGGGCACTGATGGGCACTGGTAGATGACACTAATGGGCACGGATATGTGGCACTGAGGTGCAGCAATGTTGTTGAGGCAGATTGTGGGCACTGATAGGTGGCACTGTGGGCACTGATAGGTGGCACTGTGGGTACTGATGTATGGCACTGTGGGCACTGATGTATGGCACTGCTGAGTGGCATTATGGGCACTGATGGGTGGCACTGTTGGGTGGCACTTTATTAATGCTCTGGGGGTTACTGGCAGGGGGCAGGTGGGCACTGATACACTGGCCATGATCGGCATTAATGTCCCGATCACGGCCACCGGTGATCGGCTTTTTTTTTCTTTCTCAGCTGACAGCTGACAGCGCGAGGAGGAAAAATAGCCGATTACCGGCTCTGTTTTGTCACATGATCAGCTGTCATTGGCTGACAGCTGATCACGTGGTAAAGGGTCGGGATCGACCCCTTGCTCGGATCAGTGATCAGGCGAGTCTCATTGACTCGCCGATCACAGAGCGCGCCGCGCGCGCCCCTCAGGGGGTGCGCAGGCCGCTCGTGCACAGGACGGCGTCAATAGACGTAGTCCCGGCACAGGAGATCCGCGCTGTAGCCGTCATTCGGCTATTAGGGATGAGCTTCGTGTTCGAGTCGAACGTACGTTCGACTTGAACATTGGCTGTTCGTCCGTTCGGCGAAATCCGAACACTTGGTCCGTTCGCGTCAAAATTCGCATGGCGCTCACGGCCCACAATGCACTGCGATGGCGCAGTGCATTGCTGGCTCATGATTGGCCAAGCATGCACTGTGACCCCGCATGCTTGGCCAATCGCAGCGCCAGCAGCGAGGAGAGCCATGATTGGCCACAGGCAGGATGCCTGTGGCCAATCATAGCTCAGGCTGTGTAGTGCACGCCCCACACTATATAAGGCCGCCATTGAGGCGGCCTCGTGTAGTGTGTTAGCATCTGAAGCAGTGGGTGTTCTGTGTACCTTCAACACAGTACACACCGATCGTTTTTGGCTGATTTCCTATCTTGCTGTTGTGTAGTGGTTATTGTCTGTGCCCTGACCGCAGTATACATCACTATATTCACTATTCACTTCACTATATTTATATATCTTTAATAATAAAGCTTGCAGTCAGTAGTGTTAGGAGATGCTGTCTGCGTGCTCTGTACCCAGTACATACCGTTATAATCCACCTACATAGCTGTTCTCTATTTGAGCCCAATTGCCATCTGCAGGAGTTATTGGAAGTTGTGTGTGCCTCCAGCACAATATAAACTACTCAACTGCTGTTTTACCCAACTCCCTTCAGGCCATTACCATGTCTGGAAGGCCAGCAAGGAGAGGCAGACAGGCGCGAGCCGATAAAAGAGGGCAAGCAGGCTCTGTGTCTAGAGACAACAGTGCTGGTCGTGGACGCGGTGCATTGTCATCAGTACGTGGCCATGGGACATGCTTGTCCTTCTTTTCGGCAGCTGGACATGTTGAACCGCAACATGCCAACGACTTGGTAGAGTGGATGACCAAGCCCTCTTCATCCTCCTCATCCTCTCTCACCCAGTCTCAGGGTAGTCGCAAAGCAGCTGCCAACGCATCGTCTTCCCTCCTCTCAATGTCATCATCAGTGACTCCTTCCCTAGACCCACCACGTCCTCCTGAGGAGTCTCCTGAACTCTTTGAGCACAGTGTTGGGTACATGCTCCAGGAGGATGCCCAGTGTTTGGTGGGCTCTGATGATGACACTCAGCTAGAGGAAGGCAGTAGCGTGAGCGCAGAGAGAGGGGATGCTCAAGAAGGACAGCAATCTGGCAGTCATGTTCCACAAGCTGCAGCATACTGCCAGGTTTGCTACAGCGATGAAGAGGGAGGGGATGATGAGGGCACTGACTCCACGTGGGTGCCTGGAAGGAGGGAGGAGGAGGAGGAGGAGGAGGCACATGTCCAACGAGGCAGGATGCCCTCCGGGGGCCAGCTTAGGGGCAGCACACCGACTGAATCACACCGCAGAGCTCTGCCTGTGCAGAGCGCTGCCTCTGTGCGTTATTCTAAAAGTTCTTTGGTGTGGGCCTTTTTTGAGACGAGTGCATCAGATCGCACCGCTGCTATTTGCAACATATGTCTCAAGCGTATCTCACGTGGCCAAAACATCAGCCGCTTGGGCACCACATGCTTGACCAGACATATGTTGACCTGCCATGCAGCTCGTTGGCAAGCGTACCTCAAAGACCCACACCAAAGAACAAAGCGGACCTCTCATTGCTCCTCATCAGCTGGCATCTCCAACCCCACTAGACCTTCAGTCCTCTCTGAAACCTGCTCTGAGAGGAATGAAGGTGTAGAATTAGGTGTGTCACAGCCAAGTGCTTCCGGGAACTCTGCTAGCGGTACACCCACGTCCGATTATAGCAGGCAAATGTCCCTGCCCCAGCTGCTGGACCGGCGGAAGAAGTTTACTCCCAGCCATCCACATGCCCAGCGGTTGAATGCTAGCTTGGCTAAATTGCTAGCACTTCAACTGCTGCCTTTTTAGTTGGTAGACTCGGCCCCCTTCCGTGAGTTTGTACAATGTGCGGTTCCTCAGTGGCAGGTCCCCAAACGCCACTTTTTCTCACGGAAGGCGATTCCGGCTCTCTACCGGCATGTGGAAGGCAATGTCCTTGCCTCGCTGGACAGGGCGGTCAGCGGTAAGGTGCATATTACCGCTGACTCATGGTCCAGCAGGCATGGACAGGGACGTTACCTGTCTTTCACGGCCCATTGGGTCACTCTTCTGGCTGCTGGGAAGGATGCAGGGCAAGGTGCAGTAGTGTTGGAGGTTGTTCCGCCACCACGCCTCCAAAATGCTACTATTGGTTGTGACACACCTCTCTCCTCCACCCCCTCCTCTTCTTCTTCCTCCATGGCCTCTTCCAGTGCTCTGTCCTCAGAACCAGCGGTGCTCCGTAGGCGTTCCAGGGGCTACGCAAGTACGCAGGCAAAACAATGCCATGCCGTGCTTGCGCTGGTTTGTTTGGGGGACAGGAGCCACACTGGGGCGGATGTTTTGTCAGCTCTGCAGGGGCAGGCCGAGAGGTGGTTGACGCCACGCCAGCTTAAGCCAGAAATGGTGGTTTGCGACAATGGCACCAACCTCCTCTCCGCCCTCCGACAGGGACAACTGACCCATGTGCCCTGTGTAGCTCACGTCCTTAACCTGGTGGTGCAGCGGTTCTTGGGCAGGTACCCCGGCTTACAGGATGTCCTGAAGCAGGCCAGGAAAGTCTGTGTGCATTTCCGCCGATCATTTAATGCCTGTGCTCGGCTGGCTGAGCTCCAAAAGGAGTTGAACCTGCCCAAGAACCGCCTTATATGTGACATGCCCACCAGATGGAACTCAACATTGGCCATGCTGCAGCGGCTGCACACGCAGCAGAGGGCCATCAATGAGTACCTGTGCGACTACGGCACCAGGACAGGGTCAGGGGAGCTTGGTTTTTTCTCACCACGCCAGTGGGGCATGATCAGGGATGCATGCACTGTCCTGTCACCGTTTGAGGAGGCCACAAGGATGGTGAGCAGTGACAGTGCATGCATCAGTGACACTGTACCTCTTGTCCACCTCTTGGAGCATACGCTGCGTGAAATAATGGACAGGGCACTTGAGGCAGAACAGAGGCAGGAAGAGGAGGACTTCCTTGCCTCTCAAGGCCCCCTTTATCCAGACAGTGTTCCTGCTGTGCCACCCATCACAGAGGAAGAGGATGAGGAGGAGGAAGAGGAGGAGGAGGATGATTGTGTCAGCATGGAGGTGGAGGCTGGCACTCAGCATCAGCAGCAGCAGCAGCAGTCTTATAGGGATGATTTACAGTCCCAAGAAACACGTGGACTTGTACGTGGCTGGGAGAAGGTAGCTGCGGATCATGTTGTCCTTAGTGACCCAGAGGACTCCGGACCGAATGCCTCAGCTAACCTACGCTGCATGGCCTCCCTGATCCTGCAAAGCCTGCGGAAGGATCCTCGTATTCTTCGGATCAAGGAGAGGGACCATTACTGGCTGGCCACTCTCCTTGATCCACGGTACAAGGGTAAGGTTGCCGACCTTATCTTGCCATCGCAGAGGGAGCAGAGGATGAGACATCTCCGGGAGGCCTTGCAGAAAGCTCTGCGCAACGCGTTCCCAGAGACTGGGAGGTTACAAACTCCTGGTCCTGGACAACGTGTTGCTGAGGCATCGGTCAGAAGGAGCGGTGGAGAAGGTGGCCGTCTGACTGATGCTTTCAGACAATTTTTTAGTCCGCAGACCCAAGGTATGATTGGTTCCAGCACCCATCGCCAGCGTCTGATTTACATGGCGCAGGAATACCTAGGGGCAAGGTCAGACTTGGACACCTTTCCCACCGAAAATCCTCTGGCTTACTGGGTCTTGAGGATGGATCACTGGCCAGAGCTTGCACAGTATGCAATTGAGCTACTGGCCTGTCCTGCATCCAGCGTTCTTTCGGAACGCACCTTCAGTGCTGCTGGTGGCTTTGTTACCGATCACAGGGTGCGCCTGTCCACCGAATCAGTTGATCGACTGACCTTCATCAAGATGAATCAGTCTTGGATCACCCACAGCTACCAAGCACCTGAAGCTGATGTAACCGAATAATTTTTTTTAAAATACCACATCCCTTCAAGACTGCCTATGCTGATGCTGAGTGACTGTCCTGTTATGTTGATTGTCTATCCTCTTCCTCCTCCGCTGATATGTTGGAAGAACATTTTTGGTTCTGGGTGATGCCAGCAGCCCAATTTTTCTGCCCCTGTTTAACAGGGGCGTTTAATTACAATTTTTGATGCAATGCTTTGCAGCAGGGCTAATTCCTGCAATAAAACTAGAGTATATGGCAGAGGTTGCAGTGTGGTGGCACCAGCACCAGTGCCTAAGGCCCAATTTTTCTGCCCCTGTTTAACAGGGGCGTTTAAGTACAATTTTTGATGCAATGCTTTGCAGCAGGGCTAATTCCAGCAAAAAAACTAGAGTATATGGAAAAGGTTGCAGTGTGGTGGCACCAGCAGCAGTGCCTAAGGCCCAATTTTTCTGCCCCTGTTTAACAGGGGCGTTTAAGTACAATTTTTGATGCAATGCTTTGCAGCAGGGCTAATTCCTGCAATAAAACTAGAGTATATGGCAGAGGTTGCAGTGTGGTGGCACCAGCACCAGTGCCTAAGGCCCAATTTTTCTGCCCCTGTTTAACAGGGGCGTTTAAGTACAATTTTTGATGCAATGCTTTGCAGCAGGGCTAATTCCAGCAAAAAAACTAGAGTATATGGAAAAGGTTGCAGTGTGGTGGCACCAGCAGCAGTGCCTAAGGCCCAATTTTTCTGCCCCTGTTTAACAGGGGCGTTTAAGTACAATTTTTGATGCAATGCTTTGCAGCAGGGCTAATTCCTGCAATAAAACTAGAGTATATGGCAGAGGTTGCAGTGTGGTGGCACCAGCACCAGTGCCTAAGGCCCAATTTTTCCGCCCCTGTTTAACAGGGGCGTTTAAGTACAATTTTTGATGCAATGCTTTGCAGCAGGGCTAATTTCAGCAAAAAAACTAGAGTATATGGAAAAGGTTGCAGTGTGGTGGCACCAGCAGCAGTGCCTAAGGCCAAATTTTTCTGCCCCTGTTTAACAGGGACATGTAATTACAATTCTTGATATAATATTTCACAGGAGGGCCCCTTCCTGTGCCCACCCAGAATAACGGTGAGGACTTATAGTGTTGTGGCACCAGCACCACAACCACCAAAGGTCCATTTTTCTACCACTGTTCAACAATGGCATGTAATTACAATTCTTGATATAATCGTTCACAGCAGGGCGCTCCAGCGCCCACCAAGAGTCACTTTGAGGGCTTACAATGTTGTGGCAAAACCAACACCTTGTTCCGCCATTTCTGCAGAGCATATAGGGCAGGCCCCTACTTTCAAACATCCAACTTACAAACATCTCCTACTTGCAAACGCAAGGAGACAGCAGCAAGTGAGATGAAAAAAGATGGACGACAAAACAAATTATACAGGGGTGATAACCCTTCCCTATGTTTTCCAAAAAGCTTAAAAATAGTTTTTTTGACTGGAGCTACACTTTAAAAATGTACCAGTTGAAAATTACAAACAGATTCAACTTAACACAACAAACCTACACAGTCCCTGTCTTGTTTGCACCGCCTGTATACTGCTGTTCTGAGTATATAGGGCCTGGGGGCCACACGCATTTCCTTTTTTTAATATGGGTACAGGGTTCCCCTTAATATGTGTACAAGACCCAAATAGGCTGGTAATGGGCAGGGAGGGCTACCCATGCCATTTTTCTCAATGATTTTCAACCATATTGCAGGAACCAGATATAACATTAAAACCGCAAGCAGTTTTAAATGGTGTTATTTCCGTGTAATTTTGTGCAGGGACTGTTCAAAACACGGGAAACACGTGGCACTTCACAGGCATACTACAGACACCCCACAGGCACCATATTTAAAGGAATATTTCACTTTTTTTTTTTCACTTTAATCGTCATTAAAATCAGTGCTCCCGCAAAAACGGCCGTTTTTAAAACTTTTTTTTGCATTGACCCATGTCCCCTGGGGCAGGAGCCAGGTCTCTAAAACCCTTTTTAGGACAGTATCTTACATATTAGCCGTTAAAATTAGCACTTTCCATTTCGAACGTTCGAGTCCCATAGACTTTAATGGGGTTCTAACGTTCGTGACGAACGTGGGGTCCGTTCGAAAGTTCTGGTGCGAACCGAACCGGGGGGTGTTCGGCTCATCCCTATCGGCTATAGCGCGGATCTCAAGAGGTTAATACTTCCTTGCTTAAATTTCTGCTTTCTTTATTTTGTTCTGATATCCTTTGCATCCAATGTATTGTAATACCATACTTCACATACTGTACCTTCTATGATCAGACGGGCAGCTATAATGCTCATCCCATCTTCCCTCTCTGACAACATATAAAGCATTTTGTTTTAACTCTCATTACTGTTTCTTGACTTTACTAGTTGTAGTGCCTGACCCCAAATTCATCCCACAACTTAACATCAAAAAGTCCCTTTCTGTCTAGTGTTAATTGTCACCCTTGATCCATCCTGCTCACATAGATAGCTGTTTCTCTAGCTGTATACTCTGCATGATTCTTTGTCCCTGTGGACTTTGGTGGTAACCCAGTTACCCTTTGTGGATCCCTGCCCACTTTAACCATTAATCTAGGGCTCAGTATAGGCAGAACCGCACCTTCGGTTCATATATAGCGCTCCTCTTGAGCTGGGCCTTTTTGAGGGTCTCTTAACCTTCATTCCCTTACTTAATTTAATGCCCATAATGACTGGCCAGTCTTCTCTACGTGTGCCTATACCCTCTTGCCTCTAAACTACTTTATCTAGCAGATGTACTACATATACCTGTGAACAGCACTATTCTTCTCTTTCTCTATAACACTCCGATGGACAGTAGACAGTGACAACATAACCACCAATCAAAACAGTTTGATTAAGGGGAGTAAAATAAGTACCCTTTGTCCCAAAAATGCCTTACCGATTAAGGAAGTCTGATAACTCAAATGTAAGCAAAAGGCTTACCTCGGGCGGCTGATTATCAGAAATTCCCGGGTCATCTCAAGCTCCTTGTTTCGGATACTCAGGGTCACCTGATAACCCCTCCTGGCTGGCTCGCCACCTGAAATGGATATTCTATAGATAGGCAACTCCTATGCTCACATTGATTAGTGGTTCCAAATTAATAACTACTGCAGTAGGGAACAGACACAAAAGATACGCTCAGCATCTTTCCAAATAACCGTTCTCCTTTATTATGACGCATTTGAAGGTTTTTATACACATGATTACGTAGGTATCACATTAATATTACAATTGTACGTTTATGGTAACAAGAGGCGTTACATAGGCAGGCTAATTCTAATCAGGACTCGAAAGAATGCAAAACATGTACTGAAAACATTGTTAGTGCCATGTGCACAGTGAGGGCATCATGCAATACATATAAAATAGAATACAATTATATACAGAACCTACAAATTTCCATTACAATGGTCATAGGAGAAGTGCCCCCTTACACTGGTGGTCAGGGGGAAGAATACCCTTGTTACATGTAACAGTAGCTATGCATCCTCATTACATTGCCAAGCTGGCTGGAACTCTCAACAGAGACACAGCTTGTCAGGCTCTCAGGAGTGATTTCCCCTATCCCTTTTCTTCTCACAGAAAAGCATGCAGCAAAAAATCTAAATTTCTCCTAACTTTGTCCAGCATCTTTTTTTTTTTAACATGTTTTTGAGCATCTTGTTGAATCTCTCCACAGGACCATCAGTTTTGGGGTAATAGACAGAGGTACGGAAATTGGGAGATTTTGAACAACTTACACAATTCATTAGTGACTCTGGACATAAATGGTGTGCCTTGATCCTTTAATATTCCTTTTGGAACAGCCACACAACTAAATACCTGGACAAGCTCTTTGGCAATAGACTTGGCTGAGGTATTACGCAAGGGAATGGCTTCAGGAACATCTGGGAGATGGGTGGCTTGTCCATACTGTACAACCACAGATGAACCCGTTGAGCCCGGAGCGCAATGGTGATGAGCAGGCTTGCAAGCATCTCAGCCCTCAGCATCTCATAATCCTGGGCATAATAGGCCTTTTAGGGTTAACCTGTCAGAAAAGGTGCGAGCAGTCCTGCCCATTTTTCTTTTTGCCATCTTTCCCGAACAGCAACTTATTCAAAAGTTGTGAGGTAAGCTTCCACATTATCTGCAGGTAAAAGCTGTAACATACCATTTTTTGTTCCACCAGCAAAGGACCAGTGGAGCCCTTCTTTAATTCCACAAGGGCCTCTGAAAACTGGTGATTCGCTTCTTGCTGCACTGCAATGGCCTCAGTGAACTGGTGGTTGGATTCCTGCTGGGCATCAATGACCTGGTGATTGATTTCCTGCTGGGTTGCAATGGCCTGAAGATTCGTCTCCTGCTGCACTGCAGTTGCTTCTGCAAAGTCAGGGTTGGTTTCCTGCTGCTGGCGATTGGTTTCCTGCTGGGTTGCAATGGACTGCAGCAGGGCTCTTATTAAATCCTCCATCTTCCCACTTGCTCAGAAAGTTGCCCACATCCTCCAACATATGTGGAGGGGGGGGGGGGGGGGGGGTAGCTCAAATGGGGATCATCTTCACTGGGGAAAAGGTAGTCCAAACAGCAAGTGTTTCTTAAAATCTGACTAGTAGCCAGTTTTATTTAAAAGGTTGCATGATCAATCAAAAAATCCAGGCACTAACTAAACATTTCAGGTTCCTAACTCACAGGTGAAGGGCTTCTCCCAGTCAACCACTAAACAAAGATAATGCAAACCTTTTTCTTTCTCTTACAAAGTAAACTTCAGTTTTGGCTTCCTGAGTCCCAGACCAAGAGCAATCTCCTGCTCCAGTCCTGCTTTATTTACAGCACCTGCTGGTGGTCACTAGTGGATTGCGAAATCTGGACCAGAACCCATGGCATAGTGTGGGTTGTCAGTGCCCAGGACAAGGCAAGTAATTTGCACTCCCTAACCTGTGGACTTTTAGCACTCCCTGAGTCACTTCCCTTCCTAAAATAGTACTGTCCAGCCTGATTCCTACACTGATCACTACACTAACCTACCTGACCACTGCACTAACCTACCTATGAGGAGCTTGGGTAAACAAGTCAAAAAGCGTGGTATGCAAAGTTTAGAGCAGGCAGGGGTACATTGCCTGCTCTAAACTTTGCATACCATGCTTTTTTACTTGTTCTGTGTTTGACTCGAACACCGGGTGTTCGCCTGTTCGCCCTCCCCCCCCCCTGCATTTGCAGCACCGCACCGATTGACAAAAGTAGTTTCTGTACTACCTTTGGCTACTTCGGGGTGCGATTTCTTCCCACACTCCAAAGACATGCAGGTAGGTTAATTGGCTTCTGTCCAAAATTGGCCCTAGTATATGAATGGGGACCTTGGATTGTGGGCTCCTTGAGGGTAGGGACCAATATGAGTGTGCAATGTACAGGGATGGGGACAATTGTAGACACTCACTCAGGTTGAACTGGATGGACTGGTGTCTTTATTCAACCTTACTAACTATGTAACTATGTAACTAATTGGATGCGGGTTTCTCTATGGACCCGGTTCACACATCTCCGGAGTGAATTACTCAGGAGTCCTGTGCATCTTCTGGTCTGTTTCAAGTCCGAATTCAGCCAAAAAGTTAGACTGAAAATTGGACCTGAAACTGGGAACAGGGACACACCGGACCCCTGCTGTGAGAGCCGCTCTGTATTGCAGTGTGAACCCAGCCTCAGTAAAACCATACCTATGTGCAGTGGCTGGCATTTTAGTGTATTGTAAAATACTGGTCATTGCAAGGACACACAGAAAATTGTTTTGTGTGTCCCATTAACACAACAATGCTACTCATAGCCCACTGAAGCGAGCTGTGATAAAATACAGACATGCTGCATTTTATCGCAGCACACCATACAAGATTGAATGTCATTGTACAGTGACATGAATTTAGAGTACTTTTGTACACTTCAAATAACAAAAAGGGCAGAAGGAGGGCACCAAAAGCAAGCAGAAGCTGTTTTAAGTGCTTCCCTCCAACTACCAGCTTACACCCAAAGGTCTTTAAAGTGGAGTTTCACCCAAAAATGGATCTTCTGTTTATCTGGTTCCTCCCCCCCCCCCCCCCCCCTCCGTTTCACATTTGCCACCTTTCAGGGGGGAGCAGATACCTGTCTAATACAGGTATTTGCTCCCACTTCCAGCAAAAGATCGTGGCAGGATCCGCGGCGATCTACAACATGTCTGGCCCTCCTCCACCCCCCCTGTCTTCTTGGAAACACACAGGTCCCAGAAGACAGCAGGGACGATTCAGGACGCGCAGCACAACTCACGCATGTGCAGTAGGGAACTAGGCTGTGAAGCCGCAAGGCTTCACTTCCTGATTCCCTTACTGAAGATGCCAGCGCCTGCACCTGGAGCTGAGGGACAGGTCGGCTTCGGGTGAGGACAACGTGGGGGCCCTGGACAGGTACATACATAGTTACATAAGGTAAGTGTCCTAAGTGTTAAAAGTCAGTAGCTGCAGTATTTGTAGCTGCTGACTTTCAATTATTTTTTTTTCAGCGGAACTCCACTTTAAAGTGGATGTAAACCCTCACATATACCCAGTGAAGTGAACAGCCTCAGATAATACACAGAAATGAAAAAAATCTCCCTACATATGTTTTACGTGTATATCTTATGTCTTCAGCTTTCTAGACTCTTTAGAAAGTGCACATCGTGTTAGAAAATTATCGTCCTGTTTCAGCAGTGGGAGGGAAGTCTGGGCATACACTGTGTGTGAGATGATTGGAGGAAAGGCACACCCCCCCCTCCACATATGCAGAGGAACGAAGAGCTGTGCTGTGAATAGACAAGCTCTCTGCTTATCTAACTCTACGTTACCTTCCTGACACAAATTTCCAGCTGCTTTTATCTCCTGTGTCAGAGAGCTTCTCAGAATTTATCATGCTGATAACAGAGGAACGAAGCAGCAGAAAGACACGGCACTCAGAGCTTTGGGGAGAGATAAGTAAACACTACAAATATATGTGATAAACTGAATAAGATTGTGAGAAAATCAAACTAATGACTCAGCACCTTCTTATTTAATACAGCTGCTGGCACTGATCACATACAGTGCCTTGCGAAAGTATTCGGCCCCCTTGAACTTTTCAACCTTTTGCCACATTTCAGGCTTCAAACATAAAGATATAAAATTTTAATTTTTTGTGAAGAATCACCCACAAGTGGGACACAATTGTGAAGTGGAACAAAATCTATTGGATAATTTAAACTTTTTTAGCAAATAAAAACCTGAAAAGTGGGGCGTGCAAAATTATTCGGCCCCTTTACTTTCAGTGCAGCAAACTCACTCTAGAAGTTCAGCGAGGATCTCTGAATGATCCAATGTTGTCCTAAATGACTGATGGTGATAAATAGAATCCACCTGTGTGTAATCAAGTCTCTGTATAAATGCACCTGCTCTGTGATAGTCTCAGGGTTCTGTTGAAAGCGCAGAGAGCATCATGAAGACCAAGGAACACACCAGGCAGGTCCGTAATACTGTTGTGGAGAAGTTTAAAGCCGGATTTGGACACAAAAAGATATCCCAAGCTTTAAACATCCCAAGGAGCACTGTGCAAGCGATCATTTTGAAATGGAAGGAGTATCAGACCACTGCAAATCTACCAAGACCTGGCCGTCCCTCTAAACTTTCAGCTCAGACAAGGAGAAGACTGATCAGAGATGCAGCCAAGAGGCCCATGATCACTCTGGATGAACTGCAGAGAACTACAGCTGAGGTGAGAGAGTCTGTCCATAGGACAACAATCAGTCGTACACTGCACAAATCTGGCCTTTATGGAAGAGTGGTAAGAAGAAAGCCATTTCTCAAAGATATCCAAAAAAAGTCTCGTCTAAAGTTTGCCACAAGCCACCTGGGAGACACACCAAACATGTGGAAGAAGGTGCTCTGGTCAGATGAAACCAAAATCTAACTTTTTGCCCACAATGCAAAACGATATGTTTGGCGTAAAAGCAACACAGCTCATCACCCTCAACACACCATCCCCACTGTCAAACATGGTGGTGGCAGCATCATGGTTTGGGCCTGCTTTTCTTCAGCAGGGACTGGTTAAAAATGAGGGGAAGATGGATGCAGCCAAATACAGGACCATTCTGGATGAAAACCTGTTGGAGTCTGCAAAAGACCTGAAACTGGGACGGAGATTTATCTTCCAACAAGACAATGATCCCAAACATACAGCAAAATCTACAAAGGAATGGTTCACAAATAAACGTATCCAGGTGTTAGAATGGCCAAGTCAAAGTCCAGACCTGAATCCAATCGAGAATCTGTGGAAAGAGCTGAAAACTGCTGTTCACAAACGCTCTCCATCCAACCTCACTGAGCTCGAGCTGTTTTGCAAGGAAGAATGGGCAAGAATTTCAGTCTCTCGATGTGCAAAACTGATAGAGACATACCCCAAGCGACTTGCAGCTGTAATCGCAGCAAAAGGTGGCTCTACAAAGTATTAACGCAAGGGGGCCGAATAATTTTGCACGCCCCACTTTTCATTTTTTATTAGTTAAAAAAGTTTCAAAAATCCAATAGATTTCGTTCCACTTCACAATTGTGTCCCACTTGTTGGTGATTCTTCACAAAAAATAAAAATGTTATATCATTATGTTTGAAGTCTGAAATGTGGCAAAAGATTGAAAAGTTCAAGGCGGCCGAATACTTTCACAGGGCACTGTAAGTGCATAAATATATAAAAACAAATAAAATGCTGTGCTATATATTTTTTATTTTTTTTTAAATAAATTTTTATTAGGAAAAGAAAAAAGATACATAGTCTCGTGATAAGGCACATTCAGTACAGAAGAGGTATATATCCAGGTAAATCCCTGGGGCAAATGAGAACCGCAGGACATAGGAACGTACAAAGACAGTAATATTATGAAAACCGAGGGTAATAAAGACCATACTGGATGGATCAGTGACTGTTTTGAACCTCAGATAGAACAGACGATAAATCCGGCTCTCTAAGGGCCAAATGCATAGCTGTAACTAACAAAGCAGTATAATAATATAATACTAAGAAAGAGAGAAAAAAAAAAAAGAACAAGAAGAAGGGGGGGTGAGCAAAAAACAGGGAGGGACATGGGAAGGGGGGGTACAATGGTAATGTCCACATAAAAGGATCCTGGTGAGGAGGAGAGTTGAGGAGAGTCGGCCTATGTAGAAAAGTCACGAAGTGGTATCAGGAGTGGAGCGAATCATCGTAGATGAAGGAGAGTTGGTCCAAAGCGCGTTGATCCTGGAGCGACATGGTAGCGTTCATGAACATCTGCCACCTGGCGAGGAAAGCTGCTTTTTGTTTAGCATGGGAGAAATCTGTCGTGAGTCTCTCCGTGTGTAGAAGGGATAGAAGATCCTTGTGTAGTTGGGAGGCTGGAGGGCCAGACGGCTGTAGCCAGAATCGTAGTATGAGGCGACAGGCCACAAGTAAACATAACAGGATCCATTCCACTATAGCTCGCCTTGGGGGTGACCCTGGAGAGGGTCCAGCGCCTGTAGAGATAGACCATGGTAACAGAATGGGGTCCCAATAACCAAAAATGAGGAGTAGAGGTTCCTTAGGTAATTTCAGCAAGGTGACGTCGAAGACGAAGGCCAAGACCTGGTCCCAGAAGGTGGATATTATAGGGCAGGACCATAAGCGATGAGAGAGGGGCGGCTTCGAGTGATGACAGTGAGGGCAGGAGGCTCCATCGCACTTGGATTTAGGAGAAAGGAAAGGAATGTAGGCCCTGTGGGCAATCTTAAGCTGAGTTTCCCTCCAAATTTCGTTAGGCGTCAGGCGTAAAACCTTGTTGAGACCGTGCAGAATCTTATAGACAAGATCGGTGTCCGGGAAGGCTGAGGACCAGTTTGCAATGGAGGTAGAGGAAGCAGGTGTCTTCGACCGTTGCAGAAGAGGTTTATAGATATCTGAGATCTTGAAGCCTTCATCGCAAATCAGCTGATCCATGAAGCTGGTTCGGAATCGCCGGGAGTCCTCCTTGCAAGTTTGGGTGATATAACTGATGCACTGTCGGTAATGAAAAAAGTGAGAGGAGGGGATTGAGAATGAGTCCATCACTTTTTGAAAGGGAAGCGGTTTGCCAGTGAGCGGGTCGCATAGGGAGGAAAAAAGGGACAGGCCCCGTGCCGACCACTCAGAGAAGGCTTTACAGTGTCCTGGAAGGAAACAGGGATTTCCTTGGATAGGTAGATGGACGGATAAAAAGGGGGTAAGTCCGGCCAGTTTTCTGGACTCTCTCCACGCTATTGCAGTGTCTCTGAAGACAAGATTGTGTTGGTGGGGGGGGGGGTACCGATTTCCAGCGGGAATGCAGCAGAGCAGACAACGAAAAGGGGTGGGCCATAGCGGATTCCAAATCAAAATTAGAGTACCTGGATGAGTGGGTGATCCAGTCAAGGCTGGTTCTAAGTAAACAAGCTAAATTATATAACCTAATATTAGGTAAACTGATGCCACCGTCACCCCTAGGAAGGTGCAATTTTTTAAGAGCAATACGTGGTCGTTTGCCGTGCCATAAAAATTTGGAGATAGCAGATTCTAATGAAGTAACATCTTTGTGCTTGAGCAAGAGTGGGAGAGTTTGCATAGGATATAGAAGTCTGGCAAAGCTGACCATTTTTATAAGGTGGCACCTTCCCAGGAGCGAGAGGGGCAGATCCATCCAGTTGGTCAATTCTTGAGATATCTTAGTCAACAAAGGGGGATAGTTCAGCTGATACAAAGAAGAAGGCAGTTTCCCAATTTTAATTCCCAGGTAGGTGATGTATGAGGGTGCTACAGAGAATAGGGAGTCACCAATCCAGGAAGGGGAGGAGTGAGAGCCAATAGGTAAAATTTCACTTTTAGAGTAATTTATGCGTAGCCCTGAGCACAACCTGAACTCATCGAAAGTATTTTTGATGGTGAGAATGTCTGATGGGGGGTTTGAGGAGAATATAAGGATATCGTCTGCGAATAGGGATGTGCGGAGTTCCACGCCTCCTAATTTTATACCCTGGAGGGGAGCCGAGAGGGATAGGTATCTGGAGAGGGGTTCCAAGGCTATGTTAAAGAGGAGGGGGGAAAGGGGACAACCCTGTCTGGTACCTTTATGTAGGGGGAAATTGGGTGAAAGAAGGCCTGCCGCTACTAGACGGGCGGTGGGGGAGGCATACATCGAAGATATGAGGTGGCTAAATGGGCCTGAAAATCCTAACTTGGAGAGGGTCATGGATAGCCAATCGAAACTGACGTTGTCAAAGGCTTTTTCAGCGTCTAAGGTGATGATGGCATAGGTACCCTTGGGATTCTGTTTGGCAGATTCGAGAGCTAGTAGAACTTTGTGGATGTTCAGTGTGGCTGTCCGACCTTTGACAAATCCCGATTGGGCTGGATGGATTAGGTGGGGAAGGATATCGGCTAATCTCGAGGCCACAATCTTTGAGAGGATTTTCACATCTAGATTAAGGAGGGATATGGGTCTATACGAACCGGGTTGTAACGGGTCTTTCCCTTTTTTAGAGAGAAGCTTAATGATAGCTTGATTCCCAGAAGGAAGGTAAGGGCCCCCCGCCCAAATAGAGGAGTAGACTGAAAGAAGTGTGGGTGCTGTGAGGTGAATGAGGTTTTTATAAAAATCGCTAGTATAGCCGTCGGGGCCCGGCGCTTTGTGAGGGTGCAGATGGCGAATGGTAGTTTCAATTTCAGCTAGAGAAATGGGTGCATTGAGGGACTCTAATTGCTGCGCTGAAAGGGTGGGAAGGGACACTTTGTCTAAGAAGGACCAAGCTTTTTCTCGTATAATGGGGTCTGGTGTGTAGAGATCTGTGTAATACTTCAACATAGTCTCATTAATGGCTTGCGGAGAAGAGTGTGTGTGGCCCATGTGATCACAGAGGGAGGTGATGTGAATGGGGCGATGGCCCCCTTTACACAGTCTGGAGAGAATTTTTCCGGCTTTATTGCTGTACTTGTGAAGGGTAGCATCCAAGAAAGCCTTTTTCGTACGCTCAAGGGTGTCG
Source organism: Lithobates pipiens (assembly GCF_037356315.1). Taxonomy (NCBI): domain Eukaryota; kingdom Metazoa; phylum Chordata; class Amphibia; order Anura; family Ranidae; genus Lithobates; species Lithobates pipiens. The sequence goes on from NW_027507764.1 coordinate 524,405,247, forward strand.
GCCCAATTGTCGAAAGCTGCCTTGGCTGAAACCCATTCATCATGATGAATGGAGGAGTCAGATAGTGAGAGCTGCCATTGGGCTGCGTGTAGTCTGGCGCTAGTGGATTTGTAATGCTTGAGAGAATTACGTTTAAATGATGTGGCGTAGCAGATAATGCGACCTCTAAGGTACGCTTTCCCTGCATCCCAGAATAGGTTAGGTTCTGTTGCATGGATGGCATTCGTGGAGGTGTACTCCGCCCAGGCTTTTTCCATGTATGTAATAAAATCCGAGTTATTAGCCAAAAAGGCTGGAAAGCGCCAAAGGTTGGGGTGAGGGGGGAGGTCAAGTCTGTCCAAGGCGATAGCTACTGGGGCATGATCTGAGACCGCTATATCATGTATCTCAGAATCAGAGACCAGGGGTATACAATCATCCGAACCAAAAAAATGGTCAAGTCTGGCCAGGGATCTATGGGGGTTGGAATAGAATGTGAATTCTCTGTCTGTAGGATGAGCGAGACGCCATAGATCCGTCATATGTAGGGAGTCCATAGTGGAGGCAAATGTAGTGGGGCTCGGAGTGGTGGCGCTGTGCGAATGTTTGTTGGGGGAGGATCTATCAACCGAGGGATGCATAACGTCATTAAAATCCCCCCTACCAAGTGAGGCAAGTGGTTGGATTGAAGCAGCCACGACGAAAGTTCAGAGTAAAATTGCTTAGTGGGGTTATTAGGGGCATAGATGTTGGAGATATACATTTCTTTAGTGCCTATCCGTACCGTTGCGGTGAAAAAACGACCCATATTATCTGAGAGGGTGGATAGGACCGTACAAGGAAGGTTTTTGTGAATTAGGAGTATTACCCCTGCTTTACGACCCACTGATGCGGCTCCATGTACCGAACCCACCCACAGTTTTTGCATGGGCGGAAAATCGGATGCATGTAGGTGGGTCTCCTGCAATAGAGCAATGTCCGCCTTGAGCCTTTTAAGATGGCGAAGGATCTTCACTCTCTTTTGAGGAGAGCGAAGACCCTTGACGTTCCAGGAGATTACTCTAAGAGGGGCGGAATCTGTGGGTGTAAATGACCGGGTGTGAGACGTATAATGGCGTGAGTTTTTAGGTGGCTTAGACCGAGCTCAGTAGGGGTATAAGGTATGGGGTTCAGTCCAGGGATCCTTGACTTACAAAGGGGAGAACCCCGGGGAGCATGGGAGGGGGGCCAGGGGGGGGCAGGAAAGGGGGGGCATGAGGGGTAAATAAAAATAGAGGATATATAACCAAACAAAGAAACAACAGCATATACTTCTCTTTTTTCCGCATGAGTTCACTGTGTAAAGGGGGGGCTCCCCAGCAGAGCCCCGCGAGGGATGGGGGAAATTGTGCTATATTAAGATTACTAATGTGATATGACACATATAAAATGCATGAATATCTTCCTGCAAACTGTGCATGATATTAAACATAGTAACATATATAAAATGCCCATTGCTGGCAAATTCAACAACAAATGAAAAGTATATTGAAGTAACCAGTGTGATATGACATATAAATAAAGTGCATGAATGACTTAGTGCAAAACGATAATATCAAACATATTAAATAATAAAAAATGTCCATTGTGCTGGTAAAGCAAAATCCTGTGATGGTGCTCCAAAGTTGACAAGGTGACAACAAACTTGTGCTCCCCCCTGTGTGAATCTGCTCAACTCAGGGCATTTGACTGCACACCTAAGTTTGGTCAAAACATGCCTGTGAACCACCCTTATGCCGCGTACACACGATCGGAATTTTGGTCAGAAAAAGCTCTGATGGTTTTCCCAACGGAATTCCGATGGGATTTCGCTCAAGCTGTCTTGCATACACGCGGTCACACCAAATTCCAACCATCAAGAATGCAGTGACATACAACACATACGACAGGACTAGAAAAAGGAAGTTCAATACCCAGTGCGCCACCCTTTGGGCTCCTTCTGCTAATCTCGTGTTAGTAGAAGTTTGGTAAGAGACGAGTCGCGCTTTTTAGACTCGTGCTTATTCCAATTGTTTTACTGCTGTTCAGTTTGTGCTTGTGGGTTTGTATCTGGTTTTCAGTGCATGTAGTCAGTTTGTATCTGTTTTTCAGTGCGTTCTTGTCTGCTGGTTTATGATTTTTTGCTCACTCTTCACAGGCTTTGCTGTTCTTCAGTGCATTCAGTTAGTTCGTTCTGACCAGCCGACCATTTTGAAGCCATGTTGTGGTTACGTACTCATCGTAGAGTTCCTGCTGTGCTGGGGCTTGGTATTGGGGTTCTTACTTTGACCCAAGTCCAGTCCATGAACAGGGTGAGGAGGAGTTCATGGACCAAGAATTGGTTACTCTAGCGTGACCAATTCTCTCATATGCCTCTGCTGCGTGAGATCAAGGAGAATAACCCTGATGATTTCAGGGATTTTCTCCAGATGACGGACCCAATTTTTCACAGTTTGTTGGCTTTAGGGGTGTTGACACCCCTTATGTTAGCAGGCAGGACACCTGCATGCGGCAAGCCATCACTCCGGAGCAGAGGCTAGTCGCCACCTTGCGGTACTTGGTGACTGGGAGAAGTCTACAGGATCTCAAGTTCTCTACAGGCATCTCCCCCCAGGCTTTGGGGATCATTATTCCAGAGACCTGTTCTGCTATTATTTAGGTCCTGCAGAAGGACTATATTAGGGTAAGTTTTATCCTTTAATATCACATTCTATGTATTTAATGTTTGCTAATGTTTTGTATTTATTTAATCATTCCATAATTACCCTGATTGTAATATGCTGTGAATGTCCTCTTTGTTCTCATGCCTGCTTGAATCTTCTAATGCTCCTTTTTTGACCTACATGCATATTTGCCCTCACTAACCTCCCCAGCATGCTATCCCGGCCCCATACACACCTAGTCTAGTCACTTAACAATGTATTTTGTCAGCTCCATTGTACTGCTTTACCCTAAACACCTCCTATAATGTGTACACATGCTATTGCTGTCCTTAAATTCATGCAGAGTGTCAGAGGCTTTTTTTGAGCTCACAAACTCATTTAGAACCCTCCCCCCTAAAATTTGGACAATGAGCCATCAGAGGGGGTGAGGAATCTAATAAGAGAACCTTATTTTTTATCTTTAAATATGCATTAAAATCAATATTATACTGACATTGGATAAGAATGTTTGTGTCTAATCTGCTTGCAATGTTTTTTTGCAAATTAAAAAAAAAAAAATCTGTTTTGACTCCACAGTTTCCTTCAAGGCCACAGGAATGGCAGACTGTGGCATCCCACTTTGCCCATCGTTGGGACTTTCCCAAATGCGGAGGGGCAATAGATGGGAAGCACGTCCACATTGTTCCACCACCCCATTTAAGGTCTTACTATTTTAACTATAAGGGATTTCATAGTATCGTGTTGATGGCGCTGGTGTCAGCAACATATGAGTTGCCGACACCACGTGATGGACGTGGGGAAGAATGGCCAGAGTCTTTGCCTAAACCGAGTTCTACCGACGTCTCCAGAGCGGTGGCTTGGGATTGCCACCTGCGGAATAGAACGTCCAAGGACTTCCGTTTGTTTTTATTGCTAATGAAGCATTTGGTTTGGGAAATCACGTGATGAGACCATTCCCCCAGAGGACCCTCAACCCAGAGAAGAGGGTTTTTAATTACCGGCTGGCCAGAGCCCGAAGAGTCATGGAGAATACCTTTGGGATAATGGCCAGCCGGTTCCGCCTATTAACGGCAATCAGTATAGGGACTGAGGTACAGTTTGCTAATCATTCACAACCTACTAGTTCCACAAAGGTCCTTATAAGGACTGGTAAGGTATAGGGTACTACAGTACATAGGGTTGAGTGAGGTACAGTCGGCTATTCCTTAAGGACTGGTATAGGTCCACAATATATAGGGTTGAGGTGCACTACTGCTGACTGCTGCCCTATACTGCAGCAGTCCTTTATCAGTATAGGGACTGAGGTACAGTCTGCTAATCATTCACAACCTACTAGTTCCACAAAGGTCCTTATAAGGACTGGTAAGGTATAGGGTACTACAGTACATAGGGTTGAGTGAGGTACAGTCTGCTATTCCTTAAGGACTGGTATAGGTCCACAATATAGGGTTGAGGTGCACTACTGCTGACTGCTGCCCTATACTGCAGCAGTCCTTTATCAGTATAGGGACTGAGAGTTTTGTCACAGGGTCATTTAAAAAATGACAGGCAGAGGAAGAGGCAGGCCCTTCCGCAGGGGTATTAGGGGTAGGGCAAGAGCAACAGGCTTGAGCCAAAGTGGGAAGTTGCAGAAGGTGCGTTAAATTACTTTAAAGGATGCACCAGACTTGATTCAGTGGCTCACTCAGCCTTACTCTTCTGCACCCTCCTCATCCTCTCGATCTGCACCCTCTTCTTCACTCTCTGCTATGTGCACCCCCAAAGACACTACCACCAACAACATCACCACCACCACATACCTTCCACTTGAGTCACAGGAATTATTTTCCGATCCATATCAAGACATTTCTGATGCGCAGCCACTCTTGGCATTGGATCAGGAAGAGGAGGTAGCAAGAACCGCCACTCAGCAGTCTGACGACAGTACCCAGATCAGCCCAAGGAGGAGGTTGGTCCCCGGTGTTGCTGCCTACTCCGAGATCTCTACTTATAGCGGTGGGGAAGGTGACGTCGATGATGACGTGTCTAGTGATGTCACGTGGGTGCCCACAAGAGAGGAAGAGGAGGGGAGTTCAGAGGGAGATATGGACCAGCAGATAGGGAGGAGAAGCAGGAATAACTTACATTGCACAGGAAGGACAAAGCAGACTGCTAATGTATCAGGAGCGAGTCATCAACCATGTACGGTCACATCTGGCGCTCCCAGGACGCCGCCACATGGCTCCGCAGTGTGGGATTTTTTTAACATGTCCGCTGCTGACAATAGCGTTGCCATCTGCAATCTTTGCAGTCAACGCATTAGTCGCGGTAAGCCCAATACTCACCTAGGGACGACCGCCTTAAGAAGGCACATGAGTAGCCATCACCGAGCCCAGTGGGAGCAACGGAACACACAAAGCCACACTCCAGGCTCTCACCGTCCAGCCTCGTCTTCTACTTCTCCTTCTCCTCTCTCCTCACAATTGTCCTACACTCCACCTTCCATCACGCCAAGCTCACGTTTTTCTGCAAAAAGCCAGGCTTCCGTGGGCTAATGTTCGAGCGTAAAAAAATGATGACGCCGGCTAACTCTCTTGCCCAAAGGTTGACGGCTGGCTTGTCAGAACTGATAGCCCGCCAACTACTGCCATATTAACTGGTGGACTCGGAGGCCTTTCAAAAATTTGTGGCCATTGGAACACCACAATGGAAGGTCCCAGGAAGGAAGTATTTCTCAGAGAAGGGCATCCCAGAGCTATATGGCCATGTTCAGCGGCAAGTGAATGTATCTCTGGCACACAGTGTCGGTGCCAAGATACATCTGACCACAGACACGTGGTCTAGCAAACACGGGCAGGGAAGGTATATCACTTTTACTGCCCACTGGGTGAACCTTCTGACGGCCGTCAAGCATGTAACCCGTGGCACCCGTGTAGATTTGGTTTTACCACCACGGATTGCATGCAGGCCTGGATCTTCTGCTCCTCCTCCTCCTACTCTATCCTCCTCCCTCTCCTCCTCGGCTGACTCCTCCTTTTCCACTGCTAGCGTCTCTTCCGCTGCGCCGCCCAAGCTCCCTAGAACCTATTCGACATGCCAGGTGAGACGTTGCTATGCCATGCTGCGTCTGTTGTGCCTGGAAGCCAAGAGCCACACTGGCCCGGCACTCCTTTCAGCTTTGCGTTCACAGGCAGATCAGTGGCTAACACCGCTCAATTTGACAGTTGGTAAAGTGGTGTGTGACAACAGTGCCAATCTGCTTAGCGCATTGAAACAGGGCAAAATGACGCACGTGCCATGCATGGCACACGTCTTAAACTTGGTCGTGCAGCGATTCATTGTCAAATACCCTGGGGTCCAGGACATCTTGTGGCAGGCAAGGAAAATCTCGGCCCATTTCAGAAGATCTTACACGGCCATGGCTCGCCTTGCTGACATTCAGCGGCGACACAATCTGCGGGTCAGACGTCTTATTTGCGATTGCCCGACGCGATGGAACTCAACCTTCTATATGCTTGATAGGCTGCTCCAGCAGAAACGTGCAGTTAACGTCTACCTGTATGAACTCTGCGGCAGAACAGGTTCTGGGGAGCTGGTTTTTTTCACCGTGCCAGTGGCTGCTCATGCGCGACGCATGCAGACTTCTGCGCCCATTTGAGGAGATCACCAAACTGGTCAGTCGCAGCCATGGCGCCATCAGTGACATGGTACCTTATGCCTTCTTTATGGAGCGTGCATTGCATTGTGTCATTGATCAAGCTGTGGAGGAGCAGGAGCGGGAAGATGAGAAAGTCGCAATGCTGGATGAATTCCCAGGGGGGGCTACTCTATCTGAGACAAGTGAACAACAGGAGTCTGAAGAGGAGTCAGAGGAGGATGGTGCCGGGGCGGATGAGGAGGAGCAAGAAGAGCATGCTTTAAACCTTTCTGGGATCCCTGTTGTTGTGCGTGGATGGGGAGAGGAGAATGAAGAGGACGACATTATCCTGGATGATGAGCAGGAGCCAGGCCACCACACCACTTCCAGTTTAGTGCAAATGGGGGCCTTCATGCTCCAGTGTTTTAATAGGGACCCCCGTATAAAAAGCATAAGGGTCAAGGACCAGTACTGGGTGGCAACGTACTTAGACCCCAGGTACAAACACAAAATGGCGGAAATGTTACCGCCGTCACAGAGGGCTGTCAGAATGGAGCACTTCCAGGCCTTGCTTCGAGAAATGCTGCATTCTGCTTTTGCGTGCGCTGGCAGAGGAGCAATTCCCACTCCCAGAGAAGGAGTTGCGGGTACCAATCCAACAGCGCCTGCAAGAAGAGGCCGGTTTGAAGATGTGTTGGTGACTTCTGATATGAGGTCATTCTTTCAGCCGACCCATCGACAGGTGTCATCCGGATCCAGCATCAGGGAACGCCTAGACCGTCAGGTGTCCGACTACATCAGGTTAATGGCCGATGTGGACGCTCTGAGGAGGGATGAACTCCTGGACTACTGGGTGGGCAGACTTGACCTCTGGCCAGAGCTTGCCAAATTTGCAATCAAACTGTTGGCTTGCCCCTCGTCCAGTGTCCTGTCCGAAAGGACGTTCAGCGCAGCAGGGGGGATCGTGACCGATAAGCGTACTCGCCTAGCTCACAACAGTGTTAACTACCTCACATTTCTAAAAATGAATGAGGCATGGATCTCGGAGGAATTCAACACATGTGACCAGTAGACCATGTATATGTCTATAAACAATTTTTTTAATCGAGCACACAGACCTTCTTTCTTCATTTGGCTCACTTCCTTGTCCAAAAAAATTACACCGTACTATATGCCCGTACCCTCCTGTTTGAAGAGGTTGAGCGGTGTCATATTTCTACTGGGGCTGCTTATTATGAGGGGCTCCCACCATCCCTGTGCTGTGCTGACTTCCTCCTGGGGCTGCTTATTATGAGGGGCTCCCACCATCCCTGTGCTGTGCTGACTTCCTCCTGGGGCTGCTTATTATGAGGGGCTCCCACCATCCCTGTGCTGTGCTGACTTCCTCCTGGGGCTGTACCTCTGCTGTGCATATTATGAGGGGCTCCCACCATCCCTGTGCTATGCTCATTATGAGAGGCTCCCACCATCCCTGTGCTATGCTCATTATGAGGGGCTCCCACTATCCCTGTGCTATGCTGACTTCCTCCTGGAGCTGCTTACGGTGCAGGTGTCAGTGCTGTATATCACGGTGCTGGTGTCAGTGCTGTATATCACGGTGCTGGTGTCAGTGCTTTATGTCACGCTGCTGATGTCAGTGCTCTCTATCACGGTGCTGGTGTCAGATCACTCTATAACGGTGCAGGTGTCATTGCTGTATGTCACGCTGCTGGTGATCATCTCCTGCACCCTCTTCTTTGCCTACCCTGACCGTCCCTCTCCTCCATTGCCTTCATGCGCTCCACAGTCCTGAATTGTCACAAGAATTTCCCATATAAAAAAAGAATGCTTGTAGTTGTCGATCCCAGATTCACCTCATACATGTGTTATGTCATTGGCCATGTGGTGGGACTATGTTTGCACAGCTAGTAATTATTTTGTGGCTGCAAATTTGACCTGTAGGTTTGCAAAGTTCGCCTCCCATTGAAGTCAATGGGGCCCACCGCGAACATTACGGTTCGCGAACTATCGGCCGCCTTCGAGGTTCGCGTTCGTGAAACGTCCCGTCGGAAGTTCGTCCATCACCACACATAGGCTAACATATGCCGCGTACACACGATCAAACAAGCGGGTGGAAAAGTCCGGCAAACTCAAGTCCGCCAAACAATCCCCCCGTGTGTAGCCTCCGGCATACTTTTTTGAAAGTACGGCGGACTTAGAATGTAGTTTTACACTCCAATCTTCCCGCCGGACTCGCATTTCGGCGGACAATCCGGCCGTGTGTATGCCAGTCCGCTGTACTTTTGAAATGAACCGACTTTTCCCGCCCAGAGAAAAGTCCGCTCATTTCGAGCGGGTCTCCAGGTAGGCGGGGCCCGCGAAGGAGACGTCGCTGGCCCCGCCGCCTGGTATGGACTTAAAGGGGAACCCCAACGCCGAAAAAAATTGGCGTGGGGGTCCCCCCAAAGTCCACAGCAGACCCTTGTCCGAGCATGCTACCCGGCCGGCCAGGAAAGGAGGGGCGAGCGAGCCCCCCCCTGAGCCGTACCAGGCCGCGTGCCCTCAACATGGGGGGTGCCTTGGGGAAGGGGGGGCCGTGCGGCCCCCCCACCCCAAAGCACCTTGTCCCCATGTTGATGAGGACAAGGGCCTCTTCCCGACAACCCTGGCCGTTGGTTGTCGGGGTCTGCGGGCGGGGGGCTTATCGGAATCCGGGAGCCCCCTTTAATAAGGGGGCCCCCGGATACCGGCCCCCCACCCTATGTGAATGAGTATGGGGTACTATGTACCCCTACCCATTCACCTGTAAAATAAAGTACAAAAAAAAGCACAACACACAAGATAAAATAATTTATTGCACAGCTCCGGGGGTCTTCCGTCTTCGGGGGTCTTCTCGCCGGACTCCTCCGCTATCTTCTTGTAGCTCTTTTACTAGCGGAGGAGCCCGGCATTCTTCTTCGTCCCCGCGGCCTCTTCTTCCGACTTCGGGGGTCTTGTCCCCCTCTTCGGTTCTTCTGCCGGGCCACCGTGCCTTCTTATAGCTCTTTTACAGGCGGTGGCCCGGTCTTCTGTCGCCACCGCCGCCGCCGCCGCCTTCCGTTCTTCTTCTTCTTCTCCTGGAGATGTTGACTCGACGTTCTCTCCGGCCGCAATGCCAGGGACGCGATGCGCTGCGACTTATATAGGGACAAGGGGCGGTGTCACATGGGTTGATGTCACATGGGTTGGTGTCACACGGTGACCCCGCCCCCTTACGATGTCACAGTCCCGGAGGATGCTAGGACTGTCGCCATGTGACATCAACCCATGTGACCAACCCATGTGACATCAACCCATGTGACACCGCCCCTTGAACGGACTTTCCTCCGCGTGTGTGGGCGAGTCCGTTCATTTCAAAAGTAGGGCGGATAGTACGGCGGACTTAGTACGCCGTATTAGTCCGCTGAAAAAGTGCCGTGTGTGGGCAAGTAGCCCGTTCAGAAAGTCCGACGGACAGTCTGGCGGGAAGTCCGCCAGACTAAAGCCTCATATACACGATAGGACTTTGTACAAACTTTCCCTTGGATTTTTGTACAAAGGGTGTCGGCCCTGAACTTGTATTGCATACACACAGCAGGACTTTTTCAGCCAACTTTCACCAAATCATGTGGTTTTTCTGCTCTTTACCGCCACCTTTGGTCAACTTCTGTATTGTTGTCTGATCTTTTGCATTGGTTCTGAGCATGCCTGTTTGTACTTTGTACAAAAGTCCTATGGTTTTCTGTACACACGATCAGACTTTGCTCCATCAGACTTTTGTTGCCAGAAATTTGTCCCTTCGCACAGCCAACAAAAGTCAGATGAAAACCAAAAAAGTTTGTTCGATGGAGCGTACACACGGTCAGATGTTGCTCCAAAACAGCTAATTTGCATGTTTGTTGTCAAACAGTCTGATCGTGTGTATGGGCCTTAAGTACGTCGGACAGACGGCTACGTGTGTACGCGGCTATAGAGTGGAGTTTATGGGCTTTTAAAAAAAATGCCCAAACTCCAATAAACTGCAGTTTAAGAGCTCCAGTGTGCATGGAGCCTAATGCCGCGTACACACGACCAGACTTTTCAACATCAAAAGTCTGACGGAATGATTCCGGCAGACTATTCGAACGTGTGTGGGCTGTAGCAGACTTTTGATTTGCAAAAGTCTGACAGACTTTAGAAATGGAACATGTTTCAAATTTTTCCGACAGAACTCTGCCAGACCCAGTTCCTACTGAGAAATCCGCTGTGTGTGCTAGTCTGACGGACTAAAACTGACGCTAGGGCAGCTATTGGCTACTGGCTATGAACTTCCTTATTCTAGTCCAGTCGTACGTCATCACCTTCGAATCCGTCGGACTTTGGTGTGATTGTGTGTGGCCAAGTCCGTTCATTCGGAAAGTCCGTCAGAACTCTGTCAGAACTCCGTCAGAACTCCGTAGAAAGTCTGTCAGACTTAGTCCCTCGAAGAGTCTGGTCGTGTGTACGCGGCATAACAGTTTCTCCAGCATTGCCTTCTTTATTTTGTTATTATGTAATTTATTCTGGCTGAATAAATGTAAAATACTTTAAAAATATTCCAAAAAAAGGAGTTCTTGATTTATAAAAAAACACAAAAAAATCCAAACATTATTATGGAGATCTGGCTTTAAAAATAAGAAAGATTATTCATGAGATCAGGAGAAATAATGAAGAAAGAAGTTTGTGAGAACTCTATGTGAATATGAGCAGCAAAACAACTTCATTCTTCTAGCATTGTAAAGAAGAGGAGCATGTGCTGCATTAAACTATTAAAACAAATTCAGCATGATAAATGAGCTATGTCCATTACGAACGGTAGTTTTACCAGCCCGATCGCTTCCGTCTCGTAGTTGAATCTGAGCATGCGTGAATTTTTGTGTGCCGGAATTGCATACATACGAACGGATTTTCTTATAGGAACTTTTTCCAACCGAAAAATTGAGAACATGCTCTCAATCTTTTGCTGGCCGAAAGTCAGATGGAGAATACGATTGCATTTTCCAACCAAAAGCTTTCAACGGTCTTTTGCTGGCCGAAATTCTGATTTTGCGCATGCGGCATTAGGTTCTATGTGAATGAAGCTCTTTGGGATCCTGAGATGTCCAGCAGTAAGTTCCTCCGTTCATATATAAAAATAAAGTCTAATTGGTGTTTTATCGTTTAATAACTTTTTTTTTATAAAACATCAATCTGGATACTCACATCTTCCAGGTGCTAAAGCGCACCATTCTATAGCAGATAAAAGAAAAAAATGATAAGATAGCTTGTCCGTTCGTAGCGTTCAGACCTGCTGCCTTCTACACCATCCTGTCCCCTCCCCTTACAGATATATTCACCCAGGTCAGATTTCATGAATGGGTTTTACATCCACTTTAAGGAACTCAGCCAGGTGATAGCTAGACCATTGTTCCTAACTTTTATTGACAGTTTACTGACTGGAATGGTACTAGCTGATTGGAGAAAAGCCAACGTGGTACCAATATTTAAAAAATGGCTGCAATATATCCCTGGAAACTACAGGCCAGTCAACCTAACATCAATAGTCTGTAAGCTATTGGAGGGGACGATAAGGGATTATATCCAAGAATTTTCTAATAAAAACAGTAGCATTAGTAGTAATCAGCATGAATTCATGAAGAATCTAATAACATTCCAGGAGTAAGTAAGCTGCCCTATAGATAATGGAAGGCCTATGGATGTGGCATATCTCGATTTTGCAAAGGCATTTGATAAAGTTCCGCACAAAAGCTTACTTTACAAACTGAGGTCTGTCTACATGGATCATGGGGTATGTGCTTGGATTGAAAACTGGCTACATGAGTGGGTCCAAAGGGTGGTGATCAATAGCAAGTACTTGGAATGGCCTGGTGAGGCAAGTCGGATCCACCAAAGATCTGTCCTAGGACTCATTCTGTTTAATGTATTCATAAATGTGAAATATGATGATAAATGGAAGAAATATTTGCTATTCTAACACTGAATCGCCTCTCCGCCAATCAGGAAGCGCAGACATGAGATGCATTTCCCGCTTGACCAAAAGGAGAAGCATTCTGATTGGCCACCGAAGAGGAGGGAGGAGATGGAAGCCGCCGAGCTGGGGAAGCAGATGCGCGCTCATGATGCCCGCGGAGGAGAGTCAGGGAAGCCACCCTTGGTTGAGGTAAGTGCACCACTGACCGGCCAGACAGACCGACCCGACCAGAAAAATGGCCCCAAGCCGCCACTGTAGAGGTTGGTATAAATAGCTCAATCTCAGTATTTGCTGATGATACAAAGCTAAGCAGGGCAATAACTTCTGCGCAGGATGTGGAAACCTTACAAGAAGACCTAAATAAAATAATGGGGTGGGCAACTATATGGCAAATGAGGTTTAATGTTGAAAAATGTAAAGTAATGCACTTGGGTGCTAAAAATATGAATGCAAGTTAATTGCTAGGGGGAGAACCTCCGGGGGAATCCAGGATGCAGAAGGATCTGGAGGTCCTAGTAGATGACAGGCTCAGCAATGGCATGCAATGCCAAGCTGCAGCAAGCAAAGACAACAGAATATTAGCATGCATTAAAAAGAGGGTTTACTCCAAAGATAAAACAATAATTCCCCCACTCTACAAGACTCTGGTCCGGACCCATCCAGAGTATGCTGTCCAGTTCCGGGCATCAGTCCTCAAGAAGGATATGCTGTAACTGGAAAGAGTTCAGAGAAAGACAACAAAGCCAATAAAGGGACTATAGCAGGGATATGTAATTAGTGGACCGCCAGCTGTTGCAGAACTACAAGTCCCATGAGGCATAGCAAGACTCTGACAGCCACAAGCATGACACCCAGGGGCAGAGTATGATGGGACTAATAGTTTTGCAACAGCTGGAGGTCTGCCAATTAAATGTGCAAAAAATATACATACATGTATAAACAACAATTAACAATGTTCATAAGCTCACCAAACTGGGGAGGATGATAAAATCACTAGTGCTTCCCCTCAGATTTACAGCAAATACGTTACACCTAATAATGTGGGGTGTACACAACAAAGTGCAATTTGCCTAATGGGGACACTAGTTAGATTGCCCTGTGTGTCCCCAAAGAGAGACAATGGTAGGGTTTTACCCTCGCTTCCTGTTTGGCTATGTGACAGGAAGTGAAGCCAATTTTAAGAAAAGAAACACAAAGCCCAACCTAAAATAAAGACAAGCAGGGGTTCCAGCACTCACTTGGTTTCCCTCAAATGCCCGCAATTAGAATAGGATCGTCTTGAGCTTGATTTTAGCTCAGTGCTCTAAATCAGTGGTTCTTAACCCTATCCTCAAGTACCCCCAACAGGCCATGATTGCAGGTTTTCCTTCATCTTGCCCAGGGAATTTAAATCAGTCAATGGCTTTGTATTTTGAGCAGCTATTTTAGATAAGATAAAATGGTAAATTTAATACTTACCTCTCTAATTTTCCTTTCCTGGTGACTAGCCATGGCAGCATATGCACAATTCATGCATATGCTACCACAAAGGCAACAGGAAAGTAGCTTGTAGAGAAATCACACTGTTTCTGTTTTGCCATGCCAATCAGCCGAGTTAAGCTGCAGCTGGGAAATCTGTTGCATGAAAAGTAACAAAAACACATAAGACATAAAATTTTGCTACAAATTTTATTGGTCAACAAAACAGGACTTGGAAAAGAGCAAGGAAAGCAAAAAGCACATGTATGTTAATTTGATACACTAAGAGTCCATTCACACAGGGGCAACTTTGGATCCGACTTCAAGTCGCCCCTAGTCGCCTCAAGTCACGCTACATGAAAAAATCAATGTAAGTGAATGGACCTGTCTTAATGCACACTACTGTAGTCGCTCCAACTTCAGAAAAGGTTCCTGTACTACTTCAACCCGTCTTCTAGGCGACTTGTACCCATAGAATTCAATGGAAGTCGCCTCTTAGTCCCAGCATGCCCCGGGACTGTGACATCATAATGGAAGGGGTCACCGGATGACATCACCCGTTGACCACGCCCCATGTCTATATAAGTTTTGAGCACCTTGCACATGGCATTAGAGAGGGAGAGAGCATTGTGTCAACATCGGAAGAAGAGAAGAGGGATCAAGACGATGGAGAAGACCGGGCCACCGCTAGCAAAATAGCTGCAAAAGAGCAGAAGATAGCGGAGGAGCCTGGCAGAAGAACCGGAGAGCGGGAGAAGAGGTCGGATAGTGGGAGAAGAACCGGAGACTGGGAGATGAGGCCAAAGAGAGTGGAGAAGTCAGAAGAGAGCCCTGAAGTCGGAAGAAGACCCCGGAGCTGCCTAATACATTACTTTAAAAACCTGTCTAGTGTGTTTTTTTATTGACACTTTTTTCCCTCAGGTGAATGGGTATGCCTCCCCTCGTATGCCTTGAACAGAAGCACAGCTTGCAGGCCGTACAGGAAACACGGACATAATGGTAGGCTGTAAAATTACCTGTTTTTCCTGTTCTTATCTACACTTGGAAAGAGGGGAGATAAGATTGAAAAGGGAGGAAGGAGGAGAGCCAGGTGAGGAAGACGTGAAGTATTTTTTGTTACCTCTATGTTGTTTTGCTGAACAGTGGGGAAGCTTGGAAGGTGTGTGACTAAGTGGCTAAATGGCTAAATGGCTCCTACTAAACCACGTGTAAGGGCACAAATTGCTACCCTCTGTTCCTCCCCCACAGCAATGTCTGCAAAGACAGCAGGGAAATCTGCAACAAAATACCCACAAAAATCCCCACAGAGGGGGACACCAGCAGAGACTCAGACTGTGATAGAAGGAGAGGTAGAGCAAACTTCCTCTGGTAAAGACATCATGGTGGCTATTAAAACAAGCAGAGAGACTCTTACAAACAAAATTGATGCATTAGCAGTGGATATAAATCTAATGAGACATGAGTTTGATAGAATACTGCAAAGGACAACAGAAATAGAAACTCGTGTCTCTAAAATAGAGGATGAATTACAAGCAGATGACAGAGAATGGCATTTATTGAGAAAACAAATCAAAGTGCTACAGGACAGGACAATTGACACAGAAAGTCGTCTGAGAAGAAATAACGTTCGTATTGTGGGTTTACCAGATCGTGTGGAGGGAGACAACCCAAATAAATTTTCAGAGAAATTATTGACAGAAGTCTTTGGCCTAGTGGATATGTCCGCAACGTTTGTGGTGGAGAGAGCGCATAGGACCTCATTTCGCCCCCCAAAATCAGGGGTGCCTCCTTGTCCATTTTTTATACGTCTATTGAATTATAGAGATCGAGATCGCATCTTATCAACAGCCAGGATAAAGGCAGATTTACAGTATGAGAACTCCAAATTATAATTTTTCCCAGACTATCCACAGGAGATACAGCAGCAAAGAACAGCCTATATGGATATATGAAAAAGATTGAGAGAGAAAGGGATAAAATATAGAGTTTTATACCCCAGTAAATTAGGAGTGATTGACGGGAAACACACTTTTTTTTTTGAAACACCACTCTTAGCAGCAGAATGATTGATTTTTTCCGTGCCCCTTTTTTTTTCCCATCCTTTTCTTCTTCTTTTTTTTCTTCCCCCCCCCTATTTGTCTCTCTGACCCCCCCTAGTTTTTTAGGGGTATATATATATATAGATATATATATATATATATATATATATATAGATATATATATATATATATATATATATAGTTATTTGTTCATGGATTGGTATGGATTGGTAAAGATTGGTATTGGTATAGATTTGAGTAACAAGCAAACATTATACTGTATAAGGGATCGATGTATGGGGGGGACGGGTTTGGGGGGGTTATTGTATATTTTTTATTTTTTTGTGTTTTTTTTGTACATATATGAATACGGATTATTTTTTTTATTTTTATTTTTGGAGAGTAGGGGAGATCACATATATGGAATTATGAGGGAGGGGGGGGGGGAGAGAGGGGAGGTGGGAGGGGGGAAAGGGAGAGAAAAGAAAAGAAAAAAGACAATACGCACTAAGCACTAATGATAAATAGGATAATGGAACATGGGAATAAAGGAGGGGTGGTTGGAAATAGATTGCTACACGGAATGTAGAATGTGTATTTATTTATCTATTTGTTTTCTTTTTTTTTTTTTTTTTGCCTTCACTAAATATTATCTAAAACATACGTTAAATATTTATTTTTATATAGTAGGATACAGGGAAATATATATAGGAGAATGCCACCTGGGAAACAAAGGAGGGGTGGTTGGAAGAGGAGCGTTGCACAAATATAGAGGGGGGTTCCCCCCCCTTTTTTTTTTCTTCTCCCCTCAAAATGTATAAAGCGATAAATTGTGATAATTATTATATATATCAACAACACAAAAAGAAAGAAAAATAATATTTTTTTGGGGGTTTCTTTTTATGTACAATTGTGATATGGTAAATTATGATAATTGTTATATAGATTGATAATATATTTTTTGGAATGATAAAAGGAAAATATATATATTTTTTCCTTTGTATAAAGGTGCGGTTTAAGACCCATTAATAGAGAGCCCGCCCCACAATGAAATGGAAGGGTGACAGTTTTTTTTGTAGTTTTGTTTGTTTGTTGCTTACTGAGCATGGAATATATACTATGTTCAGTGAAGAAGGGGTAAGGAGAAGTTCCTCTCTATTCCCATCCATGAATGGGGTTGCAGAAAAGGGAAGGGAGTGGAAAGGGATAGGGTGGGATGGGAGGAGGGGGGTGAAGTGAATGTGGAGAGGGGAGTGGAAGGGGAAGGGGTGGGATGGGGGGAGAGAGGTGAAGGAAGTGTAAGGGCGAGGTATGGATGGATGCAACATGATGTGGTGGAGGTGTTTAACCTTCCCACACTTCCAATATAATGACAGGTAAAAATAATAGCTATTCAATACTCTCATGGAATGTCCGAGGATTGAACTCAAAGTTTAAGCGAGCATTAATGTTTCAATATATAAGAAAATATAGTCTTCAATTGATCATACTTCAGGAGACACATTTAATGGGTAAAAGATTAACAACTTTAAAAAAAGCCTGGGTAAAAAAAGCATACCATGCTACGTATTCCTCCTATGCTAGAGGAGTATCCGTTAGTAAATAAAATGTTTCCGGGAGAAATAGAGAAGTACTTTATAGACATACAAGGGAAATATGTTATTTTATTCTATACAATTGGGCAGCAAAGATACATTACAGTAGCAATGTATAAACCACCCCCATTTGCTGTGGGAATTTTGAATGAGATAATGGAGAAAATAATTGAATATCTCCCAGCAAAGTTATTATTTATTGGAGATGTTAATTCAATTCTATTGCCAGAGCTGGATAGACCAAAACCTCCTAAGTAGGGATGAGCCGAACACCCCCCGGTTCGGTTCGCACCAGAACTTTCGAACGGACCCCAAATTCGAACGAACTTTAGAACCCCATTGAAGTCTATGGGACTCGAACGTTCGAAATGAAAAGTGCTAATTTTAACGGCTAATATGCAAGATACTGTCCTAAAAAGGGTTTGGGGACCTGGCTCCTTCCCCAGGGGACATGGGTCAATGCCTAAAATGTTTTTAAAAATGGCCGTTTTGGCGGGAGCACTGATTTTAATGATGATTAAAGTGAAAAAAAAGTGAAATATTCCTTTAAATATGGTGCCTGGGGGGTGTCTGTAGTATGCCTGTGAAGTGCCACGTGTTTCCCGTGTTTAGAACAGTCCCTGCACAAAATGACATTAAACGGAAATAACACCATTTAAAACTGCTTGCGGTTTTAATGTTATATCTGGTTCCTGCAATATGGTTGAAAATCATTGAGAAAAATGGCATGGGTAGCCCTCCCTGCCCATTACCAGCCTATTTGGGTCTTGTACGCATATTAAGGGGAACCCCGTACCCATATTAAAAAAAGGAAATGCGTGTGGCCCCCAGGCCCTATATACTCAGAACAGCAGTGCAAACAAGACCGGGACTGTGTAGGTTTGTTGTGTTAAGTTGAATCTGTTTGTAATTTTCAACTGGTACATTTTTAAAGTGTAGCTCCAGTCAAAAAAACTATTTTTAAGCTTTTTGGAAAACATAGGGAAGGGTTATCACCCCTGTATAATTTGTTTTGTCGTCCATCTTTTTTCATCTCACTTACTGTTGTCTCCTTCCGTTTGCAAGTAGGAGATGTTTGTAAATTGGATGTTTGAAAGTAGGGGCCTGCCCTATATGCTCTGCAGAAATGGCGGAACAAGGTGTTGGTTTTGCCACAACATTATAACCCCTCAAAGTGACTCTTGGTGGGCGCTGGAGCGCCCTGCTGTGAACGATTATATCAAGAATTGTAATTACATGCCATTGTTGAACAGTGGTAGAAAAATTGACCTTTGGTGGTTGTGGTGCTGGTGCCACAACACTATAAGTCCTCACCGTTACTCTGGGTGGGCACAGGAAGGGGCCCTCCTGTGAAATATTATATCAAGAATTGTAATTACATGTCCCTGTTAAACAGGGGCAGAAAAATGTGGCCTTAGGCACTGCTGCTGGTGCCACCACACTGCAACCTCGTCCATATACTCTAGTTTTATTGCAGGAATTAGCCCTGCTGCAAAGCATTGCATCAAAAATTGTAATTAAACGCCCCTGTTAAACAGGGGCAGAAAAATTGGGCCTTAGGCACTGGTGCTGGTGCCACCACACTGCAACCTCTGCCATATACTCTAGTTTTATTGCAGGAATTAGCCCTGCTGCAAAGCATTGCATCAAAAATTGTACTTAAACGCCCCTGTTAAACAGGGGCAGAAAAATTGGGCCTTAGGCACTGGTGCTGGTGCCACCACACTGCAACCTCTGCCATATACTCTAGTTTTATTGCAGGAATTAGCCCTGCTGCAAAGCATTGCATCAAAAATTGTACTTAAACGCCCCTGTTAAACAGGGGCAGAAACATTGGGCCTTAGGCACTGGTGCTGGTGCCACCACACTGCAACCTCTTCCATATACTCTAGTTTTATTGCAGGAATTAGCCCTGCTGCAAAGCATTGCATCAAAAATTTTAATTAAACGCCCCTGTTAAACAGGGGCAGAAAAATTGGGCCTTAGGCACTGGTGCTGGTGCCACCACACTGCAACCTCTGCCATATACTCTAGTTTTATTGCAGGAATTAGCCCTGCTGCAAAGCATTGCATCAAAAATTGTACTTAAACGCCCCTGTTAAACAGGGGCAGAAAAATTGGGCCTTAGGCACTGGTGCTGGTGCCACCACACTGCAACCTCTGCCATATACTCTAGTTTTATTGCAGGAATTAGCCCTGCTGCAAAGCATTGCATCAAAAATTGTACTTAAACGCCCCTGTTAAACAGGGGCAGAAACATTGGGCCTTAGGCACTGGTGCTGGTGCCACCACACTGCAACCTCTTCCATATACTCTAGTTTTATTGCAGGAATTAGCCCTGCTGCAAAGCATTGCATCAAAAATTTTAATTAAACGCCCCTGTTAAACAGGGGCAGAAAAATTGGGCCTTAGGCACTGGTGCTGGTGCCACCACACTGCAACCTCTGCCATATACTCTAGTTTTATTGCAGGAATTAGCCCTGCTGCAAAGCATTGCATCAAAAATTGTACTTAAACGCCCCTGTTAAACAGGGGCAGAAAAATTGGGCCTTAGGCACTGGTGCTGGTGCCACCACACTGCAACCTCTGCCATATACTCTAGTTTTATTGCAGGAATTAGCCCTGCTGCAAAGCATTGCATCAAAAATTGTACTTAAACGCCCCTGTTAAACAGGGGCAGAAACATTGGGCCTTAGGCACTGGTGCTGGTGCCACCACACTGCAACCTCTGCCATATACTCTAGTTTTAATGCAGGAATTAGCCCTGCTGCAAAGCATTGCATCAAAAATTGTACTTAAACGCCCCTGTTAAACAGGGGCAGAAAAATTGAGCCTTAGGCACTGGTGCTGGTGCCACCACACTGCAACCTCTGCCATATACTCTAGTTTTATTGCAGGAATTAGCCCTGCTGCAAAGCATTGCATCAAAAATTGTACTTAAACGCCCCTGTTAAACAGGGGCAGAAAAATTGGGCCTTAGGCACTGGTGCTGGTGCCACCACACTGCAACCTCTCCCATATACTCTTGTTTGATTGCAGGAATTAGCCCTGCTGCAAAGCATTGCATCAAAAATTGTACTTAAACGCCCCTGTTAAACAGGGGCAGAAAAATTGGACTGATGGCATCAACCAGAACCAGAAATGTTCTTCCAATATATCAGCGGAGGAGGAAGAGGATAGACAATCAACATAACAGGACAGTCACTCAGCATCAGCATAGGCAGTCTTGAAGGGATGTGGTATTTCAAAAAAAATTATTCGGTTACATCAGCTTCAGGTGCTTGGTAGCTGTGGGTGATCCAAGACTGATTCATCTTGATGAAGGTCAGTCGATCAACTGATTTGGTGGACAGGCGCACCCTGTGATCGGTAACAAAGCCACCAGCAGCACTGAAGGTGTGTTCCGAAAGAACGCTGGATGCAGGACAGGCCAGTAGCTCAATTGCATACTGTGCAAGCTCTGGCCAGTGATCCATCCTCAAGACCCAGTAAGCCAGAGGATTTTCGGTGGGAAAGGTGTCCAAGTCTGACCTTGCCCCTAGGTATTCCTGCACCATGTAAATCAGACGCTGGCGATGGGTGCTGGAACCGATCATACCTTGGGGCTGCGGACTAAAAAATTGTCTGAAAGCATCAGTCAGACGGCCACCTTCTCCACCGCTCCTTCTGACCGATGCCTCAGCAACACGTTGTCCAGGACCAGGAGTTTGTAACCTCCCAGTCTCTGGGAACGCGTTGCACAGACCTTTCTGCAAGGCCTCCCGGAGATATCTCATCCTCTGCTCCCTCTGCGATGGCAAGATAAGGTCGGCAATCTTACCCTTGTACCGTGGATCAACGAGAGTGGCCAGCCAGTAATGGTCCCTCTCCTTGATCCGAAGAATACGAGGATCCTTCCGCAGGATTTGCAGGATCAGGGAGGCCATGCAGCGTAGGTTAGCTGAGGCATTCGGTCCGGAGTCCTCTGGGTCACTAAGGACAACATGATCCGCAGCTACCTCCTCCCAGCCACGTACAAGTCCACGTGTTTCTTGGGACTGTAAATCATCCCTACAAGACTGCTGCTGCTGATGCTGATGCTGAGTGCCAGCCTCCACCTCCATGCTGACACAATCATCCTCCTCCTCCTCTTCCTCCTCCTCATCCTCTTCCTGTGTGATGGGTGGCACAGCAGGAACACTGTCTGGATAAAGGGGGCCTTGAGAGGCAAGGAAGTCCTCCTCTTCCTGCCTCTGTTCTGCCTCAAGTGCCCTGTCCATTTTTCCACGCAGCGTATGCTCCAAGAGGTGGACAAGAGGTACAGTGTCACTGATGCATGCACTGTCACTGCTCACCATCCTTGTGGCCTCCTCAAAGGGTGACAGGACAGTGCATGCATCCCTGATCATGCCCCACTGGCGTGGTGAGAAAAAACCGAGCTCCCCTGACCCTGTCCTGGTGCCGTAGTCGCACAGGTACTCATTGATGGCCCTCTGCTGCGTGTGCAGCCGCTGCAGCATGGCCAATGTTGAGTTCCATCTGGTGGGCATGTCACATATAAGGCGGTTCTTGGGCAGGTTCAACTCCTTTTGGAGCTCAGCCAGCCGAGCACAGGCATTAAATGATCGGCGGAAATGCACACAGACTTTCCTGGCCTGCTTCAGGACATCCTGTAAGCCGGGGTACCTGCCCAAGAACCGCTGCACCACCAGGTTAAGGACGTGAGCTACACAGGGCACATGGGTCAGTTGTCCCTGTCGGAGGGCGGAGAGGAGGTTGGTGCCATTGTCGCAAACCACCATTCCTGGCTTAAGCTGGCGTGGCGTCAACCACCTCTCGGCCTGCCCCTGCAGAGCTGACAAAACATCCGCCCCAGTGTGGCTCCTGTCCCCCAAACAAACCAGCGCAAGCACGGCATGGCATCGTTTTGCCTGCGTACTTGCGTAGCCCCTGGAACGCCTACGGAGCACCGCTGGTTCTGAGGACAGAGCACTGGAAGAGGCCATGGAGGAAGAAGAAGAGGAGGGGGTGGAGGAGAGAGGTGTGTCACAACCAATAGTAGCATTTTGGAGGCGTGGTGGCGGAACAACCTCCAACACTACTGCACCTTGTCCTGCATCCTTCCCAGCTGCCAGAAGAGTGACCCAATGGGCCGTGAAAGACAGGTAACGTCCCTGTCCATGCCTGCTGGACCATGAGTCAGCGGTAATATGCACCTTACCGCTGACCGCCCTGTCCAGCGAGGCAAGGACATTGCCTTCCACATGCCGGTAGAGAGCCGGAATCGCCTTCCGTGAGAAAAAGTGGCGTTTGGGGACCTGCCAATGAGGAACCGCACATTGTACAAACTCACGGAAGGAGGCCGAGTCTACCAACTGAAAAGGCAGCAGTTGAAGTGCTACCAATTTAGCCAAGCTAGCATTCAACCGCTGGGCATGTGGATGGCTGGGAGTGAACATCTTCCGCCGGTCCAGCAGCTGGGGCAGGGACATTTGCCTGCTATAATCGGACGTGGGTGTACCGCTAGAAGAGTTCCCGGAAGCACTTGGCTGTGACACACCTAATTCTACACCTTCATTCCTCTCAGAGCAGGTTTCAGAGAGGACTGAAGGTCTAGTGGGGTTGGAGATGCCAGCTGATGAGGAGCAAGGAGAGGTCCGCTTTGTTCTTTGGTGTGGGTCTTTGAGGTACGCTTGCCAACGAGCTGCATGGCAGGTCAACATATGTCTGGTCAAGCATGTGGTGCCCAAGCGGCTGATTTTTTGGCCACGTGAGATACGCTTGAGACATATGTTGAAAATAGCAGCGGTGCGATCTGATGCGCTCGTCTCAAAAAAGGCCCACACCAAAGAACTTTTAGAATAACGCGCAGAGGCAGCGCTCTGCACAGGCGGAGCTCTGCGGTGTGATTCAGTCGGTGTGCTGCCCCTAAGCTGGCCCCCAGAGGGCATCCTGCCTCGTTGGACATGTGCCTCCTCCTCCCTCCTTCCAGGCACCCACGTGGAGTCAGTGCCCTCATCATCCCCTCCCTCTTCATCGCTGTAGCAAACCTGGCAGTATGCTGCAGCTTGTGGAACATGACTGCCAGATTGCTGTCCTTCTTGAGCATCCCCTCTCTCTGCGCTCACGCTACTGCCTTCCTCTAGCTGAGTGTCATCATCAGAGCCCACAAAACACTGGGCATCCTCCTGGAGCATGTACCCAACACTGTGCTCAAAGAGTTCAGGAGACTCCTCAGGAGGACGTGGTGGGTCTAGGGAAGGAGTCACTGATGATGACATTGAGAGGAGGGAAGACGATGCGTTGGCAGCTGCTTTGCTAGTACCCTGAGACTGGGTGAGAGAGGATGAGGAGGATGAAGAGGGCTTGGTCATCCACTCTACCAAGTCGTTGGCATGTTGCGGTTTAACATGTCCAGCTGCCGAAAAGAAGGACAAGCGTGTCCCATGGCCACGTGCTGATGACAATGCACCGCGTCCACGACAAGCACTGTTGTCTCTAGACACAGAGCCTGCTTGCCCTCTTTTATCAGCTCGCGCCTGTCTGCCTCTCCTTGCTGGCCTTCCAGACATGGTAATGGCCTGAAGGGAGTTGGGTAAAACAGCAGTTGGGTAGTGTATATTGTGCTGGAGGCACACAACACCCACTAACTCCTGCAGATGCCTTTATTATAGAACACCAGAGATAAAGGGGTATCTCCTAACACTACTGACTGCAAGCTCTATTATAAAAGATAGATCACTAGCTATATAGGTGAGGTGAATATAGCGGTGTATACTGCGGTCAGGGCATGCAGACAATAACCAGAGAACACCAGAGATAAAGGGGTATATACAGATGTATACTGTGCTGTGCTGGAGGCACACACAACTTCCAATAACTCCTGCAGGTGGCAAGTGGGCTCAAATAGAGAACAGCTATGTAGGTGGATATAGCGGTATGTACTGGGTACAGAGCACGCAGACAGCACGCACTATCTCCTAACACTACTGACTGCAAGCTCTATTATAAAAGATAGATCACTAGCTATATAGGTGAGGTGAATATAGAGGTGTATACTGCGGTCAGGGCACGCAGACAATAACCACTACACAACAGCAAGATCGAAAATCGGCCGAAAACGATCGGTGTGTACTGTGTTGAAGATACACAGAACACCCACTGCTTCAGACTCCAACACACTACACAAGGCCGCCGCGCTGGCGGCCTTATATAGTGTGGGGCGTGCACTACACAGCCTGAGCTATGATTGGCCACAGGCATCCTGCCTGTGGCCAATCATGGCTCTCCTCGCTGCTGGCGCTGCGATTGGCCAAGCATGCGGGGTCACAGTGCATGCTTGGCCAATCATGAGCCAGCAATGCACTGCGCCATCGCAGTGCATTGTGGGCCGTGAGCGCCACACGACTTTGGCGCGAACAGACCAAAATGTTCGGACTTCGCCGAACGGACGAACAGCCAATGTTCGAGTCTAACGTATGTTCGTATGTTCGACTCGAACATGAAGCTCATCCCTAATCCTAAGCAATATTCAACGGACTTGTATAATTGGGCTCAGGTGACAGGAGTAACGGATATTTGGAGATGGAGAAATCCAGAAAAAATAGTCTATTCCTGTTTTTCTGCCTCCTATAAAATAACGTCCAGAATAGATTTAGCATTTGCAGATGTAACAGTGTTACCAGATATTTCAGAAGTAACATACTTACTGAGTGGCCTATCAGATCATTCTGCCTTATTTTTGTCAATTCCCCACCCCGAGGAGTGCATCATTGTGGAGGTTAACTCTGCAGTGGGTGTCATACCCCGCGATAGAAGGAAAAATGGCATCCCTAATAGTAGAGTACTGGGAAAATAATGCAGGGTCATCCTCGGTGGACATTGTTTGGGATGCGTTTAAAGCTTATATATGGGGACAATACAAATCTCAAATATCACCGCGGTTAATAAAAAACAAAAGGTTAGGACACAGAAATTCCAAAAACAGATAGAAATAAAAAAGGAGAAATATGGTCAAGACTCCAGTGTTGTAAATTTTGTGCAAATGATGGCTGCACAAAGTTACCTCCATTTACATATGGAAGAAATAACAAGGTTGGAACTACATAAAAACAGACAAAATGTTTTTGAGCAAGGAGGTAAAGGTGGGAGATTTCTAGCAAGATTAGCGCAACAAGAATACCAAACTACAACTATATCAGAAATCGAAACCCTACAGAAAAAGAGAGTAAAAGTACCTGAGGAGATTTTAGAGACCTTCAGAGAGTACTATGGTCGGTTGTATGCCTCTTCTCTCCCCTCCGACTTCCACCCAACGGCTATGGCGGACCCTCGGGTGGTTGTCGGATAGGGAGAGAAACGCATTGATATGTCCGATGACAGGTGAGGAGATCATAAAGGTCATACATACATTCCCAGGGGAGAAAGCACCAGGCCCAGATGGAATTCCTATGGAATTTTATAAGAAATATGGAGCTATATTAACTCCAAAATTAGCAGAAGTATTTACAAGTGGTCTATTGAAAGGAGTACTTCCAGACTCAATGAGGCATGCACATATAACCTTACTATACAAGGAAATGAAAGACCCAAAACTATGTTCTTCATACAGGCCGATAGCTTTAATAAATATAGATCTAAAAATACTGACGAAAATATTAACATTACAACCTTTATTAAAGAATATCATATTCTTTAATAATATTCGGATCAGACAGGATTTATGCCAGAGAGAACGACAGATGATAATCTACATAGATTACATACAAACAAACATACTCACCACGTATATGAGGGATCTATAACGGTGGCCTCCCTGGATATAGAGAAGGCCTTTCGATACGGTCGAATGGCCTTTTCTTGGGAAAATACTTAGAAGGATGGGATTTCCATTAATATTTATTAAATGGATACAAACAATATATAAAAAACCCATGTCATCGGTTAAATTGGGAGGAAGGCTTTCGTCCCCATTTCAGCTGCATAGAGGCACGAGGCAGGGCTGCCCTCTTTCTCCAGCACTCTTTGAGATTGCAAAAGAGCCAGTGGCAGAGGCTCTTAGGACCTCACTGAATATTCAGGGACTTCGGATTGGGGGGCTGGAGGAGAAGGTAGCCCTGTATGCCGATGATATGTTGCTGTTTTTGAGAGATGCAGGTCCTTCACTGAAAGGAGCTCTAGAACTACTGAATATTTTTTCAATGTTTACAGGGCTTAAAGTGAATTGGGATAAGTCTTTGTTATTCTCTATTGACAAAGGGGCACAGGACACAGCTTCCCCAGATCTACAGTTAAAATGGGTATCAGAATTTAAGTATCTAGGCATAATAATATCTCGACAGGTCAAAGACTTTAAAATGCTAAATTTAGATCCAGTAATACAGGAGTGTAAGAGAAAGTTAAGGATCTGGGAGGCATTGCCCCTGTCGCTGCTGGGAAGTATAAACTTAATAATTTATATTATTTATAATAATAACTTTAGAAATTCTCCATAGTGGTTGCCTAAGAAGTTTTTTTACACAGCTACACGGTATGTTTTCCACATTTATATGGAAAGGCAAAACAGCTAGAATTAAACTAAGCGTACTTACGCATCCAGCGGTACAGGAGGGATTGGCTTTCCCAGACCTTTATAAATATTATATGGCTACAAAGTTGGTGACGATAGGGCGATGGCTGAATCCGGATGGATTTGACTCTGCCACGATGGTAGAGGTCGCAGTGGTCCAGTCGCGGGAGACGCTTCAGTCACTACCATTCCGCGGATTAAAATATAGGTCAGATCTGACTCCCTCGATGATTACGAAAGTAAAAATATGGAGAGCAGCCATGGCAAAAGAGGATCATTTGAGAGGGGATTTATCCCCAAACACTCCGTTATGGAGAAATCCAGAGCTCCCACATTTGGATTCCATCCAAGATCCAGGGGCATGGATTAGATTTGGGAGTAAAAAACTATCACCTTGTACCCGAAGGGAGAATTATTTAATTTGCCGAAATAAGGAAATGTTGGAATATACCTGGGAACTACACTTTTAGATACATGCAGTTGGTCCATGCTTTATTGGCTCAGTTCCCGGAGGGGATCCCACAATTGATAGAAACAGAATTAGAGCAAATGGTAAGGAAAAAGACCAAAAAAAAGCTAATTTAAATTTTATATAGCTACTTATCCAAAACTACATTTTCAGATATAAGTAAGCCATGTGAAAGCTGGACAAGAGATGTTCCAACATTAGCAGATAAAAACTGGGAGGAGATATGGAGATCTCCCTTCAAATACTAGTATCTCTGCAAGATAAATTAATACGATTTAAAATAATACATAGAAGTTATTATACGCCATACAAATTATACAAAAATATTTCCAACAAATTCTCAAAACTTCTGGAGATGTGCATGTACCCCAGGAAATTTCATCCACATATTCTGGTCTTGTCCAAAGATAGTGATATTCTGGAGGGAGGTTTTGAGATTAATTACTACTGTAACATCAGTCTCTTTAAATCAAGAGGCCGAGATCTGCCTATTAGGACTAGTAGGGAATAATATCACCCCTATAGGAAGAAGAATACAGGTGGGTCTGTTGCTTTTTTATGCTAGAAAGACAATAGTGCTGAATTGGAAGAAGGCGGAAGCCAACGTTAACACAGTGGAAAAATTTTGTAAATAGTAATCTACCACTATATAGGGAAATATATTTTAGTAGAGGACATGGAGTGAAATATGAGAGAGTATGGGCAAGTCGGATAGAAAATTCTATAATGAAATCAGGATAAAATAGCATGGAGATAGGGAAAGCCACACCAAAAGGGGGGAAAAAAAGGGTACGAGGGATATGAATGTATAAATATATATGTATAATTTTGTAGTATTTGAGGATATGACTATGAATGGATTTTATGGAAGCTCATAAGAGAGCGATGAATGTAAATGGTGAAATGTATACTGGATATGTAAAAAAAAATAAAAAAGAGATATTTAAAAAAAAAATCCCCATAAAGCGATATTTCCCGGACCATATTCCAAAGTAGTTAAACACCTTCTCACCTCCCCTTAGATCATCAAAATATGTACTAAGAAATGCTCTCACCAGATCCATGTCCACAAAGGGGTTGTATAAATGGATGGTAACATTTTCTCCTCCTCCATGATGAGTGGAATCATGTCAAACTTCTGGACGACTGGCGATTCCTTTAACTCCTGAGTTCTTTCATATGCGGTAAGCAGGTCCCCAAGGAATGAAATGTTACATTGTAAATGCTCTACCCTGGGAAATCTTGCAGACACATAATCTGTTTTGTAGGGTTAAAATTCCCCACGTTGGTTGCCCAATCAATTGTATAGACCTCTTTACAGTGTTGTATCACTGCGAGGTTTGGAGCGCATCACTGGTGTGCAATGACAGCCCTCTTGATTAGAAGATGGGAGGGGTGGCTTCTCCATCTCAGCCAATAGTCTTGTTTCCTGTAGGGGAAATGAAAACGAGGCTTGGAGCACAAATAACCGATGCTCGATGACGTCAGCGGCAATGACGAGATCATGTGACCACGGAAGGATGACATTTTACACACCTATCGGCTCATATGGGGGAATCACACAGCGAGGAGGAGCTGACATTCTATAGTGACTCGGGATCTGATATCAGAGTTCTTGGCTGTTAGCAGTGCACAGCTGATCTGTTTTTAAATGCTATATTAGCGTGGTAACACACAATAGGTCATATGCCCCAGTAGATGGACTATTATTCCGAAACATGCCGAGTTGCTAGCTCATTGTGCTTTTGATACCACCCTACAGATATATTTTTTATGTGATCACTTTATACATCCATCACGATTGGTGATTGTATATTTTTATTCATTTTTTAATAAATCAAAATATTTTTTTCACCTGGATTCATGCACTTATGTGGAGGCTTTTTTTCTTCCATTTTCTTCTATGATCTAAAATCCTGATTTGACGCTATTGGGAGTATTGCGGGCCTTCGCAGCTGGTGATCGATTTCCCACATTGGTACATTTACCTGTTGGAGTTTTCGGAGCCATTCATCCACTGTTACTGCCTGTGATGTGGTCAAGGTACATCATTATACCATCATTGTTTTCCAGGAAAGACCTGCTGGATTGGATGGTCTAAATGCTAGTTTGACACACCGATATACTGCGTGTGTGTCCACCATTTGTGGTAAGTGTGCCCAATCTTTTCGTGGTCAATTATACATGGTCACAAATGGCACATGGAGTAATTTATCCATCTTGGTTTACAGGGCCTTCTTTAATATTGATTGGACCATGGGCAAAAATTTTCTTAGGCCCCTCCATGCAATTTCACTCGCCACCTGCTCTAAAACATACAATAAATAGCAGCTAGACTTAAAATCAGTTTACTGTATCAGATCAGCCAGCAATTGTGATCGGTTGCCAGTGGTTACAGCATATCATTACTGCTTAATGACTGGTTGCTAGAGGTTATAGCAGGGGCAGATTGACCATTCGGGCACTCGGGCACTGCCCGAGGACCCCATGCCACTAAGGGGCCCCATCAAGGTTGCCAGCCTCAATAAAAGCAGGGACAGTATTTAAAAATCTGTGTTTTTTTAAAAACCCCAAGATTATAGCTGCCCAGCCTCTCCAGTACCTTTTCAGTGTGTGTATCTGTATTCTGTGTGTGTATACTGTGTGTGTATATTGTGTGTCTGTGTGAATACTGTATGTGTGTGTGTATACTGTGTGGCCCCATAATCTATTGCCTGGGTGCCCCATAATCTCCTATTGCCCAGGGGCTCCATAATCTTCTCCTATTGCCTGGGGGCCCCATAATCTCCTATTTCCTGGGGGCCCCATGAGTTGTCAGTCTGCCCCTGGGTAAAAGCACACATTACAGCTCACTGATTAGTTGCTAGATGTTACAGCACATGATTTCTGCTTGTTAATTGGTTGCTAGAGATTACTGTACAGTAATACTGCTCACTGAGGTTACGGCTCCTCACTGCAGAGGGGCATGATCTACATATGACTGCCACCTTTATTTACATATCAATGCCACCAGCCGCAGCTATTTACTTAGTAATGCCGCCAACTTTTACATATGAATGCCGGGTATTTACATGTAAACACAGGGTCTTCAGGTGAGTCACCTGTACACAACAATAGGGCAGAGCTGGGCAGCATTAATAGCAGCACTTCACACTGAGATATCAGGACACATCACAGGACTAAAACTTCAAGGGGCAATGGAATTTAAGCTGGGATAGTTGGCAAGTATAGGGTAGCTGCTTTGGGCCCCACAACAATGGCAGGGCCCAGGGCAGCTGCTCCTTTTGCCTTGCCTTAAAGACGGCCCTGTTGGTTTACCACCATCTGTGAAGAAGTATCACCCCTATTGTTTCTTCAAAGGACATTATAGATTATTTAAGAGTGGACTCTTCACTTTATTTATTTTTTATGAACTATTTTGGTCCGATTCTCTAAGAATTTTTCTATTTCGGTTAAGTTATAGAAGTATACACTGTATATTTATGCTTTGCTGTACTTATGCACTTTGTTGGTTTTTTTAACCAACCTGCACAACATTTTTCCCTGGGGGTTACCCCAGAGATTTTTTCATAGAAGCACTTGTATATCTGTTGATACAATTTTTGTCTGCACATTTGTATGCTGTTGGTTTTTGATGAATCAACAGTTATTGGCTTTACACTTTTTTTTTTTAATACAATCTTTTATTGAGAGAGATGACAGAAAAAAAAGTAAAACAGCTCTGTTACAGAGTATGTGCTGAGAAAACAATCTCTTTACACAATATCAATGACAATATATGCAGACACAACTACTTGGGATAGATTATACAGTTACTTGACATAAGGTGTCATCAAAGATGGGTAGCAATTCAGAACTGACCACAGCATGGGATTCGTGTGAGAAATCTCAGGTAGGAAGAGACTAGATACACAAGATGCTAGTTGGTCTCGAACATGACCCAAAGGGCTATTGCTGTTCGTGTTAGAGAAAGTACAGTCCATGTACATGTGTAATTAACAGAGAGCTTACTGATTAGTAGAGAAACAATCAACTGAGAGAGAAACAAACAAAAAAAAAAAAATAAGTTACAGGATACATGTCTAGGTTAAGCATGAGCTCATTGAGGGGATTGGTAACCGAAGGTAACATGAGTAAAGAGGAAGATCAGGGGGTCCACGACTTCCATTTCAAGTCGTATATGTGCATGGTGTCCATGATAGTATGAAATATTTTTTCCATGAGTTGGATAGCAGACAGACATTCACCCAAGAACCTGATCCCAGGGGACTGCTGGGGTACGTCAGAATAAGGCTATGCACCAATGGATCGCACTGAACAGTGTGCGGGCAAGTTTCTATTCTGGGGGGTGGCCCTTGGGATATCCGCAAAGAGAAGGCCCATCTGGTGAATGATGGTGATCCGTAAGCCAGTAATCTCTGCCACTTTAGCGGTGGCTCGTTGCCACAGGCCCCTCAGGGCAGCACAGCTCAAAAAAATATGAAGGTGAGTCCCTTTCTCCAGGCACCCCCTAAAGCAGTTCTCAGAAATGGTGGGAAAGAATTAGTGCAACTTTGCAGGTGTATAGTACCATCTGTTATGCAGCTTCACCACCGTTTCTTTCACCGCCACCGACCTAGTGCATTTATGCATATTTAATACCCATGTGGACCATTCCTCTGGAGTCGCCCCCAGTCCCGTATCCCTCTCCCATCCAATCATGGCAGTGGACTTGTCAGAGATGCCCAGTCCACCTAAGTAGTCATACATTAAAGAAATAGTGCCTGTGCCTCTAGATGAAGGGCCAAACAATGCTTCAAATGTGTTGGTGGTTTTACACTCTTTTATAAGGGTTGTTTTTTGGGACTTTCACTTATTTATTTTTCTCTAAGCGCTGCATTTTATTTTTTTCACATAATCTGTTTTACCTGAACTTTCAGGACATCTTTCAGCAAAATGACCACAGTGGTCTCTAGATTGACGTCCTTCCCTGGCTTAACCAGAAACCGAATGGAGGCGACAAGACTGTCCCAGGTAATACAAAAATTGATCCACAGAGATTTGCCCAAAACATTTGGCGTCTATTTCTAAATATCCAGGTTCCTGTGGACAACCCCGGTAATCAGGCCATCCTCTCGCTGGATGCAGCTAAGGCCTTCGACAGTGTTTAGTGGCCTTACCTGTGGAAGGTCATGGAGAGAATGAGGCTATGTACTACATTTATCCGTTGGGTTAAACTGCTATACGCTAAACCAACGGCCCGAATCCAGGCTAATGCAGAACTGCCTGAGTCATTCCTGCTGTTTAGGGGCACGAGGCAGGGGTGCCCTTTGTCACCCCTGATTTTTGCCTTGGCGCTCAAACCATTGGCGGCTAGAATAAGAACGGATAGGGAGATTGTTGGATTTAGAAGGCCCAATGGTGCAGATGTGGTGTCATTGTATGCAGATGACACACTTATCTATTTAGGTGATACTCAGGGCTCCCTGACAGCGACCATGCACCTGATTAAACTGTTTGGCATGTTATCCGGCTTCTCGATAAACTGGGACAAGTCAGTTCTATTGCCCTTGACCCCACTGATGGTACCTCTTCCTGCATGCGCGACCATGATTCAAACAGTCACGTCCTTCAGATACCTAGGGGTGCTGGTATCTCCCGAGGTCACAAACTATGCCACTCTGAATCTCCTACCTCTATTGCTTAAATTCAGGGAGAAATGTAAAACATGGTGTAAGCTACCGCTCTCTGTTGTGGGAAGGGCGAACCTTATAAAAATGGTGTGGGCTCCGCAACTACTTTATATCTGTCATAATTCCCCGACCTGGATTCCTAAACGGTGGTTTGATCAAATTGACTCCCAGTTTAGGGAATTAATATGGTGTAGAAAGACAGCCGGACTTAGTCTACATATGCTGCAATATAAGAAAGACGAGGGGGGTTTGGCAGTACCGCATGCCAGAATGTATTTTCTGGCTTCGCAGCTACAGCAACTAGGTGGTTGGGGATTGGATGATCCCCTGGACCCGGTACGTAGGATGCTTGACAACTTTGACGATCTGGACACGGCATTAGCTAAGCTAGAAGCAGGTTACACACACATGGACAGGAGTTCCCCAACTATCATCATGCTAAATACCCTATGGTCCTATGTTAAACGGCTGCTACAGATACGTGGTTTTTTAAGACTCACCCCTATCTGGAGAAATGCTAATTATGGTGAACTCTTTAAACTTAGGGGCTTTAGCTCATGGAGGGTGAGAGGTCTTCGGTACCTTCCACAATTGTACAGTGGGCCGGTGCTGAAGTCCTTTATGGAACTGCAGGCTGAATTCGGCATACCGCGCAGAGACTTCTTTAAATATTTACAGTTGCGCCATGCGCTACAAGTGCAATCCCGCAGTGTGCCACTTCGCCTGACGGACCATGCTGTGGTACAAGGGATACTAATGGAAACATAAGATATCTAGAGGGTATGACATTCTCCTTAATGCAATGCAAGACTCTGCAAATCTCCCATGTCGGCGGAAATGGGAGGCGGACCTGGGACCGATGGACGTGGAGACTTGGAATCTTTGCCTGTCATCCGCCCCCTTGGTGTCGGTTTCGGCCTCCCATAAACTATCACATCTCTATCTACTACATAGGGTTTATAGGACACCAGTTAAATTACATAACTGGGGTGTCCGGGATACACCCCTGTGTCCTAAATGCATGAGGGACCATGGTGATCTCCTGCACATGTTCTGAAGGTGCCCCAAACTAAAGCGATACTGGGATGGGATCCTCGAGACTATCTCTTCTGTATCTTCGGTTAATATTCCAAGGAGTCCTTTCGTCTGCCTGTTGGGTGCCCTAGATGAAGAGTTGTTAACACCAACCGCTCATACGGCAATTATCCGGCTATTATATGTAGCCAGAAAACTAATAGCACGATTGTGGATCACACACAGGGTTTCCACCAGGCAGCAGTGGATTGACCGAGTGAATCATATGTTAATCAGGGAAAAACTAACCTACCAGCATAGGAATGCACCGCACAAATTCTATACTATGTGGCAGAGGTGGCTCAAGGTTCCAGGGCTGGCTCCTCATCAACTAATACAGGACAGATTATTACAGGGTTGAATACGAGTAACTGGTCCTATGCACTGAACAAATTAGAAAGTAATAAGTAAATAGTACTGTTATTCTTTTTCTCTCCCAATGACTGTACGTGGGAAGAGCAGAGACTGGTATAGCTGGGTATCTGAGAGTCGAGGGATATGTCTGATTCTATACATATATGTTATATGTAAAGTATGATGTGGATTCAGAGGGAATGTTATTTCTTTTTGTTTTTTTTGTTTGTTTTTTTTCCCCCTTTTTTGTTCTTTTTTTCTCATTTAGCCTGCACTCCTTTTGGGTTTTGCTGCTCCACATGTTGGATACATTATATTTGCTGTATTGCCATTGTCGCAGCTTTGATTTTATGTACAACTGTCCCAAGTGGCCTTACGGTCAATGTTTGGCCGAGGAATCAGCATTATTGTACTACTACACTCTTTGTCTATGTATGGCTTGTACCATTTTACTTTGTAATAAAAACTTATTTGATTTAAAAAAAAAAGAAACCGAATGGAGTCACGCAATCCATATCGCACCATCTTCCTTCTATTATTCTGCTGCCAAACCTAGTGAAAGACCCATTCCCTCACTCGTTAACCACTGGCAAAGCCTTGCCCAAAAGGCGTGGGGGTGCACCCGTAGGTACCACCCCCAGGCTGAACAAGGCTAGTGCCTTCAGAAACTCTCTAACTCAAAACACACTAATCAGGATTAGCCAGCCACACACAATCTTGTCTCTTTTCAGGGCATGGTAAAGAATGCTGT
This sequence comes from Lithobates pipiens, assembly GCF_037356315.1. NCBI lineage: Eukaryota > Metazoa > Chordata > Amphibia > Anura > Ranidae > Lithobates > Lithobates pipiens. The sequence continues at coordinate 524,440,468 of NW_027507764.1, forward strand.
CTGCAAGCTTTATATAACATAGGTTTGTGTGCTAATGAGGCAATTGAAAACACATGCACAGTCCATGAAACACACAAAATTCATGTTCACCCAATGTAGAGACTGAACTTCAAAGTGGGTACACCCAGGGCTCAAGTCCTGCATTAACGCATGGGAACGGAGTTCCTGTACTTTTTCCACAACAGGAACTCGGTTCCCGTTAGCAGCTGCATCCTGCAAGACTTTGAAGTATGCGAGCTGTGTGGCAGGTGCTACACCAGCAGCCGCTGACACAGCTCGCAATAGTAAGTGCCGCACACCAGGAGTGGACTGACCATTCAGGCATTGCCAGTAGGGGGCCCCGTGACAGCTTCCTCTTCGATCTACCTGTCAATCACAGCTAGCTGATGGGTAGATCAGGTCCCTGCTGCTAAGAGATTGTATTTAGTCAGACTTCTCGTGATGCGCTCCTCCCGCCGGCCCCTCCTGATTTTCTGTCTCCTCATCCTCTCCCCCTCAGTCTCCTGCATACTTGCTCTGTGTGTCTCGCTGAATCCCCCCCTCCTCTATCTTCAGTGCCATATGATGAGAGAACCCAGAGGAGGAGCACAGCTATTCTGCTCACAGGACACGCAGGGAGAGAGGTGAGCTGAGGGAGGAACATCAGTTTGGGGTGGTAAGCTGAGCACAATACCTGACAAAGTTTAATGCCTGGGAAGTTTACGTGGAAATATGTGAAGGGCTGGAATAGCAGTAAGTGTGTGTTGGAGCCCTGGAGAGTTTGCAGCCCCCAAGCTAACATACATCTCCTAAGCAGGAACACATCACTATCTCTGCCACGATCGACCTACTGTTCCGATCGTACATAGGAAACTCACCCGCAGGATCCCTTTGCAAGAAGCTCGTCGGTGTCCTCAGACGCAGGTTGGCGCGAACGAATGCATGCGTGTGCGTGTAGATCCTAACAGGCGCACGCGGGTGCGCGTTGACACGAATGGGCGCACGCGGGTGCGTGTTGACACGAGCGAGCGCACACGGGTGCGCGACAAAGCGAACGGGCGTACGCGGGGTCACGAACGGGAGCACGGTTACTCGCGGGGGCACGCAAACTCACCGTGCGACCGTTCTTGGCGCCCAACAGGTTATTTAAAGAATCTGCTCCCGTTCGCCCGTGCTGTCCTGTCTACAGCGTTCCCGTGACTTCTGCTACCTGCTCCTGCTTGTTCCTGATACTGAACCCAGCCTGTTTTTGACCTTGTTTGATTGCTGCCTGCCTCCGACCCTCTGCCTGCCTGACCACGCTCCTGCCTTCTGCTGTGTACCTCTGCTGCCCGCTAGTTACCGACCCGGCTCGTTCCTGACCACGCCTGCTGTACCCACCTGAACGCCAGTACCAGCTGCTCCTGCTGTTCCTGCCTGTCTGTCAGTACCAGCTGCTCCTGCTGTTCCTGCCTGTCTGCCAGTACCAGCTGCTCCTGCTGTTCCTGCCTGTCTGCCAGTACCAGCTGCTCCTGTCGTGCCCGCTGTCTACTTCCTCCCGTCCCAGCCTGACCTCCTGCACCAGCTGGTGGATCTCCGTTGCTGCAACCCGGCCTGGCACTTGTGCCCTCCGAACTCTTGAATCCCTGTCTCCACCTCCAGGGGCTCTCGAGCCGGAGGCTTACGAGGCGCCGCTCCCTGCATTCTGGGCTCTCCTACCAGGTAACGTGACAATCTCCCTAAGCATTCTGTCCAGATAATCTGCAGTTCATTTATGACCTTTCCGTTTAACCCTGTGTTATCCAAACTCTGTTCAATGAACCCGAAAGAAATGCAGAAGGAACATGTCTGCCCCCTCCGCCGGAAAAGTCCGGTCGTGTGTGGGAGTGCGTGTGCAGGTCCGCTAGTTTGGAAAGTCCGGCGGACCTGCGCTACAAAGTCTGCCAGATAATCTGATCCTGTGTAGGCGGCATTAGTGTTACAAGGTCTGAGGTGTGAATATTGAGCAGGTGTGTTAAATTTGGTGTTATCACTCTCTCATACTGGTCACTGGAAGTTCAACATGGCACCTCATAGCAAAGAACACTGAGGATCTGAATAAAAGTATTGTTGCTCTACATAAAGATGGCCTAGGCTATAAGAAGATTGCCAAGACCCCGAAACTGAGCTACAGCACAGAGGCCAACACCATACAGTGGTTTAACAGAACAGTTTCCACTCAGAACAGGCCTCGCCATGGTCGACCAAAGAAATTGAGTGCATGTGCTCAGCGTCATAGGTTGTCTTTGGGTAATAGACGTATGAGTGTTGCCAGCATTGTTTCAGAGGTGGGGGGTCAGCTTGCCAGTGCTCAGACCATACACTGCATCAAATTGTTCTGCATGACTGTCATCCCGGAAAAGAAGCCTTTTCTAAAGAAAGCCCGCAAACAGTTTGCTGAAGACAAGCAGACTAAGGACATGGATTACTGGATTACTGGTCTGATCAGACCAAGATAAACTCATTTGGTTCAGATGGTGTCGAGTGTGGGTGGTGGAGTACAAAGACAAGTGTGTCTTGCCTACAGTCAAGCATGGTGGTGTGTCATGGTCTGAGGCTGCATGAGTGCTGCGGGCACTGGGGAGCTACAGTTCATTGAGGGAACCATGCATGGCAACATGTACTGTGACATACCGAAACAGAACATGATCCCCTCCCTTCAGAGACTCAGAGACTGGGCTGCAGGGCAGTATTCCAACATGATAACGACCCCAAATACACCTCCAGGACAACACTGCCTTGCTAAAGAAGCTAAGGGAATAAGTGATGGACTGGCCAAGCATGTCTCCAGACTGTCGTGGAAAAACCCACTATACGCTTTTGCGCTAATAAGCACCCATTTCCTCTAATGGTATAATGCATCTTACCCGTCACTCTATTTAGCACATATCCCCAACATAAACAGACATGACCACAGCTTACGTCCTCATCTCAGCACGACTGCCCTTCACTGGGCACGGCGTTGGGTCTTTTATTCAAAAACAAAAAAAGCAATGACAAACAGGAAGCCATGGCCCCAACAGCCAATAGCTTCCTCCAGGGGAATTGACCTCACAGGATATGACCTCACAGCATATGAATGTCAACATAGGAAATCCTTACAACAGGATGAGTTTATTCAACAACCAATGGCTAGGGGAGACTTATGGGCGTGTCTGGGCAGGGTCAGCATGTATGTTTTACCTGGAAGCCATGTTCTTCAACTAAACAAAGGAAGCCACATGGCTAACAAATATGAACTCTGTCCCTGACCATAGCAACCCAAAAGCTCCCATTTTTACAGTTGTTCATGAGTCCTTATTCTGCTTTGTTCAGAGAACAAAGCATACCCGGACTATATTACCGTCCACTGTGGATACGAGATTAATTGCAGGTGCATGCCATGGCACCCTAAATATGTTGATCAGGCACACAGGGATGACACAAGCGCACAGCCACTAAACCGATAATGTCTTTGCAGAGCGAATACCCCCCCAGAAGATCGTTCTGTGAATCGCACAGGAACCCTTCGCTGGCGGACATATCCCCACTCTGCAAACACTTCTCTACAACCCCAAGGAGCTTTCACTACCACACGGATCCCAACCAACGTCAGTCTGCTCCAGTCAGCTATTTAGAGCAGGTTTCAGGAGAACTAACTGTACACTCACTACTTTACACTGGGCCATTTCTTCAGTGTTGTCACAGGAAAAGATATAATTAAATATTTACAAAAGGTGAGGGGTGTATTCACCTATGTGGGATACTGTATATACCTGCACATAATCTGCCATCTTGCTCGTCTCACACATGTGCTGGGTGTACTCCTCCTTCCAGCTCTACACATTGGTGCCAAGCTCCTCTGCACAGCTTGACTTTGCTGTGCCTCACTTTACTCTTGGTGTGCCACAACTGTTTCCAGACTGGTTGGTCTGTCCCTTAGTAGCAATATAGTCACAGTTTCTTTCCTCCAAAAGAAAGATCTATTTGTGGGAAGAAAAGAAATATATCCTAATTGGGTACAGCATCGCACAACTTTGCAATTGTCAATTAAAGTAAATCTTATCTAAAAACAACAACTGCCTGGTCATGAAGGGGGGTAAATCTTCCGGAGTGGTTAATGCATTAAAGCAGTTGTATTGTCCGCTTGGTCATTTTTACCTACAGGTATAAGCCTATTATAAGGCTTACCTGTAGGTAAAATGAATATCTCCTAAACCTGCACTTTTCATGCAGCCGATGATGTCAGTGGCGCATGCGCACTGAAGGTCCGAGTTGGATTTCTTGGCAGGACACCAGACATTACCAGAATGAAGGACTCCTGGCCAGTCACAGTTTTGAAGCCTGCAAACCCAGAAGAAATGCAGAAGGAACATGTCTGCCCCCACGATGGTGACTGGGAAGGCTCGTTCTAAGGTATTTCATCATGTGCTAGTATGCGATGTATACTAGTACATTAAGCTATTGTCTTGCAGGTTTTTTTTGGGGGGGGGTATGTTTGGCGGCTTACTACTAGTGATGGACTAACTTCCGATGGGACGTTTCGCGAATGCGGACCGCGAACGCGGCCGATAGTTTGCGAACCGTAACGTTCGCGGCGGGCCCCATTGACTTCAATGGGAGGCGAACTTTGCAAACCTACAGGTCAAATTTGCAGCCACAAAATAATTACTAGCTGTGCAAACATAGTCCCACCACATGGCCAATGACATAACACATGTATGAGGTGAATCTGGGATCGACAACTACAAGCATTCTTTTTTATATGTGAAATTGTTGTGACAATTCAGGACTGTGGAGCGCATGAAGGCAATGGAGGAGAGGGAAGGTCAGGGTAGGCAAAGAAGAGGGTGCAGGAGAAGATCACCAGCAGCGTGACATACAGCAATGACACCTGCACCGTAATAGAGTGATCTGACACCAGCACCGTGATAGAGAGCACTGACATCAGCAGCGTGACATACAGCAATGACACCTGCACCGTGATAGAGTGATCTGACACCAGCACCGTTATAGAGAGCACTGACATCAGCAGCGTGACATAAAGCACTGACACCAGCACCGTGATATACAGCACTGACACCTGCACCGTAAGCAGCCCCAGGAGGAAGTCAGCATAGCACAGGGATGGTGGGAGCCCCTCATAATGAGCATAGCACAGGGATGGTGGGAGCCCCTCATAATATGCACAGCAGAGGTACAGCCCCAGGAGGAAGTCAGCACAGCACAGGGATGGTGGGAGCCCCTCATAATAAGCAGTCCCAGGAGGATGTCAGCATAGCACAGGGATGGTGGGAGCCCCTCATAATAAGCAGCCCCAGGAAGAAGTCAGCACAGCACAGGGATGGTGTGACCCCCTCATAATGAGCATAGCACAGGGATGGTGGGAGCCCCTCATAATATGCACAGCAGAGGTACAGCCCCAGGAGGAAGTCAGCACAGCACAGGGATGGTGGGAGCCCCTCATAATAAGCAGCCCCAGGAGGATGTCAACATAGCACAGGGATGGTGAGAGCCCCTCATAATAAGCAGCCCCAGGAGGAAGTCAGCACAGCACAGGGATGGTGGGAGCCCCTCATAATAAGCAGCCCCAGGATGAAGTCAGCACAGCACAGGGATGGTGGGAGCCCCTCATAATAAGCAGCCCCAGTAGAAATATGACACCGCTCAACCTCTTCAAACAGGAGGGTACGGGCATATAGTATGGTGTGCTTTTTTTGGACAAGGAAGTGAGCCAAATGAAGAAAGAAGGTCTGTGTGCTCGATTAAAAAAATCGTTTCTAGACATATACATGGTCTACTGGTCACATGTGTTGAATTCCTCTGAGATCCATGCCTCATTCATTTTTAGAAATGTGAGGTAGTTAACACTGTTGTGAGCTAGGCGAGTACGCTTATCGGTCACGATCCCCCCTGCTGCGCTTAACGTCCTTTCAGACAGGACACTGGACGAGGGGCAAGCCAACAGTTCGATTGAAAATTGGGCAAGCTCTGGCCAGAGGTCAAGCCTGCCCACCCAGTAGTCCAGGGGTTCATCACTCCTCAGAGCGTCCACATCGGCCGTTAACCCGATGTAGTCGTACACCTGACGGTCTAGGCGTTCCCTGATGCTGGATCCGGATGACACCTGTCGATGGGTCGGCTGAAAGAATGACCTCATATCTGAAGTCACCAACACATCTTCAAACCGGCCTCTTCTTGCAGGCGCTGTTGGATTGGTACCCGCAACTCCTTCTCTGGGAGTGGGAATTGCTCCTCTGCCAGCGCACGCAAAAGCAGAATGCAGCATTTCTCGAAGCAAGGCCTGGAAGTGCTCCATTCTGACAGCCCTCTGTGATGGCGGTAACATTTCTGCCATTTTGTGTTTGTACCGGGGGTCTAAGTACGTTGCCACCCAGTACTGGTCCTTGACCCTTATGCTTTTTATACGGGGGTCCCTATTAAAACACTGGAGCATGAAGGCCCCCATTTGCACTAAACTGGAAGCGGTGTGGTGGCCTGGCTCCTGCTCATCATCCAGGATAATGTCGTCCTCTTCATTCTCCTCTCCCCATCCACGCACAACAACAGGGATCCCAGAAAGGTTTAAAGCATGCTCTTCTTGCTCCTCCTCATCTGCCCCGGCACCATCCTCCTCTGACTCCTCTTCAGACTCCTGTTGTTCACTTGTCTCAGATAGAGTAGCCCCCCCTGGGAATTCATCCAGCATTGCGACTTCCTCATCTTCCTGCTCCTCCACAGCTTGATCAATGACACAACGCAATGCACGCTCCATAAAGAAGGCATAAGGTACCATGTCACTGATGGTGCCATGGCTGCGACTGACCAGTTTGGTGATCTCCTCAAATGGGCGCAGAAGTCTGCATGCGTCGCGCATGAGCAGCCACTGGCGCGGTGAAAAAACCCAGCTCCCCAGAACCTGTTCTGTCGCAGAGTTCATACAGGTAGACGTTAACTGCACGTTTCTGCTGCAGCAGCCTATCAAGCATATAGAAGGTTGAGTTCCATCGCGTCGGGCAATCGCAAATAAGACGTCTGACCGGCAGATTGCGTCGCCGCTGAATGTCAGCAAGGCGAGCAATGGCCGTGTAAGATCTTCTGAAATGGGCCGAGATTTTCCTTGCCTGCCGCAAGATATCCTGGACCCCAGGGTATTTGACAAGGAATCGCTGCACGACCAAGTTTAAGACGTGTGCCATGCATGGCACGTGCGTGATTTTGCCCTGTTTCAATGCGCTAAGCAGATTGGCACCGTTGTCACACACCACTTTACCAACTGTCAAATTGAGCGGTGTTAGCCACTGATTGGCCTATGAACGCAAAGCTGAAAGGAGTGCCGGGCCAGTGTTGCTCTTGGCTTCCTGGCACAACAGACGCAGCGCGGCATGGCAACGTCTCACCTGGCATGTCGAATAGGTTCTGGGGAGCTTGGACGGCGCAGCGGAAGAGACGCTAGCAGCAGAAAAGGAGGAGTCAGCCGAGGAGGAGAGGGAGGAGGATGGAGTAGGAGGAGGAGGAGGAGGAGAAGAAGAGCCAGGCCTGCATGCAATCCGTGGCAGTAAAACCAAATCTACACAGGTGCCACGGGTTACATGCTTGACGGCCGTCAGAAGGTTCACCCAGTGGGCAGTAAAAGTGATATACCTTCCCTGCCCGTGTTTGCTAGACCACGTGTCTGTGGTCAGATGTATCTTGGCACCGACACTGTGTGCCAGAGATACATTCACTTGCCGCTGAACATGGCCATATAGTTCTGGGATGCCCTTCTGTGAGAAATACTTCCTTCCTGGGACCTTCCATTGTGGTGTTCCAATGGCCACAAATTTTCGAAAAGGCCTCCGAGTCCACCAGTTTATATGGCAGTAGTTGGCGGGCTATCAGTTCTGACAAGCCAGCCGTCAACCGTTGGGCAAGAGGGTTATCCGGTGTCATCATTTTTTTACGCTCGAACATTAGGCCCACGGAAGCCTGCCTTTTTGCAGAAAAATGTGAGCTTGGCGTGATGGAAGGTGGAGAGGAGGACAATTGTGATGAGAAAGGAGAAGGAGAAGTAGAAGACGAGGCTGGACAGTGAGAGCCTGGAGTGTGGCTTTGTGTGTTCCGTTGCTCCCACTGGGCTCGGTGATGGCTGCTCATGTGCCTTCTTAAGGCGGTCGTACCTAGGTGAGTGTTGGGCTTACCGCGACTAATGCGTTGACTGCAAAGATTGCAGATGGCAACGCTATTGTCAGCAGCGGACACGTTAAAAAAAGCCCACACTGCGGAGCCATGTGGCGGCGTCCTGGGAGCGCCAGATGTGACGTACATGGTCGATGACTCGCTCCTGATACATTTGCAGTCTGCTTTGTCCCTCCTGTGCAATGTAAGTTATTCCTGCTTCTCCTCCCTATCTGCTGGTCCATATCTCCCTCTGAACTCCCCTCCTCTTCCTCTCTTGTGGGCACCCACGTGACATCACTAGACACGTCATCATCGACGTCACCTTCCCCACCGCTATAAGTAGAGATCTCGGAGTAGGCAGCAACACCGGGGACCAACCTCCTCCTTGGGCTGATCTGGGTACTGTCGTCAGACTGCTGAGTGGCAGTTCTTGCTACCTCCTCTTCCTGATCCAATGCCAAGAGTGGCTGCGCATCAGAAATGTCTTGATATGGATCGGAAAATAATTCCTGTGACTCAAGCGGAAGGTATGTGGTGGTGGTGGTGTTGTTGTTGGTGGTAGTGTCTTTGGGGGTGCACATAGCAAAGAGTGAAGAAGAGGGTGCAGATCGAGAGGATGAGGAGGGTGCAGAAGAGTAAGGCTGAGTGAGCCACTCAACCAAGTCTGGTGCGTCCTTTAAAGTAATTGAAAGCACCTTCTGCAACTTCCCAATTTGGCTCAAGCCTGTTGCTCCTGCCCTACCCCTACCACCCCTGCGGAAGGGCCTGCCTCTTCCTCTGCCTGTCATTTTCTAAATGACCCTGTGACAAAACTCTCAGTCCTTATACTGATAAAGGACTGCTGCAGTATAGGGTAGCAGTCAGCAGTAGTGCACCTCAACCCTATATATTGTGGACCTATACCAGTCCTTAAGGAATAGCAGACTGTACCTCACTCAACCCTATGTACTGTAGTACCCTATACCTTACCAGTCCTTATAAGGACCTTTGTGGAACTAGTAGGTTGTGAATGATTAGCAGACTGTACCTCAGTCCCTATACCGATAAAGGACTGCTGCTGCAGTATAGTGCAGCAGTCAGCAGTAGTGCACCTCAACCATATATATTGTGGACATATACCAGTCCTTAAGGAATAGCAGACTGTACCTCACTCAACCCTATGTACTGTAGTACCCTAGACCTTACCAGTGTCAGTACTAGAATCCCTTTAGGACCCAGCACAACTCACCTGACACAGCCTGTGTCTGGGAAACAACAGTGATTGGCCAGCTCATGTTTAAATCACCTGTATCAGCATTCAGTCAGTGCTCGTGTTAGAGTTCACTCGTGTTTGATCCAGCTGATATTTGCTCTGTGACTTTCGTGTTTGACCCGGCTTGTTTGACCCTCCTTACTTGCTTCTGATTCGGTACCGTTTGGATTCTGATCTACCTGTGTATGACCCAGCTTGCCTAGACTACGCTTTGCCTGATTCTACTAGGACCCTCATCTGCAGCAGTGAACCACAAGGTCCAGCAATCATCTATCCTCATCTACAGCAGTGAACTACAAGGTCCAGCAATCATCTATCCTCACCTACAGCAGTGAACTTCAAGGTCCAGCAATCATCTACCTTCGTCTGCAGCGGTGTACTACAAGTCCCAGCTGACCTGCTCTGCTTAGACCTGCTCATGGTATGTGCTTTGAACTCTTTGTATAATCAGCACACCTGAACTGTTACTTGTTATCTGCACCTAGCCTGACATTAACACGAGCCCAATACATAAGGGGAACCTATCATGAATCCTGAACAGGCTCAGTTGTTTACACAAGAACTTTGCCGTTTATCACATCAAGTTCAGGAAATGGCCACAGAGCTCACCAAGGTGCAATCTCCTTCTACTACCACCATTACAAAAACTCCATCTGAACCAAAAATTCCTTTGCCCGACCGGTTTTCTGGTGACCGTAAAGCGTTTTGCAACTTTAAAAACAGCTGCAAATTATATTTCAAGTTGAGGCCATCCTCGTCTGGCCCTGAAACTCAGAGGGTTCAAATCATTATCTCTCTACTACAGGGTGACCCCCAGGCTTGGGCCTTTAACCTGGAACCTAACCATCCAGCCTTACTAACAGTAGATGCCTTCTTTGAAGCCCTTGGGTTGCTATATGATGATCCAGATCGTGCTGCTACTGCAGAATCGACCCTGCGTAACTTAAAACAAGGAACTACCACAGCTGAAATGTATTGCTCAGAGTTTCGCAGGTGGGCCCCGGAATCTGGCTGGAATGATGCAGCTCTCCGCAGCCAGTTTAGAATTGGCCTTTCAGATGCTATTAAAGACGCTCTGGTCAACTTCTCCTAAACACAAACGCAGGCGTAATATGGGACTCTGCTTATACTGTGGCCTCAAGGGTCATATGCTCCATTCGTGCCCTACACGTCCGGGAAACGCCAGGACCTAGGTGATTGCGGGGAGGTCACCTTAGGTCTACTCTCATCTCCCCAGGGGGACAATCGTATACTTTTACCCGCTGTCATTCACTTTGGGACAGGGGCTCATGAACTGCTGGCCTTGGTGTATTCTGGAGCAGCTGAGAATTTTATTGATAAAACTCTGATCACCTCTTTGTCCCTAGAGACTCATGCTCTAGATTGTCCAGTCCGCCTGATCTCCGTGGATAATCGGCCTCTCTCACAAGACCTAGTGCTCCAATCCACCAACCCTTTCCAGTTACAATTAGGGGCTTTGCATTGGGAGAAGATTTCTTGTCTTGTCATTGACTCTCCATCCACTCCTTTGATCCTAGGCCTTCCTTGGCTTCAGAAGCACAATCCTGTAATTGACTGGCCAACAGGAGATATTCTGGCTTGGTCCAATCAGTGTAAAAAGACCTGCATCCAGCACCTTGTTCGACTTGATACCTGTCAAGTGGGAATAGAACAGATTCCACTTTGTTATAAGGACTTTCGGGATGTGTTTTCTAAAGGAATTGCTGACACTTTACCTCCTCATCGCAGTTATGATTGTCCCATTGACCTCTTGCCTGACACTACACCTCCTCGAGGGAGAGTCTTTCCACTGTCTGAACCAGAGAATCTTGCTTTGCAAGAATACATCCAGGAAAACCTAGCTAAGGGTTTCATCCGTCCCTCCACTTCTCCCGCAGGAGCAGGATGCTTCTTTGTCCCGAAGAAGGATGGAGGACTGCGACTTTGTGTTGATTACAGAGGTCTAAATAAAATAACCGTTCCCAATCGGTATCCTCTCCCTCTCATCACAGAGTTGTTCTCTCAAATCCAGGGAGCCAAAATCTTCTCCAAACTGGATTTAAGGGGAGCCTATAATCTGGTGCGAATCCGTGCAGGCGATGAATGGAAGACGGCCTTTAACACCAAGGATGGTCATTACGAATGTCTTGTCATGCCTTTCAGCCTCAGGAATGCACCAGCCGTCTTTCAGAACTTCATGAATGACATTTTCCGTGACATGATGGGTCGCTTCATGCTTGTTTATTTAGACGATATTTTGATTTACTCTCCCAATCTTGAAACACATCAGAAGCATGTCTGCTCGGTATTAGCCCGACTAAAGACTCACTCCCTTTTTGTAAAGCCTGAAAAATTTATTTTCCATGTTAAACAAGTACCTTTCCTGGGTTACCTAATTTCTGACACAGGCCTCACCATGGACCCAGCCAAGGTTCAAGCCATTTTAGACTGGGCACCACCTTCAGACCTGAAGGCAGTTCAACGCTTCCTGGGCTTTGCAAATTTCTATCGAAAATTCATTAAGAACTTTGCCACCATTGCACATCCCATCACCTCTCTCACCAGGAAGACTCCTAGTACATTTAAATGGACTACTGAAGCCCAGGCAGCCTTCACTCAGTTAAAGAAAGCCTTTACCTCTGCACCAATTCTATGCCATCCTGTTCCTGAGCTACCTTTTATTGTAGAGGTGGGTGCATCTGAAGTAGGAGTGGGGGCGCTTTTGTCACAAAAAGATCCTGTAAGCGCTGCCATCCACCCTTGTGCCTTCTTGTCCCGTAAATATTCCCCAGCAGAGCGCAATTACGATATAGGCAACAGAGAACTTTTAGCCATAAAGCTAGCTTTAGAGGAGTGGAGACATTGGCTGGAGGGAGCTCGCTATCCATTCATAGTTCTGACTGACCACAAAAACCTTGAATATATCCGTTCTGCTAAAATACTGAACTCGCGTCAAGCCAGGTGGTCATTGTTCTTCTCCAGATTTGACTTTACAATTTCTTATTTACCAGGTCCAAAAAACATTAAGGCCGATGCCTTGTCTCGCAGCTTTTTATCAGAGTCTCCTCCTCCACTTCCTCCTCAACCCATTATCTCTGAGGATAGGATTTTGGCTTTTACCCAGACTGACATCTCTAAGGCCTTGTTACCAGCACAGGCTGAAGCCCCTCCCTCCACTCCCTCTGGTATGCTCTTTGTGCCCCTGGATCTTCGTTTGCAGGTATTGCAACAAGTACATGCATCAAAACCTGCAGCACATCCAGGGTTTAGACAAACTTTTGAGATTGTCTCTCGCAACCTCTGGTGGCAATCGCTTAGGCAGGATGTGTTAGCCTTCGTCCAGGCCTGTGAAGTTTGCGCCAGAAGCAAGAGCAGTACCTCTAAGCCCCCCGGTCTCCTTCGTCCTCTACCAATACCTACCTGTCCCTGGACCCATTTATCTATGGACTTTATCACAGACTTGCCTCTGTCCCAGGGATGTTCCACGATCTGGGTGGTGGTAGACAGGTTGAGTAAGATTGCCCACTTTGTTCCACTTCCGAAAGCTTCCATCTGCTAAAGAACTGGCATCTTTATTCATTAAGCACATTTTCAGGCTCCATGGGGCACCAGTTAACATTGTCTCTGACCGTGGCTCTCAGTTTATAGCCCAGTTTTGGAAGACCCTTTGCTCTCAGCTGGGGATTAAATTATCATATTCTTCAGCATATCATCCTGAGACTAATGGCCAAACAGAAAGGACTAATCAGACTCTAGAGAAGATGGTACGTTGTCTGATGGCCAAAGATGAGGTGGAGTGGGTCAACATCCTTCCATGGGCAGAGTTTGCCTTTAATAATTGTGCCAGCACATCTACAGGGACCTCTCCTTTCTTTTGTGTTTACGGGTTGCATCCTCGTGTGTGCTCCTTTGATCTTCCGCCCTCTGATGTTCCAGATGCCAACACCACGATTGAACATTTCTCCAAAATCTGGTCCGATGTAAATCATGCTATTTCCCGCTCTGTGCAGGCTTTTAAGAAAACTGCTGACAAGAAGCGCTCAAAGGCACCAGAATATAAAGTTGGTGACAAAGTGTGGTTATCATCTCGGAATCTGTCCCTGCATGTTCCATCTAAAAAGCTTGGCCCAAAATTCATCGGGCCTTATGAAATCTCGGAGATTGTTAATCCTGTGTCCTACAGATTAAAACTTCCCCCATCCATGCACATTCCAAATGTCTTTCATGTTTCATTGTTGAAACCTGTTCATTCCAGCCTCCTAGTAAATGAACCAGAACCTGTGGATGTGTTGGACAGTCAAGAATATGAAGTGGCATTTATTCTTGATTCCAGATGAGTGCGCAATTCCTTACAATATCTTGTTCATTGGAAAGGGTTCGGCCCAGAGGATCGATCTTGGGTACCAGCTCGTGATCTTCATGCTGATCGATTTAAGAAGAAGTTCCATCTCCGTTATCCAAGTAAGCCTGGGGGTGCAGGAGCAACCCCTCGAGAAAGGGGGGGTACTGTCAGTACTAGAATCCCTTTAGGACCCAGCCCAACTCACCTGACACAGCCTGTGTCTGGGAAACAACAGTGATTGGCCAGCTCACGTTTAAATCACCTGTATCAGCATTCAGTCAGTGCTCGTGTTAGAGTTCACTCGTGTTTGATCCAGCTGATATTTGCTCTGTGACTTTCGTGTTTGACCCGGCTTGTTTGACCCTCCTTACTTGCTTCTGATTCGGTACCGTTTGGATTCTGATCTACCTGTGTATGACCCAGCTTGCCTAGACTACGCTTTGCCTGATTCTACTAGGATCCTCATCTGCAGCAGTGAACCACAAGGTCCAGCAATCATCTATCCTCATCTACAGCAGTGAACTACAAGGTCCAGCAATCATCTATCCTCACCTACAGCAGTGAACTTCAAGGTCCAGCAATCATCTACCTTCGTCTGCAGCGGTGTACTACAAGTCCCAGCTGACCTGCTCTGCTTAGACCTGCTCATGGTATGGGCTTTGAACTCTTTGTATAATCAGCACACCTGAACTGTTACTTGTTATCTGCACCTAGCCTGACAACCAGTCCTTATAAGGACCTTTGTGGAACTAGTAGGTTGTGAATGATTAACAGACTGTACCTCAGTCCCTATACTGATAAAGGACTACTGCAGCAGAAGGGCAGCAGTCAAGTATAATATTCTTTCTATATTTGGAAGAAAGAATATTATACGTGTACAAGCCTATTACCATACCAGTCCTGAAAAGAACCTTTGTGGAACTAATAGTAACAGCTAATGATTAAACTGACTGTCCCTGCTGCACACAGCGTCCTGTCCCTTTCTCTACACTGACAAAAGACACTCAGGCTGCTGCAACAATCACTAACACAGCAGTGCCTCAAACCATGATACCAGTCCTTAAAAGAACTTTTGTGGACCTAATAGCTAGCGATTTGGGTCACTGAAGTCTCTCCCTGCTCCACACAGCAACCTCTCCCTATAGTGACAGTAGAAAGAATGTAAAATGGCCGCCAGGATCGGGTCTATTTATACGTTAGGGGGAATGTCCAAGTGTCCATGTGCTGTAATGTCTCAATTGGCTGTCCTGTACCCCATGATGGATGTGTCATCATAGGTCAAAGTTCTTTTACACAGTAAACACGGAAGTCCGCCGGGCGAGCGGCGGCAACAGTCCGCCGATCGGGCGAACAGCCGAAATTCGCAGCGAAACGACCACCGGGCGAACCGTTCGGCCATCCCTACTTACTACCACTTTAAGGCAAAAAACCTTCTGCATGCAGTTGACCCTCAGCCATCCCTAAATAGTTACCTGAGCCTCATCTCAATCCAACAATGTGCATAAGAACAGCAGCTCTCTCAGTCTCCTCTTTGGACATAGAGACTCCTGCTGCTGCCTATTGCAGCCAATGAGCAGAGAGCGGGGGCAGGCCCAAACCAAGGTCTGTATGCCATGGAACATTCTCTGAAGTGCGCACGCATGAGTGCCTCTATAGCAACGGGTTTGCTAAGGGGGTACTCAGCAGGGGGGTGGAGCCTAGAGCACCAGTGAAGGACTTTAAAAGAGGAGGATTAGGGCTACTCTGTGCAAAACCAATGCACAGAGCAGGTACGTATGTAGGGTTGCCACTTGTCCGGGATTCACCCGGACAGTACGGGTTTTGAAACATATGCCTGGGTCTCTGACCACCTGAGACCTGGGCACATTATTAGTTTCGGACCCGTCAGTGGCTGCCTGCGCAGCCGTGTCTCCTCAATTTCGGGTCCGCAGCGACGTAGCACTGCTTGACTTCAGCTCCTGTTTAGCTGTCTGAGTGCAGGACGGGAGGCGGGACACAGAAGCAAAGGCAGAGCCTCCATGGTGCTCTTCTCGAATCCTTTGGCTGGCTGCAGAAGGGACAAGGAGGTGGGCGGAGCCTCCCTATTCCCTGCTGCTCTGGAATGTGTGCAGAGTTCGCTGGGACTGCAGCCCAGCTTGTAAGGTAAGTTTTTTCATTGTCAGGATTGCATAGTACTCTCACCTCTCCCCCACCATACATTATATACACCCTTCTCCCCTCACCATACACTATATACACCCCCTCCCACCACCATACACTATATACACCCACTCCCCCCACCATACACTATATACACACCCCCCACCATGCACTATACACCCCCCTCCCCCCACCATACACTATACATACACCCCTCCCCCCACCATACACCCCCCTCCCCCACCATACACTATATACACCCCCCACCATACACTATACATACACCCCCTCCCCACACCATACACTATACATATACCCCCTCCCCCAACATACACCGCCCTCCCCCCACCATACACTATACATACACCTCCCTCCCCCCACCATACACTACACACACCACACACCCCTCCCCCACCATACACCCCCTCCCCCGCCATACACTATACTTACACCCACCTCCATACACCATCCATATATACAGTCCCCCCATATATACTGTTCTCCACTCCCCAGACACCATCCATATATACAGTTCTCACCGGGTGACACTGTCCACTGCCCTACCGACACTGTCCACTGCCCTACCGACACTGTCCACTGCCCTACCGACACCGTCCACTGCCCTACCGACACCATTCACTGCCCTACCGACACCGTCCACTGCCCTACCGACGCTGTCCACTGCACTACTGACGCCGTCCTCTGCCCTACTGACACAGTCCTCTGCGCTACTGACACCGTCCTCTGCGCTACTGACACCGTCCTCTGCGCTACTGACACCGTCCTCTGCGCTACTGACACCGTCCTCTGCGCTACTGACACCGTCCTCTGCTCTACTGACACCGTCCTCTGCTCTACTGACACCGTCCTCTGCTCTACTGACACCGTCCACTGCTCTACTGACACCGTCCACTGCCCTACTGACACCGTCCACTGCCCTACTGACACCGTCCACTGCCCTACTGACACCGTCCACTGCCCTACTGACACCGTCCACTGCCCTACTGACACCGTCCACTGCCCTATTGACATGGTCCACTGCCCTACTGACACCATTTACTGCTCTACTGACACCATTTACTGCTCTACTGACACCGTCCACTGCTCTACTGACACCATTTACTGCTCTGCTTACACTGTCCACTGCCCTACTGACACCGTCCTCTGCTCTACTGACACCGTCCTCTGCTCTACTGACACCGTCCACTGCTCTACTGACACCGTCCACTGCTCTACTGACACCGTCCACTGCTCTACTGACACCGTCCACTGCTCTACTGACACCGTCCACTGCTCTACTGACACTGTCCACTGCTCTACTGACACTGTCCACTGCTCTACTGACACTGTCCACTGCTCTACTGACACCGTCCACTGCTCTACCGACACCGTCCACTGCTCTGACACTATTTACTGCTCTACTGACACTGTCCACTGCCCAACTGACACCGTCCACTGCCCTACTGACACCGTCCACTGCCCTACTGACACCGTCCACTGCCCTACTGACACTGTCCACTGCCCTACTGACACTGTCCACTGCCCTACTGACACCATTTACTGCTCTACTGACACCATTTACTGCTCTACTTACACTGTCCACTGCCCTACTGACACCATTTACTGCCCTACTGACACTGTCCACTGCCCTACTGACACTGTCCACTGCCCTACTGACACTGTCCACTGCCCTACTGACACTGTCCACTGCCCTACTGACACTGTCCACTGCTCTACCGACACTGTCCACTGCTCTGACACTATTTACTTCTCTACTGACACTGTCCACTGCTCTACTGACACCGTCCACTGCTCTACAGACACCGTCCACTGCTCTACAGACACCGTCCACTGCTCTACAGACACCGTCCACTGCTCTACTGACACCGTCCACTGCTCTACAGACACTGTCCACTGCTCTACTGACACCGTCCACTGCTCTACTGACACCGTCCACTGCTCTACTGACACCGTCCACTGCTCTACTGACACCGTCCACTGCTCTACTGACACTGTCCACTGCTCTACTGACACTGTCCACTGCTCTACTGACACCGTCCACTGCTCTACCGACACTGTCCACTGCTCTGACACTATTTACTGCTCTACTGACACTGTTCACTGCTCTACTGACACCATCCACTGCCCTACTGACACCGTCCACTGCCCTACTGACACCGTCCACTGCCCTACTGACACCGTCCAGTGCCCTACTGACATGGTCCACTGCTCTACTGACACCATTTACTGCTCTACTGACACCATTTACTGCTCTGCTGACACCGTCCACTGCTCTACTGACACCATTTACTGCCCTACTGACACTGTCCACTGCCCTACTGACACTGTCCACTGCCCTACTGACACCATTTACTGCTCTACTGACACCATTTACTGCTCTACTTACACTGTCCACTGCCCTACTGACACCATTTACTGCCCTACTGACACTGTCCACTGCCCTACTGACACTGTCCACTGCCCTACTGACACTGTCCACTGCTCTACCGACACTGTCCACTGCTCTACCGACACTGTCCACTGCTCTACCGACACTGTCCACTGCTCTGACACTGTCCACTGCTCTACTGACACCGTCCACTGCTCTACTGACACCGTCCACTGCTCTACTGACACTGTCCACTGCTCTACTGACACTGTCCACTGCCCTAGTGACACTGTCCACTGCTCTACTGACACCATTTACTGCTCTACTGACACCATTTACTGCTCTACTTACACTGTCCACTGCCCTACTGACACTGTCCACTGCCCTACTGACACTGTCCACTGCCCTACTGACACTGTCCACTGCTCTACTGACACTGTCCACTGCTCTACTGACACCATTTACTGCTCTACTGACACCATTTACTGCTCTACTGACACCGTCCACTGCCCTACTGACACCGTCCACTGCCCTACTGACACTGTCCACTGCCCTACTGACACTGTCCACTGCTCTACTGACACCATTTACTGCTCTACTGACACCATTTACTGCTCTACTGACACCGTCCACTGCCCTACTGACACTGTCCACTGCCCTACTGACACTGTCCACTGCCCTACTGACACTGTCCACTGCTCTACTGACACTGTCCACTGCTCTACTGACACTGTCCACTGCCCTACTGACACCGTCCACTGCCCTACTGACACCGTCCACTGCCCTACTGACATGGTCCACTGCCCTACTGACACCATTTACTGCTCTACTGACACCATTTACTGCTCTACTGACACCGTCCACTGCTCTACTGACACCATTTACTGCTCTGCTTACACTGTCCACTGCCCTACTGACACCATTTACTCCCCTACTGACACCGTCTACTGCTCTACTGACACCGTCTACTGCTCTACTGGCACCATTTACTGCTCTACTGACACTGTCCACTGCTCTACTGACACTGTCCACTGCTCTACTGACACTGTCCACTGCTCTACTGACACTGTCCACTGCCCTAGTGACACTGTCCACTGCTCTACTGACACCATTTACTGCTCTACTGACACCATTTACTGCTCTACTTACACTGTCCACTGCCCTACTGACACCATTTACTGCCCTACTGACACTGTCCACTGCCCTACTGACACTGTCCACTGCCCTACTGACACTGTCCACTGCTCTACTGACACTGTCCACTGCTCTACTGACACTGTCCACTGCTCTACTGACACTGTCCACTGCCCTACTTACACCGTCCACTGCCCTACTTACACCGTCCACTGCCCTACTGACACCGTCCACTGCCCTACTGACACAATTTACTGCCCTACTGACACCATTTACTGCCCTACTGACACCATTTACTGCTCTACTGACACCATTTACTGCTCTACTGACACCGTCCACTGCTCTACTGACACCATTTACTGCTCTGCTTACACTGTCCACTGCCATACTGACACCATTTACTCCTCTACTGACACCGTCCACTGCTCTACTGACACCGTCTACTGCTCTACTGACAACATTTACTGCTCTGCTTACACTGTCCACTGCCCTACTGGCACCATTTACTGCTCTACTGACACTGTCCACTGCTCTACTGACACTGTCCACTGCTCTACTGACACTGTCCACTGCCCTAGTGACACTGTCCACTGCTCTACTGACACCATTTACTGCTCTACTTACACTGTCCACTGCCCTACTGACACCATTTACTGCCCTACTGACACTGTCCACTGCCCTACTGACACTGTCCACTGCCCTACTGACACTGTCCACTGCCCTACTGACACTGTCCACTGCCCTACTGACACTGTCCACTGCCCTACTGACACTGTCCACTGCCCTACTGACACCGTCCACTGCTCTACTGACACCGTCTACTGCTCTACTGACACCATTTACTGCTCTGCTTACACTGTCCACTGCCCTACTGGCACCATTTACTGCTCTACTGACACTGTCCACTGCTCTACTGACACTGTCCACTGCTCTACTGACACTGTCCACTGCTCTACTGACACTGTCCACTGCCCTACTGACACTGTCCACTGCCCTACTGACACTGTCCACTGCCCTACTGACACCGTCTACTGCTCTACTGACACCATTTACTGCTCTGCTTACACTGTCCACTGCCCTACTGGCACCATTTACTGCTCTACTGACATCGTCCACTGCTCTACTGACACCGTCTACTGCTCTACTGACAACATTTACTGCTCTGCTTACACTGTCCACTGCCCTACTGGCACCATTTACTGCTCTACTGACACTGTCCACTGCTCTACTGACACTGTCCACTGCTCTACTGACACTGTCCACTGCCCTAGTGACACTGTCCACTGCTCTACTGACACCATTTACTGCTCTACTTACACTGTCCACTGCCCTACTGACACCATTTACTGCCCTACTGACACTGTCCACTGCCCTACTGACACTGTCCACTGCCCTACTGACACTGTCCACTGCCCTACTGACACCGTCCACTGCTCTACTGACACCGTCTACTGCTCTACTGACACCATTTACTGCTCTGCTTACACTGTCCACTGCCCTACTGGCACCATTTACTGCTCTACTGACACTGTCCACTGCTCTACTGACACTGTCCACTGCTCTACTGACACTGTCCACTGCTCTACTGACACTGTCCACTGCTCTACTGACACTGTCCACTGCCCTACTGACACTGTCCACTGCCCTACTGACACTGTCCACTGCCCTACTGACACCGTCCACTGCTCTACTGACACCGTCTACTGCTCTACTGACACCATTTACTGCTCTGCTTACACTGTCCACTGCCCTACTGGCACCATTTACTGCTCTACTGACACTGTCCACTGCTCTACTGACACTGTCCACTGCTCTACTGACACTGTCCACTGCCCTACTGACACTGTCCACTGCCCTACTGACACTGTCCACTGCTCTACTGACACTGTCCACTGCTCTACTGACACCGTCTACTGCTCTACTGACACCATTTACTGTTCTGCTTACACTGTCCACTGCCCTACTGGCACCATTTACTGCTCTACTGACACTGTCCACTGCTCTACTGACACTGTCCACTGCTCTACTGACACTGTCCACTGCTCTACTGACACTGTCCACTGCTCTACTGACACTGTCCACTGCTCTACTGACACCGTCCACTGCTCTACTGACACCGTCCACTGCTCTACCGACACTATTTACTTCTCTACTGACACTGTCCACTGCTCTACTGATAAAGACGAAAGAGGTTTAGGGACTTTAAATGAAAGTGTGGCCTGGTAAGGCCATCTGTTTCCATCCCTTGGGACTTTATATGAAAACTTGGCCTGGTAAGGTCAAGTATTTCCATCCCTGCATTGGACAAAAGGGGAGAGCAACGGGGGCGGGACTTTAAATGAGGTGCGAAGTTGCAATAGAATAAATTGGTGAACACTTGGGAAAATGTATTAAGTTCATAAAGAGTATAACATGTACATAGTTAATTCAATTACAATTGATAAAAGGATACTGGCAATACATAATATTAACATGAATGTGTATACAGTAATATGAACAACACAAAATTCCACAGTACACCATATTGAGATTTAGGTAAAACCTTAAAACATGAAATAGAGCCTGCATGGCGGGTGGCCTCGATATTCAATAAAATTAATTGTATGTAGCAGCTGTAGGAGCTTAAGTATAATAATATAAAACACGACTTTGGTAGCTCTACGCGTTTCGTGGCTAAACCGCCATTCATCAGTAGCAAGCGTGTACGATAACTATAATAAAAAACGTATAATTATAATAAGATAATAATATAATAATTGCAGACATGAAACAAAGGTGGGGTAATAAGAAACTCCACACAGGGTACATGCTTACACATTGGGACTCGCTTGATGGTGGCTGACCGTCGGGCTCCACCAGCCATTCGGAAAACATCAAACCCCCCACGGGAGCTGAGGTAGATGGGTCAGCGGGGGCAAACTATCGGGCGCTGTCCAAGGCAGGTAAGTACCCACGAGGCAAGCCTGTGTGGGGAGTGAAAGTGACAAGTGAGGAAAATCGCCAAGAAATAGGCAGAACGTAAAAGGGAAGAGAGAGGTGATGGTGATAATAGAAGGATGAGACCAGGACTGGAATAGCCCTGACCTACGTGCGGCGTGACGTTGGTGGGCGGTTTCTGTGGGGGCGCCTATAAGGGGCGTGGCCTTGGCGGTGTTTACTTTCGAGACTCCCATACTATCGGATGACACGTCTGGTTGAGGAGTGTTATGTCCTTCAGCTTTACCACTGGTTCACTTCATGCACGGGGTATTTTCTTTTCACTGCTCTTTGTCCTTCTCTCACTTACTTTTTAAAGGATTATATTTCCCCTTTTTTCGTGCACAGGTGTCTGGTTTGCTGCCTGGCTCCCTTTTACTTCCCCACTTGCACTCAGGGCTATTCCAGTCCTGGTCTCATCCTTCTATTATCACCATCACCACTCTCTTCCCTTTTACGTTCTGCCTATTTCTTGGCGATTTTCCTCACTTGTCACTTTCACTCCCCACACAGGCTTGCCTCGTGGGTACTTACCTGCCTTGGACAGCGCCCGATAGTTTGCCCCCGCTGACCCATCTACCTCAGCTCCCGTGGGGGGTTTGACGTTTTCCGAATGGCTGGTGGAGCCCGACGGTCAGCCACCATCAAGCGAGTCCCAATGTGTAAGCATGTACCCTGTGTGGAGTTTCTTATTACCCCACCTTTGTTTCATGTCTGCAATTATTATATTACTATCTTATTATAATTATACGTTTTTTATTATAGTTATCGTACACGCTTGCTCCTGATGAATGGCGGTTTAGCCACGAAACGCGTAGAGCTACCAAAGTCGTGTTTTATATTATTATACTTAAGCTCCTACAGCTGCTACATACAATTAATTTTATTGAATATCGAGGCCACCAGCCATGCAGGCTCTATTTCATGTTTTAAGGTTTTACCTAAATCTCAATATGGTGTACTGTGGAATTTTGTGTTGTTCATATTACTGTATACACATTCATGTTAATATTATGTATTGCCAGTATCCTTTTATCAATTGTAATTGAATTAACTATGTACATGTTATACTCTTTATGAACTTAATAAATTTTCCCAAGTGTTCACCAATTTATTCTATTGCAACTTCGCACCTCATTTAAAGTCCCGCCCCCGTTGCTCTCCCCTTTTGTCCACTGCTCTACTGACACTGTCCACTGCTCTACTGACACTGTCCACTGCTCTACTGACACCGTCCACTGCTCTACCGACACCGTCCACTGCTCTACCGACACTGTCCACTGCTCTGACACTATTTACTGCTCTACTGACACTGTCCACTGCTCTACTGACACTGTCCACTGCTCTACTGACACCATTTACTGCTCTACTGACACCATTTACTGCTCTACTTACACTGTCCACTGCCCTACTGACACCATTTACTGCCCTACTGACACTGTCCACTGCCCTACTGACACTGTCCACTGCCCTACTGACACTGTCCACTGCTCTACTGACACTGTCCACTGCTCTACTGACACTGTCCACTGCTCTACTGACACCGTCCACTGCTCTACTGACACCGTCCACTGCCCTAGTGACACTGTCCACTGCTCTACTGACACTGTCCACTGCTCTACTGACACTGTCCACTGCTCTACTGACACCATTTACTGCTCTACTGACACCATTTACTGCTCTACTTACACTGTCCACTGCCCTACTGACACCATTTACTGCCCTACTGACACCATTTACTGCTCTACTGACACCATTTACTGCTCTACTTACACTGTCCACTGCCCTACTGACACCATTTACTGCCCTACTGACACTGTCCACTGCCCTACTGACACTGTCCACTGCTCTACTGACACTGTCCACTGCTCTACTGACACTGTCCATTGCTCTACTGACACTGTCCACTGCCCTAGTGACACTGTCCACTGCTCTACTGACACCATTTACTGCCCTACTGACACCATTTACTGCCCTACTGACACTGTCCACTGCCCTACTGACACTGTCCACTGCTCTACTGACACTGTCCACTGCTCTACTGACACTGTCCACTGCTCTACTGACACTGTCCACTGCCCTAGTGACACTGTCCACTGCTCTACTGACACCATTTACTGCTCTACTGACACCATTTACTGCTCTACTTACACTGTCCACTGCCCTACTGACACTGTCCACTGCCCTACTGACACTGTCCACTGCTCTACTGACACTGTCCACTGCTCTACTGACACTGTCCACTGCTCTACTGACACTGTCCACTGCTCTACTGACACTGTCCACTGCTCTACAGACACTGTCCACTGCTCTACTGACACTGTCCACTGCTCTACTGACACTGTCCACTATATACACACCCCTCCCCCACCATACGCCCCCCTCCCCCCACCATGCACTATACACCCCCTCCCCCCACCATACACTATACATACACCCCTCCCCCCACCATACACCCCCCTCCCCCACCATACACTATATACACCCCCTCCCCCCACCATACACTATACATACACCCCCTCCCCACACCATACACTATACATATACCCCCTCCCCCAACATACACCCCCCTCCCCCCACCATACACTATACATACACCCCCCCTCCCCCCACCATACACTATACACACCACACACCCCTCCCCCACCATACACTATACTTACACCCACCTCCATACACCATCCATATATACAGTCCCCCCATATATACTGTTCTCCACTCCCCAGACACCATCCATATATACAGTTCTCACCGGGTGACACTGTCCACTGCCCTACCGACACTGTCCACTGCCCTACCGACACTGTCCACTGCCCTACCGACACTGTCCACTGCCCTACCGACACCGTCCACTGCCCTACCGACACCGTCCACTGCCCTACCGACGCCGTCCACTGCACTACCGACGCCGTCCTCTGCCCTACTGACACAGTCCTCTGCTCTACTGACACCGTCCACTGCTCTACTGACACCGTCCACTGCTCTACTGACACTGTCCAGTGCTCTACTGACACCGTCCACTGCTCTACTGACACCATTTACTGCTCTACTGACACTGTCCACTGCTCTACTGACACTGTCCACTGCTCTACTGACACTGTCCACTGCTCTACTGACACTGTCCACTGCTCTACTGACACCGTCCACTGCTCTACCGACATTGTCCACTGCTCTGACACTATTTACTGCTCTACTGACACTGTCCACTGCTGTACTGACACTGTCCACTGCTCTACTGACACTGTCCACTGCTCTACTGACACTGTCCACTGCTGTACTGACACTGTCCACTGCTCTACTGACACTGTCCACTGCTCTACTGACACTGTCCACTGCTCTACTGACACTGTCCACTGCTCTGACACTATTTACTGCTCTACTGACACTGTCCACTGCTCTACTGACACTGTCCACTGCTCTACTGACACTGTCCACTGCTCTACTGACACCGTCCACTGCTCTACCGACACTGTCCACTGCTCTGACACTATTTACTGCTCTACTGACACTGTCCACTGCTCTACTGACACTGTCCACTGCTCTACTGACACCGTCCACTGCTCTACCGACACTGTCCACTGCTCTGACACTATTTACTGCTCTACTGACACTGTCCACTGCTGTACTGACACTGTCCAGTGCTCTACTGACACTGTCCACTGCTCTACTGACACTGTCCACTGCTCTGACACTATTTACTGCTCTACTGACACTGTCCACTGCTCTACTGACACTGTCCACTGCTCTACTGACACCGTCCACTGCTCTACCGACACTGTCCACTGCTCTGACACTATTTACTGCTCTACTGACACTGTCCACTGCTCTACTGACACTGTCCACTGCTCTACTGACACTGTCCACTGCTCTGACACTATTTACTGCTCTACTGACACTGTCCACTGCTCTACTGACACTGTCCACTGCTCTACTGACACCGTCCACTGCTCTACCGACACTGTCCACTGCTCTGACACTATTTACTGCTCTACTGACACTGTCCACTGCTCTACTGACACTGTCCACTGCTCTACTGACACTGTCCACTGCTCTGACACTATTTACTGCTCTACTGACACTGTCCACTGCTCTACTGACACTGTCCACTGCTCTACTGACACCGTCCACTGCTCTACCGACACTGTCCACTGCTCTGACACTATTTACTGCTCTACTGACACTGTCCACTGCTCTACTGACACTGTCCACTGCTCTACTGACACCGTCCACTGCTCTACCGACACTGTCCACTGCTCTGACACTATTTACTGCTCTACTGACACTGTCCACTGCTCTACTGACACTGTCCACTGCTGTACTGACACTGTCCACTGCTCTACTGACACTGTCCACTGCTCTACTGACACTGTCCACTGCTCTACTGACACTGTCCACTGCTCTACTGACACCGTCCAGTGCTCTACCGACACTGTCCACTGCTCTGACACTATTTACTGCTCTACTGACACTGTCCACTGCTCTACTGACAATGTCCACTGCTCTACTGACACTGTCCACTGCTCTACTGACACCGTCCACTGCTCTACCGACACTGTCCACTGCTCTGACACTATTTACTGCTCTACTGACACTGTCCACTGCTCTACTGACACTGTCCACTGCTCTACTGACACTGTCCACTGCTCTACTGACACTGTCCACTGCTCTACTGACACCGTCCACTGCTCTACCGACACTGTCCACTGCTCTGACACTATTTACTGCTCTACTGACACCGTCCACTGCTCTACTGACACCGTCCACTGCTCTACTGACACTGTCCACTGCCCTAGTGACACTGTCCACTGCTCTACTGACACTGTCCACTGCTCTACTGACACCATTTACTGCTCTACTGACACCATTTACTGCTCTACTTACACTGTCCACTGCCCTACTGACACCATTTACTGCCCTACTGACACTGCCCACTGCCCTACTGACACTGTCCACTGCCCTACTGACACTGTCCACTGCCCTACTGACACTGTCCACTGCCCTACTGACACTGTCCACTGCTCTACTGACACTGTCCACTGCTCTACTGACACCGTCCACTGCCCTATTGACACCGTCCACTGCCCTACTGACATGGTCCACTGCCCTACTGACACCATTTACTGCTCTACTGACACCATTTACTGCTCTGCTTACACTGTCCACTGCCCTACTGACACCATTTACTCCCCTACTGACACCGTCCACTGCCCTACTGACACCGTCCACTGCCCTACTGACACCGTCCACTGCCCTACTGACACCGTCCACTGCCCTACTGACATGGTCCACTGCCCTACTGACACCATTTACTGCTCTACTGACACCATTTACTGCTCTGCTTACACTGTCCACTGCCCTACTGACACCATTTACTGCTCTACTGACACTGTCCACTGCTCTACTGACCCCCTCCACTGCCCTACTGACCCCGTCCACTGCCCTACTGACATGGTCCACTGCCCTACTGACACCATTTACTGCTCTACTGACAACATTTACTGCTCTACTGACACCGTCCACTGCTCTACTGACACCATTTACTGCTCTGCTTACACTGTCCACTGCCCTACTGACACCATTTACTCCCCTACTGACACCGTCCACTGCTCTACTGACACCGTCTACTGCTCTCCTGACACCATTTACTGCTCTGCTTACACTGTCCACTGCCCTACTGACACCATTTACTGCTCTACTGACACTGTCCACTGCTCTACTGACACTGTCCACTGCTCTACTGACACTGTCCACTGCTCTACTGACACCGTCCACTGCTCTACCGACACTGTCCACTATATACACACCCCTCCCCCACCATACGCCCCCCTCCCCCCACCATGCACTATACACCCTCCTCCCCCCACCATACACTATACATACACCCCTCCCCCCACCATACACCCCCCTCCCCCACCATACACTATATACACCCCCTCCCCCCACCATACACTATACATACACCCCTTCCCCACACCATACACTATACATATACCCCCTCCCCCAACATACACCCCCTCCCCCCACCATACACTATACATACACCCCCCTCCCCCCACCATACACTATACACACCACACACCCCTCCCCCACCATACACCCCCCTCCCCCGCCATACACTATACTTACACCCACCTCCATACACCATCCATATATACAGACCCCCCATATATACTGTTCTCCACTCCCCAGACACCATCCATATATACAGTTCTCACCGGGTGACACTGTCCACTGCCCTACCGACACTGTCCACTGCCCTACCGACGCCGTCCACTGCCCTACCGACGCCGTCCACTGCCCTACCGACGCCGTCCACTGCCCTACCGACGCCGTCCACTGCACTACCGATGCCGTCCTCTGCCCTACCGATGCCGTCCTCTGCGCTACTGACGCCGTCCTCTGCGCTACTGACACCGTCCTCTGCGCTACTGACACCATCCTCTGCGCTACTGACACCGTCCTCTGCGCTACTGACACCGTCCTCTGCGCTACTGACACCGTCCTCTGCGCTACTGACACCGTCCTCTGCTCTACTGACACCGTCCTCTGCTCTACTGACACCGTTCACTGCTCTACTGACACTGTCCACTGCCCTACTGACACCATTTACTGCCCTACTGACACCGTCCACTGCCCTACTGACACCGTCCACTGCCCTACTGACACCGTCCACTGCCCTACTGACACCGTCCACTGCCCTACTGACACCATTTACTGCTCTACTGACACCATTTACTGCTCTACTGACACCGTCCACTGCTCTACTGACACCATTTACTGCTCTGCTTACACTGTCCACTGCCCTACTGACACCATCCTCTGCTCTACTGACACCGTCCTCTGCTCTACTGACACCGTCCACTGCTCTACTGACACCGTCCACTGCTCTACTGACACCGTCCACTGCTCTACTGACACCGTCCACTGCTCTACTGACACCATCCATTGCCTTACTGACACCGTCCACTGCCATACTGACACCATTTACTGCTCTACTGACACTGTCCACTGCTCTACTGACACTGTCCACTGCCGTACTGACACTGTCCACTGCCCTACTGACACTGTCCACTGCTCTACTGACACTGTCCACTGCTCTACTGACACCGTCCACTGCTCTACCGACACCGTCCACTGCTCTACCGACACCGTCCACTGCTCTACCGACACTGTCCACTGCTCTACTGACACTGTCCACTGCTCTGACACTATTTACTGCTCTACTGACACTGTCCACTGCTCTACTGACACTGTCCACTGCTCTACTGACACTGTCCACTGCTCTACTGACACCGTCCACTGCTCTACTGACACCGTCCACTGCTCTACTGACACTGTCCACTGCCCTAGTGACACTGTCCACTGCCCTAGTGACACTGTCCACTGCTCTACTGACACCATTTACTGCTCTACTGACACCATTTACTGCTCTACTTACACTGTCCACTGCCCTACTGACACCATTTACTGCCCTACTGACACTGTCCACTGCCCTACTGACACTGTCCACTGCCCTACTGACACTGTCCATTGCCCTACTGACACTGTCCACTGCTCTACTGACACCATCCACTGCTCTACTGACACCGTCCACTGCTCTACTGACACCGTCCACTGCTCTACTGACACTGTCCACTGCCCTAGTGACACTGTCCACTGCTCTACTGACACCATTTACTGCTCTACTGACACCATTTACTGCTCTACTGACACCATTTACTGCTCTACTTACACTGTCCACTGCCCTACTGACACCATTTACTGCCCTACTGACACTGTCCACTGCCCTACTGACACTTTCCACTGCCCTACTGACACTGTCCACTGCTCTACTGACACCATTTACTGCTCTACTGACACTGTCCACTGCTCTACTGACACTGTCCACTGCCCTACTGACACTGTCCACTGCCCTACTGACACTGTCCACTGCTCTACTGACACTGTCCACTGCCCTACTGACACTGTCCACTGCCCTACTGACACTGTCCACTGCCCTACTGACACTGTCCACTGCCCTATTGACACTGTCCACTGCTCTACTGAAACCATTTACTGCCCTACTGAAACCATTTACTGCTCTACTGACACTGTCCACTGCTCTACTGACACTGTCCACTGCTCTACTGACACTGTCCACTGCTCTACTGACACTGTCCACTGCTCTACTGACACCATTTACTGCCCTACTGAAACCATTTACTGCTCTACTGACACCGTCCACTGCTCTACTGACACCGTCCACTGCTCTACTGACACCGTCCACTGCTCTACTGACACTGTCCACTGCTCTACCGACACCGTCCACTGCTCTACGACACCGTCCACTGCTCTACGACACCGTCCACTGCTCTACCGACACCGTCCACTGCTCTACTAACACCGTCCACTGCTCTACTAACACTGTCCACTGCTCTACTGACACTGTCCACTGCTCTACTGACACTGTCCACTGCTCTACTGACACTGTCCACTGCCCTACTGACACTGTCCACTGCCCTACTGACACTGTCCACTGCTCTACTGACACTGTCCACTGCCCTACTGACACTGTCCACTGCCCTACTGACACTGTCCACTGCTCTACTGACACTGTCCACTGCTCTACTGACACCATTTACTGCTCTACTGACACTGTCTACTGCCTGCCCTACTGACACTGTCCACTGCTCTACTGACACCATTTACTGCTCTACTGACACCATTTACTGCTCTACTGACACCATTTACTGCTCTACTGACATCGTCCACTGCTCTACTGACACCGTCCACTGCTCTACTGACACCATTTACTGCTCTGCTGACACTGTCCACTGCCCTACTGACACCATTTACTGCCCTACTGACACCGTCCACTGCTCTACTGCCACCGTCTACTGCTCTACTGACACCATTTACTGCTCTGCTTACACTGTCCACTGCCCTACTGACACCATTTACTGCCCTACTGACACTGTCCACTGCTCTACTGACACTGTCCACTGCTCTACTGACACTGTCCACTGCTCTACTGACACCATCCACTGCTCTACTGACACCATCCACTGCTCTACTGACACCATCCACTGCTCTACTGACACCGTCCACTGCTCTACTGACACCGTCCACTGCTCTACTGACACTGTCCACTGCTCTACTGACACTGTCCACTGCTCTACTGACACCATCCACTGCTCTACTGACACCATCCACTGCTCTACTGACACCGTCCACTGCTCTACTGACACCGTCCACTGCTCTACTGACACCATTTACTGCTCTACTGACACTGTCTACTGCCTGCCCTACTGACACTGTCCACTGCTCTACTGACACCATTTACTGCTCTACTGACACCATTTACTGCTCTACTGACACCATCCACTGCTCTACTGACACCATCCACTGCTCTACTGACACCATCCACTGCTCTACTGACACCGTCCACTGCTCTACTGACACCATTTACTGCTCTACTGACACTGTCTACTGCCTGCCCTACTGACACTGTCCACTGCTCTACTGACACCATTTACTGCTCTACTGACACCATTTACTGCTCTACTGACACCGTCCACTGCTCTACTGACACCGTCCACTGCTCTACTGACACTGTCCACTGCCCTACTGACACCATTTTCTGCCCTACTGACACCGTCCACTGCTCTACTGCCACCGTCTACTGCTCTACTGACACCATTTACTGCTCTGCTTACACTGTCCACTGCCCTACTGACACCATTTACTGCCCTACTGACACTGTCCACTGCTCTGACACTGTCCACTGCTCTGACACTGTCCACTGCTCTGACACTGTCCACTGCTCTGACACTGTCCACTGCTCTACTGACACTGTCCACTGCTCTACTGACACCATTTACTGCTCTACTGACAACATTTACTGCTCTACTTACACTGTCCACTGCCCTACTGACACCATTTACTGCTCTACTGACACTGTCCACTGCTCTACTGACACCATTTACTGCCCTGCTGACACCATTTACTGCCCTACCGACACCGTCCACTGCTCTACCGACACCGTCCACGGCTCTACTGACACCATTTACTGCTCTACTTACACTGTTCACTGCTCTACTGACACCATTTACTGCCCTACTGACACCGTCCACTGCTCTACTGACACCGTCCACTGCTCTACTGCCACCGTCTACTGCTCTACTGACACCATTTACTGCTCTGCTTACACTGTCCACTGCCCTACTGACACCATTTACTGCCCTACTGACACTGTCCACTGCTCTGACACTGTCCACTGCTCTACTGACACCATCCACTGCTCTACTGACACTGTCCACTGCTCTACTGACACTGTCCACTGCTCTATTGACACTGTCCACTGCTCTACTGACACCGTCCACTGCTCTACTGACACCATCCACTGCTCTACTGACACCATCCACTGCTCTACTGACACCATCCACTGCTCTACTGACACCGTCCACTGCTCTACTGACACCATTTACTGCTCTACTGACACTGTCCACTGCCCTACTGACACTGTCCACTGCTCTACTGACACTGTCCACTGCTCTACTGACACCGTCCACTGCTCTACGACACCGTCCACTGCTCTACGACACCGTCCACTGCTCTACCGACACCGTCCACTGCTCTACCGACAACGTCCACTGCTCTACTGACACTGTCCACTGCTCTACTGACACTGTCCACTGCCCTACTGACACTGTCCACTGCCCTACTGACACTGTCCACTGCTCTACTGACACTGTCCACTGCTCTACTGACACTGTCCACTGCCCTACTGACACTGTCCACTGCCCTACTGACACTGTCCACTGCCCTACTGACACTGTCCACTGCTCTACTGACACCGTCCACTGCTCTACTGACACCATTTACTGCTCTACTGACACTGTCTACTGCCTGCCCTACTGACACTGTCCACTGCTCTACTGACACCATTTACTGCTCTACTGACACCATTTACTGCTCTACTGACACCATTTACTGCTCTACTGACATCGTCCACTGCTCTACTGACACCGTCCACTGCTCTACTGACACCATCCACTGCTCTACTGACACCATCCACTGCTCTACTGACACCATCCACTGCTCTACTGACACCGTCCACTGCTCTACTGACACCATTTACTGCTCTACTGACACTGTCTACTGCCTGCCCTACTGACACTGTCCACTGCTCTACTGACACCATTTACTGCTCTACTGACACCATTTACTGCTCTACTGACACCATCCACTGCTCTACTGACACCATCCACTGCTCTACTGACACCATCCACTGCTCTACTGACACCGTCCACTGCTCTACTGACACCATTTACTGCTCTACTGACACTTTCTACTGCCTGCCCTACTGACACTGTCCACTGCTCTACTGACACCATTTACTGCTCTACTGACACCATTTACTGCTCTACTGACACCGTCCACTGCTCTACTGACACCGTCCACTGCTCTACTGACACTGTCCACTGCCCTACTGACACCATTTACTGCCCTACTGACACCGTCCACTGCTCTACTGCCACCGTCTACTGCTCTACTGACACCATTTACTGCTCTGCTTACACTGTCCACTGCCCTACTGACACCATTTACTGCCCTACTGACACTGTCCACTGCTCTGACACTGTCCACTGCTCTGACACTGTCCACTGCTCTGACACTGTCCACTGCTCTACTGACACTGTCCACTGCTCTACTGACACTGTCCACTGCTCTACTGACACCATTTACTGCTCTACTGACAACATTTACTGCTCTACTTACACTGTCCACTGCCCTACTGACACCATTTACTGCTCTACTGACACTGTCCACTGCTCTACTGACACCATTTACTGCCCTGCTGACACCATTTACTGCCCTACCGACACCGTCCACTGCTCTACCGACACCGTCCACGGCTCTACTGACACCATTTACTGCTCTACTTACACTGTTCACTGCTCTACTGACACCATTTACTGCCCTACTGACACCGTCCACTGCTCTACTGACACCGTCCACTGCTCTACTGCCACCGTCTACTGCTCTACTGACACCATTTACTGCTCTGCTTACACTGTCCACTGCCCTACTGACACCATTTACTGCCCTACTGACACTGTCCACTGCTCTGACACTGTCCACTGCTCTACTGACACCATCCACTGCTCTACTGACACTGTCCACTGCTCTAGTGACACTGTCCACTGCTCTAGTGACACTGTCCACTGCTCTACTGACACCGTCCACTGCTCTACTGACACCGTCCACTGCTCTACTGACACTGTCCACTGCCCTACTGACACTGTCCACTGCCCTATTGACACTGTCCACTGCTGTACTGACACCATTTACTGCTCTACTGACACTTTCCACTGCCCTACTGACACTGTGACACTGTCCACTGCTCTACTGACACCATTTACTGCTCTACTGACACTGTCCACTGCTCTACTGACACTGTCCACTGCTCTACTGACACTGTCCACTGCCCTACTGACACTGTCCACTGCCCTACTGACACTGTCCACTGCTCTACTGACACCGTCCACTGCTCTACTGACACTGTCCACTGCCCTACTGACACTGTCCACTGCCCTACTGACACTGTCCACTGCCCTATTGACACTGTCCACTGCTCTACTGACACCATTTACTGCTCTACTGACACTTTCCACTGCCCTACTGACACTGTCCACTGCTCTACTGACACCATTTACTGCTCTACTGACACTGTCCACTGCTCTACTGACACTGTCCACTGCCCTACTGACACTGTCCACTGCTCTACTGACACCATTTACTGCTCTACTGACACTGTCCACTGCTCTACTGCCACCATCTACTGCTCTACTGACACCATTTACTGCTCTGCTTACACTGTCCACTGCCCTACTGACACCATTTACTGCCCTACTGACACTGTCCACTGCTCTGACACTGTCCACTGCTCTACTGACACTGTCCACTGCTCTACTGACACCATCCACTGCTCTACTGACACCGTCCACTGCTCTACTGACACCGTCCACTGCTCTACTGACACCGTCCACTGCTCTACTGACACCGTCCACTGCTCTACTGACACTGTCCACTGCTCTATTGACACTGTCCACTGCTCTACTGACACCGTCCACTGCTCTACTGACACTGTCCACTGCTCTACTGACACTGTCCACTGCTCTACTGACACTGTCCACTGCCCTAGTGACACTGTCCACTGCTCTACTGACACTGTCCACTGCTCTACTGACACTGTCCACTGCTCTACTGACACCGTCCACTGCTCTACCGACACTGTCCACTGCTCTGACACTATTTACTGCTCTACTGACACTGTCCACTGCTGTACTGACACTGTCCACTGCTGTACTGACACCGTCCACTGCTCTACCGACACTGTCCGCTCTACTGACACTGTCCACTGCTCTACTGACACTGTCCACTGCTCTACTGACACTGTCCACTGCTCTACTGACACCGTCCACTGCTCTACTGACACCGTCCACTGCTCTACTGACACCGTCCACTGCTCTACTGACACCGTCCACTGCTCTACCGACACTGTCCACTGCTCTGACACTATTTACTGCTCTACTGACACCGTCCACTGCTCTACTGACACCGTCCACTGCTCTACTGACACCGTCCACTGCTCTACTGACACTGTCCACTGCTCTACTGACACTGTCCACTGCCCTAGTGACACTGTCCACTGCTCTACTGACACTGTCCACTGCTCTACTGACACCATTTACTGCTCTACTGACACCATTTACTGCTCTACTTACACTGTCCACTGCCCTACTGACACCATTTACTGCCCTACTGACACTGTCCACTGCCCTACTGACACTGTCCACTGCCCTACTGACACTGTCCACTGCTCTACTGACACTGTCCACTGCCCTACTGACACCGTCCACTGCCCTACTGACACCGTCCACTGCCCTACTGACACCATTTACTGCTCTACTGACACCATTTACTGCTCTGCTTACACTGCCCATTGCCCTACTGACACCATTTACTGCCCTAGTGACACCGTCCACTGCCCTACTGACTCTGTCCACTGCTCTACTGACACTGTCTACTGCTCTACTGACACTGTCCACTGCTCTACTGACACTGTCCACTGCCCTAGTGACACTGTCCACTGCTCTACTGACACCATTTACTGCTCTACTGACACCATTTACTGCTCTACTTACACTGTCCACTGCCCTACTGACACCATTTACTGCCCTACTGACACCATTTACTGCCCTACTGACACTGTCCACTGCTCTACTGACACTGTCCACTGCTCTACTGGCACTGTCCACTGCTCTACTGACACTGTCCACTGCTCTACTGACACCGTCCACTGCTCTACTGACACCGTCCACTGCTCTACTGACACCGTCCACTGCTCTACTGACACTGTCCACTGCTCTACTGACACTGTCCACTGCTCTACTGACACTGTCCACTGCTCTACTGACACCGTCCACTGCTCTACTGACACCGTCCACTGCTCTACCGACACTGTCCACTATACACACATCCCTCCCCCACCATACGCCCCCCTCCCCCCACCATGCACTATACACCCCCCTCCCCCCACCATACACTATACATACACCCCTCCCCCCACCATACACCCCCCTCCCCCACCATACACTATATACACCCCCTCCCCCCACCATACACTATACATACACCCCCTCCCCACACCATACACTATACATATACCCCCTCCCCCAACATACACCCCCCTCCCCCCACCATACACTATACACACCACACACCCCTCCCCCACCATACACCCCCCTCCCCCGCCATACACTATACTTACACCCACCTCCATACACCATCCATATACAGACCCCCCATATATACTGTTCTCCACTCCCCAGACACCATCCATATATACAGTTCTCACCGGGTGACACTGTCCACTGCCCTACCGACACCGTCCACTGCCCTACTGACACCGTCCACTGCCCTACTGACACCGTCCACTGCCCTACTGACATGGTCCACTGCCCTACTGACACCATTTACTGCTCTACTGACACCATTTACTGCTCTGCTTACACTGTCCACTGCCCTTCTGACACCATTTACTCCCCTACTGACACCGTCCACTGCTCTACTGACACCGTCTACTACTCTACTGACACCATTTGCTGCTCTGCTTACACTGTCCACTGCCCTACTGACACCATTTACTGCTCTACTGACACTGTCCACTGCCCTACTGACCCCGTCCACTGCCCTACTGACCCCGTCCACTGCCCTACTGACCCCGTCCACTGCCCTACTGAAATGGTCCACTGCCCTACTGACACCATTTACTGCTCTACTGACACCATTTACTGCTCTACTGACACCGTCCACTGCTCTACTGACACCATTTACTGCTCTGCTTACACTGTCCACTGCCCTACTGACACCATTTACTGCCCTACTGACACCGTCTACTGCTCTACTGACACCATTTACTGCTCTGCTTACACTGTCCACTGCCCTACTGACACCATTTACTGCTCTACTGACACTGTCCACTGCTCTACTGACACTGTCCACTGCTCTACTGACACCGTCCACTGCTCTACTGACACCGTCCACTGCTCTACCGACACCGTCCACTGCTCTACCGACACTATTTACTGCTCTACTGACACTGTCCACTGCTCTACTGACACCGTCCACTGCTCTACTGACACTGTCCACTGCTCTACTGACACTGTCCACTGCTCTACTGACACTGTCCGCTGCCCTAGTGACACTGTCCACTGCTCTACTGACACCATTTACTGCTCTACTGACACCATTTACTGCTCTACTTACACTGTCCACTGCCCTACTGACACCATTTACTGCCCTACTGACACTGTCCACTGCCCTACTGACTCTGTCCACTGCTCTACTGACACTGTCCACTGCTCTACTGACACTGTCCACTGCTCTACTGACACTGTCCACTGCCCTAGTGACACTGTCCACTGCTCTACTGACACCATTTACTGCTCTACTGACACCATTTACTGCTCTACTTACACTGTCCACTGCCCTACTGACACCATTTACTGCCCTACTGACACCATTTACTGCCCTACTGACACTGTCCACTGCTCTACTGACACCGTCCACTGCTCTACTGACACTGTCCACTGCTCTATTGACACTGTCCACTGCTCTACTGACACCGTCCACTGCTCTACTGACACCATCCACTGCTCTACTGACACCATCCACTGCTCTACTGACACCGTCCACTGCTCTACTGACACCGTCCACTGCTCTACTGACACCGTCCACTGCTCTACTGACACCATTTACTGCTCTACTGACACTGTCTACTGCCTGCCCTACTGACACTGTCCACTGCTCTACTGACACCATTTACTGCTCTACTGACACCATTTACTGCTCTACTGACACCATCCACTGCTCTACTGACACCATCCACTGCTCTACTGACACCATCCACTGCTCTACTGACACCGTCCACTGCTCTACTGACACCATTTACTGCTCTACTGACACTGTCTACTGCCTGCCCTACTGACACTGTCCACTGCTCTACTGACACCATTTACTGCTCTACTGACACCATTTACTGCTCTACTGACACCGTCCACTGCTCTACTGACACCGTCCACTGCTCTACTGACACCGTCCACTGCTCTACTGACACTGTCCACTGCCCTACTGACACCATTTTCTGCCCTACTGACACCGTCCACTGCTCTACTGCCACCGTCTACTGCTCTACTGACACCATTTACTGCTCTGCTTACACTGTCCACTGCCCTACTGACACCATTTACTGCCCTACTGACACTGTCCACTGCTCTGACACTGTCCACTGCTCTGACACTGTCCACTGCTCTGACACTGTCCACTGCTCTGACACTGTCCACTGCTCTACTGACACTGTCCACTGCTCTACTGACACCATTTACTGCTCTACTGACAACATTTACTGCTCTACTTACACTGTCCACTGCCCTACTGACACCATTTACTGCTCTACTGACACTGTCCACTGCTCTACTGACACCATTTACTGCCCTGCTGACACCATTTACTGCCCTACCGACACCGTCCACTGCTCTACCGACACCGTCCACGGCTCTACTGACACCATTTACTGCTCTACTTACACTGTTCACTGCTCTACTGACACCATTTACTGCCCTACTGACACCGTCCACTGCTCTACTGACACCGTCCACTGCTCTACTGCCACCGTCTACTGCTCTACTGACACCATTTACTGCTCTGCTTACACTGTCCACTGCCCTACTGACACCATTTACTGCCCTACTGACACTGTCCACTGCTCTGACACTGTCCACTGCTCTACTGACACCATCCACTGCTCTACTGACACTGTCCACTGCTCTAGTGACACTGTCCACTGCTCTAGTGACACTGTCCACTGCTCTACTGACACCGTCCACTGCTCTACTGACACCGTCCACTGCTCTACTGACACTGTCCACTGCCCTACTGACACTGTCCACTGCCCTATTGACACTGTCCACTGCTGTACTGACACCATTTACTGCTCTACTGACACTTTCCACTGCCCTACTGACACTGTGACACTGTCCACTGCTCTACTGACACCATTTACTGCTCTACTGACACTGTCCACTGCTCTACTGACACTGTCCACTGCTCTACTGACACTGTCCACTGCCCTACTGACACTGTCCACTGCCCTACTGACACTGTCCACTGCTCTACTGACACCGTCCACTGCTCTACTGACACTGTCCACTGCCCTACTGACACTGTCCACTGCCCTACTGACACTGTCCACTGCCCTATTGACACTGTCCACTGCTCTACTGACACCATTTACTGCTCTACTGACACTTTCCACTGCCCTACTGACACTGTCCACTGCTCTACTGACACCATTTACTGCTCTACTGACACTGTCCACTGCTCTACTGACACTGTCCACTGCCCTACTGACACTGTCCACTGCTCTACTGACACCATTTACTGCTCTACTGACACTGTCCACTGCTCTACTTCCACCGTCTACTGCTCTACTGACACCATTTACTGCTCTGCTTACACTGTCCACTGCCCTACTGACACCATTTACTGCCCTACTGACACTGTCCACTGCTCTGACACTGTCCACTGCTCTGACACTGTCCACTGCTCTACTGACACTGTCCACTGCTCTACTGACACCATCCACTGCTCTACTGACACCGTCCACTGCTCTACTGACACCGTCCACTGCTCTACTGACACCGTCCACTGCTCTACTGACACCGTCCACTGCTCTATTGACACTGTCCACTGCTCTACTGACACCGTCCACTGCTCTACCGACACTGTCCACTGCTCTGACACTATTTACTGCTCTACTGACACCGTCCACTGCTCTACTGACACTGTCCACTGCTCTACTGACACTGTCCACTGCTCTACTGACACTGTCCACTGCCCTAGTGACACTGTCCACTGCTCTACTGACACTGTCCACTGCTCTACTGACACTGTCCACTGCTCTACTGACACCGTCCACTGCTCTACCGACACTGTCCACTGCTCTGACACTATTTACTGCTCTACTGACACTGTCCACTGCTGTACTGACACTGTCCACTGCTGTACTGACACTGTCCACTGCTGTACTGACACCGTCCACTGCTCTACCGACACTGTCCACTGCTCTGACACTATTTACTGCTCTACTGACACTGTCCACTGCTCTACTGACACTGTCCACTGCTCTACTGACACTGTCCACTGCTCTACTGACACCGTCCACTGCTCTACTGACACCGTCCACTGCTCTACTGACACCGTCCACTGCTCTACCGACACTGTCCACTGCTCTGACACTATTTACTGCTCTACTGACACCGTCCACTGCTCTACTGACACTGTCCACTGCTCTACTGACACTGTCCACTGCTCTACTGACACTGTCCACTGCTCTACTGACACTGTCCACTGCCCTAGTGACACTGTCCACTGCTCTACTGACACTGTCCACTGCTCTACCGACACTGTCCACTGCTCTGACACTATTTACTGCTCTACTGACACCGTCCACTGCTCTACTGACACTGTCCACTGCTCTACTGACACTGTCCACTGCTCTACTGACACTGTCCACTGCCCTAGTGACACTGTCCACTGCTCTACTGACACTGTCCACTGCT
Source organism: Lithobates pipiens (assembly GCF_037356315.1). NCBI lineage: Eukaryota > Metazoa > Chordata > Amphibia > Anura > Ranidae > Lithobates > Lithobates pipiens. Next base: position 524,482,002 of record NW_027507764.1, read on the forward strand.
CTACTGACACTGTCCACTGCTCTACTGACACCGTCCACTGCTCTACCGACACTGTCCACTGCTCTGACACTATTTACTGCTCTACTGACACTGTCCACTGCTGTACTGACACTGTCCACTGCTGTACTGACACTGTCCACTGCTGTACTGACACCGTCCACTGCTCTACCGACACTGTCCACTGCTCTGACACTATTTACTGCTCTACTGACACTGTCCACTGCTCTACTGACACTGTCCACTGCTCTACTGACACTGTCCACTGCTCTACTGACACCGTCCACTGCTCTACTGACACCGTCCACTGCTCTACTGACACCGTCCACTGCTCTACCGACACCGTCCACTGCTCTGACACTATTTACTGCTCTACTGACACCGTCCACTGCTCTACTGACACTGTCCACTGCTCTACTGACACTGTCCACTGCTCTACTGACACCGTCCACTGCTCTACTGACACTGTCCACTGCTCTACTGACACTGTCCACTGCCCTAGTGACACTGTCCACTGCTCTACTGACACTGTCCACTGCTCTACTGACACCATTTACTGCTCTACTGACACCATTTACTGCTCTACTTACACTGTCCACTGCCCTACTGACACCATTTACTGCCCTACTGACACTGTCCACTGCCCTACTGACACTGTCCACTGCCCTACTGACACTGTCCACTGCTCTACTGACACTGTCCACTGCCCTACTGACACCGTCCACTGCCCTACTGACACTGTCCACTGCCCTACTGACACTGTCCACTGCCCTACTGACACTGTCCACTGCTCTACTGACACTGTCCACTGCCCTACTGACACCGTCCACTGCCCTACTGACACCGTCCACTGCCCTACTGACACCGTCCACTGCCCTACTGACACCATTTACTGCTCTGCTTACACTGTCCACTGCCCTACTGACACCATTTACTGCCCTACTGACACCGTCCACTGCCCTACTGACTCTGTCCACTGCTCTACTGACACTGTCCACTGCTCTACTGACACTGTCCACTGCTCTACTGACACTGTCCACTGCTCTACTGACACTGTCCACTGCCCTAGTGACACTGTCCACTGCTCTACTGACACCATTTACTGCTCTACTGACACCATTTACTGCTCTACTTACACTGTCCACTGCCCTACTGACACCTTTTACTGCCCTACTGACACCATTTACTGCCCTACTGACACTGTCCACTGCTCTACTGACACTGTCCACTGCTCTACTGACACTGTCCACTGCTCTACTGGCACTGTCCACTGCTCTACTGACACTGTCCACTGCTCTACTGACACCGTCCACTGCTCTACTGACACCGTCCACTGCTCTACTGACACTGTCCACTGCTCTACTGACACTGTCCACTGCTCTACTGACACTGTCCACTGCTCTACTGACACCGTCCACTGCTCTACTGACACCGTCCACTGCTCTACCGACACTGTCCACTATACACACACCCCTCCCCCACCATACGCCCCCCTCCCCCCACCATGCACTATACACCCCCCTCCCCCCACCATACACTATACATACACCCCTCCCCCCACCATACACCCCCCTCCCCCACCATACACCCCCCTCCCCCACCATACACTATATACACCCCCTCCCCCCACCATACACTATACATACACCCCCTCCCCACACCATACACTATACATATACCCCCTCCCCCAACATACACCCCCCTCCCCCCACCATACACTATACACACCACACACCCCTCCCCCACCATACACCCCCCTCCCCCGCCATACACTATACTTACACCCACCTCCATACACCATCCATATACAGACCCCCCATATATACTGTTCTCCACTCCCCAGACACCATCCATATATACAGTTCTCACCGGGTGACACTGTCCACTGCCCTACCGACACCGTCCACTGCCCTACTGACACCGTCCACTGCCCTACTGACACCGTCCACTGCCCTACTGACATGGTCCACTGCCCTACTGACACCATTTACTGCTCTACTGACACCATTTACTGCTCTGCTTACACTGTCCACTGCCCTTCTGACACCATTTACTCCCCTACTGACACCGTCCACTGCTCTACTGACACCGTCTACTACTCTACTGACACCATTTACTGCTCTGCTTACACTGTCCACTGCCCTACTGACACCATTTACTGCTCTACTGACACTGTCCACTGCTCTACTGACACTGTCCACTGCCCTACTGACCCCGTCCACTGCCCTACTGACCCCGTCCACTGCCCTACTGACCCCGTCCACTGCCCTACTGAAATGGTCCACTGCCCTACTGACACCATTTACTGCTCTACTGACACCATTTACTGCTCTACTGACACCGTCCACTGCTCTACTGACACCATTTACTGCTCTGCTTACACTGTCCACTGCCCTACTGACACCATTTACTCCCCTACTGACACCGTCTACTGCTCTACTGACACCATTTACTGCTCTGCTTACACTGTCCACTGCCCTACTGACACCATTTACTGCTCTACTGACACTGTCCACTGCTCTACTGACACTGTCCACTGCTCTACTGACACCGTCCACTGCTCTACTGACACCGTCCACTGCTCTACCGACACCGTCCACTGCTCTACCGACACTATTTACTGCTCTACTGACACTGTCCACTGCTCTACTGACACCGTCCACTGCTCTACTGACACCGTCCACTGCTCTACTGACACCATTTACTGCTCTACTGACACTGTCTACTGCCTGCCCTACTGACACTGTCCACTGCTCTACTGACACCATTTACTGCTCTACTGACACCATTTACTGCTCTACTGACACCGTCCACTGCTCTACTGACACCGTCCACTGCTCTACTGACACTGTCCACTGCCCTACTGACACCATTTACTGCCCTACTGACACCGTCCACTGCTCTACTGCCACCGTCTACTGCTCTACTGACACCATTTACTGCTCTGCTTACACTGTCCACTGCCCTACTGACACCATTTACTGCCCTACTGACACTGTCCACTGCTCTGACACTGTCCACTGCTCTGACACTGTCCACTGCTCTGACACTGTCCACTGCTCTACTGACACTGTCCACTGCTCTACTGACACCATTTACTGCTCTACTGACAACATTTACTGCTCTACTTACACTGTCCACTGCCCTACTGACACCATTTACTGCTCTACTGACACTGTCCACTGCTCTACTGACACCATTTACTGCCCTGCTGACACCATTTACTGCCCTACCGACACCGTCCACTGCTCTACCGACACCGTCCACGGCTCTACTGACACCATTTACTGCTCTACTTACACTGTTCACTGCTCTACTGACACCATTTACTGCCCTACTGACACCGTCCACTGCTCTACTGACACCGTCCACTGCTCTACTGCCACCGTCTACTGCTCTACTGACACCATTTACTGCTCTGCTTACACTGTCCACTGCCCTACTGACACCATTTACTGCCCTACTGACACTGTCCACTGCTCTGACACTGTCCACTGCTCTACTGACACCATCCACTGCTCTACTGACACTGTCCACTGCTCTACTGACACTGTCCACTGCTCTATTGACACTGTCCACTGCTCTACTGACACCGTCCACTGCTCTACTGACACCATCCACTGCTCTACTGACACCATCCACTGCTCTACTGACACCATCCACTGCTCTACTGACACCGTCCACTGCTCTACTGACACCATTTACTGCTCTACTGACACTGTCCACTGCCCTACTGACACTGTCCACTGCTCTACTGACACTGTCCACTGCTCTACTGACACCGTCCACTGCTCTACGACACCGTCCACTGCTCTACGACACCGTCCACTGCTCTACCGACACCGTCCACTGCTCTACCGACAACGTCCACTGCTCTACTAACACCGTCCACTGCTCTACTAACACCGTCCACTGCTCTACTGACACTGTCCACTGCTCTACTGACACTGTCCACTGCCCTACTGACACTGTCCACTGCCCTACTGACACTGTCCACTGCTCTACTGACACTGTCCACTGCTCTACTGACACTGTCCACTGCCCTACTGACACTGTCCACTGCCCTACTGACACTGTCCACTGCCCTACTGACACTGTCCACTGCTCTACTGACACCGTCCACTGCTCTACTGACACCATTTACTGCTCTACTGACACTGTCTACTGCCTGCCCTACTGACACTGTCCACTGCTCTACTGACACCATTTACTGCTCTACTGACACCATTTACTGCTCTACTGACACCATTTACTGCTCTACTGACATCGTCCACTGCTCTACTGACACCATTTACTGCTCTGCTGACACTGTCCACTGCCCTACTGACACCATTTACTGCCCTACTGACACCGTCCACTGCTCTACTGCCACCGTCTACTGCTCTACTGACACCATTTACTGCTCTGCTTACACTGTCCACTGCCCTACTGACACCATTTACTGCCCTACTGACACTGTCCACTGCTCTATTGACACTGTCCACTGCTGTACTGACACTGTCCACTGCTCTACTGACACCATCCACTGCTCTACTGACACCATCCACTGCTCTACTGACACCGTCCACTGCTCTACTGACACCGTCCACTGCTCTACTGACACCGTCCACTGCTCTACTGACACTGTCCACTGCTCTATTGACACTGTCCACTGCTCTACTGACACCGTCCACTGCTCTACTGACACCATCCACTGCTCTACTGACACCATCCACTGCTTTACTGACACCATCCACTGCTCTACTGACACCGTCCACTGCTCTACTGACACCATTTACTGCTCTACTGACACTGTCTACTGCCTGCCCTACTGACACTGTCCACTGCTCTACTGACACCATTTACTGCTCTACTGACACCATTTACTGCTCTACTGACACCATCCACTGCTCTACTGACACCATCCACTGCTCTACTGACACCATCCACTGCTCTACTGACACCGTCCACTGCTCTACTGACACCATTTACTGCTCTACTGACACTGTCTACTGCCTGCCCTACTGACACTGTCCACTGCTCTACTGACACCATTTACTGCTCTACTGACACTGTCCACTGCTCTACTGACACTGTCCACTGCTCTACTGACACCGTCCACTGCTCTACTGACACTGTCCACTGCCCTACTGACACCATTTACTGCCCTACTGACACCGTCCACTGCTCTACTGCCACCGTCTACTGCTCTACTGACACCATTTACTGCTCTGCTTACACTGTCCACTGCCCTACTGACACCATTTACTGCCCTACTGACACTGTCCACTGCTCTGACACTGTCCACTGCTCTGACACTGTCCACTGCTCTGACACTGTCCACTGCTCTACTGACACTGTCCACTGCTCTACTGACACTGTCCACTGCTCTACTGACACTGTCCACTGCTCTACTGACACTGTCCACTGCTCTACTGACACCATTTACTGCTCTACTGACAACATTTACTGCTCTACTTACACTGTCCACTGCCCTACTGACACCATTTACTGCTCTACTGACACTGTCCACTGCTCTACTGACACCATTTACTGCCCTGCTGACACCATTTACTGCCCTACCGACACCGTCCACTGCTCTACCGACACCGTCCACGGCTCTACTGACACCATTTACTGCTCTACTTACACTGTTCACTGCTCTACTGACACCATTTACTGCCCTACTGACACCGTCCACTGCTCTACTGACACCGTCCACTGCTCTACTGCCACCGTCTACTGCTCTACTGACACCATTTACTGCTCTGCTTACACTGTCCACTGCCCTGCTGACACCATTTACTGCCCTACTGACACTGTCCACTGCTCTGACACTATCCACTGCTCTACTGACACCATCCACTGCTCTACTGACACTGTCCACTGCTCTAGTGACACTGTCCACTGCTCTAGTGACACTGTCCACTGCTCTACTGACACCGTCCACTGCCCTACTGACACCATTTACTGCCCTACTGACACCATTTACTGCCCTACTGACACTGTCCACTGCTCTACTGACACTGTCCACTGCTCTACTGACACTGTCCACTGCTCTACTGGCACTGTCCACTGCTCTACTGACACTGTCCACTGCTCTACTGACACCGTCCACTGCTCTACTGACACCGTCCACTGCTCTACTGACACTGTCCACTGCTCTACTGACACTGTCCACTGCTCTACTGACACTGTCCACTGCTCTACTGACACCGTCCACTGCTCTACTGACACCGTCCACTGCTCTACCGACACTGTCCACTATACACACACCCCTCCCCCACCATACGCCCCCCTCCCCCCACCATGCACTATACACCCCCCTCCCCCCACCATACACTATACATACACCCCTCCCCCCACCATACACCCCCCTCCCCCACCATACACCCCCCTCCCCCACCATACACTATATACACCCCCTCCCCCCACCATACACTATACATACACCCCCTCCCCACACCATACACTATACATATACCCCCTCCCCCAACATACACCCCCCTCCCCCCACCATACACTATACACACCACACACCCCTCCCCCACCATACACCCCCCTCCCCCGCCATACACTATACTTACACCCACCTCCATACACCATCCATATACAGACCCCCCATATATACTGTTCTCCACTCCCCAGACACCATCCATATATACAGTTCTCACCGGGTGACACTGTCCACTGCCCTACCGACACCGTCCACTGCCCTACTGACACCGTCCACTGCCCTACTGACACCGTCCACTGCCCTACTGACATGGTCCACTGCCCTACTGACACCATTTACTGCTCTACTGACACCATTTACTGCTCTGCTTACACTGTCCACTGCCCTTCTGACACCATTTACTCCCCTACTGACACCGTCCACTGCTCTACTGACACCGTCTACTACTCTACTGACACCATTTACTGCTCTGCTTACACTGTCCACTGCCCTACTGACACCATTTACTGCTCTACTGACACTGTCCACTGCTCTACTGACACTGTCCACTGCCCTACTGACCCCGTCCACTGCCCTACTGACCCCGTCCACTGCCCTACTGACCCCGTCCACTGCCCTACTGAAATGGTCCACTGCCCTACTGACACCATTTACTGCTCTACTGACACCATTTACTGCTCTACTGACACCGTCCACTGCTCTACTGACACCATTTACTGCTCTGCTTACACTGTCCACTGCCCTACTGACACCATTTACTCCCCTACTGACACCGTCTACTGCTCTACTGACACCATTTACTGCTCTGCTTACACTGTCCACTGCCCTACTGACACCATTTACTGCTCTACTGACACTGTCCACTGCTCTACTGACACTGTCCACTGCTCTACTGACACGTCCACTGCTCTACTGACACCGTCCACTGCTCTACCGACACCGTCCACTGCTCTACCGACACTATTTACTGCTCTACTGACACTGTCCACTGCTCTACTGACACCGTCCACTGCTCTACTGACACCGTCCACTGCTCTACTGACACCATTTACTGCTCTACTGACACTGTCTACTGCCTGCCCTACTGACACTGTCCACTGCTCTACTGACACCATTTACTGCTCTACTGACACCATTTACTGCTCTACTGACACCGTCCACTGCTCTACTGACACCGTCCACTGCTCTACTGACACTGTCCACTGCCCTACTGACACCATTTACTGCCCTACTGACACCGTCCACTGCTCTACTGCCACCGTCTACTGCTCTACTGACACCATTTACTGCTCTGCTTACACTGTCCACTGCCCTACTGACACCATTTACTGCCCTACTGACACTGTCCACTGCTCTGACACTGTCCACTGCTCTGACACTGTCCACTGCTCTGACACTGTCCACTGCTCTACTGACACTGTCCACTGCTCTACTGACACCATTTACTGCTCTACTGACAACATTTACTGCTCTACTTACACTGTCCACTGCCCTACTGACACCATTTACTGCTCTACTGACACTGTCCACTGCTCTACTGACACCATTTACTGCCCTGCTGACACCATTTACTGCCCTACCGACACCGTCCACTGCTCTACCGACACCGTCCACGGCTCTACTGACACCATTTACTGCTCTACTTACACTGTTCACTGCTCTACTGACACCATTTACTGCCCTACTGACACCGTCCACTGCTCTACTGACACCGTCCACTGCTCTACTGCCACCGTCTACTGCTCTACTGACACCATTTACTGCTCTGCTTACACTGTCCACTGCCCTACTGACACCATTTACTGCCCTACTGACACTGTCCACTGCTCTGACACTGTCCACTGCTCTACTGACACCATCCACTGCTCTACTGACACTGTCCACTGCTCTACTGACACTGTCCACTGCTCTATTGACACTGTCCACTGCTCTACTGACACCGTCCACTGCTCTACTGACACCATCCACTGCTCTACTGACACCATCCACTGCTCTACTGACACCATCCACTGCTCTACTGACACCGTCCACTGCTCTACTGACACCATTTACTGCTCTACTGACACTGTCCACTGCCCTACTGACACTGTCCACTGCTCTACTGACACTGTCCACTGCTCTACTGACACCGTCCACTGCTCTACGACACCGTCCACTGCTCTACGACACCGTCCACTGCTCTACCGACACCGTCCACTGCTCTACCGACAACGTCCACTGCTCTACTAACACCGTCCACTGCTCTACTAACACCGTCCACTGCTCTACTGACACTGTCCACTGCTCTACTGACACTGTCCACTGCCCTACTGACACTGTCCACTGCCCTACTGACACTGTCCACTGCTCTACTGACACTGTCCACTGCTCTACTGACACTGTCCACTGCCCTACTGACACTGTCCACTGCCCTACTGACACTGTCCACTGCCCTACTGACACTGTCCACTGCTCTACTGACACCGTCCACTGCTCTACTGACACCATTTACTGCTCTACTGACACTGTCTACTGCCTGCCCTACTGACACTGTCCACTGCTCTACTGACACCATTTACTGCTCTACTGACACCATTTACTGCTCTACTGACACCATTTACTGCTCTACTGACATCGTCCACTGCTCTACTGACACCATTTACTGCTCTGCTGACACTGTCCACTGCCCTACTGACACCATTTACTGCCCTACTGACACCGTCCACTGCTCTACTGCCACCGTCTACTGCTCTACTGACACCATTTACTGCTCTGCTTACACTGTCCACTGCCCTACTGACACCATTTACTGCCCTACTGACACTGTCCACTGCTCTATTGACACTGTCCACTGCTGTACTGACACTGTCCACTGCTCTACTGACACCATCCACTGCTCTACTGACACCATCCACTGCTCTACTGACACCGTCCACTGCTCTACTGACACCGTCCACTGCTCTACTGACACCGTCCACTGCTCTACTGACACTGTCCACTGCTCTATTGACACTGTCCACTGCTCTACTGACACCGTCCACTGCTCTACTGACACCATCCACTGCTCTACTGACACCATCCACTGCTTTACTGACACCATCCACTGCTCTACTGACACCGTCCACTGCTCTACTGACACCATTTACTGCTCTACTGACACTGTCTACTGCCTGCCCTACTGACACTGTCCACTGCTCTACTGACACCATTTACTGCTCTACTGACACCATTTACTGCTCTACTGACACCATCCACTGCTCTACTGACACCATCCACTGCTCTACTGACACCATCCACTGCTCTACTGACACCGTCCACTGCTCTACTGACACCATTTACTGCTCTACTGACACTGTCTACTGCCTGCCCTACTGACACTGTCCACTGCTCTACTGACACCATTTACTGCTCTACTGACACTGTCCACTGCTCTACTGACACTGTCCACTGCTCTACTGACACCGTCCACTGCTCTACTGACACTGTCCACTGCCCTACTGACACCATTTACTGCCCTACTGACACCGTCCACTGCTCTACTGCCACCGTCTACTGCTCTACTGACACCATTTACTGCTCTGCTTACACTGTCCACTGCCCTACTGACACCATTTACTGCCCTACTGACACTGTCCACTGCTCTGACACTGTCCACTGCTCTGACACTGTCCACTGCTCTGACACTGTCCACTGCTCTACTGACACTGTCCACTGCTCTACTGACACTGTCCACTGCTCTACTGACACTGTCCACTGCTCTACTGACACTGTCCACTGCTCTACTGACACCATTTACTGCTCTACTGACAACATTTACTGCTCTACTTACACTGTCCACTGCCCTACTGACACCATTTACTGCTCTACTGACACTGTCCACTGCTCTACTGACACCATTTACTGCCCTGCTGACACCATTTACTGCCCTACCGACACCGTCCACTGCTCTACCGACACCGTCCACGGCTCTACTGACACCATTTACTGCTCTACTTACACTGTTCACTGCTCTACTGACACCATTTACTGCCCTACTGACACCGTCCACTGCTCTACTGACACCGTCCACTGCTCTACTGCCACCGTCTACTGCTCTACTGACACCATTTACTGCTCTGCTTACACTGTCCACTGCCCTGCTGACACCATTTACTGCCCTACTGACACTGTCCACTGCTCTGACACTGTCCACTGCTCTACTGACACCATCCACTGCTCTACTGACACTGTCCACTGCTCTAGTGACACTGTCCACTGCTCTAGTGACACTGTCCACTGCTCTACTGACACCGTCCACTGCTCTACTGACACTGTCCACTGCCCTACTGACACTGTCCACTGCCCTATTGACACTGTCCACTGCTGTACTGACACCATTTACTGCTCTACTGACACTTTCCACTGCCCTACTGACACTGTGACACTGTCCACTGCTCTACTGACACCATTTACTGCTCTACTGACACTGTCCACTGCTCTACTGACACTGTCCACTGCCCTACTGACACTGTCCACTGCCCTACTGACACTGTCCACTGCTCTACTGACACCGTCCACTGCTCTACTGACACTGTCCACTGCCCTACTGACACTGTCCACTGCCCTACTGACACTGTCCACTGCCCTATTGACACTGTCCACTGCTCTACTGACACCATTTACTGCTCTACTGACACTTTCCACTGCCCTACTGACACTGTCCACTGCTCTACTGACACCATTTACTGCTCTACTGACACTGTCCACTGCTCTACTGACACTGTCCACTGCCCTACTGACACTGTCCACTGCTCTACTGACACCATTTACTGCTCTACTGACACTGTCCACTGCTCTACTGCCACCATCTACTGCTCTACTGACACCATTTACTGCTCTGCTTACACTGTCCACTGCCCTACTGACACCATTTACTGCCCTACTGACACTGTCCACTGCTCTGACACTGTCCACTGCTCTACTGACACTGTCCACTGCTCTACTGACACCATCCACTGCTCTACTGACACCGTCCACTGCTCTACTGACACCGTCCACTGCTCTACTGACACCGTCCACTGCTCTACTGACACCGTCCACTGCTCTACTGACACTGTCCACTGCTCTATTGACACTGTCCACTGCTCTACTGACACCGTCCACTGCTCTACTGACACCGTCCACTGCTCTACTGACACTGTCCACTGCTCTACTGACACTGTCCACTGCCCTAGTGACACTGTCCACTGCTCTACTGACACTGTCCACTGCTCTACTGACACTGTCCACTGCTCTACTGACACCGTCCACTGCTCTACCGACACTGTCCACTGCTCTGACACTATTTACTGCTCTACTGACACTGTCCACTGCTGTACTGACACTGTCCACTGCTGTACTGACACCGTCCACTGCTCTACCGACACTGTCCACTGCTCTGACACTATTTACTGCTCTACTGACACTGTCCACTGCTCTACTGACACTGTCCACTGCTCTACTGACACTGTCCACTGCTCTACTGACACCGTCCACTGCTCTACTGACACCGTCCACTGCTCTACTGACACCGTCCACTGCTCTACCGACACTGTCCACTGCTCTGACACTATTTACTGCTCTACTGACACCGTCCACTGCTCTACTGACACCGTCCACTGCTCTACTGACACCGTCCACTGCTCTACTGACACCGTCCACTGCTCTACTGACACCGTCCACTGCCCTAGTGACACTGTCCACTGCTCTACTGACACTGTCCACTGCTCTACTGACACCATTTACTGCTCTACTGACACCATTTACTGCTCTACTTACACTGTCCACTGCCCTACTGACACCATTTACTGCCCTACTGACACTGTCCACTGCCCTACTGACACTGTCCACTGCCCTACTGACACTGTCCACTGCTCTACTGACACTGTCCACTGCCCTACTGACACCGTCCACTGCCCTACTGACACCGTCCACTGCCCTACTGACACCATTTACTGCTCTACTGACACCATTTACTGCTCTGCTTACACTGCCCATTGCCCTACTGACACCATTTACTGCCCTAGTGACACCGTCCACTGCCCTACTGACTCTGTCCACTGCTCTACTGACACTGTCTACTGCTCTACTGACACTGTCCACTGCTCTACTGACACTGTCCACTGCCCTAGTGACACTGTCCACTGCTCTACTGACACCATTTACTGCTCTACTGACACCATTTACTGCTCTACTTACACTGTCCACTGCCCTACTGACACCATTTACTGCCCTACTGACACCATTTACTGCCCTACTGACACTGTCCACTGCTCTACTGACACTGTCCACTGCTCTACTGGCACTGTCCACTGCTCTACTGACACTGTCCACTGCTCTACTGACACCGTCCACTGCTCTACTGACACCGTCCACTGCTCTACTGACACCGTCCACTGCTCTACTGACACCGTCCACTGCTCTACTGACACTGTCCACTGCTCTACTGACACCGTCCACTGCTCTACTGACACCGTCCACTGCTCTACCGACACTGTCCACTATACACACACCCCTCCCCCACCATACGCCCCCCTCCCCCCACCATGCACTATACACCCCCCTCCCCCCACCATACACTATACATACACCCCTCCCCCCACCATACACCCCCCTCCCCCACCATACACTATATACACCCCCTCCCCCCACCATACACTATACATACACCCCCTCCCCACACCATACACTATACATATACCCCCTCCCCCAACATACACCCCCCTCCCCCCACCATACACTATACACACCACACACCCCTCCCCCACCATACACCCCCCTCCCCCGCCATACACTATACTTACACCCACCTCCATACACCATCCATATACAGACCCCCCATATATACTGTTCTCCACTCCCCAGACACCATCCATATATACAGTTCTCACCGGGTGACACTGTCCACTGCCCTACCGACACCGTCCACTGCCCTACTGACACCGTCCACTGCCCTACTGACACCGTCCACTGCCCTACTGACATGGTCCACTGCCCTACTGACACCATTTACTGCTCTACTGACACCATTTACTGCTCTGCTTACACTGTCCACTGCCCTTCTGACACCATTTACTCCCCTACTGACACCGTCCACTGCTCTACTGACACCGTCTACTACTCTACTGACACCATTTACTGCTCTGCTTACACTGTCCACTGCCCTACTGACACCATTTACTGCTCTACTGACACTGTCCACTGCTCTACTGACACTGTCCACTGCCCTACTGACCCCGTCCACTGCCCTACTGACCCCGTCCACTGCCCTACTGACCCCGTCCACTGCCCTACTGAAATGGTCCACTGCCCTACTGACACCATTTACTGCTCTACTGACACCATTTACTGCTCTACTGACACCGTCCACTGCTCTACTGACACCATTTACTGCTCTGCTTACACTGTCCACTGCCCTACTGACACCATTTACTGCCCTACTGACACCGTCTACTGCTCTACTGACACCATTTACTGCTCTGCTTACACTGTCCACTGCCCTACTGACACCATTTACTGCTCTACTGACACTGTCCACTGCTCTACTGACACTGTCCACTGCTCTACTGACACCGTCCACTGCTCTACTGACACCGTCCACTGCTCTACCGACACCGTCCACTGCTCTACCGACACTATTTACTGCTCTACTGACACTGTCCACTGCTCTACTGACACCGTCCACTGCTCTACTGACACTGTCCACTGCTCTACTGACACTGTCCACTGCTCTACTGACACTGTCCGCTGCCCTAGTGACACTGTCCACTGCTCTACTGACACCATTTACTGCTCTACTGACACCATTTACTGCTCTACTTACACTGTCCACTGCCCTACTGACACCATTTACTGCCCTACTGACACTGTCCACTGCCCTACTGACTCTGTCCACTGCTCTACTGACACTGTCCACTGCTCTACTGACACTGTCCACTGCTCTACTGACACTGTCCACTGCCCTAGTGACACTGTCCACTGCTCTACTGACACCATTTACTGCTCTACTGACACCATTTACTGCTCTACTTACACTGTCCACTGCCCTACTGACACCATTTACTGCCCTACTGACACCATTTACTGCCCTACTGGCACTGTCCACTGCTCTACTGACACCATCCACTGCTCTACTGACACTGTCCACTGCTCTATTGACACTGTCCACTGCTCTACTGACACCGTCCACTGCTCTACTGACACCATCCACTGCTCTACTGACACCATCCACTGCTCTACTGACACCATCCACTGCTCTACTGACACCGTCCACTGCTCTACTGACACCATTTACTGCTCTACTGACACTGTCTACTGCCTGCCCTACTGACACTGTCCACTGCTCTACTGACACCATTTACTGCTCTACTGACACCATTTACTGCTCTACTGACACCATCCACTGCTCTACTGACACCATCCACTGCTCTACTGACACCATCCACTGCTCTACTGACACCGTCCACTGCTCTACTGACACCATTTACTGCTCTACTGACACTGTCTACTGCCTGCCCTACTGACACTGTCCACTGCTCTACTGACACCATTTACTGCTCTACTGACACCATTTACTGCTCTACTGACACCGTCCACTGCTCTACTGACACCGTCCACTGCTCTACTGACACCGTCCACTGCTCTACTGACACTGTCCACTGCCCTACTGACACCATTTTCTGCCCTACTGACACCGTCCACTGCTCTACTGCCACCGTCTACTGCTCTACTGACACCATTTACTGCTCTGCTTACACTGTCCACTGCCCTACTGACACCATTTACTGCCCTACTGACACTGTCCACTGCTCTGACACTGTCCACTGCTCTGACACTGTCCACTGCTCTGACACTGTCCACTGCTCTGACACTGTCCACTGCTCTACTGACACTGTCCACTGCTCTACTGACACCATTTACTGCTCTACTGACAACATTTACTGCTCTACTTACACTGTCCACTGCCCTACTGACACCATTTATTGTTCTACTGACACTGTCCACTGCTCTACTGACACCATTTACTGCCCTGCTGACACCATTTACTGCCCTACCGACACCGTCCACTGCTCTACCGACACCGTCCACGGCTCTACTGACACCATTTACTGCTCTACTTACACTGTTCACTGCTCTACTGACACCATTTACTGCCCTACTGACACCGTCCACTGCTCTACTGACACCGTCCACTGCTCTACTGCCACCGTCTACTGCTCTACTGACACCATTTACTGCTCTGCTTACACTGTCCACTGCCCTACTGACACCATTTACTGCCCTACTGACACTGTCCACTGCTCTGACACTGTCCACTGCTCTACTGACACCATCCACTGCTCTACTGACACTGTCCACTGCTCTAGTGACACTGTCCACTGCTCTAGTGACACTGTCCACTGCTCTACTGACACCGTCCACTGCTCTACTGACACCGTCCACTGCTCTACTGACACTGTCCACTGCCCTACTGACACTGTCCACTGCCCTATTGACACTGTCCACTGCTGTACTGACACCATTTACTGCTCTACTGACACTTTCCACTGCCCTACTGACACTGTGACACTGTCCACTGCTCTACTGACACCATTTACTGCTCTACTGACACTGTCCACTGCTCTACTGACACTGTCCACTGCCCTACTGACACTGTCCACTGCCCTACTGACACTGTCCACTGCTCTACTGACACCGTCCACTGCTCTACTGACACTGTCCACTGCCCTACTGACACTGTCCACTGCCCTACTGACACTGTCCACTGCCCTATTGACACTGTCCACTGCTCTACTGACACCATTTACTGCTCTACTGACACTTTCCACTGCCCTACTGACACTGTCCACTGCTCTACTGACACCATTTACTGCTCTACTGACACTGTCCACTGCTCTACTGACACTGTCCACTGCCCTACTGACACTGTCCACTGCTCTACTGACACCATTTACTGCTCTACTGACACTGTCCACTGCTCTACTGCCACCGTCTACTGCTCTACTGACACCATTTACTGCTCTGCTTACACTGTCCACTGCCCTACTGACACCATTTACTGCCCTACTGACACTGTCCACTGCTCTGACACTGTCCACTGCTCTGACACTGTCCACTGCTCTACTGACACTGTCCACTGCTCTACTCACACCATCCACTGCTCTACTAACACCGTCCACTGCTCTACTGACACCGTCCACTGCTCTACTGACACCGTCCACTGCTCTACTGACACCGTCCACTGCTCTATTGACACTGTCCACTGCTCTACTGACACCGTCCACTGCTCTACCGACACTGTCCACTGCTCTGACACTATTTACTGCTCTACTGACACCGTCCACTGCTCTACTGACACTGTCCACTGCTCTACTGACACTGTCCACTGCCCTAGTGACACTGTCCACTGCTCTACTGACACTGTCCACTGCTCTACTGACACCGTCCACTGCTCTACCGACACTGTCCACTGCTCTGACACTATTTACTGCTCTACTGACACTGTCCACTGCTGTACTGACACTGTCCACTGCTGTACTGACACTGTCCACTGCTCTACTGACACTGTCCACTGCTCTATTGACACTGTCCACTGCTCTACTGACACCGTCCACTGCTCTACCGACACTGTCCACTGCTCTGACACTATTTACTGCTCTACTGACACCGTCCACTGCTCTACTGACACTGTCCACTGCTCTACTGACACTGTCCACTGCTCTACTGACACTGTCCACTGCCCTAGTGACACTGTCCACTGCTCTACTGACACTGTCCACTGCTCTACTGACACTGTCCACTGCTCTACTGACACCGTCCACTGCTCTACCGACACTGTCCACTGCTCTGACACTATTTACTGCTCTACTGACACTGTCCACTGCTGTACTGACACTGTCCACTGCTGTACTGACACTGTCCACTGCTGTACTGACACCGTCCACTGCTCTACCGACACTGTCCACTGCTCTGACACTATTTACTGCTCTACTGACACTGTCCACTGCTCTACTGACACTGTCCACTGCTCTACTGACACTGTCCACTGCTCTACTGACACCGTCCACTGCTCTACTGACACCGTCCACTGCTCTACTGACACCGTCCACTGCTCTACCGACACTGTCCACTGCTCTGACACTATTTACTGCTCTACTGACACCGTCCACTGCTCTACTGACACTGTCCACTGCTCTACTGACACTGTCCACTGCTCTACTGACACTGTCCACTGCCCTAGTGACACTGTCCACTGCTCTACTGACACTGTCCACTGCTCTACCGACACTGTCCACTGCTCTGACACTATTTACTGCTCTACTGACACCGTCCACTGCTCTACTGACACTGTCCACTGCTCTACTGACACTGTCCACTGCTCTACTGACCCTGTCCACTGCCCTAGTGACACTGTCCACTGCTCTACTGACACTGTCCACTGCTCTACTGACACTGTCCACTGCTCTACTGACACCGTCCACTGCTCTACCGACACTGTCCACTGCTCTGACACTATTTACTGCTCTACTGACACTGTCCACTGCTGTACTGACACTGTCCACTGCTGTACTGACACTGTCCACTGCTGTACTGACACCGTCCACTGCTCTACCGACACTGTCCACTGCTCTGACACTATTTACTGCTCTACTGACACTGTCCACTGCTCTACTGACACTGTCCACTGCTCTACTGACACTGTCCACTGCTCTACTGACACCGTCCACTGCTCTACTGACACCGTCCACTGCTCTACTGACACCGTCCACTGCTCTACCGACACTGTCCACTGCTCTACTGACACTGTCCACTGCTCTACTGACACCGTCCACTGCTCTACTGACACTGTCCACTGCCCTACTGACACTGTCCACTGCTCTACTGACACTGTCCACTGCTCTACTGACACCGTCCACTGCTCTACTGACACCGTCCACTGCTCTACCGACACTGTCCACTATACACACACCCCTCCCCCACCATACGCCCCCCTCCCCCCACCATGCACTATACACCCCCCTCCCCCCACCATACACTATACATACACCCCTCCCCCCACCATACACCCCCCTCCCCCACCATACACCCCCCTCCCCCACCATACACTATATACACCCCCTCCCCCCACCATACACTATACATACACCCCCTCCCCACACCATACACTATACATATACCCCCTCCCCCAACATACACCCCCCTCCCCCCACCATACACTATACACACCACACACCCCTCCCCCACCATACACCCCCCTCCCCCGCCATACACTATACTTACACCCACCTCCATACACCATCCATATACAGACCCCCCATATATACTGTTCTCCACTCCCCAGACACCATCCATATATACAGTTCTCACCGGGTGACACTGTCCACTGCCCTAGTGACACTGTCCACTGCTCTACTGACACTGTCCACTGCTCTACTGACACCATTTACTGCTCTACTGACACCATTTACTGCTCTACTTACACTGTCCACTGCCCTACTGACACCATTTACTGCCCTACTGACACTGTCCACTGCCCTACTGACACTGTCCACTGCCCTACTGACACTGTCCACTGCCCTACTGACACTGTCCACTGCTCTACTGACACCGTCCACTGCCCTACTGACACTGTCCACTGCCCTACTGACACTGTCCACTGCCCTACTGACACTGTCCACTGCCCTACTGACACTGTCCACTGCCCTACTGACACTGTCCACTGCTCTACTGACACTGTCCACTGCCCTACTGACACCGTCCACTGCCCTACTGACACCGTCCACTGCCCTACTGACACCGTCCACTGCCCTACTGACACCATTTACTGCTCTGCTTACACTGTCCACTGCCCTACTGACACCATTTACTGCCCTACTGACACCGTCCACTGCCCTACTGACTCTGTCCACTGCTCTACTGACACTGTCCACTGCTCTACTGACACTGTCCACTGCTCTACTGACACTGTCCACTGCTCTACTGACACTGTCCACTGCCCTAGTGACACTGTCCACTGCTCTACTGACACCATTTACTGCTCTACTGACACCATTTACTGCTCTACTTACACTGTCCACTGCCCTACTGACACCATTTACTGCCCTACTGACACCATTTACTGCCCTACTGACACTGTCCACTGCTCTACTGACACTGTCCACTGCTCTACTGGCACTGTCCACTGCTCTACTGACACTGTCCACTGCTCTACTGACACCGTCCACTGCTCTACTGACACCGTCCACTGCTCTACTGACACTGTCCACTGCTCTACTGACACTGTCCACTGCTCTACTGACACTGTCCACTGCTCTACTGACACCGTCCACTGCTCTACTGACACCGTCCACTGCTCTACCGACACTGTCCACTATACACACACCCCTCCCCCACCATACGCCCCCCTCCCCCCACCATGCACTATACACCCCCCTCCCCCCACCATACACTATACATACACCCCTCCCCCCACCATACACCCCCCTCCCCCACCATACACCCCCCTCCCCCACCATACACTATATACACCCCCTCCCCCCACCATACACTATACATACACCCCCTCCCCACACCATACACTATACATATACCCCCTCCCCCAACATACACCCCCCTCCCCCCACCATACACTATACACACCACACACCCCTCCCCCACCATACACCCCCCTCCCCCGCCATACACTATACTTACACCCACCTCCATACACCATCCATATACAGACCCCCCATATATACTGTTCTCCACTCCCCAGACACCATCCATATACAGTGGTGTGAAAAAGTGTTTGCCCCCTTCCTCATTTCCTGTTCCTTTGCATGTTTGTCACACTTAAGTGTTTCGGAACATCAAACCAATTTAAACAATAGTCAAGGACAACACAAGTAAACACAAAATGCAATTTGTAAATGAAGGTGTTTATTATTAAAGGTGAAAAAAAATCCAAACCATCATGGCCCTGTGTGAAAAAGTAATTGCCCCCCTTGTTAAAACATACTATAACTGTGGTTGTCCACACCTGAGTTCAATTTCTCTAGCCACACCCAGGCCTGATTATTGCCACACCTGTTCACAATCAAGGCATCACTTAAATAGGAGCTGCTTGACACAGTAAGGTCCACCAGAAGATCCTTAAAAGCTACACATCATGCCGAGACCCAAAGAAATTCAGGAACAATTGAGATAGAAAGTAATTGAGATCTATCAGTCTGGAAAGGGTTATAAAGCCATTTCCAAAGCTTTGGGAATCCAGCGAACCACAGTGAGAGCCATTATCCACAAATGGCGAAGACATGGAACAGTGGTGAACCTTCCCAGGAGTGGCCGGCCGCCCAAAATTACCCCAAGAGCGCAGCGACGACTCATCCAAGAGGTCACAAAAGACCCCACAACAACGTCCAAGGAACTGCAGGCCTCACTTGCCTCAGTTAAGGTCAGAGTTCATGCCTCCACCATCAGGAAAAGACTGGGCAAAAATGGCCTGCATGGCAGAGTTCCAAGGAGAAAACCACTGCTGAGCAAAAAGAACATCAAAGCTCGTCTCAATTTCTCCACAACACATCTTGATGATCCCCAAGACTTTTGGGACAACATTCTGTGGAGCGATGAGACAAAAGTGGAACTCTTTGGAAGGTGTGTGTCCAAGTATATCTGGCGTAGAAGGAACACTGCATTTCATAAAAAGAACATTATACCAACAGTAAAATATGGTGGTTGTAGTGTGATGGTCTGGGGCTGTTTTGCTGCTTCAGGACCTGGAAGACTTGCCGTGATAAAAGGAACTATGAATTCTGCTGTCTACCAAGAGATCCTGAAGGAGAATGTCCGACCATCTGTTCGTGTACTCAAGCTGAAACGAACTTGGGTTCTGCAGCAGGACAATGATCCTAAACACACCAGCAAGTCCACCACCGAATGGCTGAAGAAAAACAAAATGAAGACTTTGGAGTGGCCTAGCCAAAGTCCTGACCTGAATCCTATTGAGATGTTGTGGTATGACCTTAAAAAGGCCGTTCATGCTCGAAAACCCTCTAATGTAACTGAATTAGGACAATTCTGCAAAGATGAGTGGGCCAAAATTCCTCCAGGACGCTGTAAAAGCCTCATTGCACGTTATCGCAAACGCTTGGTTGCAGTTGTTGCTGCTAAGGGTGGCCCAACCAGTTATTAGGTTTAGGGGGCAATCACTTTTTCACACAGGGCCATGATGGTTTGGATTTTTTTTCACCTTTTATAATAAACACCTTCATTTACAAATTGCATTTTGTGTTTACTTGTGTTGTCCTTGACTATTGTTTAAATTGGTTTGATGTTCCGAAACACTTAAGTGTGACAAACATGCAAAGGAACAGGAAATGAGGAAGGGGGGCAAACACTTTTTCACACCACTGTATACAGTTCTCACCGGGTGACACTGTCCACTGCCCTACCGACACCGTCCACTGCCCTACTGACACCGTCCACTGCCCTACTGACACCGTCCACTGCCCTACTGACATGGTCCACTGCCCTACTGACACCATTTACTGCTCTACTGACACCATTTACTGCTCTGCTTACACTGTCCACTGCCCTTCTGACACCATTTACTCCCCTACTGACACCGTCCACTGCTCTACTGACACCGTCTACTACTCTACTGACACCATTTACTGCTCTGCTTACACTGTCCACTGCCCTACTGACACCATTTACTGCTCTACTGACACTGTCCACTGCTCTACTGACACTGTCCACTGCCCTACTGACCCCGTCCACTGCCCTACTGACCCCGTCCACTGCCCTACTGACCCCGTCCACTGCCCTACTGAAATGGTCCACTGCCCTACTGACACCATTTACTGCTCTACTGACACCATTTACTGCTCTACTGACACCGTCCACTGCTCTACTGACACCATTTACTGCTCTGCTTACACTGTCCACTGCCCTACTGACACCATTTACTCCCCTACTGACACCGTCTACTGCTCTACTGACACCATTTACTGCTCTGCTTACACTGTCCACTGCCCTACTGACACCATTTACTGCTCTACTGACACTGTCCACTGCTCTACTGACACTGTCCACTGCTCTACTGACACCGTCCACTGCTCTACTGACACCGTCCACTGCTCTACCGACACCGTCCACTGCTCTACCGACACTATTTACTGCTCTACTGACACTGTCCACTGCTCTACTGACACCGTCCACTGCTCTACTGACACCGTCCACTGCTCTACTGACACCATTTACTGCTCTACTGACACTGTCTACTGCCTGCCCTACTGACACTGTCCACTGCTCTACTGACACCATTTACTGCTCTACTGACACCATTTACTGCTCTACTGACACCGTCCACTGCTCTACTGACACCGTCCACTGCTCTACTGACACTGTCCACTGCCCTACTGACACCATTTACTGCCCTACTGACACCGTCCACTGCTCTACTGCCACCGTCTACTGCTCTACTGACACCATTTACTGCTCTGCTTACACTGTCCACTGCCCTACTGACACCATTTACTGCCCTACTGACACTGTCCACTGCTCTGACACTGTCCACTGCTCTGACACTGTCCACTGCTCTGACACTGTCCACTGCTCTACTGACACTGTCCACTGCTCTACTGACACCATTTACTGCTCTACTGACAACATTTACTGCTCTACTTACACTGTCCACTGCCCTACTGACACCATTTACTGCTCTACTGACACTGTCCACTGCTCTACTGACACCATTTACTGCCCTGCTGACACCATTTACTGCCCTACCGACACCGTCCACTGCTCTACCGACACCGTCCACGGCTCTACTGACACCATTTACTGCTCTACTTACACTGTTCACTGCTCTACTGACACCATTTACTGCCCTACTGACACCGTCCACTGCTCTACTGACACCGTCCACTGCTCTACTGCCACCGTCTACTGCTCTACTGACACCATTTACTGCTCTGCTTACACTGTCCACTGCCCCACTGACACCATTTACTGCTCTACTGACACTGTCCACTGCTCTACTGACACTGTCCACTGCCCTACTGACCCCGTCCACTGCCCTACTGACCCCGTCCACTGCCCTACTGACCCCGTCCACTGCCCTACTGAAATGGTCCACTGCCCTACTGACACCATTTACTGCTCTACTGACACCATTTACTGCTCTACTGACACCGTCCACTGCTCTACTGACACCATTTACTGCTCTGCTTACACTGTCCACTGCCCTACTGACACCATTTACTCCCCTACTGACACCGTCTACTGCTCTACTGACACCATTTACTGCTCTGCTTACACTGTCCACTGCCCTACTGACACCATTTACTGCTCTACTGACACTGTCCACTGCTCTACTGACACTGTCCACTGCTCTACTGACACCGTCCACTGCTCTACTGACACCGTCCACTGCTCTACCGACACCGTCCACTGCTCTACCGACACTATTTACTGCTCTACTGACACTGTCCACTGCTCTACTGACACCGTCCACTGCTCTACTGACACCGTCCACTGCTCTACTGACACCATTTACTGCTCTACTGACACTGTCTACTGCCTGCCCTACTGACACTGTCCACTGCTCTACTGACACCATTTACTGCTCTACTGACACCATTTACTGCTCTACTGACACCGTCCACTGCTCTACTGACACCGTCCACTGCTCTACTGACACTGTCCACTGCCCTACTGACACCATTTACTGCCCTACTGACACCGTCCACTGCTCTACTGCCACCGTCTACTGCTCTACTGACACCATTTACTGCTCTGCTTACACTGTCCACTGCCCTACTGACACCATTTACTGCCCTACTGACACTGTCCACTGCTCTGACACTGTCCACTGCTCTGACACTGTCCACTGCTCTGACACTGTCCACTGCTCTACTGACACTGTCCACTGCTCTACTGACACCATTTACTGCTCTACTGACAACATTTACTGCTCTACTTACACTGTCCACTGCCCTACTGACACCATTTACTGCTCTACTGACACTGTCCACTGCTCTACTGACACCATTTACTGCCCTGCTGACACCATTTACTGCCCTACCGACACCGTCCACTGCTCTACCGACACCGTCCACGGCTCTACTGACACCATTTACTGCTCTACTTACACTGTTCACTGCTCTACTGACACCATTTACTGCCCTACTGACACCGTCCACTGCTCTACTGACACCGTCCACTGCTCTACTGCCACCGTCTACTGCTCTACTGACACCATTTACTGCTCTGCTTACACTGTCCACTGCCCTACTGACACCATTTACTGCCCTACTGACACTGTCCACTGCTCTGACACTGTCCACTGCTCTACTGACACCATCCACTGCTCTACTGACACTGTCCACTGCTCTACTGACACTGTCCACTGCTCTATTGACACTGTCCACTGCTCTACTGACACCGTCCACTGCTCTACTGATACCATCCACTGCTCTACTGACACCATCCACTGCTCTACTGACACCATCCACTGCTCTACTGACACCGTCCACTGCTCTACTGACACCATTTACTGCTCTACTGACACTGTCCACTGCCCTACTGACACTGTCCACTGCTCTACTGACACTGTCCACTGCTCTACTGACACCGTCCACTGCTCTACGACACCGTCCACTGCTCTACGACACCGTCCACTGCTCTACCGACATCGTCCACTGCTCTACCGACAACGTCCACTGCTCTACTAACACCGTCCACTGCTCTACTAACACCGTCCACTGCTCTACTGACACTGTCCACTGCTCTACTGACACTGTCCACTGCCCTACTGACACTGTCCACTGCCCTACTGACACTGTCCACTGCTCTACTGACACTGTCCACTGCTCTACTGACACTGTCCACTGCCCTACTGACACTGTCCACTGCCCTACTGACACTGTCCACTGCTCTACTGACACCGTCCACTGCTCTACTGACACCATTTACTGCTCTACTGACACTGTCTACTGCCTGCCCTACTGACACTGTCCACTGCTCTACTGACACCATTTACTGCTCTACTGACACCATTTACTGCTCTACTGACACCATTTACTGCTCTACTGACATCGTCCACTGCTCTACTGACACCGTCCACTGCTCTACTGACACCATTTACTGCTCTGCTGACACTGTCCACTGCCCTACTGACACCATTTACTGCCCTACTGACACCGTCCACTGCTCTACTGCCACCGTCTACTGCTCTACTGACACCATTTACTGCTCTGCTTACACTGTCCACTGCCCTACTGACACCATTTACTGCCCTACTGACACTGTCCACTGCTCTATTGACACTGTCCACTGCTGTACTGACACTGTCCACTGCTCTACTGACACCATCCACTGCTCTACTGACACCATCCACTGCTCTACTGACACCGTCCACTGCTCTACTGACACCGTCCACTGCTCTACTGACACCGTCCACTGCTCTACTGACACTGTCCACTGCTCTATTGACACTGTCCACTGCTCTACTGACACCGTCCACTGCTCTACTGACACCATCCACTGCTCTACTGACACCATCCACTGCTTTACTCACACCATCCACTGCTCTACTGACACCGTCCACTGCTCTACTGACACCATTTACTGCTCTACTGACACTGTCTACTGCCTGCCCTACTGACACTGTCCACTGCTCTACTGACACCATTTACTGCTCTACTGACACCATTTACTGCTCTACTGACACCATCCACTGCTCTACTGACACCATCCACTGCTCTACTGACACCATCCACTGCTCTACTGACACCGTCCACTGCTCTACTGACACCATTTACTGCTCTACTGACACTGTCTACTGCCTGCCCTACTGACACTGTCCACTGCTCTACTGACACCATTTACTGCTCTACTGACACTGTCCACTGCTCTACTGACACTGTCCACTGCTCTACTGACACCGTCCACTGCTCTACTGACACTGTCCACTGCCCTACTGACACCATTTACTGCCCTACTGACACCGTCCACTGCTCTACTGCCACCGTCTACTGCTCTACTGACACCATTTACTGCTCTGCTTACACTGTCCACTGCCCTACTGACACCATTTACTGCCCTACTGACACTGTCCACTGCTCTGACACTGTCCACTGCTCTGACACTGTCCACTGCTCTACTGACACTGTCCACTGCTCTACTGACACTGTCCACTGCTCTACTGACACTGTCCACTGCTCTACTGACACTGTCCACTGCTCTACTGACACTGTCCACTGCTCTACTGACACCATTTACTGCTCTACTGACAACATTTACTGCTCTACTTACACTGTCCACTGCCCTACTGACACCATTTACTGCTCTACTGACACTGTCCACTGCTCTACTGACACCATTTACTGCCCTGCTGACACCATTTACTGCCCTACCGACACCGTCCACTGCTCTACCGACACCGTCCACGGCTCTACTGACACCATTTACTGCTCTACTTACACTGTTCACTGCTCTACTGACACCATTTACTGCCCTACTGACACCGTCCACTGCTCTACTGACACCGTCCACTGCTCTACTGCCACCGTCTACTGCTCTACTGACACCATTTACTGCTCTGCTTACACTGTCCACTGCCCTACTGACACCATTTACTGCCCTACTGACACTGTCCACTGCTCTGACACTGTCCACTGCTCTACTGACACCATCCACTGCTCTACTGACACTGTCCACTGCTCTAGTGACACTGTCCACTGCTCTAGTGACACTGTCCACTGCTCTAGTGACACTGTCCACTGCTCTACTGACACCGTCCACTGCTCTACTGACACTGTCCACTGCCCTACTGACACTGTCCACTGCCCTATTGACACTGTCCACTGCTGTACTGACACCATTTACTGCTCTACTGACACTTTCCACTGCCCTACTGACACTGTGACACTGTCCACTGCTCTACTGACACCATTTACTGCTCTACTGACACTGTCCACTGCTCTACTGACACTGTCCACTGCCCTACTGACACTGTCCACTGCCCTACTGACACTGTCCACTGCTCTACTGACACCGTCCACTGCTCTACTGACACTGTCCACTGCCCTACTGACACTGTCCACTGCCCTACTGACACTGTCCACTGCCCTATTGACACTGTCCACTGCTCTACTGACACCATTTACTGCTCTACTGACACTTTCCACTGCCCTACTGACACTGTCCACTGCTCTACTGACACCATTTACTGCTCTACTGACACTGTCCACTGCTCTACTGACACTGTCCACTGCCCTACTGACACTGTCCACTGCTCTACTGACACCATTTACTGCTCTACTGACACTGTCCACTGCTCTACTGCCACCATCTACTGCTCTACTGACACCATTTACTGCTCTTCTTACACTGTCCACTGCCCTACTGACACCATTTACTGCCCTACTGACACTGTCCACTGCTCTGACACTGTCCACTGCTCTACTGACACTGTCCACTGCTCTACTGACACCATCCACTGCTCTACTGACACCGTCCACTGCTCTACTGACACCGTCCACTGCTCTACTGACACCGTCCACTGCTCTACTGACACCGTCCACTGCTCTACTGACACTGTCCACTGCTCTATTGACACTGTCCACTGCTCTACTGACACCGTCCACTGCTCTACTGACACCGTCCACTGCTCTACTGACACCGTCCACTGCTCTACTGACACTGTCCACTGCTCTACTGACACTGTCCACTGCCCTAGTGACACTGTCCACTGCTCTACTGACACTGTCCACTGCTCTACTGACACTGTCCACTGCTCTACTGACACCGTCCACTGCTCTACCGACACTGTCCACTGCTCTGACACTATTTACTGCTCTACTGACACTGTCCACTGCTGTACTGACACTGTCCACTGCTGTACTGACACCGTCCACTGCTCTACCGACACTGTCCACTGCTCTGACACTATTTACTGCTCTACTGACACTGTCCACTGCTCTACTGACACTGTCCACTGCTCTACTGACACTGTCCACTGCTCTACTGACACCGTCCACTGCTCTACTGACACCGTCCACTGCTCTACTGACACCGTCCACTGCTCTACCGACACTGTCCACTGCTCTGACACTATTTACTGCTCTACTGACACCGTCCACTGCTCTACTGACACCGTCCACTGCTCTACTGACACCGTCCACTGCTCTACTGACACCGTCCACTGCTCTACTGACACTGTCCACTGCCCTAGTGACACTGTCCACTGCTCTACTGACACTGTCCACTGCTCTACTGACACCATTTACTGCTCTACTGACACCATTTACTGCTCTACTTACACTGTCCACTGCCCTACTGACACCATTTACTGCCCTACTGACACTGTCCACTGCCCTACTGACACTGTCCACTGCCCTACTGACACTGTCCACTGCTCTACTGACACTGTCCACTGCCCTACTGACACCGTCCACTGCCCTACTGACACCGTCCACTGCCCTACTGACACCATTTACTGCTCTACTGACACCATTTACTGCTCTGCTTACACTGCCCATTGCCCTACTGACACCATTTACTGCCCTAGTGACACCGTCCACTGCCCTACTGACTCTGTCCACTGCTCTACTGACACTGTCTACTGCTCTACTGACACTGTCCACTGCTCTACTGACACTGTCCACTGCCCTAGTGACACTGTCCACTGCTCTACTGACACCATTTACTGCTCTACTGACACCATTTACTGCTCTACTTACACTGTCCACTGCCCTACTGACACCATTTACTGCCCTACTGACACCATTTACTGCCCTACTGACACTGTCCACTGCTCTACTGACACTGTCCACTGCTCTACTGGCACTGTCCACTGCTCTACTGACACTGTCCACTGCTCTACTGACACCGTCCACTGCTCTACTGACACCGTCCACTGCTCTACTGACACCGTCCACTGCTCTACTGACACTGTCCACTGCTCTACTGACACTGTCCACTGCTCTACTGACACCGTCCACTGCTCTACTGACACCGTCCACTGCTCTACCGACACTGTCCACTATACACACACCCCTCCCCCACCATACGCCCCCCTCCCCCCACCATGCACTATACACCCCCCTCCCCCCACCATACACTATACATACACCCCTCCCCCCACCATACACCCCCCTCCCCCACCATACACTATATACACCCCCTTCCCCCACCATACACTATACATACACCCCCTCCCCACACCATACACTATACATATACCCCCTCCCCCAACATACACCCCCCTCCCCCCACCATACACTATACACACCACACACCCCTCCCCCACCATACACCCCCCTCCCCCGCCATACACTATACTTACACCCACCTCCATACACCATCCATATACAGACCCCCCATATATACTGTTCTCCACTCCCCAGACACCATCCATATATACAGTTCTCACCGGGTGACACTGTCCACTGCCCTACCGACACCGTCCACTGCCCTACTGACACCGTCCACTGCCCTACTGACACCGTCCACTGCCCTACTGACATGGTCCACTGCCCTACTGACACCATTTACTGCTCTACTGACACCATTTACTGCTCTGCTTACACTGTCCACTGCCCTTCTGACACCATTTACTCCCCTACTGACACCGTCCACTGCTCTACTGACACCGTCTACTACTCTACTGACACCATTTACTGCTCTGCTTACACTGTCCACTGCCCTACTGACACCATTTACTGCTCTACTGACACTGTCCACTGCTCTACTGACACTGTCCACTGCCCTACTGACCCCGTCCACTGCCCTACTGACCCCGTCCACTGCCCTACTGACCCCGTCCACTGCCCTACTGAAATGGTCCACTGCCCTACTGACACCATTTACTGCTCTACTGACACCATTTACTGCTCTACTGACACCGTCCACTGCTCTACTGACACCATTTACTGCTCTGCTTACACTGTCCACTGCCCTACTGACACCATTTACTGCCCTACTGACACTGTCTACTGCTCTACTGACACCATTTACTGCTCTGCTTACACTGTCCACTGCCCTACTGACACCATTTACTGCTCTACTGACACTGTCCACTGCTCTACTGACACTGTCCACTGCTCTACTGACACCGTCCACTGCTCTACTGACACCGTCCACTGCTCTACCGACACCGTCCACTGCTCTACCGACACTATTTACTGCTCTACTGACACTGTCCACTGCTCTACTGACACCGTCCACTGCTCTACTGACACTGTCCACTGCTCTACTGACACTGTCCACTGCTCTACTGACACTGTCCGCTGCCCTAGTGACACTGTCCACTGCTCTACTGACACCATTTACTGCTCTACTGACACCATTTACTGCTCTACTTACACTGTCCACTGCCCTACTGACACCATTTACTGCCCTACTGACACTGTCCACTGCCCTACTGACTCTGTCCACTGCTCTACTGACACTGTCCACTGCTCTACTGACACTGTCCACTGCTCTACTGACACTGTCCACTGCCCTAGTGACACTGTCCACTGCTCTACTGACACCATTTACTGCTCTACTGACACAATTTACTGCTCTACTTACACTGTCCACTGCCCTACTGACACCATTTACTGCCCTACTGACACCATTTACTGCCCTACTGACACTGTCCACTGCTCTACTGACACCATCCACTGCTCTACTGACACTGTCCACTGCTCTATTGACACTGTCCACTGCTCTACTGACACCGTCCACTGCTCTACTGACACCATCCACTGCTCTACTGACACCATCCACTGCTCTACTGACACCATCCACTGCTCTACTGACACCGTCCACTGCTCTACTGACACCATTTACTGCTCTACTGACACTGTCTACTGCCTGCCCTACTGACACTGTCCACTGCTCTACTGACACCATTTACTGCTCTACTGACACCATTTACTGCTCTACTGACACCATCCACTGCTCTACTGACACCATCCACTGCTCTACTGACACCATCCACTGCTCTACTGACACCGTCCACTGCTCTACTGACACCATTTACTGCTCTACTGACACTGTCTACTGCCTGCCCTACTGACACTGTCCACTGCTCTACTGACACCATTTACTGCTCTACTGACACCATTTACTGCTCTACTGACACCGTCCACTGCTCTACTGACACCGTCCACTGCTCTACTGACACCGTCCACTGCTCTACTGACACTGTCCACTGCCCTACTGACACCATTTTCTGCCCTACTGACACCGTCCACTGCTCTACTGCCACCGTCTACTGCTCTACTGACACCATTTACTGCTCTGCTTACACTGTCCACTGCCCTACTGACACCATTTACTGCCCTACTGACACTGTCCACTGCTCTGACACTGTCCACTGCTCTGACACTGTCCACTGCTCTGACACTGTCCACTGCTCTGACACTGTCCACTGCTCTACTGACACTGTCCACTGCTCTACTGACACCATTTACTGCTCTACTGACAACATTTACTGCTCTACTTACACTGTCCACTGCCCTACTGACACCATTTACTGCTCTACTGACACTGTCCACTGCTCTACTGACACCATTTACTGCCCTGCTGACACCATTTACTGCCCTACCGACACCGTCCACTGCTCTACCGACACCGTCCACGGCTCTACTGACACCATTTACTGCTCTACTTACACTGTTCACTGCTCTACTGACACCATTTACTGCCCTACTGACACCGTCCACTGCTCTACTGACACCGTCCACTGCTCTACTGCCACCGTCTACTGCTCTACTGACACCATTTACTGCTCTGCTTACACTGTCCACTGCCCTACTGACACCATTTACTGCCCTACTGACACTGTCCACTGCTCTGACACTGTCCACTGCTCTACTGACACCATCCACTGCTCTACTGACACTGTCCACTGCTCTAGTGACACTGTCCACTGCTCTAGTGACACTGTCCACTGCTCTACTGACACCGTCCACTGCTCTACTGACACCGTCCACTGCTCTACTGACACTGTCCACTGCCCTACTGACACTGTCCACTGCCCTATTGACACTGTCCACTGCTGTACTGACACCATTTACTGCTCTACTGACACTTTCCACTGCCCTACTGACACTGTGACACTGTCCACTGCTCTACTGACACCATTTACTGCTCTACTGACACTGTCCACTGCTCTACTGACACTGTCCACTGCCCTACTGACACTGTCCACTGCCCTACTGACACTGTCCACTGCTCTACTGACACCGTCCACTGCTCTACTGACACTGTCCACTGCCCTACTGACACTGTCCACTGCCCTACTGACACTGTCCACTGCCCTATTGACACTGTCCACTGCTCTACTGACACCATTTACTGCTCTACTGACACTTTCCACTGCCCTACTGACACTGTCCACTGCTCTACTGACACCATTTACTGCTCTACTGACACTGTCCACTGCTCTACTGACACTGTCCACTGCCCTACTGACACTGTCCACTGCTCTACTGACACCATTTACTGCTCTACTGACACTGTCCACTGCTCTACTGCCACCGTCTACTGCTCTACTGACACCATTTACTGTTCTGCTTACACTGTCCACTGCCCTACTGACACCATTTACTGCCCTACTGACACTGTCCACTGCTCTGACACTGTCCACTGCTCTGACACTGTCCACTGCTCTACTGACACTGTCCACTGCTCTACTGACACCATCCACTGCTCTACTGACACCGTCCACTGCTCTACTGACACCGTCCACTGCTCTACTGACACCGTCCACTGCTCTACTGACACCGTCCACTGCTCTACTGACACCGTCCACTGCTCTATTGACACTGTCCACTGCTCTACTGACACCGTCCACTGCTCTACCGACACTGTCCACTGCTCTGACACTATTTACTGCTCTACTGACACCGTCCACTGCTCTACTGACACTGTCCACTGCTCTACTGACACTGTCCACTGCCCTAGTGACACTGTCCACTGCTCTACTGACACTGTCCACTGCTCTACTGACACCGTCCACTGCTCTACCGACACTGTCCACTGCTCTGACACTATTTACTGCTCTACTGACACTGTCCACTGCTGTACTGACACTGTCCACTGCTGTACTGACACTGTCCACTGCTCTACTGACACTGTCCACTGCTCTATTGACACTGTCCACTGCTCTACTGACACCGTCCACTGCTCTACCGACACTGTCCACTGCTCTGACACTATTTACTGCTCTACTGACACCGTCCACTGCTCTACTGACACTGTCCACTGCTCTACTGACACTGTCCACTGCTCTACTGACACTGTCCACTGCCCTAGTGACACTGTCCACTGCTCTACTGACACTGTCCACTGCTCTACTGACACTGTCCACTGCTCTACTGACACCGTCCACTGCTCTACCGACACTGTCCACTGCTCTGACACTATTTACTGCTCTACTGACACTGTCCACTGCTGTACTGACACTGTCCACTGCTGTACTGACACTGTCCACTGCTGTACTGACACCGTCCACTGCTCTACCGACACTGTCCACTGCTCTGACACTATTTACTGCTCTACTGACACTGTCCACTGCTCTACTGACACTGTCCACTGCTCTACTGACACTGTCCACTGCTCTACTGACACCGTCCACTGCTCTACTGACACCGTCCACTGCTCTACTGACACCGTCCACTGCTCTACCGACACTGTCCACTGCTCTGACACTATTTACTGCTCTACTGACACCGTCCACTGCTCTACTGACACTGTACACTGCTCTACTGACACTGTCCACTGCTCTACTGACACTGTCCACTGCCCTAGTGACACTGTCCACTGCTCTACTGACACTGTCCACTGCTCTACCGACACTGTCCACTGCTCTGACACTATTTACTGCTCTACTGACACCGTCCACTGCTCTACTGACACTGTCCACTGCTCTACTGACACTGTCCACTGCTCTACTGACACTGTCCACTGCCCTAGTGACACTGTCCACTGCTCTACTGACACTGTCCACTGCTCTACTGACACTGTCCACTGCTCTACTGACACCGTCCACTGCTCTACCGACACTGTCCACTGCTCTGACACTATTTACTGCTCTACTGACACTGTCCACTGCTGTACTGACACTGTCCACTGCTGTACTGACACTGTCCACTGCTGTACTGACACCGTCCACTGCTCTACCGACACTGTCCACTGCTCTGACACTATTTACTGCTCTACTGACACTGTCCACTGCTCTACTGACACTGTCCACTGCTCTACTGACACTGTCCACTGCTCTACTGACACCGTCCACTGCTCTACTGACACCGTCCACTGCTCTACTGACACCGTCCACTGCTCTACCGACACTGTCCACTGCTCTACTGACACTGTCCACTGCTCTACTGACACCGTCCACTGCTCTACTGACACTGTCCACTGCCCTACTGACACTGTCCACTGCTCTACTGACACTGTCCACTGCTCTACTGACACCGTCCACTGCTCTACTGACACCGTCCACTGCTCTACCGACACTGTCCACTATACACACACCCCTCCCCCACCATACGCCCCCCTCCCCCCACCATGCACTATACACCCCCCTCCCCCCACCATACACTATACATACACCCCTCCCCCCACCATACACCCCCCTCCCCCACCATACACCCCCCTCCCCCACCATACACTATATACACCCCCTCCCCCCACCATACACTATACATACACCCCCTCCCCACACCATACACTATACATATACCCCCTCCCCCAACATACACCCCCCTCTCCCCACCATACACTATACACACCACACACCCCTCCCCCACCATACACCCCCCTCCCCCGCCATACACTATACTTACACCCACCTCCATACACCATCCATATACAGACCCCCCATATATACTGTTCTCCACTCCCCAGACACCATCCATATATACAGTTCTCACCGGGTGACACTGTCCACTGCCCTAGTGACACTGTCCACTGCTCTACTGACAATGTCCACTGCTCTACTGACACCATTTACTGCTCTACTGACACCATTTACTGCTCTACTTACACTGTCCACTGCCCTACTGACACCATTTACTGCCCTACTGACACTGTCCACTGCCCTACTGACACTGTCCACTGCCCTACTGACACTGTCCACTGCTCTACTGACACTGTCCACTGCCCTACTGACACCGTCCACTGCCCTACTGACACCGTCCACTGCCCTACTGACACTGTCCACTGCCCTACTGACACTGTCCACTGCCCTACTGACACTGTCCACTGCTCTACTGACACTGTCCACTGCCCTACTGACACCGTCCACTGCCCTACTGACACCGTCCACTGCCCTACTGACACCGTCCACTGCCCTACTGACACCATTTACTGCTCTGCTTACACTGTCCACTGCCCTACTGACACCATTTACTGCCCTACTGACACCGTCCACTGCCCTACTGACTCTGTCCACTGCTCTACTGACACTGTCCACTGCTCTACTGACACTGTCCACTGCTCTACTGACACTGTCCACTGCTCTACTGACACTGTCCACTGCCCTAGTGACACTGTCCACTGCTCTACTGACACCATTTACTGCTCTACTGACACCATTTACTGCTCTACTTACACTGTCCACTGCCCTACTGACACCATTTACTGCCCTACTGACACCATTTACTGCCCTACTGACACTGTCCACTGCTCTACTGACACTGTCCACTGCTCTACTGGCACTGTCCACTGCTCTACTGACACTGTCCACTGCTCTACTGACACCGTCCACTGCTCTACTGACACCGTCCACTGCTCTACTGACACCGTCCACTGCTCTACTGACACTGTCCACTGCTCTACTGACACTGTCCACTGCTCTACTGACACTGTCCACTGCTCTACTGACACCGTCCACTGCTCTACTGACACCGTCCACTGCTCTACCGACACTGTCCACTATACACACACCCCTCCCCCACCATACGCCCCCCTCCCCCCACCATGCACTATACACCCCCCTCCCCCCACCATACACTATACATACACCCCTCCCCCCACCATACACCCCCCTCCCCCACCATACACCCCCCTCCCCCACCATACACTATATACACCCCCTCCCCCCACCATACACTATACATACACCCCCTCCCCACACCATACACTATACATATACCCCCTCCCCCAACATACACCCCCCTCCCCCCACCATACACTATACACACCACACACCCCTCCCCCACCATACACCCCCCTCCCCCGCCATACACTATACTTACACCCACCTCCATACACCATCCATATACAGACCCCCCATATATACTGTTCTCCACTCCCCAGACACCATCCATATATACAGTTCTCACCGGGTGACACTGTCCACTGCCCTACCGACACCGTCCACTGCCCTACTGACACCGTCCACTGCCCTACTGACACCGTCCACTGCCCTACTGACATGGTCCCCTGCCCTACTGACACCATTTACTACTCTACTGACACCATTTACTGCTCTGCTTACACTGTCCACTGCCCTTCTGACACCATTTACTCCCCTACTGACACCGTCCACTGCTCTACTGACACCGTCTACTACTCTACTGACACCATTTACTGCTCTGCTTACACTGTCCACTGCCCTACTGACACCATTTACTGCTCTACTGACACTGTCCACTGCTCTACTGACACTGTCCACTGCCCTACTGACCCCGTCCACTGCCCTACTGACCCCGTCCACTGCCCTACTGACCCCGTCCACTGCCCTACTGAAATGGTCCACTGCCCTACTGACACCATTTACTGCTCTACTGACACCATTTACTGCTCTACTGACACCGTCCACTGCTCTACTGACACCATTTACTGCTCTGCTTACACTGTCCACTGCCCTACTGACACCATTTACTCCCCTACTGACACCGTCTACTGCTCTACTGACACCATTTACTGCTCTGCTTACACTGTCCACTGCCCTACTGACACCATTTACTGCTCTACTGACACTGTCCACTGCTCTACTGACACTGTCCACTGCTCTACTGACACCGTCCACTGCTCTACTGACACCGTCCACTGCTCTACCGACACTATTTACTGCTCTACTGACACTGTCCACTGCTCTACTGACACCGTCCACTGCTCTACTGACACTGTCCACTGCTCTACTGACACTGTCCACTGCTCTACTGACACTGTCCGCTGCCCTAGTGACACTGTCCACTGCTCTACTGACACCATTTACTGCTCTACTGACACTGTCCACTGCCCTACTGACACCATTTACTGCCCTACTGACACTGTCCACTGCCCTACTGACTCTGTCCACTGCTCTACTGACACTGTCCACTGCTCTACTGACACTGTCCACTGCTCTACTGACACTGTCCACTGCCCTAGTGACACTGTCCACTGCTCTACTGACACCATTTACTGCTCTACTGACACCATTTACTGCTCTACTTACACTGTCCACTGCCCTACTGACACCATTTACTGCCCTACTGACACCATTTACTGCCCTACTGACACTGTCCACTGCTCTACTGACACTGTCCACTGCTCTACTGGCACTGTCCACTGCTCTACTGGCACTGTCCACTGCTCTACTGACACCGTCCACTGCTCTACTGACACCGTCCACTGCTCTACTGACACTGTCCGCTGCCCTAGTGACACTGTCCACTGCTCTACTGACACCATTTACTGCTCTACTGACACCATTTACTGCTCTACTTACACTGTCCACTGCCCTACTGACACCATTTACTGCCCTACTGACACTGTCCACTGCCCTACTGACTCTGTCCACTGCTCTACTGACACTGTCCACTGCTCTACTGACACTGTCCACTGCTCTACTGACACTGTCCACTGCTCTACTGACACTGTCCACTGCCCTAGTGACACTGTCCACTGCTCTACTGACACCATTTACTGCTCTACTGACACCATTTACTGCTCTACTGACACCATTTACTGCTCTACTTACACTGTCCACTGCCCTACTGACACCATTTACTGCCCTACTGACACCATTTACTGCCCTACTGACACTGTCCACTGCTCTACTGACACTGTCCACTGCTCTACTGGCACTGTCCACTGCTCTACTGACACTGTCCACTGCTCTACTGACACCGTCCACTGCTCTACTGACACCGTCCACTGCTCTACTGACACCGTCCACTGCTCTACTGACACCGTCCACTGCTCTACTGACACTGTCCACTGCTCTACTGACACTGTCCACTGCTCTACTGACACTGTCCACTGCTCTACTGACACTGTCCACTGCTCTACTGACACTGTCCACTGCTCTACTGACACCGTCCACTGCTCTACCGACACTGTCCACTATATACACACCCCTCCCCCACCATACGCCCCCCTCCCCCCACCATGCACTATACACCCCCCTCCCCCCACCATACACTATACATACACCCCCCTCCCCCACCATACACTATATACACCCCCTCCCCCCACCATACACTATACATACACCCCCTCCCCACACCATACACCCCCCTCCCCCCACCATACACTATACACACCACACATCCCTCCCCCACCATACACCCCCCCTCCCCCGCCACACACTATACTTACACCCACCTCCATACACCATCCATATATACAGTCCCCCCATATATACTGTTCTCCACTCCCCAGACACCATCCATATATACAGTTCTCACCGGGTGACAATGTCCACTGCCCTACCGACACTGTCCACTGCCCTACCGACACTGTCCACTGCCCTACCGACACCGTCCACTGCCCTACCGACGCCGTCCACTGCCCTACCGACGCCGTCCACTGCACTACCGACGCCGTCCTCTGCCCTACCGACACAGTCCTCTGCGCTACTGACACCGTCCTCTGCGCTACTGACACTGTCCACTGCTCTACTGACACTGTCCACTGCCCTAGTGACACTGTCCACTGCTCTACTGACACCATTTACTGCTCTACTGATACCATTTACTGCTCTACTTACACTGTCCACTGCCCTACTGACACCATTTACTGCCCTACTGACGCTGTCCAACTGACACTGTCCACTGCTCTACTGACACTGTCCACTGCTCTACTGACACTGTCCACTGCCCTACTGACACCATTTTCTGCCCTACTGACACCGTCCACTGCTCTACTGCCACCGTCTACTGCTCTACTGACACCATTTACTGCTCTGCTTACACTGTCCACTGCCCTACTGACACCATTTACTGCCCTACTGACACTGTCCACTGCTCTGACACTGTCCACTGCTCTGACACTGTCCACTGCTCTGACACTGTCCACTGCTCTGACACTGTCCACTGCTCTACTGACACTGTCCACTGCTCTACTGACACCATTTACTGCTCTACTGACAACATTTACTGCTCTACTTACACTGTCCACTGCCCTACTGACACCATTTACTGCTCTACTGACACTGTCCACTGCTCTACTGACACCATTTACTGCCCTGCTGACACCATTTACTGCCCTACCGACACCGTCCACTGCTCTACCGACACCGTCCACGGCTCTTCTGACACCATTTACTGCTCTACTTACACTGTTCACTGCTCTACTGACACCATTTACTGCCCTACTGACACCGTCCACTGCTCTACTGACACCGTCCACTGCTCTACTGCCACCGTCTACTGCTCTACTGACACCATTTACTGCTCTGCTTACACTGTCCACTGCCCTACTGACACCATTTACTGCCCTACTGACACTGTCCACTGCTCTGACACTGTCCACTGCTCTACTGACACCATCCACTGCTCTACTGACACTGTCCACTGCTCTAGTGACACTGTCCACTGCTCTAGTGACACTGTCCACTGCTCTACTGACACCGTCCACTGCTCTACTGACACCGTCCACTGCTCTACTGACACTGTCCACTGCCCTACTGACACTGTCCACTGCCCTATTGACACTGTCCACTGCTGTACTGACACCATTTACTGCTCTACTGACACTTTCCACTGCCCTACTGACACTGTGACACTGTCCACTGCTCTACTGACACCATTTACTGCTCTACTGACACTGTCCACTGCTCTACTGACACTGTCCACTGCCCTACTGACACTGTCCACTGCCCTACTGACACTGTCCACTGCTCTACTGACACCGTCCACTGCTCTACTGACACTGTCCACTGCCCTACTGACACTGTCCACTGCCCTACTGACACTGTCCACTGCCCTATTGACACTGTCCACTGCTCTACTGACACCATTTACTGCTCTACTGACACTTTCCACTGCCCTACTGACACTGTCCACTGCTCTACTGACACCATTTACTGCTCTACTGACACTGTCCACTGCTCTACTGACACTGTCCACTGCCCTACTGACACTGTCCACTGCTCTACTGACACCATTTACTGCTCTACTGACACTGTCCACTGCTCTACTGCCACCGTCTACTGCTCTACTGACACCATTTACTGTTCTGCTTACACTGTCCACTGCCCTACTGACACCATTTACTGCCCTACTGACACTGTCCACTGCTCTGACACTGTCCACTGCTCTGACACTGTCCACTGCTCTACTGACACTGTCCACTGCTCTACTGACACCATCCACTGCTCTACTGACACCGTCCACTGCTCTACTGACACCGTCCACTGCTCTACTGACACCGTCCACTGCTCTACTGACACCGTCCACTGCTCTACTGACACCGTCCACTGCTCTATTGACACTGTCCACTGCTCTACTGACACCGTCCACTGCTCTACCGACACTGTCCACTGCTCTGACACTATTTACTGCTCTACTGACACCGTCCACTGCTCTACTGACACTGTCCACTGCTCTACTGACACTGTCCACTGCCCTAGTGACACTGTCCACTGCTCTACTGACACTGTCCACTGCTCTACTGACACCGTCCACTGCTCTACCGACACTGTCCACTGCTCTGACACTATTTACTGCTCTACTGACACTGTCCACTGCTGTACTGACACTGTCCACTGCTGTACTGACACTGTCCACTGCTCTACTGACACTGTCCACTGCTCTATTGACACTGTCCACTGCTCTACTGACACCGTCCACTGCTCTACCGACACTGTCCACTGCTCTGACACTATTTACTGCTCTACTGACACCGTCCACTGCTCTACTGACACTGTCCACTGCTCTACTGACACTGTCCACTGCTCTACTGACACTGTCCACTGCCCTAGTGACACT
Organism: Lithobates pipiens; assembly: GCF_037356315.1. NCBI lineage: Eukaryota > Metazoa > Chordata > Amphibia > Anura > Ranidae > Lithobates > Lithobates pipiens. The sequence goes on from NW_027507764.1 coordinate 524,523,615, forward strand.
GTCCACTGCTCTACTGACACTGTCCACTGCTCTACTGACACTGTCCACTGCTCTACTGACACCGTCCACTGCTCTACCGACACTGTCCACTGCTCTAACACTATTTACTGCTCTACTGACACTGTCCACTGCTGTACTGACACTGTCCACTGCTGTACTGACACTGTCCACTGCTGTACTGACACCGTCCACTGCTCTACCGACACTGTCCACTGCTCTGACACTATTTACTGCTCTACTGACACTGTCCACTGCTCTACTGACACTGTCCACTGCTCTACTGACACTGTCCACTGCTCTACTGACACCGTCCACTGCTCTACTGACACCGTCCACTGCTCTACTGACACCGTCCACTGCTCTACCGACACTGTCCACTGCTCTGACACTATTTACTGCTCTACTGACACCGTCCACTGCTCTACTGACACTGTACACTGCTCTACTGACACTGTCCACTGCTCTACTGACACTGTCCACTGCCCTAGTGACACTGTCCACTGCTCTACTGACACTGTCCACTGCTCTACCGACACTGTCCACTGCTCTGACACTATTTACTGCTCTACTGACACCGTCCACTGCTCTACTGACACTGTCCACTGCTCTACTGACACTGTCCACTGCTCTACTGACACTGTCCACTGCCCTAGTGACACTGTCCACTGCTCTACTGACACTGTCCACTGCTCTACTGACACTGTCCACTGCTCTACTGACACCGTCCACTGCTCTACCGACACTGTCCACTGCTCTGACACTATTTACTGCTCTACTGACACTGTCCACTGCTGTACTGACACTGTCCACTGCTGTACTGACACTGTCCACTGCTGTACTGACACCGTCCACTGCTCTACCGACACTGTCCACTGCTCTGACACTATTTACTGCTCTACTGACACTGTCCACTGCTCTACTGACACTGTCCACTGCTCTACTGACACTGTCCACTGCTCTACTGACACCGTCCACTGCTCTACTGACACCGTCCACTGCTCTACTGACACCGTCCACTGCTCTACCGACACTGTCCACTGCTCTACTGACACTGTCCACTGCTCTACTGACACCGTCCACTGCTCTACTGACACTGTCCACTGCCCTACTGACACTGTCCACTGCTCTACTGACACTGTCCACTGCTCTACTGACACCGTCCACTGCTCTACTGACACCGTCCACTGCTCTACCGACACTGTCCACTATACACACACCCCTCCCCCACCATACGCCCCCCTCCCCCCACCATGCACTATACACCCCCCTCCCCCCACCATACACTATACATACACCCCTCCCCCCACCATACACCCCCCTCCCCCACCATACACCCCCCTCCCCCACCATACACTATATACACCCCCTCCCCCCACCATACACTATACATACACCCCCTCCCCACACCATACACTATACATATACCCCCTCCCCCAACATACACCCCCCTCCCCCCACCATACACTATACACACCACACACCCCTCCCCCACCATACACCCCCCTCCCCCGCCATACACTATACTTACACCCACCTCCATACACCATCCATATACAGACCCCCCATATATACTGTTCTCCACTCCCCAGACACCATCCATATATACAGTTCTCACCGGGTGACACTGTCCACTGCCCTAGTGACACTGTCCACTGCTCTACTGACACTGTCCACTGCTCTACTGACACCATTTACTGCTCTACTGACACCATTTACTGCTCTACTTACACTGTCCACTGCCCTACTGACACCATTTACTGCCCTACTGACACTGTCCACTGCCCTACTGACACTGTCCACTGCCCTACTGACACTGTCCACTGCTCTACTGACACTGTCCACTGCCCTACTGACACCGTCCACTGCCCTACTGACACCGTCCACTGCCCTACTGACACTGTCCACTGCCCTACTGACACTGTCCACTGCCCTACTGACACTGTCCACTGCTCTACTGACACTGTCCACTGCCCTACTGACACCGTCCACTGCCCTACTGACACCGTCCACTGCCCTACTGACACCGTCCACTGCCCTACTGACACCATTTACTGCTCTGCTTACACTGTCCACTGCCCTACTGACACCATTTACTGCCCTACTGACACCGTCCACTGCCCTACTGACTCTGTCCACTGCTCTACTGACACTGTCCACTGCTCTACTGACACTGTCCACTGCTCTACTGACACTGTCCACTGCTCTACTGACACTGTCCACTGCCCTAGTGACACTGTCCACTGCTCTACTGACACCATTTACTGCTCTACTGACACCATTTACTGCTCTACTTACACTGTCCACTGCCCTACTGACACCATTTACTGCCCTACTGACACCATTTACTGCCCTACTGACACTGTCCACTGCTCTACTGACACTGTCCACTGCTCTACTGGCACTGTCCACTGCTCTACTGACACTGTCCACTGCTCTACTGACACCGTCCACTGCTCTACTGACACCGTCCACTGCTCTACTGACACCGTCCACTGCTCTACTGACACTGTCCACTGCTCTACTGACACTGTCCACTGCTCTACTGACACTGTCCACTGCTCTACTGACACCGTCCACTGCTCTACTGACACCGTCCACTGCTCTACCGACACTGTCCACTATACACACACCCCTCCCCCACCATACGCCCCCCTCCCCCCACCATGCACTATACACCCCCCTCCCCCCACCATACACTATACATACACCCCTCCCCCCACCATACACCCCCCTCCCCCACCATACACCCCCCTCCCCCACCATACACTATATACACCCCCTCCCCCCACCATACACTATACATACACCCCCTCCCCACACCATACACTATACATATACCCCCTCCCCCAACATACACCCCCCTCCCCCCACCATACACTATACACACCACACACCCCTCCCCCACCATACACCCCCCTCCCCCGCCATACACTATACTTACACCCACCTCCATACACCATCCATATACAGACCCCCCATATATACTGTTCTCCACTCCCCAGACACCATCCATATATACAGTTCTCACCGGGTGACACTGTCCACTGCCCTACCGACACCGTCCACTGCCCTACTGACACCGTCCACTGCCCTACTGACACCGTCCACTGCCCTACTGACATGGTCCACTGCCCTACTGACACCATTTACTACTCTACTGACACCATTTACTGCTCTGCTTACACTGTCCACTGCCCTTCTGACACCATTTACTCCCCTACTGACACCGTCCACTGCTCTACTGACACCGTCTACTACTCTACTGACACCATTTACTGCTCTGCTTACACTGTCCACTGCCCTACTGACACCATTTACTGCTCTACTGACACTGTCCACTGCTCTACTGACACTGTCCACTGCCCTACTGACCCCGTCCACTGCCCTACTGACCCCGTCCACTGCCCTACTGACCCCGTCCACTGCCCTACTGAAATGGTCCACTGCCCTACTGACACCATTTACTGCTCTACTGACACCATTTACTGCTCTACTGACACCGTCCACTGCTCTACTGACACCATTTACTGCTCTGCTTACACTGTCCACTGCCCTACTGACACCATTTACTCCCCTACTGACACCGTCTACTGCTCTACTGACACCATTTACTGCTCTGCTTACACTGTCCACTGCCCTACTGACACCATTTACTGCTCTACTGACACTGTCCACTGCTCTACTGACACTGTCCACTGCTCTACTGACACCGTCCACTGCTCTACTGACACCGTCCACTGCTCTACCGACACCGTCCACTGCTCTACCGACACTATTTACTGCTCTACTGACACTGTCCACTGCTCTACTGACACCGTCCACTGCTCTACTGACACTGTCCACTGCTCTACTGACACTGTCCACTGCTCTACTGACACTGTCCGCTGCCCTAGTGACACTGTCCACTGCTCTACTGACACCATTTACTGCTCTACTGACACTGTCCACTGCCCTACTGACACCATTTACTGCCCTACTGACACTGTCCACTGCCCTACTGACTCTGTCCACTGCTCTACTGACACTGTCCACTGCTCTACTGACACTGTCCACTGCCCTAGTGACACTGTCCACTGCTCTACTGACACCATTTACTGCTCTACTGACACCATTTACTGCTCTACTTACACTGTCCACTGCCCTACTGACACCATTTACTGCCCTACTGACACCATTTACTGCCCTACTGACACTGTCCACTGCTCTACTGACACTGTCCACTGCTCTACTGGCACTGTCCACTGCTCTACTGGCACTGTCCACTGCTCTACTGACACCGTCCACTGCTCTACTGACACCGTCCACTGCTCTACTGACACTGTCCGCTGCCCTAGTGACACTGTCCACTGCTCTACTGACACCATTTACTGCTCTACTGACACCATTTACTGCTCTACTTACACTGTCCACTGCCCTACTGACACCATTTACTGCCCTACTGACACTGTCCACTGCCCTACTGACTCTGTCCACTGCTCTACTGACACTGTCCACTGCTCTACTGACACTGTCCACTGCTCTACTGACACTGTCCACTGCTCTACTGACACTGTCCACTGCCCTAGTGACACTGTCCACTGCTCTACTGACACCATTTACTGCTCTACTGACACCATTTACTGCTCTACTGACACCATTTACTGCTCTACTTACACTGTCCACTGCCCTACTGACACCATTTACTGCCCTACTGACACCATTTACTGCCCTACTGACACTGTCCACTGCTCTACTGACACTGTCCACTGCTCTACTGGCACTGTCCACTGCTCTACTGACACTGTCCACTGCTCTACTGACACCGTCCACTGCTCTACTGACACCGTCCACTGCTCTACTGACACCGTCCACTGCTCTACTGACACCGTCCACTGCTCTACTGACACCGTCCACTGCTCTACTGACACTGTCCACTGCTCTACTGACACTGTCCACTGCTCTACTGACACTGTCCACTGCTCTACTGACACTGTCCACTGCTCTACTGACACTGTCCACTGCTCTACTGACACCGTCCACTGCTCTACCGACACTGTCCACTATATACACACCCCTCCCCCACCATACGCCCCCCTCCCCCCACCATGCACTATACACCCCCCTCCCCCCACCATACACTATACATACACCCCCCTCCCCCACCATACACTATATACACCCCCTCCCCCCACCATACACTATACATACACCCCCTCCCCACACCATACACCCCCCTCCCCCCACCATACACTATACACACCACACATCCCTCCCCCACCATACACCCCCCCTCCCCCGCCACACACTATACTTACACCCACCTCCATACACCATCCATATATACAGTCCCCCCATATATACTGTTCTCCACTCCCCAGACACCATCCATATATACAGTTCTCACCGGGTGACAATGTCCACTGCCCTACCGACACTGTCCACTGCCCTACCGACACTGTCCACTGCCCTACCGACACCGTCCACTGCCCTACCGACGCCGTCCACTGCCCTACCGACGCCGTCCACTGCACTACCGACGCCGTCCTCTGCCCTACCGACACAGTCCTCTGCGCTACTGACACCGTCCTCTGCGCTACTGACACTGTCCACTGCTCTACTGACACTGTCCACTGCCCTAGTGACACTGTCCACTGCTCTACTGACACCATTTACTGCTCTACTGATACCATTTACTGCTCTACTTACACTGTCCACTGCCCTACTGACACCATTTACTGCCCTACTGACGCTGTCCAACTGACACTGTCCACTGCTCTACTGACACTGTCCACTGCTCTACTGACACTGTCCACTGCTCTACTGACACTGTCCACTGCTCTACTGACACTGTCCACTGCTCTACTGACACCGTCCACTGCTCTACTGACACCGTCCACTGCTCTACTGATACCATTTACTGCCCTACTGAAACCATTTACTGCTCTACTGACACTGTCCACTGCTCTACTGACACCATTTACTGCCCTACTGAAACCATTTACTGCCCTACTGAAACCATTTACTGCTCTACTGACACTGTCCACTGCTCTACTGACACCGTCCACTGCTCTACTGACACTGTCCACTGCTCTACTGACACCATTTACTGCTCTACTGACACCATTTACTGCTCTACTTACACTGTCCACTGCCCTACTGACACCATTTACTGCCCTACTGACACTGTCCACTGCCCTACTGACACTGTCCACTGCTCTACTGACACTGTCCACTTCTCTACTGACACTGTCCACTGCTCTACTGACACTGTCCACTGCTCTACTGACACCGTCCACTGCTCTACTGACACCGTCCACTGCTCTACTGACACCATTTACTGCCCTACTGAAACCATTTACTGCTCTACTGACACTGTCCACTGCTCTACTGACACCATTTACTGCCCTACTGAAACCATTTACTGCCCTACTGAAACCATTTACTGCTCTACTGACACTGTCCACTGCTCTACTGACACTGTCCACTGCTCTACTGACACCGTCCACTGCTCTACTGACACCGTCCACTGCTCTACTGACACCATTTACTGCCCTACTGAAACCATTTACTGCTCTACTGACACTGTCCACTGCTCTACTGACACCATTTACTGCCCTACTGAAACCATTTACTGCCCTACTGAAACCATTTACTGCTCTACTGACACTGTCCACTGCTCTACTGACACCGTCCACTGCTCTACTGACACTGTCCACTGCTCTACTGACACCATTTACTGCTCTACTGACACCATTTACTGCTCTACTTACACTGTCCACTGCCCTACTGACACCATTTACTGCCCTACTGACACTGTCCACTGCCCTACTGACACTGTCCATTGCCCTACTGACACTGTCCACTGCTCTACTGACACTGTCCACTGCTCTACTGACACTGTCCACTGCTCTACTGACACTGTCCACTGCTCTACTGACACCGTCCACTGCTCTACTGACACCGTCCACTGCTCTACTGACACCGTCCACTGCTCTACTGACACTGTCCACTGCTCTACTGACACTGTCCACTGCCCTAGTGACACTGTCCACTGCTCTACTGACACCATTTACTGCTCTACTGACACCATTTACTGCTCTACTGACACCATTTACTGCTCTACTTACACTGTCCACTGCCCTACTGACACCATTTACTGCCCTACTGACACTGTCCACTGCCCTACTGACACTGTCCACTGCCCTACTGACACTGTCCACTGCTCTACTGACACTGTCCACTGCTCTACTGACACCGTCCACTGCTCTACTGACACCGTCCACTGCTCTACCGACACCGTCCACTGCTCTACCGACACTATTTACTGCTCTACTGACACTGTCCACTGCTCTACTGACACCGTCCACTGCTCTACTGACACCGTCCACTGCTCTACTGACACCATTTACTGCTCTACTGACACTGTCTACTGCCTGCCCTACTGACACTGTCCACTGCTCTACTGACACCATTTACTGCTCTACTGACACCATTTACTGCTCTACTGACACCGTCCACTGCTCTACTGACACCGTCCACTGCTCTACTGACACTGTCCACTGCCCTACTGACACCATTTACTGCCCTACTGACACCGTCCACTGCTCTACTGCCACCGTCTACTGCTCTACTGACACCATTTACTGCTCTGCTTACACTGTCCACTGCCCTACTGACACCATTTACTGCCCTACTGACACTGTCCACTGCTCTGACACTGTCCACTGCTCTGACACTGTCCACTGCTCTGACACTGTCCACTGCTCTACTGACACTGTCCACTGCTCTACTGACACCATTTACTGCTCTACTGACAACATTTACTGCTCTACTTACACTGTCCACTGCCCTACTGACACCATTTACTGCTCTACTGACACTGTCCACTGCTCTACTGACACCATTTACTGCCCTGCTGACACCATTTACTGCCCTACCGACACCGTCCACTGCTCTACCGACACCGTCCACGGCTCTACTGACACCATTTACTGCTCTACTTACACTGTTCACTGCTCTACTGACACCATTTACTGCCCTACTGACACCGTCCACTGCTCTACTGACACCGTCCACTGCTCTACTGCCACCGTCTACTGCTCTACTGACACCATTTACTGCTCTGCTTACACTGTCCACTGCCCCACTGACACCATTTACTGCTCTACTGACACTGTCCACTGCTCTACTGACACTGTCCACTGCCCTACTGACCCCGTCCACTGCCCTACTGACCCCGTCCACTGCCCTACTGACCCCGTCCACTGCCCTACTGAAATGGTCCACTGCCCTACTGACACCATTTACTGCTCTACTGACACCATTTACTGCTCTACTGACACCGTCCACTGCTCTACTGACACCATTTACTGCTCTGCTTACACTGTCCACTGCCCTACTGACACCATTTACTCCCCTACTGACACCGTCTACTGCTCTACTGACACCATTTACTGCTCTGCTTACACTGTCCACTGCCCTACTGACACCATTTACTGCTCTACTGACACTGTCCACTGCTCTACTGACACTGTCCACTGCTCTACTGACACCGTCCACTGCTCTACTGACACCGTCCACTGCTCTACCGACACCGTCCACTGCTCTACCGACACTATTTACTGCTCTACTGACACTGTCCACTGCTCTACTGACACCGTCCACTGCTCTACTGACACCGTCCACTGCTCTACTGACACCATTTACTGCTCTACTGACACTGTCTACTGCCTGCCCTACTGACACTGTCCACTGCTCTACTGACACCATTTACTGCTCTACTGACACCATTTACTGCTCTACTGACACCGTCCACTGCTCTACTGACACCGTCCACTGCTCTACTGACACTGTCCACTGCCCTACTGACACCATTTACTGCCCTACTGACACCGTCCACTGCTCTACTGCCACCGTCTACTGCTCTACTGACACCATTTACTGCTCTGCTTACACTGTCCACTGCCCTACTGACACCATTTACTGCCCTACTGACACTGTCCACTGCTCTGACACTGTCCACTGCTCTGACACTGTCCACTGCTCTGACACTGTCCACTGCTCTACTGACACTGTCCACTGCTCTACTGACACCATTTACTGCTCTACTGACAACATTTACTGCTCTACTTACACTGTCCACTGCCCTACTGACACCATTTACTGCTCTACTGACACTGTCCACTGCTCTACTGACACCATTTACTGCCCTGCTGACACCATTTACTGCCCTACCGACACCGTCCACTGCTCTACCGACACCGTCCACGGCTCTACTGACACCATTTACTGCTCTACTTACACTGTTCACTGCTCTACTGACACCATTTACTGCCCTACTGACACCGTCCACTGCTCTACTGACACCGTCCACTGCTCTACTGCCACCGTCTACTGCTCTACTGACACCATTTACTGCTCTGCTTACACTGTCCACTGCCCTACTGACACCATTTACTGCCCTACTGACACTGTCCACTGCTCTGACACTGTCCACTGCTCTACTGACACCATCCACTGCTCTACTGACACTGTCCACTGCTCTACTGACACTGTCCACTGCTCTATTGACACTGTCCACTGCTCTACTGACACCGTCCACTGCTCTACTGATACCATCCACTGCTCTACTGACACCATCCACTGCTCTACTGACACCATCCACTGCTCTACTGACACCGTCCACTGCTCTACTGACACCATTTACTGCTCTACTGACACTGTCCACTGCCCTACTGACACTGTCCACTGCTCTACTGACACTGTCCACTGCTCTACTGACACCGTCCACTGCTCTACGACACCGTCCACTGCTCTACGACACCGTCCACTGCTCTACCGACATCGTCCACTGCTCTACCGACAACGTCCACTGCTCTACTAACACCGTCCACTGCTCTACTAACACCGTCCACTGCTCTACTGACACTGTCCACTGCTCTACTGACACTGTCCACTGCCCTACTGACACTGTCCACTGCCCTACTGACACTGTCCACTGCTCTACTGACACTGTCCACTGCTCTACTGACACTGTCCACTGCCCTACTGACACTGTCCACTGCCCTACTGACACTGTCCACTGCTCTACTGACACCGTCCACTGCTCTACTGACACCATTTACTGCTCTACTGACACTGTCTACTGCCTGCCCTACTGACACTGTCCACTGCTCTACTGACACCATTTACTGCTCTACTGACACCATTTACTGCTCTACTGACACCATTTACTGCTCTACTGACATCGTCCACTGCTCTACTGACACCGTCCACTGCTCTACTGACACCATTTACTGCTCTGCTGACACTGTCCACTGCCCTACTGACACCATTTACTGCCCTACTGACACCGTCCACTGCTCTACTGCCACCGTCTACTGCTCTACTGACACCATTTACTGCTCTGCTTACACTGTCCACTGCCCTACTGACACCATTTACTGCCCTACTGACACTGTCCACTGCTCTATTGACACTGTCCACTGCTGTACTGACACTGTCCACTGCTCTACTGACACCATCCACTGCTCTACTGACACCATCCACTGCTCTACTGACACCGTCCACTGCTCTACTGACACCGTCCACTGCTCTACTGACACCGTCCACTGCTCTACTGACACTGTCCACTGCTCTATTGACACTGTCCACTGCTCTACTGACACCGTCCACTGCTCTACTGACACCATCCACTGCTCTACTGACACCATCCACTGCTTTACTCACACCATCCACTGCTCTACTGACACCGTCCACTGCTCTACTGACACCATTTACTGCTCTACTGACACTGTCTACTGCCTGCCCTACTGACACTGTCCACTGCTCTACTGACACCATTTACTGCTCTACTGACACCATTTACTGCTCTACTGACACCATCCACTGCTCTACTGACACCATCCACTGCTCTACTGACACCATCCACTGCTCTACTGACACCGTCCACTGCTCTACTGACACCATTTACTGCTCTACTGACACTGTCTACTGCCTGCCCTACTGACACTGTCCACTGCTCTACTGACACCATTTACTGCTCTACTGACACTGTCCACTGCTCTACTGACACTGTCCACTGCTCTACTGACACCGTCCACTGCTCTACTGACACTGTCCACTGCCCTACTGACACCATTTACTGCCCTACTGACACCGTCCACTGCTCTACTGCCACCGTCTACTGCTCTACTGACACCATTTACTGCTCTGCTTACACTGTCCACTGCCCTACTGACACCATTTACTGCCCTACTGACACTGTCCACTGCTCTGACACTGTCCACTGCTCTGACACTGTCCACTGCTCTACTGACACTGTCCACTGCTCTACTGACACTGTCCACTGCTCTACTGACACTGTCCACTGCTCTACTGACACTGTCCACTGCTCTACTGACACTGTCCACTGCTCTACTGACACCATTTACTGCTCTACTGACAACATTTACTGCTCTACTTACACTGTCCACTGCCCTACTGACACCATTTACTGCTCTACTGACACTGTCCACTGCTCTACTGACACCATTTACTGCCCTGCTGACACCATTTACTGCCCTACCGACACCGTCCACTGCTCTACCGACACCGTCCACGGCTCTACTGACACCATTTACTGCTCTACTTACACTGTTCACTGCTCTACTGACACCATTTACTGCCCTACTGACACCGTCCACTGCTCTACTGACACCGTCCACTGCTCTACTGCCACCGTCTACTGCTCTACTGACACCATTTACTGCTCTGCTTACACTGTCCACTGCCCTACTGACACCATTTACTGCCCTACTGACACTGTCCACTGCTCTGACACTGTCCACTGCTCTACTGACACCATCCACTGCTCTACTGACACTGTCCACTGCTCTAGTGACACTGTCCACTGCTCTAGTGACACTGTCCACTGCTCTAGTGACACTGTCCACTGCTCTACTGACACCGTCCACTGCTCTACTGACACTGTCCACTGCCCTACTGACACTGTCCACTGCCCTATTGACACTGTCCACTGCTGTACTGACACCATTTACTGCTCTACTGACACTTTCCACTGCCCTACTGACACTGTGACACTGTCCACTGCTCTACTGACACCATTTACTGCTCTACTGACACTGTCCACTGCTCTACTGACACTGTCCACTGCCCTACTGACACTGTCCACTGCCCTACTGACACTGTCCACTGCTCTACTGACACCGTCCACTGCTCTACTGACACTGTCCACTGCCCTACTGACACTGTCCACTGCCCTACTGACACTGTCCACTGCCCTATTGACACTGTCCACTGCTCTACTGACACCATTTACTGCTCTACTGACACTTTCCACTGCCCTACTGACACTGTCCACTGCTCTACTGACACCATTTACTGCTCTACTGACACTGTCCACTGCTCTACTGACACTGTCCACTGCCCTACTGACACTGTCCACTGCTCTACTGACACCATTTACTGCTCTACTGACACTGTCCACTGCTCTACTGCCACCATCTACTGCTCTACTGACACCATTTACTGCTCTTCTTACACTGTCCACTGCCCTACTGACACCATTTACTGCCCTACTGACACTGTCCACTGCTCTGACACTGTCCACTGCTCTACTGACACTGTCCACTGCTCTACTGACACCATCCACTGCTCTACTGACACCGTCCACTGCTCTACTGACACCGTCCACTGCTCTACTGACACCGTCCACTGCTCTACTGACACTGTCCACTGCTCTATTGACACTGTCCACTGCTCTACTGACACCGTCCACTGCTCTACTGACACCGTCCACTGCTCTACTGACACCGTCCACTGCTCTACTGACACTGTCCACTGCTCTACTGACACTGTCCACTGCCCTAGTGACACTGTCCACTGCTCTACTGACACTGTCCACTGCTCTACTGACACTGTCCACTGCTCTACTGACACCGTCCACTGCTCTACCGACACTGTCCACTGCTCTGACACTATTTACTGCTCTACTGACACTGTCCACTGCTGTACTGACACTGTCCACTGCTGTACTGACACCGTCCACTGCTCTACCGACACTGTCCACTGCTCTGACACTATTTACTGCTCTACTGACACTGTCCACTGCTCTACTGACACTGTCCACTGCTCTACTGACACTGTCCACTGCTCTACTGACACCGTCCACTGCTCTACTGACACCGTCCACTGCTCTACTGACACCGTCCACTGCTCTACCGACACTGTCCACTGCTCTGACACTATTTACTGCTCTACTGACACCGTCCACTGCTCTACTGACACCGTCCACTGCTCTACTGACACCGTCCACTGCTCTACTGACACCGTCCACTGCTCTACTGACACTGTCCACTGCCCTAGTGACACTGTCCACTGCTCTACTGACACTGTCCACTGCTCTACTGACACCATTTACTGCTCTACTGACACCATTTACTGCTCTACTTACACTGTCCACTGCCCTACTGACACCATTTACTGCCCTACTGACACTGTCCACTGCCCTACTGACACTGTCCACTGCCCTACTGACACTGTCCACTGCTCTACTGACACTGTCCACTGCCCTACTGACACCGTCCACTGCCCTACTGACACCGTCCACTGCCCTACTGACACCATTTACTGCTCTACTGACACCATTTACTGCTCTGCTTACACTGCCCATTGCCCTACTGACACCATTTACTGCCCTAGTGACACCGTCCACTGCCCTACTGACTCTGTCCACTGCTCTACTGACACTGTCTACTGCTCTACTGACACTGTCCACTGCTCTACTGACACTGTCCACTGCCCTAGTGACACTGTCCACTGCTCTACTGACACCATTTACTGCTCTACTGACACCATTTACTGCTCTACTTACACTGTCCACTGCCCTACTGACACCATTTACTGCCCTACTGACACCATTTACTGCCCTACTGACACTGTCCACTGCTCTACTGACACTGTCCACTGCTCTACTGGCACTGTCCACTGCTCTACTGACACTGTCCACTGCTCTACTGACACCGTCCACTGCTCTACTGACACCGTCCACTGCTCTACTGACACCGTCCACTGCTCTACTGACACTGTCCACTGCTCTACTGACACTGTCCACTGCTCTACTGACACTGTCCACTGCTCTACTGACACCGTCCACTGCTCTACTGACACCGTCCACTGCTCTACCGACACTGTCCACTATACACACACCCCTCCCCCACCATACGCCCCCCTCCCCCCACCATGCACTATACACCCCCCTCCCCCCACCATACACTATACATACACCCCTCCCCCCACCATACACCCCCCTCCCCCACCATACACTATATACACCCCCTTCCCCCACCATACACTATACATACACCCCCTCCCCACACCATACACTATACATATACCCCCTCCCCCAACATACACCCCCCTCCCCCCACCATACACTATACACACCACACACCCCTCCCCCACCATACACCCCCCTCCCCCGCCATACACTATACTTACACCCACCTCCATACACCATCCATATACAGACCCCCCATATATACTGTTCTCCACTCCCCAGACACCATCCATATATACAGTTCTCACCGGGTGACACTGTCCACTGCCCTACCGACACCGTCCACTGCCCTACTGACACCGTCCACTGCCCTACTGACACCGTCCACTGCCCTACTGACATGGTCCACTGCCCTACTGACACCATTTACTGCTCTACTGACACCATTTACTGCTCTGCTTACACTGTCCACTGCCCTTCTGACACCATTTACTCCCCTACTGACACCGTCCACTGCTCTACTGACACCGTCTACTACTCTACTGACACCATTTACTGCTCTGCTTACACTGTCCACTGCCCTACTGACACCATTTACTGCTCTACTGACACTGTCCACTGCTCTACTGACACTGTCCACTGCCCTACTGACCCCGTCCACTGCCCTACTGACCCCGTCCACTGCCCTACTGACCCCGTCCACTGCCCTACTGAAATGGTCCACTGCCCTACTGACACCATTTACTGCTCTACTGACACCATTTACTGCTCTACTGACACCGTCCACTGCTCTACTGACACCATTTACTGCTCTGCTTACACTGTCCACTGCCCTACTGACACCATTTACTGCCCTACTGACACTGTCTACTGCTCTACTGACACCATTTACTGCTCTGCTTACACTGTCCACTGCCCTACTGACACCATTTACTGCTCTACTGACACTGTCCACTGCTCTACTGACACTGTCCACTGCTCTACTGACACCGTCCACTGCTCTACTGACACCGTCCACTGCTCTACCGACACCGTCCACTGCTCTACCGACACTATTTACTGCTCTACTGACACTGTCCACTGCTCTACTGACACCGTCCACTGCTCTACTGACACTGTCCACTGCTCTACTGACACTGTCCACTGCTCTACTGACACTGTCCGCTGCCCTAGTGACACTGTCCACTGCTCTACTGACACCATTTACTGCTCTACTGACACCATTTACTGCTCTACTTACACTGTCCACTGCCCTACTGACACCATTTACTGCCCTACTGACACTGTCCACTGCCCTACTGACTCTGTCCACTGCTCTACTGACACTGTCCACTGCTCTACTGACACTGTCCACTGCTCTACTGACACTGTCCACTGCCCTAGTGACACTGTCCACTGCTCTACTGACACCATTTACTGCTCTACTGACACAATTTACTGCTCTACTTACACTGTCCACTGCCCTACTGACACCATTTACTGCCCTACTGACACCATTTACTGCCCTACTGACACTGTCCACTGCTCTACTGACACCATCCACTGCTCTACTGACACTGTCCACTGCTCTATTGACACTGTCCACTGCTCTACTGACACCGTCCACTGCTCTACTGACACCATCCACTGCTCTACTGACACCATCCACTGCTCTACTGACACCATCCACTGCTCTACTGACACCGTCCACTGCTCTACTGACACCATTTACTGCTCTACTGACACTGTCTACTGCCTGCCCTACTGACACTGTCCACTGCCCTACTGACACCATTTACTGCTCTACTGACACCATTTACTGCTCTACTGACACCATCCACTGCTCTACTGACACCATCCACTGCTCTACTGACACCATCCACTGCTCTACTGACACCGTCCACTGCTCTACTGACACCATTTACTGCTCTACTGACACTGTCTACTGCCTGCCCTACTGACACTGTCCACTGCTCTACTGACACCATTTACTGCTCTACTGACACCATTTACTGCTCTACTGACACCGTCCACTGCTCTACTGACACCGTCCACTGCTCTACTGACACCGTCCACTGCTCTACTGACACTGTCCACTGCCCTACTGACACCATTTTCTGCCCTACTGACACCGTCCACTGCTCTACTGCCACCGTCTACTGCTCTACTGACACCATTTACTGCTCTGCTTACACTGTCCACTGCCCTACTGACACCATTTACTGCCCTACTGACACTGTCCACTGCTCTGACACTGTCCACTGCTCTGACACTGTCCACTGCTCTGACACTGTCCACTGCTCTGACACTGTCCACTGCTCTACTGACACTGTCCACTGCTCTACTGACACCATTTACTGCTCTACTGACAACATTTACTGCTCTACTTACACTGTCCACTGCCCTACTGACACCATTTACTGCTCTACTGACACTGTCCACTGCTCTACTGACACCATTTACTGCCCTGCTGACACCATTTACTGCCCTACCGACACCGTCCACTGCTCTACCGACACCGTCCACGGCTCTACTGACACCATTTACTGCTCTACTTACACTGTTCACTGCTCTACTGACACCATTTACTGCCCTACTGACACCGTCCACTGCTCTACTGACACCGTCCACTGCTCTACTGCCACCGTCTACTGCTCTACTGACACCATTTACTGCTCTGCTTACACTGTCCACTGCCCTACTGACACCATTTACTGCCCTACTGACACTGTCCACTGCTCTGACACTGTCCACTGCTCTACTGACACCATCCACTGCTCTACTGACACTGTCCACTGCTCTAGTGACACTGTCCACTGCTCTAGTGACACTGTCCACTGCTCTACTGACACCGTCCACTGCTCTACTGACACCGTCCACTGCTCTACTGACACTGTCCACTGCCCTACTGACACTGTCCACTGCCCTATTGACACTGTCCACTGCTGTACTGACACCATTTACTGCTCTACTGACACTTTCCACTGCCCTACTGACACTGTGACACTGTCCACTGCTCTACTGACACCATTTACTGCTCTACTGACACTGTCCACTGCTCTACTGACACTGTCCACTGCCCTACTGACACTGTCCACTGCCCTACTGACACTGTCCACTGCTCTACTGACACCGTCCACTGCTCTACTGACACTGTCCACTGCCCTACTGACACTGTCCACTGCCCTACTGACACTGTCCACTGCCCTATTGACACTGTCCACTGCTCTACTGACACCATTTACTGCTCTACTGACACTTTCCACTGCCCTACTGACACTGTCCACTGCTCTACTGACACCATTTACTGCTCTACTGACACTGTCCACTGCTCTACTGACACTGTCCACTGCCCTACTGACACTGTCCACTGCTCTACTGACACCATTTACTGCTCTACTGACACTGTCCACTGCTCTACTGCCACCGTCTACTGCTCTACTGACACCATTTACTGTTCTGCTTACACTGTCCACTGCCCTACTGACACCATTTACTGCCCTACTGACACTGTCCACTGCTCTGACACTGTCCACTGCTCTGACACTGTCCACTGCTCTACTGACACTGTCCACTGCTCTACTGACACCATCCACTGCTCTACTGACACCGTCCACTGCTCTACTGACACCGTCCACTGCTCTACTGACACCGTCCACTGCTCTACTGACACCGTCCACTGCTCTACTGACACCGTCCACTGCTCTATTGACACTGTCCACTGCTCTACTGACACCGTCCACTGCTCTACCGACACTGTCCACTGCTCTGACACTATTTACTGCTCTACTGACACCGTCCACTGCTCTACTGACACTGTCCACTGCTCTACTGACACTGTCCACTGCCCTAGTGACACTGTCCACTGCTCTACTGACACTGTCCACTGCTCTACTGACACCGTCCACTGCTCTACCGACACTGTCCACTGCTCTGACACTATTTACTGCTCTACTGACACTGTCCACTGCTGTACTGACACTGTCCACTGCTGTACTGACACTGTCCACTGCTCTACTGACACTGTCCACTGCTCTATTGACACTGTCCACTGCTCTACTGACACCGTCCACTGCTCTACCGACACTGTCCACTGCTCTGACACTATTTACTGCTCTACTGACACCGTCCACTGCTCTACTGACACTGTCCACTGCTCTACTGACACTGTCCACTGCTCTACTGACACTGTCCACTGCCCTAGTGACACTGTCCACTGCTCTACTGACACTGTCCACTGCTCTACTGACACTGTCCACTGCTCTACTGACACCGTCCACTGCTCTACCGACACTGTCCACTGCTCTGACACTATTTACTGCTCTACTGACACTGTCCACTGCTGTACTGACACTGTCCACTGCTGTACTGACACTGTCCACTGCTGTACTGACACCGTCCACTGCTCTACCGACACTGTCCACTGCTCTGACACTATTTACTGCTCTACTGACACTGTCCACTGCTCTACTGACACTGTCCACTGCTCTACTGACACTGTCCACTGCTCTACTGACACCGTCCACTGCTCTACTGACACCGTCCACTGCTCTACTGACACCGTCCACTGCTCTACCGACACTGTCCACTGCTCTGACACTATTTACTGCTCTACTGACACCGTCCACTGCTCTACTGACACTGTACACTGCTCTACTGACACTGTCCACTGCTCTACTGACACTGTCCACTGCCCTAGTGACACTGTCCACTGCTCTACTGACACTGTCCACTGCTCTACCGACACTGTCCACTGCTCTGACACTATTTACTGCTCTACTGACACCGTCCACTGCTCTACTGACACTGTCCACTGCTCTACTGACACTGTCCACTGCTCTACTGACACTGTCCACTGCCCTAGTGACACTGTCCACTGCTCTACTGACACTGTCCACTGCTCTACTGACACTGTCCACTGCTCTACTGACACCGTCCACTGCTCTACCGACACTGTCCACTGCTCTGACACTATTTACTGCTCTACTGACACTGTCCACTGCTGTACTGACACTGTCCACTGCTGTACTGACACTGTCCACTGCTGTACTGACACCGTCCACTGCTCTACCGACACTGTCCACTGCTCTGACACTATTTACTGCTCTACTGACACTGTCCACTGCTCTACTGACACTGTCCACTGCTCTACTGACACTGTCCACTGCTCTACTGACACCGTCCACTGCTCTACTGACACCGTCCACTGCTCTACTGACACCGTCCACTGCTCTACCGACACTGTCCACTGCTCTACTGACACTGTCCACTGCTCTACTGACACCGTCCACTGCTCTACTGACACTGTCCACTGCCCTACTGACACTGTCCACTGCTCTACTGACACTGTCCACTGCTCTACTGACACCGTCCACTGCTCTACTGACACCGTCCACTGCTCTACCGACACTGTCCACTATACACACACCCCTCCCCCACCATACGCTCCCCTCCCCCCACCATGCACTATACACCCCCCTCCCCCCACCATACACTATACATACACCCCTCCCCCCACCATACACCCCCCTCCCCCACCATACACCCCCCTCCCCCACCATACACTATATACACCCCCTCCCCCCACCATACACTATACATACACCCCCTCCCCACACCATACACTATACATATACCCCCTCCCCCAACATACACCCCCCTCCCCCCACCATACACTATACACACCACACACCCCTCCCCCACCATACACCCCCCTCCCCCGCCATACACTATACTTACACCCACCTCCATACACCATCCATATACAGACCCCCCATATATACTGTTCTCCACTCCCCAGACACCATCCATATATACAGTTCTCACCGGGTGACACTGTCCACTGCCCTAGTGACACTGTCCACTGCTCTACTGACAATGTCCACTGCTCTACTGACACCATTTACTGCTCTACTGACACCATTTACTGCTCTACTTACACTGTCCACTGCCCTACTGACACCATTTACTGCCCTACTGACACTGTCCACTGCCCTACTGACACTGTCCACTGCCCTACTGACACTGTCCACTGCTCTACTGACACTGTCCACTGCCCTACTGACACCGTCCACTGCCCTACTGACACCGTCCACTGCCCTACTGACACTGTCCACTGCCCTACTGACACTGTCCACTGCCCTACTGACACTGTCCACTGCTCTACTGACACTGTCCACTGCCCTACTGACACCGTCCACTGCCCTACTGACACCGTCCACTGCCCTACTGACACCGTCCACTGCCCTACTGACACCATTTACTGCTCTGCTTACACTGTCCACTGCCCTACTGACACCATTTACTGCCCTACTGACACCGTCCACTGCCCTACTGACTCTGTCCACTGCTCTACTGACACTGTCCACTGCTCTACTGACACTGTCCACTGCTCTACTGACACTGTCCACTGCTCTACTGACACTGTCCACTGCCCTAGTGACACTGTCCACTGCTCTACTGACACCATTTACTGCTCTACTGACACCATTTACTGCTCTACTTACACTGTCCACTGCCCTACTGACACCATTTACTGCCCTACTGACACCATTTACTGCCCTACTGACACTGTCCACTGCTCTACTGACACTGTCCACTGCTCTACTGGCACTGTCCACTGCTCTACTGACACTGTCCACTGCTCTACTGACACCGTCCACTGCTCTACTGACACCGTCCACTGCTCTACTGACACCGTCCACTGCTCTACTGACACTGTCCACTGCTCTACTGACACTGTCCACTGCTCTACTGACACTGTCCACTGCTCTACTGACACCGTCCACTGCTCTACTGACACCGTCCACTGCTCTACCGACACTGTCCACTATACACACACCCCTCCCCCACCATACGCCCCCCTCCCCCCACCATGCACTATACACCCCCCTCCCCCCACCATACACTATACATACACCCCTCCCCCCACCATACACCCCCCTCCCCCACCATACACCCCCCTCCCCCACCATACACTATATACACCCCCTCCCCCCACCATACACTATACATACACCCCCTCCCCACACCATACACTATACATATACCCCCTCCCCCAACATACACCCCCCTCCCCCCACCATACACTATACACACCACACACCCCTCCCCCACCATACACCCCCCTCCCCCGCCATACACTATACTTACACCCACCTCCATACACCATCCATATACAGACCCCCCATATATACTGTTCTCCACTCCCCAGACACCATCCATATATACAGTTCTCACCGGGTGACACTGTCCACTGCCCTACCGACACCGTCCACTGCCCTACTGACACCGTCCACTGCCCTACTGACACCGTCCACTGCCCTACTGACATGGTCCCCTGCCCTACTGACACCATTTACTACTCTACTGACACCATTTACTGCTCTGCTTACACTGTCCACTGCCCTTCTGACACCATTTACTCCCCTACTGACACCGTCCACTGCTCTACTGACACCGTCTACTACTCTACTGACACCATTTACTGCTCTGCTTACACTGTCCACTGCCCTACTGACACCATTTACTGCTCTACTGACACTGTCCACTGCTCTACTGACACTGTCCACTGCCCTACTGACCCCGTCCACTGCCCTACTGACCCCGTCCACTGCCCTACTGACCCCGTCCACTGCCCTACTGAAATGGTCCACTGCCCTACTGACACCATTTACTGCTCTACTGACACCATTTACTGCTCTACTGACACCGTCCACTGCTCTACTGACACCATTTACTGCTCTGCTTACACTGTCCACTGCCCTACTGACACCATTTACTCCCCTACTGACACCGTCTACTGCTCTACTGACACCATTTACTGCTCTGCTTACACTGTCCACTGCCCTACTGACACCATTTACTGCTCTACTGACACTGTCCACTGCTCTACTGACACTGTCCACTGCTCTACTGACACCGTCCACTGCTCTACTGACACCGTCCACTGCTCTACCGACACCGTCCACTGCTCTACCGACACTATTTACTGCTCTACTGACACTGTCCACTGCTCTACTGACACCGTCCACTGCTCTACTGACACTGTCCACTGCTCTACTGACACTGTCCACTGCTCTACTGACACTGTCCGCTGCCCTAGTGACACTGTCCACTGCTCTACTGACACCATTTACTGCTCTACTGACACTGTCCACTGCCCTACTGACACCATTTACTGCCCTACTGACACTGTCCACTGCCCTACTGACTCTGTCCACTGCTCTACTGACACTGTCCACTGCTCTACTGACACTGTCCACTGCTCTACTGACACTGTCCACTGCCCTAGTGACACTGTCCACTGCTCTACTGACACCATTTACTGCTCTACTGACACCATTTACTGCTCTACTTACACTGTCCACTGCCCTACTGACACCATTTACTGCCCTACTGACACCATTTACTGCCCTACTGACACTGTCCACTGCTCTACTGACACTGTCCACTGCTCTACTGGCACTGTCCACTGCTCTACTGGCACTGTCCACTGCTCTACTGACACCGTCCACTGCTCTACTGACACCGTCCACTGCTCTACTGACACTGTCCGCTGCCCTAGTGACACTGTCCACTGCTCTACTGACACCATTTACTGCTCTACTGACACCATTTACTGCTCTACTTACACTGTCCACTGCCCTACTGACACCATTTACTGCCCTACTGACACTGTCCACTGCCCTACTGACTCTGTCCACTGCTCTACTGACACTGTCCACTGCTCTACTGACACTGTCCACTGCTCTACTGACACTGTCCACTGCTCTACTGACACTGTCCACTGCCCTAGTGACACTGTCCACTGCTCTACTGACACCATTTACTGCTCTACTGACACCATTTACTGCTCTACTGACACCATTTACTGCTCTACTTACACTGTCCACTGCCCTACTGACACCATTTACTGCCCTACTGACACCATTTACTGCCCTACTGACACTGTCCACTGCTCTACTGACACTGTCCACTGCTCTACTGGCACTGTCCACTGCTCTACTGACACTGTCCACTGCTCTACTGACACCGTCCACTGCTCTACTGACACCGTCCACTGCTCTACTGACACCGTCCACTGCTCTACTGACACCGTCCACTGCTCTACTGACACTGTCCACTGCTCTACTGACACTGTCCACTGCTCTACTGACACTGTCCACTGCTCTACTGACACTGTCCACTGCTCTACTGACACTGTCCACTGCTCTACTGACACCGTCCACTGCTCTACCGACACTGTCCACTATATACACACCCCTCCCCCACCATACGCCCCCCTCCCCCCACCATGCACTATACACCCCCCTCCCCCCACCATACACTATACATACACCCCCCTCCCCCACCATACACTATATACACCCCCTCCCCCCACCATACACTATACATACACCCCCTCCCCACACCATACACCCCCCTCCCCCCACCATACACTATACACACCACACATCCCTCCCCCACCATACACCCCCCCTCCCCCGCCACACACTATACTTACACCCACCTCCATACACCATCCATATATACAGTCCCCCCATATATACTGTTCTCCACTCCCCAGACACCATCCATATATACAGTTCTCACCGGGTGACAATGTCCACTGCCCTACCGACACTGTCCACTGCCCTACCGACACTGTCCACTGCCCTACCGACACCGTCCACTGCCCTACCGACGCCGTCCACTGCCCTACCGACGCCGTCCACTGCACTACCGACGCCGTCCTCTGCCCTACCGACACAGTCCTCTGCGCTACTGACACCGTCCTCTGCGCTACTGACACTGTCCACTGCTCTACTGACACTGTCCACTGCCCTAGTGACACTGTCCACTGCTCTACTGACACCATTTACTGCTCTACTGATACCATTTACTGCTCTACTTACACTGTCCACTGCCCTACTGACACCATTTACTGCCCTACTGACGCTGTCCAACTGACACTGTCCACTGCTCTACTGACACTGTCCACTGCTCTACTGACACTGTCCACTGCCCTACTGACACCATTTTCTGCCCTACTGACACCGTCCACTGCTCTACTGCCACCGTCTACTGCTCTACTGACACCATTTACTGCTCTGCTTACACTGTCCACTGCCCTACTGACACCATTTACTGCCCTACTGACACTGTCCACTGCTCTGACACTGTCCACTGCTCTGACACTGTCCACTGCTCTGACACTGTCCACTGCTCTGACACTGTCCACTGCTCTACTGACACTGTCCACTGCTCTACTGACACCATTTACTGCTCTACTGACAACATTTACTGCTCTACTTACACTGTCCACTGCCCTACTGACACCATTTACTGCTCTACTGACACTGTCCACTGCTCTACTGACACCATTTACTGCCCTGCTGACACCATTTACTGCCCTACCGACACCGTCCACTGCTCTACCGACACCGTCCACGGCTCTTCTGACACCATTTACTGCTCTACTTACACTGTTCACTGCTCTACTGACACCATTTACTGCCCTACTGACACCGTCCACTGCTCTACTGACACCGTCCACTGCTCTACTGCCACCGTCTACTGCTCTACTGACACCATTTACTGCTCTGCTTACACTGTCCACTGCCCTACTGACACCATTTACTGCCCTACTGACACTGTCCACTGCTCTGACACTGTCCACTGCTCTACTGACACCATCCACTGCTCTACTGACACTGTCCACTGCTCTAGTGACACTGTCCACTGCTCTAGTGACACTGTCCACTGCTCTACTGACACCGTCCACTGCTCTACTGACACCGTCCACTGCTCTACTGACACTGTCCACTGCCCTACTGACACTGTCCACTGCCCTATTGACACTGTCCACTGCTGTACTGACACCATTTACTGCTCTACTGACACTTTCCACTGCCCTACTGACACTGTGACACTGTCCACTGCTCTACTGACACCATTTACTGCTCTACTGACACTGTCCACTGCTCTACTGACACTGTCCACTGCCCTACTGACACTGTCCACTGCCCTACTGACACTGTCCACTGCTCTACTGACACCGTCCACTGCTCTACTGACACTGTCCACTGCCCTACTGACACTGTCCACTGCCCTACTGACACTGTCCACTGCCCTATTGACACTGTCCACTGCTCTACTGACACCATTTACTGCTCTACTGACACTTTCCACTGCCCTACTGACACTGTCCACTGCTCTACTGACACCATTTACTGCTCTACTGACACTGTCCACTGCTCTACTGACACTGTCCACTGCCCTACTGACACTGTCCACTGCTCTACTGACACCATTTACTGCTCTACTGACACTGTCCACTGCTCTACTGCCACCGTCTACTGCTCTACTGACACCATTTACTGTTCTGCTTACACTGTCCACTGCCCTACTGACACCATTTACTGCCCTACTGACACTGTCCACTGCTCTGACACTGTCCACTGCTCTGACACTGTCCACTGCTCTACTGACACTGTCCACTGCTCTACTGACACCATCCACTGCTCTACTGACACCGTCCACTGCTCTACTGACACCGTCCACTGCTCTACTGACACCGTCCACTGCTCTACTGACACCGTCCACTGCTCTACTGACACCGTCCACTGCTCTATTGACACTGTCCACTGCTCTACTGACACCGTCCACTGCTCTACCGACACTGTCCACTGCTCTGACACTATTTACTGCTCTACTGACACCGTCCACTGCTCTACTGACACTGTCCACTGCTCTACTGACACTGTCCACTGCCCTAGTGACACTGTCCACTGCTCTACTGACACTGTCCACTGCTCTACTGACACCGTCCACTGCTCTACCGACACTGTCCACTGCTCTGACACTATTTACTGCTCTACTGACACTGTCCACTGCTGTACTGACACTGTCCACTGCTGTACTGACACTGTCCACTGCTCTACTGACACTGTCCACTGCTCTATTGACACTGTCCACTGCTCTACTGACACCGTCCACTGCTCTACCGACACTGTCCACTGCTCTGACACTATTTACTGCTCTACTGACACCGTCCACTGCTCTACTGACACTGTCCACTGCTCTACTGACACTGTCCACTGCTCTACTGACACTGTCCACTGCCCTAGTGACACTGTCCACTGCTCTACTGACACTGTCCACTGCTCTACTGACACTGTCCACTGCTCTACTGACACCGTCCACTGCTCTACCGACACTGTCCACTGCTCTGACACTATTTACTGCTCTACTGACACTGTCCACTGCTGTACTGACACTGTCCACTGCTGTACTGACACTGTCCACTGCTGTACTGACACCGTCCACTGCTCTACCGACACTGTCCACTGCTCTGACACTATTTACTGCTCTACTGACACTGTCCACTGCTCTACTGACACTGTCCACTGCTCTACTGACACTGTCCACTGCTCTACTGACACCGTCCACTGCTCTACTGACACCGTCCACTGCTCTACTGACACCGTCCACTGCTCTACCGACACTGTCCACTGCTCTGACACTATTTACTGCTCTACTGACACCGTCCACTGCTCTACTGACACTGTACACTGCTCTACTGACACTGTCCACTGCTCTACTGACACTGTCCACTGCCCTAGTGACACTGTCCACTGCTCTACTGACACTGTCCACTGCTCTACCGACACTGTCCACTGCTCTGACACTATTTACTGCTCTACTGACACCGTCCACTGCTCTACTGACACTGTCCACTGCTCTACTGACACTGTCCACTGCTCTACTGACACTGTCCACTGCCCTAGTGACACTGTCCACTGCTCTACTGACACTGTCCACTGCTCTACTGACACTGTCCACTGCTCTACTGACACCGTCCACTGCTCTACCGACACTGTCCACTGCTCTGACACTATTTACTGCTCTACTGACACTGTCCACTGCTGTACTGACACTGTCCACTGCTGTACTGACACTGTCCACTGCTGTACTGACACCGTCCACTGCTCTACCGACACTGTCCACTGCTCTGACACTATTTACTGCTCTACTGACACTGTCCACTGCTCTACTGACACTGTCCACTGCTCTACTGACACTGTCCACTGCTCTACTGACACCGTCCACTGCTCTACTGACACCGTCCACTGCTCTACTGACACCGTCCACTGCTCTACCGACACTGTCCACTGCTCTACTGACACTGTCCACTGCTCTACTGACACCGTCCACTGCTCTACTGACACTGTCCACTGCCCTACTGACACTGTCCACTGCTCTACTGACACTGTCCACTGCTCTACTGACACCGTCCACTGCTCTACTGACACCGTCCACTGCTCTACCGACACTGTCCACTATACACACACCCCTCCCCCACCATACGCCCCCCTCCCCCCACCATGCACTATACACCCCCCTCCCCCCACCATACACTATACATACACCCCTCCCCCCACCATACACCCCCCTCCCCCACCATACACCCCCCTCCCCCACCATACACTATATACACCCCCTCCCCCCACCATACACTATACATACACCCCCTCCCCACACCATACACTATACATATACCCCCTCCCCCAACATACACCCCCCTCCCCCCACCATACACTATACACACCACACACCCCTCCCCCACCATACACCCCCCTCCCCCGCCATACACTATACTTACACCCACCTCCATACACCATCCATATACAGACCCCCCATATATACTGTTCTCCACTCCCCAGACACCATCCATATATACAGTTCTCACCGGGTGACACTGTCCACTGCCCTAGTGACACTGTCCACTGCTCTACTGACACTGTCCACTGCTCTACTGACACCATTTACTGCTCTACTGACACCATTTACTGCTCTACTTACACTGTCCACTGCCCTACTGACACCATTTACTGCCCTACTGACACTGTCCACTGCCCTACTGACACTGTCCACTGCCCTACTGACACTGTCCACTGCTCTACTGACACTGTCCACTGCCCTACTGACACCGTCCACTGCCCTACTGACACCGTCCACTGCCCTACTGACACTGTCCACTGCCCTACTGACACTGTCCACTGCCCTACTGACACTGTCCACTGCTCTACTGACACTGTCCACTGCCCTACTGACACCGTCCACTGCCCTACTGACACCGTCCACTGCCCTACTGACACCGTCCACTGCCCTACTGACACCATTTACTGCTCTGCTTACACTGTCCACTGCCCTACTGACACCATTTACTGCCCTACTGACACCGTCCACTGCCCTACTGACTCTGTCCACTGCTCTACTGACACTGTCCACTGCTCTACTGACACTGTCCACTGCTCTACTGACACTGTCCACTGCTCTACTGACACTGTCCACTGCCCTAGTGACACTGTCCACTGCTCTACTGACACCATTTACTGCTCTACTGACACCATTTACTGCTCTACTTACACTGTCCACTGCCCTACTGACACCATTTACTGCCCTACTGACACCATTTACTGCCCTACTGACACTGTCCACTGCTCTACTGACACTGTCCACTGCTCTACTGGCACTGTCCACTGCTCTACTGACACTGTCCACTGCTCTACTGACACCGTCCACTGCTCTACTGACACCGTCCACTGCTCTACTGACACCGTCCACTGCTCTACTGACACTGTCCACTGCTCTACTGACACTGTCCACTGCTCTACTGACACTGTCCACTGCTCTACTGACACCGTCCACTGCTCTACTGACACCGTCCACTGCTCTACCGACACTGTCCACTATACACACACCCCTCCCCCACCATACGCCCCCCTCCCCCCACCATGCACTATACACCCCCCTCCCCCCACCATACACTATACATACACCCCTCCCCCCACCATACACCCCCCTCCCCCACCATACACCCCCCTCCCCCACCATACACTATATACACCCCCTCCCCCCACCATACACTATACATACACCCCCTCCCCACACCATACACTATACATATACCCCCTCCCCCAACATACACCCCCCTCCCCCCACCATACACTATACACACCACACACCCCTCCCCCACCATACACCCCCCTCCCCCGCCATACACTATACTTACACCCACCTCCATACACCATCCATATACAGACCCCCCATATATACTGTTCTCCACTCCCCAGACACCATCCATATATACAGTTCTCACCGGGTGACACTGTCCACTGCCCTACCGACACCGTCCACTGCCCTACTGACACCGTCCACTGCCCTACTGACACCGTCCACTGCCCTACTGACATGGTCCACTGCCCTACTGACACCATTTACTACTCTACTGACACCATTTACTGCTCTGCTTACACTGTCCACTGCCCTTCTGACACCATTTACTCCCCTACTGACACCGTCCACTGCTCTACTGACACCGTCTACTACTCTACTGACACCATTTACTGCTCTGCTTACACTGTCCACTGCCCTACTGACACCATTTACTGCTCTACTGACACTGTCCACTGCTCTACTGACACTGTCCACTGCCCTACTGACCCCGTCCACTGCCCTACTGACCCCGTCCACTGCCCTACTGACCCCGTCCACTGCCCTACTGAAATGGTCCACTGCCCTACTGACACCATTTACTGCTCTACTGACACCATTTACTGCTCTACTGACACCGTCCACTGCTCTACTGACACCATTTACTGCTCTGCTTACACTGTCCACTGCCCTACTGACACCATTTACTCCCCTACTGACACCGTCTACTGCTCTACTGACACCATTTACTGCTCTGCTTACACTGTCCACTGCCCTACTGACACCATTTACTGCTCTACTGACACTGTCCACTGCTCTACTGACACTGTCCACTGCTCTACTGACACCGTCCACTGCTCTACTGACACCGTCCACTGCTCTACCGACACCGTCCACTGCTCTACCGACACTATTTACTGCTCTACTGACACTGTCCACTGCTCTACTGACACCGTCCACTGCTCTACTGACACTGTCCACTGCTCTACTGACACTGTCCACTGCTCTACTGACACTGTCCGCTGCCCTAGTGACACTGTCCACTGCTCTACTGACACCATTTACTGCTCTACTGACACTGTCCACTGCCCTACTGACACCATTTACTGCCCTACTGACACTGTCCACTGCCCTACTGACTCTGTCCACTGCTCTACTGACACTGTCCACTGCTCTACTGACACTGTCCACTGCTCTACTGACACTGTCCACTGCCCTAGTGACACTGTCCACTGCTCTACTGACACCATTTACTGCTCTACTGACACCATTTACTGCTCTACTTACACTGTCCACTGCCCTACTGACACCATTTACTGCCCTACTGACACCATTTACTGCCCTACTGACACTGTCCACTGCTCTACTGACACTGTCCACTGCTCTACTGGCACTGTCCACTGCTCTACTGGCACTGTCCACTGCTCTACTGACACCGTCCACTGCTCTACTGACACCGTCCACTGCTCTACTGACACTGTCCGCTGCCCTAGTGACACTGTCCACTGCTCTACTGACACCATTTACTGCTCTACTGACACCATTTACTGCTCTACTTACACTGTCCACTGCCCTACTGACACCATTTACTGCCCTACTGACACTGTCCACTGCCCTACTGACTCTGTCCACTGCTCTACTGACACTGTCCACTGCTCTACTGACACTGTCCACTGCTCTACTGACACTGTCCACTGCTCTACTGACACTGTCCACTGCCCTAGTGACACTGTCCACTGCTCTACTGACACCATTTACTGCTCTACTGACACCATTTACTGCTCTACTGACACCATTTACTGCTCTACTTACACTGTCCACTGCCCTACTGACACCATTTACTGCCCTACTGACACCATTTACTGCCCTACTGACACTGTCCACTGCTCTACTGACACTGTCCACTGCTCTACTGGCACTGTCCACTGCTCTACTGACACTGTCCACTGCTCTACTGACACCGTCCACTGCTCTACTGACACCGTCCACTGCTCTACTGACACCGTCCACTGCTCTACTGACACCGTCCACTGCTCTACTGACACTGTCCACTGCTCTACTGACACTGTCCACTGCTCTACTGACACTGTCCACTGCTCTACTGACACTGTCCACTGCTCTACTGACACTGTCCACTGCTCTACTGACACCGTCCACTGCTCTACCGACACTGTCCACTATATACACACCCCTCCCCCACCATACGCCCCCTCCCCCCACCATGCACTATACACCCCCCTCCCCCCACCATACACTATACATACACCCCCCTCCCCCACCATACACTATATACACCCCCTCCCCCCACCATACACTATACATACACCCCCTCCCCACACCATACACCCCCCTCCCCCCACCATACACTATACACACCACACATCCCTCCCCCACCATACACCCCCCCTCCCCCGCCACACACTATACTTACACCCACCTCCATACACCATCCATATATACAGTCCCCCCATATATACTGTTCTCCACTCCCCAGACACCATCCATATATACAGTTCTCACCGGGTGACAATGTCCACTGCCCTACCGACACTGTCCACTGCCCTACCGACACTGTCCACTGCCCTACCGACACCGTCCACTGCCCTACCGACGCCGTCCACTGCCCTACCGACGCCGTCCACTGCACTACCGACGCCGTCCTCTGCCCTACCGACACAGTCCTCTGCGCTACTGACACCGTCCTCTGCGCTACTGACACTGTCCACTGCTCTACTGACACTGTCCACTGCCCTAGTGACACTGTCCACTGCTCTACTGACACCATTTACTGCTCTACTGATACCATTTACTGCTCTACTTACACTGTCCACTGCCCTACTGACACCATTTACTGCCCTACTGACGCTGTCCAACTGACACTGTCCACTGCTCTACTGACACTGTCCACTGCTCTACTGACACTGTCCACTGCTCTACTGACACTGTCCACTGCTCTACTGACACTGTCCACTGCTCTACTGACACCGTCCACTGCTCTACTGACACCGTCCACTGCTCTACTGATACCATTTACTGCCCTACTGAAACCATTTACTGCTCTACTGACACTGTCCACTGCTCTACTGACACCATTTACTGCCCTACTGAAACCATTTACTGCCCTACTGAAACCATTTACTGCTCTACTGACACTGTCCACTGCTCTACTGACACCGTCCACTGCTCTACTGACACTGTCCACTGCTCTACTGACACCATTTACTGCTCTACTGACACCATTTACTGCTCTACTTACACTGTCCACTGCCCTACTGACACCATTTACTGCCCTACTGACACTGTCCACTGCCCTACTGACACTGTCCACTGCTCTACTGACACTGTCCACTTCTCTACTGACACTGTCCACTGCTCTACTGACACTGTCCACTGCTCTACTGACACCGTCCACTGCTCTACTGACACCGTCCACTGCTCTACTGACACCATTTACTGCCCTACTGAAACCATTTACTGCTCTACTGACACTGTCCACTGCTCTACTGACACCATTTACTGCCCTACTGAAACCATTTACTGCCCTACTGAAACCATTTACTGCTCTACTGACACTGTCCACTGCTCTACTGACACTGTCCACTGCTCTACTGACACCGTCCACTGCTCTACTGACACCGTCCACTGCTCTACTGACACCATTTACTGCCCTACTGAAACCATTTACTGCTCTACTGACACTGTCCACTGCTCTACTGACACCATTTACTGCCCTACTGAAACCATTTACTGCCCTACTGAAACCATTTACTGCTCTACTGACACTGTCCACTGCTCTACTGACACCGTCCACTGCTCTACTGACACTGTCCACTGCTCTACTGACACCATTTACTGCTCTACTGACACCATTTACTGCTCTACTTACACTGTCCACTGCCCTACTGACACCATTTACTGCCCTACTGACACTGTCCACTGCCCTACTGACACTGTCCATTGCCCTACTGACACTGTCCACTGCTCTACTGACACTGTCCACTGCTCTACTGACACTGTCCACTGCTCTACTGACACTGTCCACTGCTCTACTGACACCGTCCACTGCTCTACTGACACCGTCCACTGCTCTACTGACACCGTCCACTGCTCTACTGACACTGTCCACTGCTCTACTGACACTGTCCACTGCCCTAGTGACACTGTCCACTGCTCTACTGACACCATTTACTGCTCTACTGACACCATTTACTGCTCTACTGACACCATTTACTGCTCTACTTACACTGTCCACTGCCCTACTGACACCATTTACTGCCCTACTGACACTGTCCACTGCCCTACTGACACTGTCCACTGCTCTACTGACACTGTCCACTGCTCTACTGACACTGTCCACTGCTCTACTGACACCGTCCACTGCTCTACTGACACCGTCCACTGCTCTACTGACACCATTTACTGCCCTACTGAAACCATTTACTGCTCTACTGACACTGTCCACTGCTCTACTGACACCATTTACTGCCCTACTGAAACCCTTTACTGCCCTACTGAAACCATTTACTGCTCTACTGACACTGTCCACTGCTCTACTGACACCGTCCACTGCTCTACTGACACCGTCCACTGCTCTACTGACACCATTTACTGCCCTACTGAAACCATTTACTGCTCTACTGACTCTGTCCACTGCTCTACTGACACCATTTACTGCCCTACTGAAACCATTTACTGCCCTACTGAAACCATTTACTGCTCTACTGACACCGTCCACTGCTCTACTGACACCGTCCACTGCTCTACTGACACCGTCCACTGCTCTACTGACACTGTCCACTGCTCTACTGACACTGTCCACTGCTCTACTGACACCGTCCACTGCTCTACTGACACCGTCCACTGCTCTACTGACACTGTCCACTGCTCTACTGACACTGTCCACTGCCCTAGTGACACTGTCCACTGCTCTACTGACACCATTTACTGCTCTACTGACACCATTTACTGCTCTACTTACACTGTCCACTGCCCTACTGACACCATTTACTGCCCTACTGACACTGTCCACTGCCCTACTGACACTGTCCACTGCTCTACTGACACTGTCCACTGCTCTACTGACACTGTCCACTGCTCTACTGACACTGTCCACTGCTCTACTGACACCGTCCACTGCTCTACTGACACCGTCCACTGCTCTACTGACACCGTCCACTGCTCTACTGACACCATTTACTGCCCTACTGAAACCATTTACTGCTCTACTGACACTGTCCACTGCTCTACTGACACCATTTACTGCCCTACTGAAACCATTTACTGCCCTACTGAAACCATTTACTGCTCTACTGACACTGTCCACTGCTCTACTGACCCCGTCCACTGCTCTACTGACACCGTCCACTGCTCTACTGACACCATTTACTGCCCTACTGAAACCATTTACTGCTCTACTGACACTGTCCACTGCTCTACTGACACCATTTACTGCCCTACTGAAACCATTTACTGCCCTACTGAAACCATTTACTGCTCTACTGACACTGTCCACTGCTCTACTGACACCATTTACTGCCCTACTGACACCATTTACTGCCCTACTGAAACCATTTACTGCTCTACTGACACTGTCCACTGCTCTACTGACACCATTTACTGCCCTACTGAAACCATTTACTGCCCTACTGACACCGTCCACTGCTCTACTGACACCGTCCACTGCTCTACTGACACTGTCCACTGCCCTAGTGACACTGTCCACTGCTCTACTGACACCATTTACTGCTCTACTGACACCATTTACTGCCCTACTGACACTGTCCACTGCTCTACTGACACTGTCCACTGCTCTACTGACACCATTTACTGCCCTACTGAAACCATTTACTGCTCTACTGACACCGTCCACTGCTCTACTGACACCGTCCACTGCTCTACTGACACCGTCCACTGCTCTACTGACACTGTCCACTGCTCTACTGACACTGTCCACTGCCCTAGTGACACTGTCCACTGCTCTACTGACACCATTTACTGCTCTACTGACACCATTTACTGCTCTACTTACACTGTCCACTGCCCTACTGACACCATTTACTGCCCTACTGACACTGTCCACTGCCCTACTGACACTGTCCACTGCTCTACTGACACTGTCCACTGCTCTACTGACACTGTCCACTGCTCTACTAACACTGTCCACTGCTCTACTGACACTGTCCACTGCTCTACTGACACTGTCCACTGCCCTACTGACACTGTCCACTGCCCTACTGACACTGTCCACTGCTCTACTGACACCATCCACTGCTCTACTGACACCATTTACTTCTCTACTGACACTGTCTACTGCCTGCCCTACTGACACTGTCCACTGCTCTACTGACACCATTTACTGCTCTACTGACACCATTTACTGCTTTACTGACACCATTTACTGCTCTACTGACACCGTCCACTGCTCTACTGACACCGTCCACTGCTCTACTGACACCGTCCACTGCTCTACTGACACCATTTACTGCTCTGCTGACACTGTCCACTGCCCTACTGACACCATTTACTGCCCTACTGACACTGTCCACTGCTCTACTGCCACCGTCTACTGCTCTACTGACACCATTTACTGCTCTGCTTACACTGTCCACTGCCCTACTGACACCATTTACTGCCCTACTGACACTGTCCACTGCTCTGACACTGTCCACTGCTCTACTGACACCATCCACTGCTCTACTGACACCGTCCACTGCTCTTCTGACACCGTCCACTGCTCTACTGACACCGTCCACTGCTCTACTGACACTGTCCACTGCTCTATTGACACTGTCCACTTCTCTACTGACACCATCCACTGCTCTACTGACACCATCCACTGCTCTACTGACACCGTCCACTGCTCTACTGACACCATTTACTGCTCTACTGACACTGTCTACTGCCTGCCCTACTGACACTGTCCACTGCTCTACTGACACCATTTACTGCTCTACTGACACCATTTACTGCTCTACTGACACCGTCCACTGCTCTACTGACACCGTCCACTGCTCTACTGACACTGTCCACTGCCCTACTGACACCATTTACTGCCCTACTGACACCGTCCACTGCTCTACTGCCACCGTCTACTGCTCTACTGACACCATTTACTGCTCTGCTTACACTGTCCACTGCCCTACTGACACCATTTACTGCCCTACTGACACTGTCCACTGCTCTGACACTGTCCACTGCTCTGACACTGTCCACTGCTCTGACACTGTCCACTGCTCTACTGACACCGTCCACTGCTCTACTGACACCGTCCACTGCTCTACTGACACCGTCCACTGCTCTACTGACACCGTCCACTGCTCTACTGACACCATTTACTGCTCTACTGACACTGTCTACTGCCTGCCCTACTGACACTGTCCACTGCTCTACTGACACCATTTACTGCTCTACTGACACCATTTACTGCTCTACTGACACCGTCCACTGCTCTACTGACACCGTCCACTGCTCTACTGACACCGTCCACTGCCCTACTGACACCATTTACTGCCCTACTGACACCGTCCACTGCTCTACTGCCACCGTCTACTGCTCTACTGACACCATTTACTGCTCTGCTTACACTGTCCACTGCCCTACTGACACCATTTACTGCCCTACTGACACTGTCCACTGCTCTGACACTGTCCACTGCTCTGACACTGTCCACTGCTCTGACACTGTCCACTGCTCTACTGACACCATCCACTGCTCTACTGACACCATCCACTGCTCTACTGACACCGTCCACTGCTCTACTGATACCGTCCACTGCTCTACTGACACCGTCCACTGCTCTACTGATACCGTCCACTGCTCTACTGACACCGTCCACTGCTCTACTGACACCGTCCACTGCTCTACTGACAATGTCCACTGCTCTACTGACACCATCCACTGCTCTACTGACACTGTCCACTGCTCTACTGACACCATTTACTGCTCTACTGACACCATTTACTGCTCTACTTACACTGTCCACTGCCCTACTGACACCATTTACTGCTCTACTGACACTGTCCACTGCTCTACTGACACCATTTACTGCCCTACTGACACCATTTACTGCCCTACTGACACTGTCCACTGCCCTACTGACACTGTCCACTGCTCTACTGACACTGTCCACTGCTCTACTGACACTGTCCACTGCCCTACTGACACTGTCCACTGCTCTACTGACACCATCCACTGCTCTACTGACACCATTTACTTCTCTACTGACACTGTCTACTGCCTGCCCTACTGACACTGTCCACTGCTCTACTGACACCATTTACTGCTCTACTGACACCATTTACTGCTCTACTGACACCATTTACTGCTCTACTGACACCGTCCACTGCTCTACTGACACCGTCCACTGCTCTACTGACACCATTTACTGCTCTGCTGACACTGTCCACTGCCCTACTGACACCATTTACTGCCCTACTGACACCGTCCACTGCTCTACTGCCACCGTCTACTGCTCTACTGACACCATTTACTGCTCTGCTTACACTGTCCACTGCCCTACTGACACCATTTACTGCCCTACTGACACTGTCCACTGCTCTGACACTGTCCACTGCTCTACTGACACCATCCACTGCTCTACTGACACCGTCCACTGCTCTTCTGACACCGTCCACTGCTCTACTGACACCGTCCACTGCTCTACTGACACTGTCCACTGCTCTATTGACACTGTCCACTGCTCTACTGACACCATCCACTGCTCTACTGACACCATCCACTGCTCTACTGACACCGTCCACTGCTCTACTGACACCATTTACTGCTCTACTGACACTGTCTACTGCCTGCCCTACTGACACTGTCCACTGCTCTACTGACACCATTTACTGCTCTACTGACACCATTTACTGCTCTACTGACACCGTCCACTGCTCTACTGACACCGTCCACTGCTCTACTGACACTGTCCACTGCCCTACTGACACCATTTACTGCCCTACTGACACCGTCCACTGCTCTACTGCCACCGTCTACTGCTCTACTGACACCATTTACTGCTCTGCTTACACTGTCCACTGCCCTACTGACACCATTTACTGCCCTACTGACACTGTCCACTGCTCTGACACTGTCCACTGCTCTGACACTGTCCACTGCTCTACTGACACCGTCCACTGCTCTACTGACACCGTCCACTGCTCTACTGACACCGTCCACTGCTCTACTGACACCGTCCACTGCTCTACTGACACCGTCCACTGCTCTACTGACACCATTTACTGCTCTACTGACACTGTCTACTGCCTGCCCTACTGACACTGTCCACTGCTCTACTGACACCATTTACTGCTCTACTGACACCATTTACTGCTCTACTGACACCGTCCACTGCTCTACTGACACCGTCCACTGCTCTACTGACACCGTCCACTGCCCTACTGACACCATTTACTGCCCTACTGACACCGTCCACTGCTCTACTGCCACCGTCTACTGCTCTACTGACACCATTTACTGCTCTGCTTACACTGTCCACTGCCCTACTGACACCATTTACTGCCCTACTGACACTGTCCACTGCTCTGACACTGTCCACTGCTCTGACACTGTCCACTGCTCTACTGACACCATCCACTGCTCTACTGACACCATCCACTGCTCTACTGACACCGTCCACTGCTCTACTGATACCGTCCACTGCTCTACTGACACCGTCCACTGCTCTACTGACACTGTCCACTGCTCTACTGACACCGTCCACTGCTCTACTGACACTGTCCACTGCTCTACTGACACCATTTACTGCTCTACTGACACCATTTACTGCTCTACTTACACTGTCCACTGCCCTACTGACACCATTTACTGCTCTACTGACACTGTCCACTGCTCTACTGACACCATTTACTGCTCTACTGACACCATTTACTGCTCTACTGACACCGTCCACTGCTCTACTGACACCGTCCACTGCTCTACTGACACCGTCCACTGCCCTACTGACACCATTTACTGCTCTACTGACACTGTCCACTGCTCTACTGACACTGTCCACTGCCCTACTGACACTGTCCACTGCCCTACTGACACTGTCCACTGCCCTACTGACACTGTCCACTGCTCTACTGACACCATTTACTGCTCTACTGACACTGTCCACTGCTCTACTGACACTGTCCACTGCTCTACTGACACCGTCCACTGCTCTACTGACACCGTCCACTGCTCTACTGACACCGTCCACTGCTCTACTGACACCATTTACTGCTCTACTGACACTGTCCACTGCTCTACTGACACTGTCCACTGCTCTACTGACACCATTTACTGCCCTGCTGACACCATTTATTGCCCTACCGACACCGTCCACTGCTCTACCGACACCGTCCACTGCTCTACTGACACCATTTACTGCTCTACTGACACCATTTACTGCTCTACTTACACTGTTCACTGCTCTACTGACACCATTTACTGCCCTACTGACACCGTCCACTGCTCTACTGACACCGTCCACTGCTCTACTGACACCGTCCACTGCTCTACTGCCACCGTCTACTGCTCTACTGACACCATTTGCTGCTCTGCTTACACTGTCCACTGCCCTACTGACACCATTTACTGCCCTACTGACACTGTCCACTGCTCTGACACTGTCCACTGCTCTACTGACACCGTCCACTGCTCTACTGACACCGTCCACTGCTCTAGTGACACTGTCCACTGCTCTACTGACACTGTCCACTGCTCTACTGACACTGTCCACTGCTCTACTGACACCGTCCACTGCTCTACTGACACTGTCCACTGCCCTACTGACACTGTCCACTGCCCTACTGACACTGTCCACTGCTCTACTGACACCATTTACTGCCCTACTGACACCATTTACTGCTCTACCGACACCGTCCACTGCTCTACCGACACCGTCCACTGCTCTACCGACACCGTCCACTGCTCTACTTACACCATTTACTGCTCTATTGACACTGTACACTGCCCTACTGACACCATTTACTGCTCTACTGACACTGTCCACTGCCCTACTGACACTGTCCACTGCCCTACTGACACTGTCCACTGCCCTACTGGCACCGTCCACTGCCCTACTGGCACCGTCCACTGCCCTACTGACACTCTCCACTGCCCTATTTACACCATTTACTGCTCTACTGACACTATCCACTGCCCTACTGACACTGTCCACTGCCCTACTGACACCATTTACTGATCTACTGACACCGTCCACTGCCCTACTGACACCGTCCACTGCCCTACTGACACCGTCCACTGCCCTACTGACACCGTCCTCTGCCCTACTGACACTGTCCACTGCCCTACTGACACCATTTACTGCCCTACTGACACCGTCCACTGCCCTACTGACACCGTCCACTGCCCTACTGACACCGTCCACTGCCCTACTGACACCGTCCTCTGCCCTACTGACACCGTCCTCTGCCCTACTGACACCGTCCCCTGCCCTACTGACACCATCCACTGCCCTACTGACACCGTCCACTACTCTACTGGCTGACAGTGTCCACTTTTAAGGTAGGCTATTTTCACTGACATTTCTTTTATTAATCGAATCATATTTTATGGGTACACTAAATGCTTTTGTTTTATTTAATCATGCCCCTTTAAGTCCCCCCCCTGTTAATGCAATTTGGCTATAGCAACTGTTCACTGTAACACACTTCATTACTACTCTTTTTAGGTAACCCAAGGTATTTTACAATCCTATAGCGTGTACTGCAAAAAAATTGCCATGCGCTGTGAAAATGTTCGGGTTTGGCTTGAAGAAAAGGTGGCAACTCTATACGTATGACGTGTTTGTTATTTTTATTTTTTTAAATAGTTCTAAATAACTAGTTCTAGTGTTTCTAAATGGAAATTCCACAGTTTTCTGTGAGCAGGCACTTTTTTTGTTATTGTAGATGAGACTTGAGAGGCCTATTTGCATGGAGCTAGTTCATCTCACATACAGCTAGGGTTGCCACCTGTCCGGTTTTGACCCGGACAGTACGGGTTTAGGAGGCTGTGCCCGGGTTTCCCTCTGCCTCACACCCGGACAGCTGACAGGGGTACCATGGGGCCTCCTTTTACGAGCCCCAGCACACAGGGGTACTGGACAGCAGGGGCATCGGAGCGGCGGGCGGGGGGAGCAATTACAGAACAATCAAAACATATGGGAGAGAGAGGCGACAGACAGCTGCTGGTGCGGAAGGTTTTAATAAAATAAATGCTTAAAAGCAAACAATCCACTCACTCTCCATGTCAGAGCTGTATATGTCAATGTCAGTCTGTGAAGTTGG
This sequence comes from Lithobates pipiens, assembly GCF_037356315.1. Lineage (NCBI taxonomy): Eukaryota > Metazoa > Chordata > Amphibia > Anura > Ranidae > Lithobates > Lithobates pipiens. Next base: position 524,565,108 of record NW_027507764.1, read on the forward strand.
ACGTCCCATCCCCCCCTCCGATCTGCTCTTATCACTGAATCGCTGGAGGAAGCCGAGGATACAGAGCTGCGGGGAGACTGCAGTGAGCTGCCAGCCTGGGATGCTGTGACCAATCGGAGCATTCCAGAGGCTTAACCACGCCTCCATCATCAGAGGCTGACAGTTCACATGAGTTCACATGAGTTTCCCGATTCAGTGATAAGAGCAGCGTGGAGCGGAGGGGAGGATGGGACAGCCAACTTCACAGACTGACATATACAGCTCTGACATGGAGAGTGAGTGGATTGCTTTTAAGCATTTATTTTATTAAAAACTTCTGCACCAGCAGCTGCCTGTCGCCTCTCTCTCCCTTATGTTTTGACCCTTCTGTGTTTGCCACCCCCTCTGTAACTGCCCCCCCTCCTCTGTAATTTCCCCTCTCCTCTGTATTTGCACCCCTTTCATCTGTAATTGTCCCTCATTTCTCTGTAATTGCACCCCTCCTCTGTATTTGCACGGGCCCCTCCTGTCACACCGCACCCCCTCCTGTCACTCTGCACCCCCTCCTGTAACTCTGCACCCCCTCCTGTCACACTCTGCACCCCCTCCTGTCACACGCACCCCCTCCTGTTACACTCTGCACCCCATCCTGTCACATCGCACCCCCTCCTGTCACACTCTGCACCACCTCCTGTCACACCGCATCCCCTCCTGTCACACCGCATCCCCTCCTGTCACACCGCATCCCCTCCTGTCACACCGCAGCACCACCTCCTGTCACACCGCAGCACCACCTCCTGTCACACCGCACCCCCTCTTGTCACACCGCACCGCACTGCCCTACTGACACCATTTACTGCTCTACTGACACTGTCAACTGCTCTACTGACACAATTTACTACCCTACTGACACAATTTAGTGCCCTACTGACACTGTCCACTGCCCTACTGACACTGTCCACTGCCCTACTGACACCATTTACTGCTTTACTGACACTGTCCACTGCCCTACTGACACCATTTACTGCTCTACTGACACTGTCCACTGCCCTACTGATACCATTTACTGCTCTACTGACACTGTCCACTGCCCTACTGACACCATTTACTGCCCTACTGACACAATTTACTGCTCTACTGACACTGTACACTGCCCTACTGACACTGTCCACTGCTCTACTGACACCATTTACTGCCCTACTGACACCATTTACTGCCATACTGACACCATTTACTGCTCTACTGACACTGTCCACTGATCTACTGACACAATTTACTACCCTACTGACACCATATACTGCTCTACTGACACTGTCCACTGATCTACTGACACAATTTACTGCCCTAATGACACCATGTACTGCCCTAATGACACCATGTACTGCCCTACTGACACTGTCCACTGCCCTACTGACACTGTCCACTGCCCTACTGACACTGTACACTGTCCTACTGACACTGTACACTGTCCTACTGACACCATTTACTGCTCTACTGACACCATTTACTGCCCTACTGACACTGTCCACTGCCCTGCTGGCTGACAGTGTCCAATTTTAAGGTAGGCTATTGTCACTGACATTTCTTTTATTAATCGAATCATATTTTATGGGTACACTAAATGCTTTTGTTTTATTTAATCATGCCCATTTAAGTCCCTCCACTGTTAATGCAATTTGGCTATAGCAACTGTTCTGTGTAGCACACTTCATTACTACTCTTTTTGGGTAACCCAAGGTATTTTACAATCCTATAGCGTGTACTACAAAAAAATTGCCGTGCGCCGTGAAAATGTTCGGGTTTGGCTTGAAGAAAAGGTGGCAACCCTACATACAGCAGCCATATGCCAAGAAAAAAAAATAGAAAGCTTGTACTTTTCTTTAATAAACTCAAAACTTAGTGCATAAATGTCATCAGCTTGTAGATATATAACAATGAGAACAAAGACAATCTATAGTGCATTACATATAGAGCCTGTGATGAATGCATTGTTGCCTGAGCCTTATTGAACATTGAGCATTGAACCTCCTCCTCTGTTGCCTATTGGAGGGTTCTGGGTGTCACCTAAGCCTATCAAGCCACCTGCTTTATAAAGAGTTTGCTTTACTGCCAGTGTGCTGTGATTGTGAAGTTTTCCCTGCAGCTGCCAGCCACCAAACAGTAAGTGCATGTTTAAGTGATGAATATATGCAAGCAATCAGTGGTTACATGTGTGTGTGTGTGTGCGCGCTTTATTGCTTGCACAAGGTGGGGAGTAGATATGTGAACCTATATCCCCCCCCCTTTTTTTTTTTTTTTGTGGTGATGTCTTTTTGTGGAAAAACAAATGCACCCATATAAACAAAGGGAAAACTGATTGTGTGAGTGTCCTCCTAAAAATCAACTCTCCTCTTCCCCATTTGGATCAGCAAAGCATTGCAACTGTGATCAGATTCAATGTTCTGGCTTGTGCAGATTATTCCTGCAGGTCTGTACAGGTGTATGGGCCTTTTAGTTGCAGAGCTGGTGGAAGTGCGGTGATGTCTTTACACTTGTCATCCAAAAAAAGTCTTTCTGTTGTGGATATGCATTGCTGTGCCAAATTCAAATCCTGGCAGGAGCCAGTAGAGAGAAGTATTTGTTAAAAGGAGGGGGGACATTTGGCGATGGAGAGCCGCATAGTGACCAAGTTTTTGTTACACCTTTAAAAAAATATATATGCTTGCCATAAAGACAGCCTTGCCTTTTTTTTAATGACGGTGGAACAGTTAAGTGGGAAAATTCAAGTTTCTCTCCGGAAGGCCTTTAGTGGAAAATGGGCTCTGTGTCTTTTCTGCACTAAGCTTCTTGCTGTCCCGTTTCACACTAAGGCACCTGAAAACTGCTTCTTATTCATTTCAATGGATGCTTTTACACTGGGGCGGTGCACAGGGGGGAAAAAAGTCCTGCAAGCAGCACCTTTGGCGCACTTAAAGGCCCTCAAAGAGCCCCTCCCCATTGCACTTCAAACAAACACAAAATGTTTTAAAAGCGCTGCAACAATTATTTATTTATTTTTTTTGGACAGGTTGAGTGCTTCAATGTGAAAGGGGTCTTCTTGGTGAGTCTCCAAAGATTGTACATCCAGCCAAGCTTGAGCATTTCAATGTACAATCAATGGCTTGGCATTGTAATACAATAACTCTAATGAACATGTGTTGTATGGCTGAAGATGCCAACCCTGGAAGGAAATGGGGTGAAGATAATAGTGCCACTGGTGCCTGTGTATGTTGATTTTAAAAGCCCAAACTTCAGGAATGATCTATATTTAAAACTTACATTGGTCTAGCTTGGTGCAGTGTAGGTATACATCTCATACCTGAGTGTAAGCAGCAAATCACTGTAGCATTAGGGCACTTTCACACTGAGCAGCGCCGGGTGTCCGCTGTAAAGCGCCACTATTTTTTTTGCCGCTTTTAACCCTCGCTAGTGGCTGAAAAAGGGTTCAAAGCAGTGCTTTGCTGGCGCTGTCCATTGATTTTAATGGGCAAGAGTGCTTTAAAGCGCCTCATAGATGCTGCCTGAAGGACTTATTTGAGTGTCCTGCCAGTCCACCGCTCCAGTGTGAAAGCACTCCGGCTTTCACACTGGAGTGAAAGGAGAGGCGCTATTTATAGCGCTATAGAGCTTGCGAAAGTGCTCTTACTATAGTGACTGCCACAATCTTCAGCTGGGCACCCCACTGCATCCAGGGGGTCTTCACTCACAGAACCCCCCCCCCCTTAAAAAAAAAAAAAAAACTGTATGAAAAAGCTTTCTTTGATTAGACAGGAGGGGCAGTCTCATCACTATCTCCTCCTCCTCCTCCAATTGGAGAATGGGGTTCGTGTGTGTGTGTGTGTGTGTTTTTTTGTTTCTCAAATCGCCGTTCAGGGCAACCCTGGAGAGAGCGCAGTTCTGCCCCTTTTTTTTTTTTTTCAGGAAACCCTTGCAGACCTTTAAATCCCTCCTTCCACCATGGCTTCAGTTATTGTTTGTTCCGCCATGGTGGAAGCACTTGTGGGAACCATAGGGCTGCGTTCTCTCCAGGGTGGAGTTGAAAGACCTTACCTCGGTGAGGTGCTGTGTAACAGCGTACGACCATCCCAGCTCCCTCCCGGTACGATCGAAGGGCGCTTCGGAGCCCCCAGCCTTTTCCAGCTCAGGGAGCAGTGGCCGACAGGAGGTCGAGGCGTCTGGTGTCTTCTCAAGGATGCAATGGACAAAAGGGCAGCACCCCTCTTGAAAAAGGCGTGAGATTCCGTGTCGGCTAGCCTCAAACCAGCTATGGCATCCACAGTTAGGGAGGATCTTCTGGAGTCTTTTCCGTTTTATTTTGAAGGCTGTAAAGTACATGGCCGACGCTTCAGCCAAGTCTGATAAGATGGCAGCCAGGTCTTCGGCCCTAGTAAATTCTGCTAGATGGGCTGTCTGGTTAAAAACTTGGTCGGGCGATACAGCCTTCAAAATTAGGCTGTGTGGCTTATCCTTCTCGGGATCTCCTTTTCGGTCCAGATCCAGAAACCATTCTGGATAGAACAGCGGACAAAGGCTTTCCCTGCCAAAAAGCGGGCAGCTAGGAAAAATTTTCGTGCTTTTCAGCAGCCCTGAAAGGGTAGGGAGGACAGCAAAAGCCGTTGGGTCCCCCAAAAGGATAAGGGTAGAGGGGTTCTTTTTAGATCCCCTGCTGATCCCCCCCCCCCCCCCACCAAAAACCAAATGACAGTCCAGTTCCAGTAGGAGGGAGGTTGTCTGCCTTCCTCCTGAAGTGGAGCAAAACCTCTTCGAGCCAGTTTGTGAGGAAAATTATTGCTCAGGGTTACAGTTTGGAGTTCCTGGAGCCCCCTCCAAACAGGTTTTACGTTACGGCCCTCCCAAAGGACCTGGACAAAGCCTCCAACGACCATCTGATCCAGCAGGAGGTAGTGGTCCAGGTCCCGAAACATCAGGAGGGCAAGGTTTTTATTCACACATTTTCCTGGTGAAAAAACCCTCAGGAAAGCATTGATTGATTCTAAACCTAAAGGTCTTTGAACAGGTCAATCTGCTACAAACATTTTCGCATGGACACAGTCCAGTCAATAACAAAGCTGTTAGTCCCAAACCTATCTACATGTCCCGATTGCTCAGGCCTCCCTTTTCGGTTGGTAGCCAACCTGGGGACATCGACCTGGCACCTTCAGTTCAGGGCCCTGCCTTTCGGGCTCTCGTCTTCCTCCAGGATCTTTACAAAGATCATGGTGGAAGCTCTGGAGCTGCTGAGGTTGAGAAGGATTCCTGTGATTCTGTATTTAGACAACCTGCGGGGGTGTTTTTTTTTTTTTTTTTTTTTTTTTAGATCTGAAAGTAGCTCATGTACACCTAAGACTTAGGATGGCTCCTCAACTTGGAGAAGTCGAACCTAGATCTAAGTCAGGAAGTGACCTTTCTGGGCTATATAAGCCATTCTGTCCTCCAGAAGGTCTTCTTACCGTTGGCAAAAGTCCAGATGGTGTTAAAGCAAATTCAAACGAATTATGTAGTTTCAGTCCACTCAGCCATGGCAGTGTTGGGGCTTCTCACGGCCTCGATCCCAGCGGTACAGTGGGCCAGGTTCAACTCCAGACCACTTCAGTTGTGTATCTTACAAACTTGGTCTCATCAGGTTTCGTTGGAGAAAGAGATCAGGCTTGCCTCAAAGGTAAGACGAGCTCTGTGGAGGGATTCAGCCAATCTAACAAGAGGCCTCCCTTGGGTGTTTCCGGTAGACAAACATCTAACAACGGATGCGAGTGCCTGGGGTTGAGGCGCCCATCTGGATGGACTAATGGCCCAGGGGATTTGGTCCAAGGCAGAGTCCCGGAGATTGGCAAACTCTGGGCCATTTTCCTAGCCCTCCTAGCTTTTCACCATACGGTGAAGGGACATGTCCAGATCCTTTTCAGACAATATGACTGCGGTAGCATATGTCCTGAAGCAGGGGGGAACCAGGAGCAAGGGTCTTATGGATCTAGCCAATCAACTTTTTCTGTCGGCAGATCACCTAAAGGGCTCCCAAAATCTGTTAACCCATCTGCTCAGCAGAAGACTGATAGAGGCAGAGTGGTGCTTGAATCAGGAGGTTTTTCTGATGGTTACCAGAAGGTGGGGGTTCCCTCAGATACTTATTTGCCAGTCAACAGAACACCAAGGTCCACAAGTTCTTTTCTCTTTACTGAGAGGACCAGGCCTTAGGGATAGATGCTCTAGCGCATCCATGGCACTACCACCTGTTATGCCCCCCCTTCCCTCTAATTCTGATGGTCTTAAAATTCAGGGAGGAGGGGGACCAGTTTGATCCTAATCATGCCGTTCTGGCCAAAAAGGCCTTGGTTTGCAACACTTCTAAACCTGGCCACAGAGCCTCCATGGAAACTATCATTCAGGGAGGGCCTTCTAACACAAGGATGAGTGGTTCATCCAGAGACAGACCGTCTACACCTAACTGCTTGGTTTCTGAGGAAGATCTTCTAAAGGTTTATCTGACAAGCTAGTAAAAACCCTACTCCCCCCAGCAGAAAAGATTTGACTAGGGCCATATGACCAGAAGGTATGGAAGAAATTGAATTCCTATTGTACCTCCAAAAGCTTTCAGGTGAAAAGTGTAATTTCAGTCCTTCGAATTTCTTCATGACGGAATGGAGAAAGGACTGGCAGCCAGCACCTTAAAAACTCAGGTGGCGGCTCTTTCCGCTTACTTCAAAAAGACTCTAGACTCTAGATTCTAGACTTTGGGCATTGGCACGAAATAGGCCAGTGCCCCTCAAGTTTTCCCAGTTGGGATTTATCTATTGTTTTGCAGGGTTTCATGGGGGTTCCGTTTGAACCCTTAACCACTTCGCGCCTGCGCTATAGCCAAAAGACGGCTGCAGTGCGGACACTATCTGCCAGGAGGCTGTCCCTGGATGTCCTCCCTTGAACTTCCCCTTGGCGCACATTGGAAGTTCTGTGCTGGCCGTGTCCCCTGGACACAGCCAGTCGCAGATCGCTGTAAACGGCCAATCACAGCGGCCATTTACAGCGTGATCGGTGTGCCCAATGAGAGATGATCTCCATATGTAAACATATGAGATCATCTCTCAGACTCAGAGCTGTTCTCCCTCCTCATGCAGACAGCATGTGAGAAGGGAGAGATGAACCGCTGCAGAGGTGTGTGTGAAGTCATTGTCCTGGTGCTCCAGGGCCTTCAAAAGTGTAATGGGTAGTCAACAAGTTAGATGTGTTCTAGTAACATAAAATTACACATGATGGCGCTCCCTGCATGTTGGGCCTCTCTAGGTCGCCAGGCTGTGGAAAAGTCCCACACGTGGTATCGTAATAGTCAGGAGGAGTAGCAGAATTGTATTTTGGGACATTATTACACATGCCACGTGAGAGAAATAACCTATTACAGTGACAATTTTGTGGAAAAAATTTAAATAAAATCTTAATTTTGCAAAGAATTGTGGGGAAAAAATGACAACTTTAAAAAGCTCACCATTCCTCTTACTAAATACTTTGGAATGCCTGCTTTCAAAAAAGGGGTCATTTGTGGGGTATTTGTACTTTCCTGGCTTGTTTATGTCACAAGAAATGAGGCCACCAGTACATCAGATGTGATCAATTTTGTGTGATTCCCACCACATCTTGTAGACTCTCTAACTTTCACAAAGACCAAATAATATACACTAATTTGGGTTATTTTTACCAAAGATATGTTGCAGTATAAATTGTGGCCAAAATTTATGAAGAAAAATTAAAATTTTGCTAATTATTATCACAGAAACAAAGAAAAATGTGTGTATTTTTATTTTTCAAAATTTTTTTTGTTTTTTTTTTCATTTATAGGGCAAAAAATAAACCCAGAGGTGATCAAATACCACCAAAAGAAAGCTCTATTTGTGGGGGGAAAAAAGTACAAAAAATTCATTTGGGTACAGTGTTGCATGACTGAGTAATTATCATTCAAAGTGTGAGAGCACTGAAAGCTGAAAATTGGTCTGGGCAGGAGGGGTGTTTAAGTGCCCAGTAGGCAAGTGGTTAAAAGATGCTTGTTTGAAAAATTTAGTTTTAAGACAATATTTTTGGTGGCCATTACGTCGGTAAGGCAAATCGGTGAACTTCAGGCCTTGGCAATTACGGAGCCTTTTCTCAAAATCTTTCCAGACTGGGTAGTTCTCCAAACAGACCCAGCGTTCCTACCCAAAGTCTCCTCAAACTTTCACCGCTCTCAACAAATAGTGTTGCCTACGTTCTCCACGGCTCCTGCTAATGCAGGTGAGGCAGCTTTGCATACCTTGGATGTAAGGCGGTGCCTTCTTCAATTCTTGTCGATTACTAAGAAAATTGAGTACTGTCCGTGATATTTTTTTTATTTGCACTAACATACAATTTTTCAGGACAAGCTTTCGGGGTATGTCCCCTTCTTCAAGGTCCAAGCAGTACTGATTTACAAATTTTTAAAGCAGAATGTAAAAACAAACCGAAAACAACAAAAAAAAAACACATACAAATCAATGGCAATAAAGATAACAGAAGAGTTAGTGAGCTAAGACAGAGGGGGAGCTATGGAATGGAGGGGGGGGGGGGGGTGCTAGTCACAGAAGGGGTTGTAAAACTTTAGTATAATGGGTAAGGAAACCTATATCTAAATTCAGGCCATTATTTTTTGTCAAAAAGAATTCATTCTTAGTTCAAAGGTTTTCTTTTCCTGGATAGTTCTGAAATTCCCTTTTTAAGAACTAAAACATTGAGGTCTTCTATAGTGTGGTCTGGTTGTGAGAAGTGATGTCCCACAGGTGTGCATAGACTGTCTTCTTTATGTTCCTTGATATGTCTGTGTAAATTCATCCTCGTTTGCAACTTCTGTCCGGTTTCACCAACATAAGATCCTTTGCTGCACCTTTTGCATTGGATGAGGTACACAACATTACTGGAGGTACAGTTGTAAGATCCCATGATATTGAAGGTCCCGTTTGTGTTTGTGTGTGTGTGTGACACTTTTGGATAGATTGATCTGGTTGCATAGTTTGCAGCACTTTTTATTGCAGGGTTTGCTTCCATTATTTGTGACTTCATAATCAGAGTGAAGTTTCCTGCTGATTAGTTTGTGTCTGAGGTTGGGTGGTTGTCTGAAAGCCAGTAATGGGGGTTGTTGGAATATTCCTTTCAGAGTGTCATCCTCTGTTATAATGGGTTGTAAATCTTTGATTATCTTTTTGATCCCTTCTAGTGCTGGGTTGTATGTGGTGACTAGAGGTACTCGGTTATTTTTTTTTTTTTTTCTCTTTGGGTTTTCAAGGCTGTGTTTACGCTGTTGATGGATTTTCTCTTTGTAACCTTTCTTGTGGAAGGAGTCTGCCAGTGTTCTGAAAAATTGTATGTTAGTGCAAAAAAAAAAAAGTATCACGGACAGTACTCAATTTTCTCTGTCACAATTGCACTAATACGGCTACAATCACATTAAGTATGTCAGTTACTAAGGAATTCAGAAAGTCAAATGCCCTCTTCGTAATCTCTTCAGGCCCTCATAAGGGAGAGAAAGCTTCTAAAAGCACTCTGGGTAGGTGGCTCAGAGGGGCAATTAGAGGCCTATGGAGCTAAAGGAGAAATGCCTCCCTCAGGGATCGTGGCTCATTCCACAAGAGCAATGGCATTGTCCTGGGCCAAAAGGGCTGGAGATGCACCTGATCAGATTTGCAAGGTGGCCACATGCTCAAGCTAGTCGACCTTTCTCCGACACTACAGGTTGGACTTGTTGTCCAGCTGCGGATCAGGCTTTCGGAAGGAAGGTGCTGCAGGCAGTAGTCCCACCCTAGGGTAAGCTTCTCGGTTGTCCTGAAAGGCGATTTGAGAACGACTCAGTTAGACTTAACGGTGATGGTATTTCTAAGAGCCTTTCAGGACAACCCTTAGTTTCCCTCCCTTCTTCTAGAATTGGTATAAGTATCTATCATGGTGGTTTGTGGTTTTTCTGTTCTTTGTTTTCCAGTATGCCGGAGGCCACAATAACTGAAGCCATGGTGGAAGAGGAGGGATTTAAGGGTCTACAAGTGTTTCCTGAAAAAAAAGGAGCGGAGCCGTGCTCTCTCCAGTGTTGTCCTGAAATGGTGACGTCATTTTTAAGAGCCTAAGTCTCTAAGGGTGTTTTTTTAACCAGCAGGTTAAATTGGGGGGTGGGGGGGGGGAGAATGACCCAATTTTCCCCATCTACACACTTTATGTGGATAGAGGAATCAGAGTGTAGGTTTCCCCAACATCAGAATAAACTGATCAGTGCTGCTAGCTTTAACTGATCGATAGTTGTTTCAATCTAGTTGTTGTATGGAAGTCTATTGGGACAACAGGCTTAGCCATACATGGCTCTGGTATCTTGTATAGAGTGATACTGAGGGGAACAAAAGGTTGCTATGGTCTGCTGCTAGCTTATTGTATTGCTTCCCCTCTGGGCCTCATAACTGTACTGGAATGTATAAGGAAGGCCAGCTAGCCCCCCCTCCTGGCAGAGACACCAGTGAGTATCTTGACTAGTGAGACACTGAGGTGAACAGAAAACATTCTGACTAAGAATGTTGTTCAAGAACACTGCTACTGTACTGCTACTTTGAAGCCATATTGTTTTACTGTGCCTGCAAAATTTTTTTTTTTTTTTCAGTGCCTGAATACATTATCATGTATTTCAATGTCAGAGGTAAGTAGAAGTTCTTTAACCCTTTCATGACTAAGCCTATTTTTGGCATTTGGTGTTTACAAGTTAAAATCCATATTTTTTGCTAGAAAATTACTTGGAACCCCCAAACATTATATATATTTTTTTAGCAGAGACTCTAGAGAATAAAACCGCGATTGTTGCAATATTTTATGTCACGCGGTATTTGCGCAGCGGTGTTTTAAATGCAACTTTTTGTGAAAAGGGACACTTTCATGAATTATAAAAAACAGTAAAATATCCCTTTTTTATTTATTTATTTTTTTTATTTTTTTCATAATGTGAAAGATAATGTTACGCTGAGTAAATAGATACCAAACATGTCACACTTTATAATTGCACGCACTTGTGGATTGACGACAAAGTACGGTACCTAAAAAATCTCAATAGGTGACGCTTTAAACATTTTTTACGGTTACCAGATTAGCGCTACAGAGGAGGTCTAGTGGTAGAATTATTGCTCTCGCTCTGATGATCGTGGCAATACCTCACCGTTTACATACGCGGGTGCGACTTCCGTATGCGTTTTTTTTGCTTCGCGGGGACGGCGGGCGCTTTAAAAAAAAAAAAATATTTTAAAATTACTAAATTTGTTAAAAAATTGTGATCACTTTTATTGCTGTCACAAGAAATGTAAACATCCCTTGTGACAGTAATAGGCGGTGACAGGTCTTTATGGAGGGATCTGGGGTCTAAAAGACCCTCCACCCCTCCTTTACACTTCAATGTATTCAGATCGCCGAAAACGGCGATTCTGAATACCGGATATTTTTTTTAAACCGGTGTCATTGGCAGCCGAGTAAACGGGAAGTGACGTCATGACGTCGCTTCCGTGTTTACTATGAGGAGACTGAAACGAAGCCGATTACAGCTTCGTTCCAGTTCCTCCCCAGCAGCCGGAGGCAGCGGAACGTGAATCGGTGCTCCCGCTCGATCGGGAACAGCGGCGGGAGGGGGGACGTCCCCTCCCGCTCCTCCGGCATAACAGCCGAGTGGCTTTTGGCCGCACCGGTTGTTATGGCTGGATAGCCAATCGCCTGCTGAAAAAAAAAAGGGTACCGGGATGATGCCTGCAGGTGCGGGCATCATCCCGGTATACCCCCCCCGGAAGCCGAGTACGCACATCTGCGTACGCTCGGCGGGAAGGGGTTAATGGAGCTGGTTCTCAAACAAAATCTCTCTCATCTCTTGTGTAGCTGTCCTGGAAGATGACTTGGGAAATGGCTTATTGCATCACAGAATTTGTTTTTGCCATGCTACTTCAACCTTAAAGGATAGGGTCACCTTTTTGTTGCATAGTAGGTGAGGTCGAAAAAAGACTCAAGTCCAATCTATGTGAGGACTGTCGGTAAAATTCCATTCTCTCACTGATCAGTCAACTCCGGTCATGTTGATTAGAAGACAGATTTATTACAAATGTGCCAGTACAAAGGGGTTATAGAACTCTTACAGCAAGGAGTTCCACAGCAGAATTGCACAGGGAATCTGTACACAGTTATTTTATAGCAGTATTTGGGAACTTGGCTAAGGCACACAAGCCAATTTTGGGAATGGATCATTAATACCAAAGTTTTCTGCTAATTCAGTTGATAAAGCTGTCAATCCTTCACGGGCTCTAGTCACAGTTCCTCCAGGAGCTGTATTGTTAGGAATAAAGGTGCAACACATACCGCCAAATATTTTAGACCCCTCCTCTTTCTGCTAGGACCATATCTAATGCCATCTAATTCTGCCATGCCATTAGAGAGGTAGGGGCTATTTGTTCTGCCAATCCCTTAACTGCATCCCTGGTGTAGTTTACAAACCTTTGTTGGTTATAGCGTGTAGATATATAGTTAATCCAGTCAACCTCCTTTTTTTTTTTTGTTTACTGTCGCCCACCAGAGAAGAGATTCAAATCCAGCTGCCACTTGGTTCCTAGCCTTAAACTCGCTCGGCACTCCATGCGGAACCCCAATCTTATCTATGTAGATCTGGGGGTCAAAAGACCATGCAGGAGAGATGTCCCTTCTGCTCCTCCAGTGACCCTTCTTCAAGGGGACTCTGACAGTAAGCGCAGAGGCATTGCCAGCTGTACCAGGGCCCAATCTCCTCGGAATTGGCTGTGATTCTCGCTCTAAGCCTCTTATCTCCACATAACCCAGACGTCCGCCCTCTGGGTGTCTCAACCCAGTCGTCACCCTCTCCCTTTACAATTTTGCTAATCCTGTCCATGCAGTCATCCAGTGAAGACCCCAAATCTGTGCCACTCTCATTCCCCGGAAGTGCAAAACAAGTAAAGTTGCCAGGGTATGCCATGACAGCAGGGGGTATCTGAGGTCTCTGAACCCAGGGAAACAACAAACTTAACGTGTGTGTGTCAGCTTTAGCATACACCCTAAACCATCTGGATCTGTATCCTTGTTTAAGGGAAAAGGCACTGTAGCCAGCTGGGGTCTGGCCCCTGCATAGACCAAGGAGTTAATCTATTCTTTAAATCTCCTGTTGCTGGATTCTCATATCCCAAATCCTGGGCTGCAGTTGTGCACCCGGTAGTTCCAGCCAGGTAGCGCAGGTATTTGTCTGCCAAGGTCAGCTTACTTGCTTCTACCTTATCTCCACAATCATTGATCAACCGGGGTCATCGGTTGATGTCACATGGTGACAGTCCCAGTATCCTCCGGGACTGTGACATCGTAAGGGGGCAGAGTCACCACATGACATTAACCAATGACCCCGCCCCTTGTCCCTATATAAGTCGCCACGCGTCCCTGGCATTGCGGCCGGAGAGAGCTTTGAGTCAACATCTCCAGGAGAAGAACGGAAGGTGGTGGCGACAGAAGACGGGGCCACCGCTAGTAAAAGAGCTGGAAGAAAAGACCCCCAAAGTCGGAAGAAGAGGGCGGCGACTAAGAAGAATGCCGGGCTCCTCCGCATATGGTCAGACCTTCTCGCACAAGGTCTAGTATTCCATCCTACCTTACGGATGCTAAATTTAACAGTTTGGCTATTGAAACCCACTTTCTAAAGGATCGTGGCTTAACGCCAGAAAACCGGCTTCCAGAATCCTTTACTATAGGGTCTGGAAGGCATATGTTTCTTGGTGTGGATCCAGGGGTTGGCACCCCCCCCCCCCCCTCCACCTCTAAATCCTTGATCTAAATTTGGTCTTATTGGCTTTGCAGAGTCAGCCTTTTGAGCCTTTGTGGGAAATTCCCTTGGCTCTTTTGACGAGAGAATTTTATTTTATTTTTTATTTTTTTGCCAGTATCAGAACTAGCGGCTCTATCTCGTGAAGAGCCATATTTGATCATGCATCAGTGTGGATGGACAATACCTCGTTGCTGTCAGAAGAATGAGCAAGGTACCAAGGTATATGCACTATCCATCTCTGAATGCCCAACACATCAAACCTTGAAGCAGATGGGCTACAGCAACAGAAGACCACACCAGGTAACACTCCTGTCAGCTAAGAACAGGAACCTGAGGCTACAATTCACACAGGCTCACTGAAATTGGACAATAGAAAGATTGGAAAAAACAATGCAGAGTCTCACTTTCAGATGGTAGGGTCAGAATGTGGCATAAAAATGAAGGCATAGATCCAGCCTGCCTTGTATCAACAAGTTAGGGCACACTTTTGGGCCCCTTAGTACCAATTGAGCATCATTTACATGCCACAGCCTACCTGAGCATTGTTGCTGACCATGCCCATCCTTTTTATGACTACAGTGTTCCCATCTTCTGATGGATGCTTCCAGCAGAATAATGCACCTTGTTGCTAAGCTCAAATCCTCTCAAACTGGTTTCTTGAACATGACAGTGGAGTTCGCTGTACTCCCAATGGCCTCCAGTCACTAAAGCGCAATCCAATAGAGTACCTTTTGGAATGTGGTGAAATGGTAGATTTGCATCATGGACGTTCAGCAGACAAATCTGCAGTAACTGCGTGATGCTATCGTGTCAATATGGCCCAAAATCTGAGAAATGTTTCCAATGCCTTGTTAAGGCAGTTCTGATGGCAAAAGGGGTCCAACCCAGTACTGGCAAGGTTTATATAATAAAGTGACCAGTATATTGTGCCTTACTCCTGCATGGTGTGTATTCCCAACTTGTATACAGACTAATAAAACTTGCGTTTGGCAGGGGGTTGTGTCCGGATATGAACAGAGGCGGACGTCTCAGTGAAGAGCTCCAAGAATCCTAGGCTCTCTCCTCGGCCATCCTTGTACACAATCAAAACTAGCCAGTCTACGTGTCTTTTTGTTCTCCCTTCACTAACTGCTGCAGCCGGTGTGATTTATTGTGAAGGATTTGGCCCGGGAACCAGCGATTTGCACACCCGAGGCCGCCGCCATCTTCTCAGCCTGTGCCTTATGGGTGCAAGCCTCTCCTGGACTGGTATTGAGGTAAGGGGCCCCTCTCTATTCAGTGTGCCCTCTCATATTCCTGGTGGTCCGTGGGGCCGCTGATGCCACACGTTGAGGCTGCAGTCTAGTGAGGCCACCAGCCCAGTGCTTTCCTATGCTGGTGGACGAGCAACGTGGCTGGCTTAGACTCGGGAGCGCGGACGCTGTCACTTCTGGCCACCTTGCCAGCACCCCATCCTCCTGCTAGAACAGCTGAACAGACAGGCAGAGGCTCTGTCCCTGTTCCCAGAGCGGCGGCCATCTTGGTCCTCCCGATGGCAGCTCTGGTGCTCACTCCCGGCCTTTCTGATCACCCTGGGGCCTGTTTCCTCCTCAGGCAGTGACCCAACTCCACAACTGGCCAGCCGCTGCCTGCCGTCCACACTGACTCTCTGCACAATAGAAAAAGGGAATGTGGCTGGAAGAACCTCCAATGTATATGGCACCTCATCCCTATTGGCTAAACAATTTTATATATGGAAGAAAAAGATGAGGAAAGGGATTATAGCGGTGCCAAGAACTACAGGGACACAATTATGTAAAAAAATTTAAAAAAAATTACACAATATTTTATTTGGATACACATTACAAAAACAACTAAAAGGACAATGACCCACAGACAAGGGTTGGTACAATTGGGTACTTGGCAGATAAATTACGATTTTGTTAAACAAGAAAACACAGGGGGCACATATCTTGTATAAGCACGTGATTTGAGATATCGGCTCCTACATGTTTCGCCAAACCATTGGCTTTTTCAGGGAAATGATATCTGCTTGCATTGGAAATGAGTAACAAACAGTGTGAAATTCGAATACATACTACTTCAATTTAAACAGAAAACATAAGTTTAATTTAAATATCAATTCAGAATGCATTGAACTTTTTTTTTTTTTTTTTTTTTCCCTTCAGCTAATTGACAACACAATTGCCTCTGCGGTTGCGCAAATTTCACATTTGGTCCCTGATTGTGCATGCACAATTGTCAGTTTGCTTTTTTGCAAAACTAGGTGAGCTTTTTGGTGATTTTTTTTTTTTTTTTTTTTTTTTTTTTTTTTTCTGTTACATTTTATAACTTAAAAAAAAAATAAGATGGCATAGTCGCCTTACGGAGATTTATAATCCCCTTCCTCATCGATTTGTTTGTTTTTCTTCCCTATATAAATTGTTTCTCCTGCACAATATTCTGGAGGACAAGTCACGGATCTGGCCTGGTGAGTAGCGGACATCTTGCTGCACCCAGACGCTCACCCGATCCTCCCCTGCACCTGCTCCAAGCCCCTGCCCACAGTGCAGGGCGACCATCCCCATCTGCAAACAAGCTGCGGTCCTAACCCCTGACTCCTGTCCCACATGTGGCGGCCATCTTGCGCCACCCAGCTGCAGTGCACACACTCAACTTTGGTTCCCCTGACCCCTTTACACCTAGCTCACTGCCACTAGAGCTGCCTGGCCGGACTGTCACCTGCAGCCTTCATATCAGTACTCCCCTATTTTCTGTGGCCACCTGAAAGGCATTGCATATAGCAGCCATCTTGCTACACCACAGCACTCGCTCCTGGCCCCCTGTCTCCGCTGTCCCTGACTCTTGCTCTACCCCAGCTCCAGAGTTTTCTTGCCTGACAAGGAGTCGTCCGATGCCTTCAAAGAAGCAACCCAAGGCTAAGCGACAGTCCAGCGCGCACGCTGCAACACCACCCACACCTTACTCCAGAAACTGCAGGCCTTGTTGGTGGATATGGAGGACAGCTCCCCTGCTGACATCCCTGCATCTTGGCAGCGAAGCAAAGCAGCAGGACATCTCTATTGTTACGGATTGATCATCTGGCAGAGGAGTGAAATCTTATCTGTAATGATCTGGACAAAATGTGGGGGCGCCTCTTGGAGTCCGAACACCGGATCTCAGGGGGAGGACCCCCCCCCCCACATATGTGGTAGAACGCGCTCAGTGTTCTGATGGGTCCATTCCTGGTATGTTTTCTAAACTGAGATCGTATACTCTCAGACCAGGAAGCACCCGAATCTGAAATTGGGTAATGCACATATCATGCTGTTCCCTGATTTTTCTCGAACTTTAGAAGAAATGGCTGACCTTCACTGGGATGCTCTAGTCACCTGCAAGTTCAGCATGAGGGTACTGTCAAATTTGTAACGGCTCCCCTAATATAAAGGGGGTTAACGCCGTTTACGATGTTCCCTCTCCGAGACACACATCCACTCGGTACCAATATCCACAGCTAAACGACCCTTTCCTATAGGAGCCGATCCCTCTGGCAAAAAGACGAGACGCACTCTGTCTCTGCTGTAGTAGGAATGACTTTATTAAAAACCAACATTGAACTTTATACACAATTCAAGGCACATGCTTTAACATGAACAAGAGCCCAGCTCCACCCACACATCCCAAGATGTCTGCTAGGCTTCAAACGATCCCACCCAATACACATCTTTTCACAAAGGGTTAGCAGCCAGTCTGTCTGGCACTTTACAATACACACAAGGACAGGCTTAAATGAACAATAGAAATGCAAAACAACTTAATTCCTCACAGCAATGACACTTAACCCCCACATACAGTATACAATGTATTATACCGCCTTGAATATGGCTATCACAGACCATATCGGGGGTTTCTTTTATTCACCCTGTGTCCAAAGTGACCCCACTGTCACAAAATATAATCATTTTTTTTTCACACTGGCTGGGGCGGATGCCTGGCTTACTGGGCTGTGTTTAAAGATGCATGTTCTACTCTACCATGTGGGCTTCAGGGGCAGCTGAGGTTCACCAGGGGGGGAAAAAAACAAAGAAAAAAACTCCCATGTTTATTGCAGGCCTAAGTACTGGCTTATCCTTCCATGTCTGAGAGATCCTACGTTAAGTGATCGATTTACACAGAGATAACTTCCTTGCTCCCTCCCTTTGGCTTGTCGTGGTGCCTAGGATGTAACTCTTCATCCCGGCTGGAATCACTCTGTGGCCTGCCTCTCCATCTCCTCTTCAGTCTATCATGAATGCTGCTGCCAGACCTTACCAACCGCTCAGTGTCTGCCAAGCCTCTCCTCCAATCCCTACACTGGCTCCCAATCACCCAGCGAATTAAATTCAAAATGCTAACCACAACATACAAAGCCATTCACAACTCTGCCCCGAGCTACATCACCAATCTTGTCTCCAAATATCACCCAAATAGTCCCCTCCGTTCTTCTCAAGACCTCCTACTCTCAAGCTTGCTCGTCTCCAGAACCTCTCCAATCCTCTGGAACTCGCTACCTACACTGGTCCGGCTATCCCCTACTCTGGCTACCTTCAGGCGATCCCTGAAAACTCATCTATTCAGGGAAGCCTATCATGTCCCAAACTAATCTCCTACTACTTCCATCAGCTCATTCCCGACAGTTATAACCTTTTTGTACCACCTGCCCCACCCTATTAGATTGTAAGCTCTTCTGAGCAGGGCCCTCTTAATCCTCTTGTATTTTATTGTATTGTCTCCTTTTTATATTGTAAATTGCTGGCGCTATATAAATCCTGAATAATAACTTGGTATAGCACGGCGTGTTATTGCTAATTTGCACCTGCTTGCCCCCTGGAGAACTTCCACAAGTTCATTGAACTGTTGCTGAGAAAAGTTTAAGGGGTTAAATTGTTTTCTGGGTATAAGCCCAATCTGATCGCTCCTAAGTTCCCAGGGATGCCATCAGATAAGGGCAGGGTTGACACCTTGCTGTCAACAAAGGTGTGTGTGTGTGTGTGTGTGTGGGGTGGTTTTTTTTTTTTTTTTTTTTTTTTTTTTTTTTTAGGCCTTCACTAGGAGTCAATCCATCTCCTCAATACTGGGACCTGTAGAGAACAAGCCGCTACCGTGACTGAGCTAATCTCTTCCTCCATCTAACAGAACTTACTAGACTAGATCTCTACCATGAGCAAAGATTTTTCGAACTGGGGAACCGGGACGGTTGCCTCCTG
The DNA here is from genome assembly GCF_037356315.1 of Lithobates pipiens. Lineage (NCBI taxonomy): Eukaryota > Metazoa > Chordata > Amphibia > Anura > Ranidae > Lithobates > Lithobates pipiens. The sequence goes on from NW_027507764.1 coordinate 524,584,146, forward strand.
GCAATGTTGGCACAACATGACCTGCCCCTGACAGTGATACCCAGCATAGTGTCTCCTTCGGGTGAATCGGTCTCTTCTCTCCCAGACACATTAGACGTATTTCGGCAATACTATAGCTCCCTTTACACCTCCGTGTTGCCCCCGGATTTCAGGCCACAAGACCTGGAGCCTTGGCTGAACCCCCTGGCACTCGGCTGGCTCTCAGATGCTGAGGGGGAAAACTTGGTGAGACCCATTCCCCCGGAGGAGGTTTTGAAGGCCATTGGCTCCTTTCCTGCCGGAAAATACCCAGGCCCAGATGTTCTCCCTATAGAGTTCTACAAAACCCACGGGGACCTGCTTGCCCCCAAACTGGCCCAGCTCTAGTCCAACTGTCTGACAGAGGGCGCCCTTCCCACCTCCCCATGATTCATGCACATATAATACTAATCCACAAAGCCCCGAAGGACCCCACATCCTGTCTATCGCCCTAATTAACAGACTTCAAAATTCTTACCAAACTGCTCACTATGAGACTGCAGCCCCTACTGCTGTCTGTGATGGAGACTGACCAAACTGGTTTTATGGCTAACAGAGCCTCTGATGTCAACCTGCGACTCTTATTTACCAACATACATAACGCCTTAATGAGGGTTCCTTAGACATAGAGAAGGCCTTCGACATTGTGGAATGGCCTTTTTTCTGTGGGAGGTCCTCCGTATGATGGGGTTCCCCTTGGTATTACATGGTTACAGATACTCTACAAGCACCCCACATCAGCTATCAAGTTTGGGGGGGGGGGGGTGTCTGTCACAGCCCTTCCCTCTGCCTAGAGGCACGCGCCAGGGCTGCCCTTTTTGCCATCACAATGGAACCGCTGGCGGAGGCCCTGCACAAGGGCCTGCGCGTTGGCTGGTTGGAGAAGAGGGCTGCCCTGTATGCGGATGACCTCCTTCTCTTCAGTGATGCAGCTCAAAGGGGCACTATAGATTCTGAATTTAATTATCCATTATCCACTGTCACAGGCCTCAAGGTTAACTGGTCAAAGTCTCTTTTGTTCCCTATAGACCCTGCAGCTCGTACCACCGCCCCCTCCGATATATCCCTATAGTGGGTTGAGAGCTTCAGGTACCTTGGGGTGGTGGTCTCAAGGCAGGCTTCAGATTTCTTGCTCCTGAATCTATCCCCAGTGGTTCAGGAGACATGTCTGAGACTGAAGGCATGGGAATCGCTACCCTTATTGCTAGGTCGGATAAATCTGATCAATGAAAATCCTACCCAAACTTACCAACTTACTTCGCCAATCTTCACAAAGTATTCCCAAATCCTTTTTCTCCTAAATATATTATATTTTATATATATCTATCTCTATATATCTCTATATATCTCTATATCTATAATCTCTCTCTCTTATTTATATTTTTATATATATATATATATATATATATATATATATATATATATATAGATCTTTTTTTTTTTGGGTAACTACACCTCTCCCATGCCTTCACTCTTAATTATTTAATCCCTAAACATCTGAGTACCCCAACATTTTATACACTACCTAAAACTCACAAAAATCTTGCTAAACCACCAGGGAGACCAATTGTTTCTGGCATTGGTTCCTTGACGGACACAGTAAATTTGTGGATAGTTTCCTATTTCCTCAAGTTTCAAGCTTGCCATCATATATTCACGACACATCGGGACTTCCCAGACATCTCGAGGGAATCCGAGTCGCAGCGGCTAGACAGTTCCTGATGGTGCAGGAGCACACTTCATGGCCCCTCTATGAGTTTATTTTACAACTTTCCAAAACGACTTTCAGGACAGCCACCCAAGAGAGATCATGGCTCCACCTCCCACAGGAAACTCCTCCATCAGAGCTTTTTAAGGGAAGTCTCCACGCAGCCTCAGTTTTTGTTTCCTCCAACCTGGAGGAACACCTCCGATGGGAGCCATGATCTCTGAGGTGGTCCTGGAGGTCATAGTTCTCTCACCTGAATTTTCTTTTTCAGGAGCTGGTCCTCCCGGTGTGGATGGTTACATGGGCTCTCTCTCCTACTTCCGTGCTCGGAGAGCCAGCACGTCTTGGTTTTCTGTCCCCTGGTCAGTGGCGGCCGCATCTATTTTTGAATCCTCCGCGTGCAGCACCCGCTGCATCGCGGGAGAGCCGTCGTTTGGCTCAGATGGCCAAGAGAGCTCGGCCGTGTCTGGGAGTGGAGGCGGGACTTCTGGCGGTGTTCCGCGTCATTTCCTGGCATTGGAACGCAGAAGGAGAGGGGAGGACCAACTGGCGCCTTATTTCTGGTCGGTGCAGCGGCGTTTCTGAATCCGGGACCAGCGGCGTTGGTTTATGTGCGATGGAAAGTGATACAGACAAGGGGGCAAGGAGCCAGCAAGGTGAAGGTAGGAGCGGTGCTCTGATGCTCTGGATCCTATGCTCCTGTGGGGGGGGGGGGGTTTACCCTTTCTTTTCCCCCGCACACCCCTCCCTCCCTTTCCAGGTGTTGCAATGGTGGAAGTTCTGGGGGTGTCGGCTTGCTAAGGGCACTGGGGAATGGTTGTTACTCCCTTAGCTGCACCTGGGTGGCTTTTTTTTTGGTCTTTGTTTGTTAGGCGAAGAGCTCTGCCCAACCTGTTAAGAGAAGATGTCCTGTCTGCAAGGAAAAACTTAGCAAAACCTGGGCCAAGACGCTTTGTGCAACTTGTATCGCAAGCCTAGTCAGGGAGGAGTCCCCGTCATTATGTGGTGACTTGGTATCGTCCATTAAGGATGAGCTTAAAGCTACCTTTCAGGTCTAAGCCCTTGTACACACGGTTGGACAATCCGACGGATTTTACCCACACGGTCGGACAAAGTTGTCTGGAAATCCGATCGTACATAACGTTATGACGGGACTACGTTAAGGCTAGTAGCCAATAGCTTTGGTCTAGGAATTTGATCTGAGCATGTGTGGCCCTTTGTCCAATCGGAATTCTCTACACACAATCGGACAAAGTCCGATCGGATCATGTTGTCGGAAAGTTTTATAGGCCAGCTCCTAAACTTTGTCCGTTGGAATATCCGGTTGCTCCCGCAAGTAATGTTGCCATATAATTACCTGTGGCAGCTCCACCCCCTCTAGCGGCATTCCTATTGGTTTATCCGGCCCATTTCATTCCTGCCAAACATTTAAAAAAAAATAAAAAGCACACACCACACATTCTGTAAGGGAAATATGTGAATCTGGCCTCACTGTTAGTCTCTGTGACATCCTGTGAAGCCAAGTCTTGGCTCTTGTACACGCGGTCGGACATTCTGACGACAAAATCCATTGGATTTTGTCCGACACTTGTGTTGCATACACACGGTCGGACAAAGTTGTCGGAAAATCTGATCGTTTGAGACGGGATGACGTTATTTCATTATGACGGGACTACATTCAGGCTAGTAGCCAATAGCTTTGGTCTAGAAATTTGATCTGAGCATGCGTGGCACTTTGTCCGATCGGAATTCTCTACACACAATTGGACCAAGTCCGATCGGATAATGGTGGCGGAAAGTTTTATAGCCCAACTCTAAAACTTTGTCCGTCAGATATTCTGACTGAAACAGTCCGATGGAGCCCACACAGTCAGATTATCCGACAGCACGGTCCGATCGGACATTATACGTCGGAATGTCTGACCATGTGTACAAGGGCTTAGAGGAGCCTGGAACATCAGGGGAGTCTAGAGCCCAGCAGTTTCCCCTGGAACCGGGAGGTTCTCAGTTGCAGATGGGGGAGGTTTGTCCCAGGATGCCTCACAGGATTCCTTTTTCACTAGTCCTAGAGGATTTGGACTCTGAGGAAGAAGACGCAGCTTCCAAATACAAGTTATCATTGGCAGAAGTGTGGGGGGGGGGGGGGCTCCTTAAAGTGATATACGCCACTTTGGGGATTGAAAAGGAGCTCTCCTTGCACGATTGAATGTATGCGGGCTTAGGAGATTCCAGATCTTGCACCTTCCTGGTGCATTCCCCGGTGTTTGACATGGTTAAAAGAGAATGGTTGGTTGGAGCCGGAGAAAAAAAAAAAAATATATATATATATATATATATCTATATATATATATCTCTATAATCTCTATTATATTATATCATATTATATTTATACATTTTTTTTTTTTCTTTCTTACCCAGGTCACACAGGAGAAGGTTTCCTTTTGAAGACAGCCCAGACCTAGTTTGGAACAAGGTTCCAAAGCTGGACTCGGCCTTTTTGCAGGTATCAAAATCAATGGATCTAGCTTTTGAGGATATGGGCACACTAAAGGAACCTATGTATAAGAAGATGGATTTGCTTCTGAAAAGGTCCTGGCAGTCGGTGATGATGAATTTTGAAGCCAGCCATGGCAACAACCTGTGTGGCAAGAAATCTGGACCATTGGGTTAACCAATTAAAATCTCATATTGTGCTGATTCTCCTAAAACAGGAGATCCTGGATTCCTTTGCTACTCTGTCTGTTGCTGATGCCTCGGCGGAGTCTGTCCGCATGTCGGCCAGGTCAGCCACCCTGACCAATTCGGTTAGAAGGGCTTTGTGCCTGAAGACCTGGCCAGGGGATGCAGCCTCGAAAAATAGGTTATGCGACATATCCTTTTTTTCGGGGGATTTATTGTTTGGTTCAGAGTTAGACTAAATTTTGGACCGAATGGCGGATAGGAAGAAATCCTTTCCCATAAAGAAAAAGCCGGCACAGGCACATAAATGGTTTTTTTTTCGGGGGCCTAGTGGACAGGCTGAGGATAGGACACAAAACGGGAGGAAGTCTTGGGTGCAGAAGCCCAAGGCTAAAGGGGAGTCCTCCTCAATCATCCTGCATCCACCACCAAGCCGCAATGACTCTCTAGTCAGAGTAGGGGGGAGACATTCAGGAGTTTCTCTCTCAGTGGGAGGCCATTACTTAGAATCAATTTGTTTTGAGGATGGTTTCCCAGGGTTACAGGCTCGAGTTTATAAAGTTTCCCCCTCAAAGGTTCCTGGTCACCAATGTTCCCAGGGACCCAGTCAAGACCCTTGCTATGAAGTCCTTAATTCAGGATCTGATGATTTAAGGGGTCGTTTGGCCGGTCCCAGCAGAGGAACTAGGCCAAGGTTTTTACTCCCATGTGTTCCTGGTCAGGAAACCTTCGGGAAAGTTCCGTCTAATTTTGAACCTCAAGGGTCTAAACACGTCGGTGCGGTATGAGAGGTTTTCGGATGGATTCTATTTTTTTCAGTAAGAAACCTCCTGAGCCCGGGATGCTATATGGCATCCATAGATTTACAAGATGCGTATCTGCATGTCCTGATTTGGAGCGGGTCTCAGATATTTTGGGTTGGCACTAAAGGAAGGGGGCAGGATCATTCATCTTCAGTTCAGGGCCCTTCCTTTTTGGTCTGTCGTCATCCCCGAGGGTGTTCACCAAAATTATGGCAGAAGCATTAGCTCCCCTTCGCCTGGAGGGAATCTCGGTGATCCCCTATCTGGACGATTTGTTGTTTTTCGCCCAGACCAGGGAGGGGTTGCAGAGGGATCTTGACAGTGCTTGCGTTCACCTAAGGGAGTAGGGTTGGATCATAAACCTTCAGAAGTCAAATTTGGTGCCCGCTCAGGAAGTGACATTCCTGGGGTATCCAATCCGTTCCATAGACCAAAAGATCTTCCTGCCAGAAGAAAAGGAGAAACTGGTTCAGAGGGTAGCTCCTTTACAATGCAATCGGCCCCGGCCCATCAGGAAGTTTGTCGGTACTGGGGACATTGACTTCCTCCATTCCGGTGGTCCAATGGGCAAGGCACCACTTCAGGCCTTCCTTCTAGAGGTCTGGGACCATCAACAGCTCTCTAGACAATCTGGTGAGGGTCCCCGCCTCGGTAAGAAGTCTGTGGTGGTGAAGAAACCTAGAAATGCTTTCGGAAGGCCTGTTGTGGTGCTTCCCGGTCCAGGTGCAGCTGACAACCAACGCCAGTGGTTGGGGGGGGGGGGGGCGCGGCGGCCCCATGTGGACACCCAGTGGGTCCAGGGCGCATGGTCCATAGAGGCGCAGAGATCCTCAAATTGAAGGGCACTGAAGGCAGTAGAGAAGGCAATGTTTGCCTTCGCAGACGTGGAAGAAGCAGCACGTCCAGATCCTGTCACACAATGCTACGGTTGTGGCATACGTGAACAAACGGAGGAACCAGAAGCAGGGCGCTTCAGGTTCTAGCAAAAGGCATCCTGGACTGGGCAGAGCGTTTTATTCGATCCTTGCCAGCGATCCACCTAAAAGGGTCCCTGAATGAAAAGGCAGACTGCTTCTAAGACCTGGTTCCTGCTGAGGAAGAGTGGCAGTTGAATCCGGAAGTCTTCAGACTGATCGGGGAGAGATGGGGGTCAGCCAGAAGTAGATCTCTTTGCCACTTAGGAAAATGCCCAGGTCCCTCTATTTTTCTCACTGAACAGGCACGAGAGGTCATTGGGAGTGGATGCCTTAGCACACAGCTGGAATTTTCGTCTATGCTATGCCTTTCCCCCGTTTCAGTTGATTCCTTGGGTGTTAGGAAAAATCAGAGAAGAGGAAGTAGGGGTAATTCTGATCACCCATGGGCGTCCGCAAATACGGGCAAGGTGGGGCAGTTGCCCCCCCGGGAATCATTAGGTGTTGTTGGCTACTTGGCTGTGTCACCTGGCTGTGTTGTGTTTAATGTCCGCCGCGCCCGAGCTGCAATCGCGGCCGCCACTGACTTTTTTCCTACATCTGTCACGGTTTCTCTGCTGGCTGCTCCCTGCTGTTTTCACTGTCGAGTGTACACTGCTCCGCAGGGCAGCCTTTCCTCCTCTTCATTGATTGACTGCCTGTGTAGTGTAGGTGTGTCACTCTCACTCACATCGTGTTGTGGATCCGCCCACTCAAGCTGCAGACGAGCCGAGTGATATGCTGGCCAGACACTGGCATTCTGTGAGCCGCCCAGCCCAGTTATATTCTGCTACCTGCTGTGCCTGTGCATGCCTAGGCAACAAGAACAGCAAGAAACCACAGGTAACATCAGTTAGCATGATCCCAGTGCTCTCCACTCTCCCAGTGCTCTCCTCCACCACACTCTCCCGCCTGCTCTCCCCATCCTTCTCTAGCCACCATCCCAGTGCTCTCCACTCCTCCCAGTGCTACCCCCCCCCCCGTTCTCCCCACCACAGTGATGTGCTCTCACCCCCCCCCCCAGTGCTCTCCACTCCCTCCAGTACTCTCCCCCTTGTTCTCCCCCCAGTTCTCTCCCCCCTGTTTCTCCCCCCCCCCAGTGCTCTTCAGCTCTCCCATCACTCTCCAGCCCCCCCAGTGCTCTCTAGCCTCCGTGCTCTCCACCCCTGTTCTTTTTGGCTCCCCCCAGCACTCTATGCTCTCCACCCCTGTTTTTCTGCCCCCCCCCCCCAGTGCTCTTCACCACCCCACACTCTTAGCCCCCCCAGTGCTCTCAGCCAACTGTGCTCTCTACCCCTGTTCTTATTGGCCCACCCAGTGCTCTCAAGTTCCCCAACCCCCCCCCCCCCAGCGCTCTCCGCTCCCCACCCCTGTGATCTCCACTCCCCCTCGCTCTTTGCCCCCACCCATGTGTTCTCCAACCCTGCTAGTACCCTTTGCTCCCCCTTCTCTCCAACTCCTACCCAGTGCTCTCCACTTCCCCAGGACCAGAGGGCAGGCTGACTGGGGCCGGAAAATGAGGACGGCTGAAGGTGCTGGTGGCCAGGGACCACTTCATCTCACAGCAAACAGATCCTCTGGAAGGAGCACCCTCCCCATCCAAAACGAGAACAGACCCTGCCTGCTGCTGGCCGTCATGGATATCCTGCTGGCATGCAAGCTACCATACCGAGCATCAACACACCTTCCCACAGACAGGGACTGCAGACTGGGACATGGGGCACAGGAGGGGCTGCATTTGGTGGACACAGTGAGGCTGCATTTGGTGGACACAGTGAGGCTGCATTTGGTGGACACAGTGAGGCTGCATTGAACTCTTGCATCAAGTCTGCAGTCTCTGACCATCTCCTGTAGCATGTCTGCAGTCTCTGAGGGAGTCTAGAGAGGAGTCAAGAGTGGGAACACCGCCGGGATGGGGTTCATGGGAGAAGTCAGACTTGTGTGGACTGTGCACAGGAGACTATAGGATAAAACCAGAGCCACCAAGCTGGAGCCAACTGACTGAGCCCTGCACAGTGCACCTGAGAGGAGGTCGGTGAAAGCACCGCCAGGCCAGTCGGGGGTCACTGATGTAAGGGGGGAGTGAATACGATAATGTAAGGGGCACTGATATAAAGGGTTTCCTCCTTATATTAATAACCCACCCCCCTTTACCTTAGAGTATTCTTTCTGCAGAAGGTGCCCCCCACGTTCTGAGTTTCTGGGGTCCTCCTTGATGATTGATCACTTACCACTATTAACTGGAATTTGTATGTATGTCCGTCCCTACGTGATTTAATATCTATATCTAATACTCTCTCCATCAAATGTGCTTTAAAATGTATGGGGTTTTCCCTTTCATGAACAAGAAAATAATGACGTTATGCTGTTGGGCTGGTATAATAATGTTGTGAGGCTGGTATGAAATGTTTTCCAGGGCTGGTTTTTGAAAGCATGGGCATCCGCAAGGTTACTCAGGTGGCTGCGTACCATGCCCATATAGCCTAGAGAATGTACATCTTTTTACATTGCAATACATCTGTTGCCATATTTTTATCTTGATGAAAACAGCCTATACAGTGACAGTATGAGATCAAAATATGGCCACAACAGATGTATTGCAATGTAAAAAGATGTACATTCTCTAGGCTATGTGGGCATGGAACACAGCCGCCAGAGTAACTTCCAATACAAAGTGAAGATGAATTATCTGTTATAACACATATGTATTACCAGTGGAAAGATTTTCATGAGATTGTCGAAAAGGGGCGGAGCATGAGTGGCCTTAAAATGGTGCCCCCCCCTGGAAAAAGTTCTGCGGACGCCCATGTGATCACCCCCTTTTGGCCCAAACGACCATGGTTCTCGGCCCTCCTACAGATGCAGCAAAGACCATTCTGGCATCTCCCTCTAAGATGGGATCTCCTCCGGCAGGGCCCTCTCGGCCATCAAGACCTAGCAAAGTTAAGGCTTACAGCTTGGTTTCTGAGGAGCAGCTCTTGAAGGGTTTCTCAGATAGGTTGATTGCTACCTTGTTGTCCAATAGGAGGAAAGTCACCAGGGCAATATATTTCAAATACTGGAAAGTGTTTTAACTCCTGGTGCAGGACTTCAGCTAGATCACGAGACAAATTGCTTTGGTTCTGGAATTCCTACAGGAAGGAGCAGATAATTTAGCAGTCAGCACTCTAAAGGTACAGGTAGCCGCTCTAGGGGTCTTTTGGGAAAAACCTTTGGCATCAGACCCTCTAGTAGTCAGATTCTTTAGAGCTCTTTCTTGCACTAGGCCTGTCGTATCTAAAAACTGCCTGGGCTGGGACCTGTCTACTGTCCTACAGGCCCTGACCAGGAGTCCATTTGAACCTCTTTTCAGCTTCCCTGAGATGGATTACGCTGAACCCCCCCCCTTTTTTTTTTTTTTTTTTTTTTTTTTTTTTTGAGTAGCCATTATTTCAGCTCGCAGGGTCAGTGAGTTGCGGGCATTATCATTCAGGGAGCTGTTCTGAGTTTGTTTTTGTTTTTCCGGACAGGTTAGTCCTTGAAACAGACCCTAATTTTTTGCCCAAAGTGGCATCATTTCAAAATCGTTCTCAGGAGATAATTCTCCCTACAGTCTGCTCTGATTCTTCGGGTAAGAAAGAGGATTTCCATACCTTGGATATTAAGAGGGCAGTTCTAAGTTATTTAGAAGCCACTAAAGACTTTAGACGGATGCTCTTTATTTCTTTTTCCGGTACTAAGAAAGGAAAGCAGGCGTCCAAAGGACCATAGCCAGATGGCTGAGAATGGCAATTTCGGAAGCACATTCCTGTACTGGTCAGAGGAGCCCAGTGAACGTCCGGGCTCATTCAACAAGGGCTACAGCGGTGAGTTGGGCAGAGAAGGCTGGTGCCACCCCCGAATAGATATGTCAGGCTGCTACCTGGTCAAGTCTAACGACATTTGCCTGCCATTATGGACAATCTTTTATCGGCTGGGGATCAGGCTTTTGGAAGGAAAGTCTTACCCGCCCTGAATGGAGTAAGTCTCGGTAATCCTCTCGGGTGGCTGTCCTGAAAGTAGTTTTGGAAAATTCAAGTTAGACTTACCGGTAACTTGTTTTCCAGTAGACTTTCAGGACAGCAATAATCCGCCCTGTGGTGTATGTGATTGGCTGTAATACTATGATATAACTGTCACTTATGTGTTGCAGCAGGGGTTGGAGCATCTCTACAAACTGAGGCTGCATGGAGACTTCCCTTAAAAAGCGCTGCTGGAGGTGTTTCCTGTGGGAGGTGGAGCCATGATCTCGCTCGGGTGGCTGTCCTGAAAGTCTACTGGAAAACAAGTTACCGGTAAGTCTAACTTGAATTTTCATACTTGCTCGCAATATTTTTGTGTTTGGGGATCTGCAAACCCAAGGCATTGCCATGGGCGCATCATGTGCGCCATGTTACGCTAATTTGTTTCTTGGTGCATGAAAGAGAGTGAAAATTATATATAATTATAATTTTTTATTTAATGACCGGTACTCTCCCCATTTTAGTGTCTATACTCTGTTGGTTCAGATTTATCGATGACTGACTTTTGATCTGGACTGGGTCTATGAATTTATTAAATCAATTCATTGATGCCATCAATCATAATTCCATGAATCTGCATTTTACCATTATATTCGATCAAACGCAGATTCCCTTCTTGGACATATTGATTGTTTAAAAACCTGGATGGCACCCTAGAAACTAATCTTTACCAAAAATCAACAGCAGGTAATGCGTTGTTGCATGCTTCAAGTGCCCATCCAATACATCTTGTCCGCAGTATCCCTTATGCACAGTACTTGCGACTGCTCGAACTGTGCACAAGAGGAGGATTTCTATACACAATCAGCCACTTTATGCGACCGATTGCTTTTGAAAGGTTATACTAAAACCACCCTGCGTAGGGCTTTCAATAAAGCCCTAGCCCGTACAAGAATGTCTCTACTTTCTCCCTCCCCACGGCATCCAGCACCAATACTGTTAAAATTATTACCCAATATTCAGCACGCCACAGCCAACTTGGGAATATACTTTCGAAGCATTGGCGCGTTCTTACCGGCCATCATATACTTAATCAGTAGTACACCTGAATTGGTTTTCCGTAGGGCGAAATCCCTAAGGGATCGTCTAACAAGCAGTCACTATTGTCCCGACGCAGGTGGCACATTGAATCACAGGGGTACCTTCCCCTGTGGTCAATGCCCCTGGATCATGACCGACAGTTTGTTTTTGAGCTCCCAAATGGAGAGCAGCACACCCCTCATACTTTGGCCCATTGTGGCACCACTGGTATTGTATACTTGATGGTATGCATTTGCAGAGCTTTTTATGTTGGCAAAACGGTTATGGAGTTCAGAGTTGGAGATCATGTGTTACCATTCTACCAATGGTAAACTTGCCACCATTGGCCGACACATAGGTCTGCATCACAAGTTTTGACCTCCAAGCAGTTAAATTTATGGCATTTGAGGTGGTACCCCCAGATGTCAGGGGAGGAAACCGTGACAAAACGATACTTCAGAGGCAAGCCATGGTACCACCAGGCTTGAATGAGGTCCAATTCATTTTTTTAACTCCGTATTGACCCTCTGTCTGGACTCGCTCACCGATTTGCTGACAAGTTCTATCTGTAAATTGTTGTATAATGTTTATTTTCATGAATCAATGAGTACTAACATCAACCTTTAATCATTCTTCCTGTAATGGTCATTTTTGGCTCATGACGTTTGTCCTATTGCTATAGCTCGTTGTCTGAGGAATGTATTATACATATCCTCCATGTTATGTATTTAACAATTTCTGCTTTTAATATTCAACTTTTGTATAATGTAGTTCACGATAGTTTATTGTATATGTTTGCGGTGGGTTTCTTTCCCCTATTCTGGTAAGTATCGTGGCCTTGGGTATCCAGGGTCACTTTCACATGGCGACTGGTTGGGTCCCTGGGGGTTAAAGGGGATCTTGCGCCCCCCCCCCCCCCCCCCCTGCACATGTTTCCAGCTCGTATTTAGAGACGTTGACGTTGGAGTGGCGTTGAGCGTATTGTGGGACCTATGACCCTGTGACGATCTTGCCGGCGTTTTGGCGCCAATTCGAGTCACAGGGTTGGAAGGCACACATAAAAGCAGGCATATCCCACTGTTCAGGAGGTTGATGGCAACCTTAGTCACTGTACTGTCTGTTGTGGACGGTAAGATATATTTCCCAAGGCGTCTTTCAGGACAGCACCTGAGAGATAGCGACTCCTCCCTCCTCGTTAGGAAACACCTTCTTCCTCCAGACTTTAAAGGGAGGCACCTCCCTACCACACCTCAGTTATTGTTTCCTCCGGCCCGGAGGGAACATCTTTTGGGAGGGAGTCAGATCTCTTGGGTGTTCCTAAGGGACCATGCGTCCTTCCCTTTTTTTTTTTTTCCCCTCCTTAAAAGGGACCCGCTGTCCTCCCGACCTACCCAGGCCTCGGCAGCGGTAGCAAGCGGGCTCCTCTTCCCCCCTCTTGGTGCTCGGAGAGAGCCAAAGATTCAGTGGCCCGCACGTCCGTAGGCGGCGCGTGTGCCGCCGCCATGTTTTTTTTTTTTTTTTTTTTTTTTCAGCGCCGGAAATGACAGAGCGGGTCACTGGGTCGGCTGAAACGTTGTTTCCGGCGTGGACGCAGGGGCTGGAGGGAGGACAGGAGCTGGTGCCTATTTCCGCTTCCGGTCCAGTGCAGATGCATTATGGGAGTCCGGAGGCGGCGTGTAGCCACAAGTGGAATTCTGCACACCTGTTATGGAAGATTCAGCGCCTGCAGCGGTGGGGACAGGCACAGGCACCAGCAAAGCCCAGGTAGGAGGCAGCGGTTAAAGTCAGCCTTTTTTTTTTTTTTTTTTTTTTTTTTGCCTTTCTTCATAGGCTAAGAGCTCTGACCCAAAGAAGAGATGTCCTTCTTGCAGGGCCAAGCTGGGAGAAAATTGGAAGAAAACCCTATGCAGTGCCTGCATTACTACTTTAGTTAAAGAGGAATTAGCCTCTGTATGCGAGGATCTGGTTGTCTCTGTAAAGGAGCTATATGCCACGATTCAGAATTTTCGTGACTCACTAGTAAACCCGGCTGCTAGTCAGCCTTCCACTTCAGAGTCTTCCCAGGGGTCATTCTCTATCCCGGTATTGGAATCTCTGCCTGAACACCCTTCAGCTAGGGAAAAGCAGTCCACTGCTCTTTCCGTTAAAGATTCAGAAGAGGAGTTTGAGGCGTCTGAGGTAGCCCCCTCTAAATTCCAACTGTCCCTTGAAGAGGTAGATGGGCTCCTTAAAGCCATTCATGCTACGCTTGGCTTAAGTGAGGAGAGAAAGGAATTATCACTCCATGACCGCATGTATGCTGGGTTGGATGAGCCTAAGGGCCGAACGTTCCCAGTTCATCCGGTCATCTCTGAGGCCATTAGGAAAGCATGGCAGGATCCAGAGAAAAAGCCATTTTTCTCCAAAGCCCACAAAAGGCGTTTTCCTTTCGAGGAGGACCCTGCAGCAGTGTGGAACAAGGTGCCCAGACTGGATGCCGCCTTCTCCCAGGTCTCAAGGTCCACGGATCTGTCCTTTGAAGACATGGGAGTTTTGAAGCATCCGATGGACAAACGCATGGATCTTTTTGCTCAAGAGATCATGGCAATCAGTTGTGGCCATTGCTGGTTTTAAATTGCTCATAACGTGTGTAGCCAGAAATTTAGAATACTGGATCAACCAGTTAAAGTCGCATATAGCTGCAGATTCCCCCAAACAGGAAATCTTAGATTCTTTTCCTACCCTGACTGCGGCAGTTGCTTATATTGCAGATGCCTCAGCTGAGGCAATTAAGATGTCAGCCAGGTCAGCAGCTCTAACTATTGCTGCAAGAAGGGCCTAATGGCTTAAAACCTGGCCCGGTGATTCGGCATCAAAGAACAAGCTGTGTGGGTTACCCTTTTCGGGTGACCTTCTCTTCGGCCCTGACCTCGGTAATATTCTTGACAGGACAGCCGATTAAAAAGATGCTTCCCGGTCAAAAAGAGAAAACGGGTAGCAAAACGTCTTTTTCGACCTCAAAAAACTCAGGATCATGACAGCAAGTTGCAGGGGAGAAGGAAAAATTGGTCCGCCCCGAAGCCGAAAGGTAGAAGCGGAATTCTCTTGCGTCCTCCTACACAGGCCGAAAAAAATCACAATGACTCGTCTCTGTAGGTGGGCGGAAGACTACAAGAATTTCTTGCGCAGTGGTCAGGGATAACTTCAAATCAGTTTATTCTGACCACTCTCTCACAGGGTTACACACTCGAGTTTGCCAACAACCCCCCCAAAAAGGTTCCTGATTACAAACACCCCGTGGGACTCGGTAAGGGCCCTGGCCATGAAGTCCTCTCTAGAGGAACTGATGCAGCAGGGTGTAGTGGTACAGGTGCCCCTGCAAGAACAGCAGGAGGGGTTTTATTCCCATGTTTTCCTAGTAAAAAAACCGACAGGAAAATTTCGGTTGATTCTCAACCTAAAACCTTTAAACGAGTCCATCAGGTACAGAGGGTTCAAGATGGACTCAATTTTTTTCAGTCAGGAATCTGTTGATGCCAGGATGTTTTATGGCGTCAGTGGATTTAAAGGATGCATACCTACATGTTCCGATCTCTCCCCAGTCTCAGAGGTTCCTCAGGCTGGCGGTGAGGTTGGGGGGTGTGGTTCATCATCTCCAGTTCAGGGCCTTACCCTTCGGTCTGTCATCATCATCTCCACAAATTTTTACCAAAGTAATGGCAGAAGCTTTAGCTCCGCTGCGACTTCAGGGAATCGCAGTTATTCCTTATTTAGACGATCCAGCGAGGAATTGCAGATCAATCTAGGCAAAGTTCGCAGCCATCTGGAGGCTCTGGGGTGGATTTTGAACCTCCAAAAGTCGTCCCTAAACCCATCCCAGGAGATTCGGTTTTTAGGGTATCTAATAAATTCGGTGGATCAAAAGATCTGGATTTCCGGTGCAGGGTCTCTACTGCAGACCAGTAAAATCTGACAGTAAGACAGGTTATGTCAGCTTTGGGGGTTCTAACCTCAACAATGCCGGAAGTCCAGTGGGCAAGAATGCATTTCAGGTGTCTGCAGGCTTTTCTTCTAAAATCTTGGGATCACACAGAGGTAAGAGTGCCAACCCAGGTAAAAAGGTCCCTATGGTGGTGGAAAAGACAGGATGTCTTATCAGAGGGGTTAGTCTGGGCTTTTCCAGTCGAGAAAAGACTAACAACCGACGCCAGTTCCTGGGGGTGGGAGCCCACCTAGGAACACGTTTTACTCAGGGATCCTGGGCCAAAGAGGAGGCAGTAAGGTCCTCAAACTGGAGGGTGCTCAAGGCGATTGCTTTTGCTCTGGAATTGTTTGTTCAGGAGCTTCAGTCCCATCATGTTCAGGTCCTAACAGACAATGCCACGGCGGTGGCTTATTTAAACAGGCAGGGGGGTACAAGAAGCAGGTCACTTCAAGTACTGGCCATGGAGATCCTTCGGGGGGCGGAAATGCATTTGTTGTCTCTATCAGCAGTCCACCTAAAAGGGATCTAAACAGGTTAGCAGACTTCCTAAGCCGAAACCCTATTCGGGAAGCGGAATGGTCTCTAAACCCGGAAGTCTTCGCAATGGTTGCCGGGAAATGGGGGGCTACCAGAGGTGGACCTGTTCGCCTCAAAGGAGAGCGCCCAGGTTCCCCAGTTCTTTTCCCTGGACAGTCGCGATGGGTCGCTGGGCACAGATGCGCTAGCATATCCATGGGAATTCCGTCTTTGCTACGCTTTCTCCCCATTTCAGTTAATCCCGTTAATTCTAAGGAAAATTCAGAAGGAAAAGGTACCAGTTATTCTAATCACGCCCTTTTGGCCAAAGAGGGCCTGGTTTTCGACAATTCTAGGTCTGGCAATCAAGCCTTGTTGGCATCTGCCCCTCAGGCATGATCTGTTGTTGCAGGGCCCAGTAAACCATCCAAGAGTGGCCAGCTTGGCCCTCACAGCCTAGTTTCTGAAAGGCAGCTCCTTAGGAGCAAGGGGTTTTCCAGCCGTTTGATCTCTACCCTTTTGGCAAGTAGGAAAAGGGTTACAGGGGCCATTTATTCTAAGGTTTGGAAGCGTTATAAAACGTGGTGTTTTTCAGCCGCCCAGGTGCCAGGGAGCCTTGTCTCCATCTTGGAGTTTTTACAAGATGGAGCAGACAAGGGACTAGCAGTTAGAACCCTGAAAGTGCAGGTAGCAGCTCTGACAGTGTTCTTAGAAAGATCTGTGGCCTCAGATCCGCTGGTGATCAGATCATTTAGAGCCCTTAAAAGGTCTAGGCCAGCACCTATTAAGGTTTTTCCTAGATGGGATTTGTCGGTAGTCCTACAGTCTCTAACAAGGGGTCCTTTTGAGCCCCTTGAGGAGGCGCCCCTTAGGTTTCTCACATTAAAGACCGTTTTTCTGATTGCCATTGTCTCTGCACGCAGGATCAGTGAGCTAAATTCTGTCAGTTAAAGAACCGTATCTATCCATTTTTCCTGACAGTTATTCTTAGAACAGATGCAAAGTTATTACCGAAGGTAGCTTCAGTTCAGAACCGTATACAGGACATAGTACTTCCAACCTTTTGCATTAACCCAAAAGGAGATAAGGAGACTCTTTTCCACATGTTGGACGTCAGGAGGACTCTGAGTTATCTAGAAAGGACGGAGTCCTTCAGACGTTCAGATTCACTGTTTGTACTTTTCTCAGGAAGTAAAAAGGGTTTCCAAGCTTCTAAAGTTACTTTAGCTAGATGCCTGAAATTATCTATCTCAGAGGCATATTCCCAGGCAGGATTATCCCCTCCAGCAGGAATTTGTGCACACTCAACCAGGGCTCTGGCGTCTACATGGGCAGAGAGAGCTGGTGCCACCCCTGAGCAGATCTGCAAGGCGGCGACATGGTCGAGTTTTCACACATTTGTGAAACATTATAGACTGGACCTCACTTCGGCCAGCGATCAAGCGTTTGGCAGAAAGGTCCTGCAAGCTGTTGTCCCGCCCTAAGGGGTAAGTCTCTGTTATCCTCTCAGGTGCTGTCCTTAAAGACGCCTTGGGAAAGACCAAGTTAGACTTACCGGTAACTTGTTTTCCAGAAGTCTTTCAGGACAGCAACATCCCGCCCTATGGTATTGTATTATGCTACACTGTGACTAACGTATATGTTTGTGTTCCAGCCGGGGCCGGAGGTTCTCTTCTACAACTGTGGTGTGGTAGGGAGGTGCCTTCCTTTAAAGTCTGGACGAAGAAGGTGTTTCTTAACGAGGAGGGAGGAGTCGCGATCTCTCAGGTGCTGTCCTGAAAGACTTCTGGAAAACAAGTTACCGGTAAGTCTAACTTGGTCTTTTTACCCTTGATTGAGATGGTTGTCCTTCAACCCTTTTTGCCATACCCTAGGTTCTATATTTATATAGCACCTTATGTTTTGTCACTCTAGGTATATCTCCTATTGACTTCATTGCAATGGGTTTGCTTAAAGCGGTAGTAAACCCGCTTTTTATTTTTATTTTTTTCCATACCTGCAAGGGAAAAGGCATAATGAGCGAGTATGCACCGCATACTCGCTCATTATGAAATACTTACCTTAGAACGAGGCCCCGACATCTCGCCCGATAAAAGCAGAGGGAGCTGACATGTTCCCTCGGCGTGTCTTCCGGATGCTGCGGCGATATCATCACTCCTGCGGATGCACGCAGGAGATTTATTTCGGGCAGGGTCTGACGTCTACTGGACTTCCAGCCGAGAAACCCCTGTGCGCATGCGCCGCTGCAATCAGCGGCTCGCTGCCAGGGGAATATCTCCTAAACCATACAGGTTTAGAATAATAATAATAATAATAATAACTTGCCTGTAAGTTAGAGACTATACAACCGCTTTAATTGCCCTGCTTGTCCACCATGAGATGCAGACCCCTTTATCTATCATCAGTAACGTTGTACCCCCAACCACCATGCCCTCCTGGTCCTGTATACTTTATTTATACCTTGCTAGGTGGGTTTTCTATGTTTTTTATGTTTGTGTTTATTGCATGATGGGATGGTTTTTATTCACCATATTATGATGATCAAATTTAAATTTTTTTTGCACTTCCACAATCACCTCTTAGCCCTTGTACACACGGTCAGATTCCGACGGAATGTTTCCGATCGGAGCGTTTTGACGGATATTCCGACTGTGCTTGGTTCGCATCGGACTGTTTCCGTCGGAGTATCGACAGACCAACTTTTCCAACTTGCCGGTAAAATTTTCTGACAATGCTCCGATCGGACATACTCCGATCATGTGTAGCCTACTCCGGACAAGGTGCCACGCATGCTCACAATAAAATTCGGACACGGAAGCGCTCGCTCAGGTAAAACTACTGCTCGTAATCGATATAGCACATTCGTCACGTTGCAATGTTAATTCTTTAATGAAGCGCATTCTCTTGTTCTTTACAATGCTGCAAGAAGGAACTTTTTTTTTGATGCTCATAGTCACACACTTCTCCCAAACATATTTCCTGAGTCTTATTTTACTCATTTCAGCAATACATTTTTTTTTTTTTTTTTTTTTTTTTTTTTACTCGTCACATCTACACAATTTTTTATTTTTTTTCATAAATATCTCCTTTTTTGACAGTTTGCTCATCTTTGCATTTTTTGGGGTGTATTTTGTGTCAACTTACCACAACATCTTTTTTTATATTTTCTTTTTCAATCTACAGGAGGTTGTTTAGTGTTGGTGCCCCTTGTTCATTTCACTTTGTATTTTTGAAATGTACCTGCCTGCTCACAAACTGGCCTTTTTGAAGTAAAACACGTACGCAAGTATTTCTTCAAACAAAAAAAAACCTTTCTTTAGGTGTCAGTAACAGATAAAGAGGGAGGCAGCGATGGAGAAACTGGGGAGATTAGCTAAGCCTTTGGCCCCCAGGGCACATATCAACTATTTAAATGCAAAACTTGGTGGCCTGAGGAGTACATGTCTGAGGGAGAGAAGTCTGGTCCTGAAGTCCAAGAAACCCGGAACAGCAGCAGATGACATCTATGTTCCCAGGCTGTGGTACTACAAGAGGCTGCATCTTCTGTCAGACTGAACCCAGGTCATCGCACTCTGGTCTTCCTTCCACGCTTCCTTCCAGGCTGTGGTGCTGGGGGTGTGGCAGAAGGAGGGGCATGGGCCAAATCACACAAGTGTGGTGTTTGTGTCATTTGGCCCAACAGACCCTTGTTGAGGGTGTGTATAATTATCTCCTCACACAAGAGCTGTTGCCCCCTCCTCCATTTTCTCCAGTTTGCACGCAGCAAAGGCCTCTTGATAGGTGGGTTTAGCTTTAAGGGCCGCGGAAGCCTCCCCGATCAGCCTCAGAGCCGATTCCTCCACATTTCCCCCCCCCCCCCCTTCTCGCCCTTTTGCGTGGAAGGCGGAGGGAAGGGACCTGGCATTCTGTCAGGCTCCTTTGCCCACCTGGCTGACGCTTACCCCTGGCTGCCACTTTCCACAGCCACCTCCTGGCTGCTGCATTCCACACCCTCCACCTGGCTGATGTCTTCCTGTGTATGAAAAAGGGACTTAGTTTTTGGTTCATCAAACATGCACAATTTTCACATCAAGACTGTTGCAAATTGTTAAGCAATACAAAAGACTATCATTCTGAGCCCAGCATTTTTCTTGTCCCAAAGGTTTTGGCCACTACGGTCTATTGATATGTGAAACACTTTCTAAAATCAGCAATTAGTGAGCAAAAATCAGTTTTTACTCCCAAAATATGTACAACAATACTACACCTGGCTAAAGTTGGGCTCCCGCAGTTCTTCCTAAGTGGAAGGCACAGGTTGGGCGTCAGACTCGGCAGGTGTGGAATGTAGCATAGGACGCGTGGAAGGAAGGGTAGAGAGTGATTCTCTGACCTCAGCTTGGTCTGACAGAAACTGCATCCTGTTATAATACCACAGCCTGGGGACATAAACCTCATCTGCTGAAGCACTAGATTGCATGGACTGCAGCACCATCTTCCTCTCCTTCAGATATGTACTCCTCAGGCCACCGATTTTCACTTTTAAATAGTGGATTTCTGCCTTGGGGACCACCGGCTTTACAAACTCCACCAGTTTCTCCATTGCTGCCTGCCTCTTTTGTCTGTTACTATAATGGGGGTGTGTCGGTTGGCACAGGCAGGGCAGCTCCCTGTATTTATCGATGAACAGAGGGAGGAAACTATGATCGTTGAAACCGTCCATAATCTCTGCAAGACACAACACAAGACCAACCCTAATGTCAGGCTAAACTGCACTAATGCAGGTCTCAATCTAGAAACAGTATAGCCTAGTGATGTACCAAGTTCAAAATGTTACCTTCGTTTGCACGATTGTCGCGTCAGCTTTTTGCTCTGTTCACAGATCGTATGGATGACACACACGTGTTGCGTTTTTATATACAGTGCGCTTGCGTGAAACTCCGCCCACCCCTGACGTTCTTTCTAGACTATTCCCCTTCGATTTTGGCGCAGTGGGGAGAGCACATGGCGGAGAGAACGCAGGTGTGCAATCATAGTTCCACTAATGAGGAGGAGGGTGAGGAAAGCCCGGAGCCTGAAGCGTCCCGATCCAGAAAGAGAAGATTTAAGGCCTCAAATATGTCTTTTGGAGAGATGTTGGAGATGGTGGACATATTGAACAAGACCGACTATGATGGGATGTATGGACCTTACCCAAACCCAAATATCAGAAAGGCCAAGATCATGACTAAAGTTGTGAAGAGTCTTCAGAAGAATTTTGGGGTATGCCGATCCATGGCCCAACTGAGAAAACGCTGGTCAGACCTGAAACTGAGGGAGCACAATCGGTACAGAAAGATCAAGCGTGTTCTTCAAAAAAGTAGTTGTCGTGTGTTCATATGATTATTCTTGCTTGCATACTGCTCCATGTGCTCTGATTTCATGTTGTGCAGTTTAAAATGGCCACTTTCAAGTTCATGGTTTCATTCGTTCGTATAATGTTCTCACTGTTGAACTCTGCCAAAAAACACAATTGTACAACACTTCCAAGCAATGTTTCATATTCCTATTTCTGCCCTCTGTGTGCTAATTTATTCCTTTTTTACATTCTCATAGGGGACAGAAGACTCGGGAAGTCTGAGGACACCAGGGACCCCACCCCTCACAAAGAAGGCGAAATTCCAACACCAGAACCAGAAACAGAGGAGCAGCAGCAGGAGGAGGAAGGAGAGATTGTTGAAGTTGGACAAATTGTCACCACAACAGGTGAGTGTCGGAAACTCATCAATGTATGTCGTCATATATAATACATGGTGTGGGTGAATTATTTTTTTTTTTTTTGCTTTGTAGGTGATGTGGAAGAAGAATCCCATTTTACCAGTAAAGGTGCCCAGATCCTGATTGGGGAAATAATGGGGTGCAATCCGGATTTAGAAAATGTACAGCAAAACATCAATGATGTTAAAAATAAAATGAAGAACATCATTGATTTGGGGAGAGTGTGAAACGCCACAAACTAGCTCGTGTTTTTTTTTTTTTTTTTTTGCTTTTAAACAAAAACTTTTGTCTTTTTATAAAAATTTGGAAGATGCACACAGTGTCAACATGCACTATCTCACATCATGGGGGATCAATGCACGTGTTTTGTGGAAAGTGGCTGAGATGAAGGGGTTGCAGCCCCAAAACATGTACATTGATCCCCATGATGGGAGATGGCACATGTTGACACACTGTGTGCATCTTCCAAATTTGGCTTTTCCGGGGGGTGACACCCCATGTGATGAAGGCAAGATTAGCCCAGTTTGTACATGCTCATGTCTGATATTGTCTTCACTTTTCAAAGTTGAACTTTGTAAGTTCCTGTGTTCTGTATGTTACGCTTTGATACATGCCTGTTTACACAAAAACACCAAGTTACAAAAAAAATTACCTGAAATAATGTTTTTGATACACCCAATTTGTTGGTTTGTTGTAAAACCCTTTTCTAAACACACATGTGAATGTGCTTTGATTAAAAGGTTGTTGTGAATTTAATGTGTGGCTTCCTTTTTCAATGCGCAAAAGCAGTATTTGTAGTAAAATTGTTATGGGTGATATTTACTAAAAGTGTTTCAGGTGTACTTTTGCAGTGCACTTGTAGTGCATAGTGGATGTGCCTTTAGTAAATAACACCTACAGTGATGTGTTAATTTTCACAATCATTCCATTTTCCTGAGCCCACATATTTCTGTCATGGTGCTGAAAATGAGCAAGTTTTTGGTCAGTTATGCGTAGTGCATAACTGACCAAAAAAATACATTAGTTAACAAAAACGAGGTGTGTGTGTGTGGCAGACCTACAACATAAGATTATCTGAAGACTGTCTCCTCATCTCGCTCAGAACTTGGGTTTGCACTGTTGTAGAAAAAGGCACAACAAGAAAAAAACATAAATTTACCTAGGAGACACCTAAAGCCAAGCAGTAAATGAAAACAAATATTGGAGTTTCAAGGAAAAATCTATTCCAAAAATGCCGCTCATTGTCTGGCATATCAATGGCCCCCCTACCCACAAAGTATTCCATGTATTGGTTTCTAACCTCATGGGTGCTTTGGGGGGGGCAAGCCAGGACGAGCAGCTTCAAGGCCTGCGAGGTTCTCATTTTCAAGCAAGTCTGCTTCTTGGCCAACTGAGACCGCATAGTTTGCAGAATGTCTTTTTAGGAAATTGTGAAGAACACAGCAGGCCAGCACAATGTGATTTATTTTGTATTCCGCCATGTGGATAGGCGTTAAAAAAAGGCGGAACCGGCTGGCCAGTATTCCAAAAGTGTTCTCCACCACTCTTCTGGCTCTGGACAGCCGGAAATTAAAAATCCTCTGGTCCAGGATGATGGTCCTCATCGGGAAAGGCCGCATCAGATGGTTTGCCTGGGCAAACTCCTCATCCGTGACGAAGACTAACGGGAGTCCTTCCTGATTCTCTTCTGGGGGTGGCAAGCCCAGACTGCCACTCTGGAGACGCCAGTAGAACTCCGTCCGTGTGAACACTCCACCATCTGGCCATTTTGCCCCACGTCCACATACAAGAAGTCATAGGTCGCAGACACCACCGCCAACATCACGATACTATTAAACCCCTTGTAGTTAAAATAGTACGACCCCGAGTTGGGTGGTGGGACGATGCAGACGTGTTTCCCATCAATTGCACCTCCACAATTCGGAAAGTCCCAACGACTGGTAAAGTGGGAGGCCACAGTCTGCCATTCCTGTGGCGTTGAAGGACGCTGGAGTGAAACCAGACAAAAAATTAGTAATTTTGCAAATCAACATTGCAAGCAGATTAGGCAAACATTTTTGGCCAAGATCAGTGTAACATTTTGGGAACTGAGTATTTAAAGCCTAAAGTATAAGGTCCCCTTATGAGTCATCACCCCCCCCCCCCCCCATCTGATGGGCCCTTGCTAAAAATGAGGGGGGGGATGTTTTGGACAGGTAACCCTCTCCAATTGATTGAGAGCTGAATGCCTAAATGTGTGATACTTTGGGAAGCCCCTCCTTACTTACACTATTGGCAGCCCACTGGACAGGTAAGAAGTGTCATAATACCAAAAATAAAACAAAATGGAAGTGCATTTTCACATTCTGCTATTGCATATCAAGATAATAGGGGAAAAACGAAAACAAAATGATAGCATTTGAAAGTATTGAGGCAGGCCCTTGCACTACATGCTTTGGTGAATTCATCCATAAATGTGACCATCAAAAAGGTAGATATAGTGTGTATTGGGTTTGGTAAAGTCAGCAGATAGAGGATTGCTATCAGCTGACCTAGCAGTTGGGGGGGGGGGGGGGGGGGGGAGGGGGGTTCTTAATGAATTTGGCACAACCAAAAAAAGTCACTCTGCATGAATTGAAGCACACACATAACATTTGTAGACATTTTAGGGGGTGTTTAGGGGAAAGCAATACTATGGAGCTGACAAAAGACATTGCTAAGTGACTAGACTATAGTTTTATGGGCCAAGAAGAGCATGATGGGGAAGTTAGTGAGGCAAATATGCATGAGGACAAAGGGGCAGAGCATATAAATTAGAGCATATTGCAATAATGGTAATTGTGGAAGGAGGAAAGAAATGCAATACATTAGCAATCATTACATAGAATGTGATGTTAAAGGATAAAACTTGCCTTCATATAGTCCTTTTGCAGGACCTGAATGATGGCAGAACAGGTCTCTGGAATAATGATCCCCAGAGCCTGGGGGGAGATGCCTGTAGAGAACTTTAGTTCCTGAAGGCTTCTCCCTGTCGCCAAATAGCGCAAATAGCCTCTGCTCCGGAGTGATGGCTTGCCGCATGCAGGTATCCTGCCTGGTGATATAAGGGGACAGCAAAGCCACCAGACGGTTAAAAACGGGGTCTTTCATCTGGAGATAATTCCTGAAATCATCAGGATTATTCTCGCGGAGCAAAGGCATGTGCGAGAACTGGTCACGCTGGCGCAACCAATTCTTGGTCCACAAACGCCTCCCCTCCCTGTTCATGGACTGGGCTTGTGTCAAAGTAAGAACCCCAACACGAAGCCCCTGCACAGCACAAACTCTACGACGAGTACGTAGATGAAACAAGGTTTGAAAACGGTCAGCTGGTCAGAACGGACAACAGAAAGCACCGATGAACAGCAATGCCTGAAAGAACGACCTGAATAGCAGAAGCAAGCAGACAATAAGCAATGCAAATCAAAGCATACTATACCAAGATCTAGTCCACAATGAGAAACAAATACTGACTGCACGCACTGATTATCAGATACGCAAAGACGAGCAGAAACGGAAGAGCAGTAGCGAACTGAATCACAAATCTGAAAAGCGCGAATCGTCTCTCACCAAACTTCTACTAACACGCGATACACACGAGATCAGCAGAAGGAGCCCAAAGGGTGCCGGACGTGGTGCTGAACTTCCCTTTTCTAGGCCCATTGTACGAGGCATACGTCACCGCGTTCTTGGCAACCCGAAATTCCGACAACTTAGTCCGACCGCGTATATGCAACATCACTTCCGGACCTCGCCCGGAATTAATCCATCGGAGTAACTCCGGATTTGGTTGTCGGAATCTCCGACCGTGTGTACAAGGGCTTAGTATTGATACATCCTGTATCATGTTCAATTTGGAGGCCTCTTCCAAGCATTACAGTCACTAGGACTATTGCCTTTATTCAAACTCATCAGTTAGTATATTTTGATTAGTCATTTCTTGTGGGTGGTTTGTATTCACATTCTGTTTTTGTAGTCACACAATTTCCATTCTTCAATCACATTTTTGTCTTTATATTTTTATTTTCTCTCCATAAATGGTGTGTGTGTGTTTGGGGGGTTTACAACTGGTGGATATCATATTTTCCCATTGTCTCAATACGGATCAACTACCTGGGGGGCCTTTGCTCTTGGTTATTGGGTTTTTCATTTTTCTGCCCACTTAGCATATTTATTTATTCCATCCAGACACCAGCCTCCTTGTGTTTGTGTGGTGTGTGGTTTGGTTTTTTTTTTTTTTTTTTCTCTTCCCCAGTCTCTGTGGGAGGCTTTGCTGGATGGCCTTTGTACCCTGATGCCGGATCGGGGGGGAAGCGACCTACTGTGGTAAAAATATTTTGTTCCCCATTTATATTGTTAATATATTTTAAGTAAGTTGTTTTTGTCTTAGCGGCCAACGTGAGGAGCGCAGGACCGGAGATCCGTCTGTAAGCAGCAGATCCTGACTTAATCCTAGGCATGCAGTGATCAGATTGTGCTTAATTCTGCTGGGGATGTGTGCAGAGACCCCCTCCCTGAGAACCTCCGGGGATGGTGAAATATGGTCCCACCCCCCCCCCCCCCCCCCGGCCTAAATCTACCAGAGAGCGGCTGGCAAAGTATGCCTGGGGCTCCCAAAATGGCGCCGGTACACAGCATGAGGCAGAGGAGGAGGAATTGCCACCGCTACTGAGAGCTGAAGACCTTCAGAAGCAAGCGTCCCCCTCTCCAGACTGGGTGAGTCCCAAACCACAGAGGCCTGACATGCTGAGAAGGGGGAGATCCCTAGACGGGCTCTGTTTCCCTGTCCAGTCTGGCCCTGGAGTCTGAGGGGGAAGAGGAGCCATCTTTGACTCGGTTTACAGCTGAGTCAAAGGTGGAATTTTCCTTTATGAAACATGACATGCAGAAGCTGAGGGAGAGAATCCACACTACAGACCGCAGGGTTGCCTCTTTGGAGGACACTGTCAGACTGTTAACTACAGCTGCACAGGTGATGAGACCCTGTCTGAGCACACTTTAAAGATGGCCGACATGGACGATCGCATGAAAAGGAACAACATCAGACTGGTGGGGTTCCCAGAGGGAGTGGAAGGCAGACACCCGGAGGAATGCTTGGAAAAGTGGCTGATCACATGGCGCCAGATACTTTCACAAACCTATTTGCCATCCAACAGGTGCAAGGTATCCCTGGCCAGCCACCACCTAAGGGAGCCCCCCTAGATCCATGATGGCTAAAGTGTTGCACTTCCAGGACCAGGAGAACCTACTGAGAGGGGCTAGGACGGGCCCTGAGCTAATGATCAATGGAAGTCTCATATCGATATACCCTGATATTTCTGCTACCACACAAAAACAGAGGGCTTCCTTTCATCCCATAAAGAAGCGATTGAGGGATTCATCCTTGATGTACAGTATGATATATCCCGCCAAGCTACATGTAGTGGAAAATGGGAAATCATTCTTCTTCCCTAACCCCACCGAAGCTTCTGAATGGCTTGACACCAGAGAAACAGGGCCTCGCCCCGTCCACCCTGACAAAGCTCTGTGAAGGAAATTAGGAGGGTGTGTGCCTGTACAGATAAGAGATGAAATTATGAGTACTATCTTCTTCTTCCTTTTTTTTTTTTTTTTTTTTTTTTTTTTTTACTACCTGAGACTGTTTGCTGACATTTGCCACTAACATAGCCTGAGGCTGTAGATGACTCCAGGCTATCTTCAGGAAAGAGGGAGACGTATTTTTGCTGACTTTTTTTTTTTTTTTTTCCAGTACTTGGCATGTTGAGGCTTGGTGCAGGGAGGGTGGGGGGCAGCCCTTCTGTTTGGGATCACATCTGTTTTGGATTGGGAATGTCTGCGTTTGGTGTATCTGCAAGGGGATGTCTGCATTGACACGGGAGCTGACCTCTATATGTATGTGGGGGAACCCTGGGGCCCGTTTCTAGCCCTAGATACTTTTCAAAGGGGGGAGGGGGACTCCCTATCGTACAACATGCTGTGATGGGGGGGGTCTCAACATTTTGACCTGGAATGTAAGGTCCTCAATTCAAAATTGAAGCTTTCTTCCCCCTCTCCCCCCCTCTTCTTCATAAGAGTCATTAGTGTTTGTCACTCTTTGGTAGTTGACAAAAACTAGGTATATCTTGAGACCGGATGGCCAAAGGTTACATCAACATAAGCATTGTATTGTCAGATAATAAAACAGATCTATAGGAATGGACGTAATGAGACATATAAGATTGGACAAACCAAAAACGTCAGAAGAATAAACAAAGACTGAACATCTTGAAAGCCTGAGGGGTACCTCAGGAAACCCAGGGTGTGAACCTAGGTCAGGAGGGTCGTGACCGAATGCTCACCAGAGGAAACCGTATGGAAAGGTCCATCTGCTCACCTTATGAACTTGTAAACCTTCAAAATGCATTAACATATAGTCATTGGTAGGAGAAAAGCCCCATGGGGCGGGGAAGTAGTCCTACCTAATATAACCAGTGCAACAGGTTCATTTATTTTAATTTTCAAAAGAAACTGGAATGCAAACAGCGTTAAGGACTGGACCACGTGGGGGGTTGCTTGGAGAACCGTGGATGTTGTGGTGTGGAGAGGTGCTTCCTAGGTTTGTTCCTCATTGGTGTCCAGATGTGGCTTGGTGTTGGGAAGCGGGCGAGACTGGACATCGGCAGAGTGTTTGTCATCTTCAGGGAGGGGAGGCAGTCCAAGGGTTTTTTTAGGAACGATTCACACTCTGGAAGATCTTGTAGGGTGCACTGGGCTCCATTTTTAGACACTAGAAGACGAAAAGGAAACCCCCAGTAGTATGGAACCTTATGATGATGTAAGTAGGAGGTGATTGGACGCAGGTTCCTGCGATTGGCCAGGGTGATGGGAGAAAGATCACTAAAAATATGCAACTTCGCCCCTTTGTATACAATTTGGGCTTTATTGCGCATTGGACTGGATCAGTGCCTCTTTGCTTTCAAAGAAATGAAACCGCACAATAACATCTCTGGGACTGCCTCCAGCAGGAGGCTTGGGGGGGGGGGGGGGGGGCAGTGATCGTAGGCACTATTAAGGCGCCAGTCTATGTC
Organism: Lithobates pipiens; assembly: GCF_037356315.1. Taxonomy (NCBI): domain Eukaryota; kingdom Metazoa; phylum Chordata; class Amphibia; order Anura; family Ranidae; genus Lithobates; species Lithobates pipiens. The sequence continues at coordinate 524,612,665 of NW_027507764.1, forward strand.
CACTACCGTGAGAGCAAGGGTGTTGAAGAGGCCTAACAGGCACGTAAATCAGGGTCTCCACTGTCTCAGGGATACCCCTAAAGCATAGGTTCTGGCGTCTCTCTCTCTCTATTTTCCAAGTCCTCCCGTTGTAGCTGTAGTTGAGACACTGAAAGGCGCAAGTTGTGGTTTTCCTCCTCCATGGTCTGGACATAGCTGACTATCTCGTCAAATTTATTTTTTCAAGTGTATCTGTGCGCTCTCCAAGTTAGTTAATTTTCTTTTTTAGTTCCACAGCTAATTTGTTCACCTCAGCCGAGACATTGCCGTGATTTGTTGGAGCAATAGATGTAATTTAGCATCTAGTTTAGCGTTTAAAATATCCGGGGTGAGGATCTCCCGTGGGGAGAATGGTTCTGTGTCAGGGGCTTGAGAAGCAGTAGCTGGAGGATTACCAAAATTCTCCATTCCCAGGGGTAGGTCCATACTGGAGAAAGGGTCTGGGGGAGAATGAGGATGGAAGCTGAGATCTGGTAACCACAAAGCGGTCCATATTCTTTGATTTTAGTCGTTCAGGCAGGGGTTTATAGTATTGGCCAATTTTGCCCATTGGGTGGTTTAGTAATGAACAAGGAAGCTTTAACAGGCTAGTATAGCCTTGCAGAGCTGATAGGACCTTGAGCTCATTTAAGTGTCATGTTTGGTATTGTTAATGGGGCTCATAGCGTTTTTGTATTACTATTGTACTCCCCTTTGCTCAAATAAGCTGTGGTGGTGAAGTATGGGGAGTACTGGGAGTAGCAAGATGGCCTCCGGGGTGGGCTGAAGGCAGGGCCTATCCTAAAAAACTGCGGCCGTGTGATCCCGGTTTTGTTTTTTATATTTTCAGGGCCCACCTAGCCGATGGACCGCCCGGGGATATAGCACTCTCCCAATGGGGAGAAAGACCAGAGGGTAGACCAGAGCACAGCCCCTCAGAACTCACCGGGGGTGTAGTGGGGCCTGGATGGCAGACCGGGAGGTGGCACTTTATCCCGGAGTCTGCCGATCGAGTGCCTGTCCTCTGCCGCTGTATCCCCAAGGTCTCTGGCAGGATAGGTGGAGAGTGGCAGGCTCCGCCGGATCCCAGGCCTCAAGATGGCGCCAGCAGCTCCGGCCGGGATGCAGGCCTCAGGCTGACACGAATGGCCAAAATGCAGCTCCTTTTTTTTTTTTTTTTTTGACCGGGATGCACCAGGGAGAGCCCTGATGCTGGTGCCAGGTGAAGCTGGGTCTCGCCGGGTCGAAGATGGGAGCGGATTCAGTTGCCAGATCGGAGCTCAGTTCCCATGCGTCCTTCTCTGTGGACGTCCGGACACTCCAACTTGTTACATTTTACATGAAGTTCACATCTGGGTAATATATAATCTCCCATGTGTTATACAATATAATTGTGCAAAAAAAAAAAAAGATTCCAAATGTGTCAAGAGCTTGGCAATTATGTTTGCGTGTCTCCCCCTCCCCACCCTTCTAACCAGTACACCTCATCCTGGGTGAGAAACCTGGAGTACTCAAACTTTTCATATTGCCCCCTTAAAGGGACCATAACCCAAATAATGGGGCCTGTAAACAATGAATTTTTGATGTTGTAAAAATTGGTGTGTGTGTGTGTGCATTAGATCCACCTTTTTAACACCACATTTCCGGTTTGGAAAGAATGCAATAGCTACCGACTACTGGGAACTATGACACACCACTCCCAGGAGGTGCCGCAGGAAATGCCCTACGTTGCTATGGCCCTAAAAAGACACGGACATCCTAGCAACAAGCCACACACAGAAATCCAAAATTAATTTTTACCAAACGTTTTACTGGCAATGCACTGATTCATATAAAGATTTAATTATTGGTGGAACTCCGCCCGCTTTAAATTTTGGGCAAATGTATTTTCAACAATTCCTTAATGTCTTTGTGTCTCAGGTCGCTGTGAATCCATTCGTATGCTAATGGATGACCAGTGTGTGGATTGAAAAGAAGAGATGGTGCTGTCTGATACTTGGATGAAAGGATGAAAGGAGACCTCAAAAAAAAAGCTGTAAGTTTTTTTTTTTTTTTTTTTTTTTTTTTTTTTTCAGGATTTGTGTAGTGCAGTGCTTTGCATCTGAGGGCCCTGCTTGTAATCTCTAATGCCACGTATACACGACCAGACTTTTTGAGGGACTAGGTCCGACGGTCTTTCCGACGGACTTTCAGCAGAGTTCCGACAGACTTTCCGAATGAACGGACTTGGCCACACACAAGCACACAAGTCCGACGGATTCAAACGTTATGACGTATGACCGGATTAGAATAAGGAAGTTCATAGCCAGTAGTCAATAGCTGCCCTAGCGTCATTTTCTCCGCCGGACTAGCATACACACAAATGGATTTCTCGGTTCGGCGGAGTTGGCAAGCAAAGGTCTGGTGGAGCCCACACATGCTCGAATTGTCCAGACTCGTTGCGTCAGACCTTTGCTATCAAAGTCCGGTCGTGTGTACGCGGCATAAGAATTCCTATTCCTATTTTCATGGTGAGGCAACGAGGAAATATGGGTTCGGCACAAAACAACTTTGTACACCTTCACACTCCATAAATAAAAGCTATTTCGCCATTGTATCCAGCTCACCGATTTGCCTCAAAGCGCACAGCTACTTTTGGAGACAGATTTTGCATAACCTCACCCTTATCCTCAAAAAAAAAAAAAAATGGTCTTGTGAAAACTAAAAAAAAGTGCTTTCTTTGAATACCAAATGGTGCAATGGGAAATTAAGATTTATTGCAGTTTAACACTGCACTAGTCATTTCTTTAGCAGCCTGATCAGATCAATTGTGTCCTTTCTATAATCCCTCAGATCAGTGTCCACCATGCATTGTATGGCAGCAACTTTTAAATTCCAGAACTGGTAATTCTCTTCCTCCTCCTTCGGGAGATGTCTATATGGCCAAATGCCACCCCAGACCAGTTTTGAATTTTACTTGTTCAGGTGTTAAAGTATTAAAGCCAACTACCAGGGGTGTGTTTGTGTGTGTGTGTGGGGGGTGGGTTTTGGTTTTTTCCCACCCCACCCCCCAAATGAACATATATTAATTGGTTTGCGCAAAAGTTGTAGAATCTACAAAATGGGGGATCATTTTATGGCATTTGTATTATTGGGTTTTTTATCGGGACTGTGACATTATTTACTTTTTTTTTTTTTTTTTTTTTTTTTGTGGCACTTTAGGAAGCCAGCTGTTTTTATAATGGTGGGAATCTGTAAGTGAAGCAATGCTGGAGCTGAAAAGGGACAGTCTATTCCCTTGTCTACAGCTATCAAGTCCTATATTGATAGCAATTTAACCTCCTACCCTTCTAAATGTTTGTATGGCCAACATCCCTTTAAGTAGGAAAAAACAACATGGTTTCCCGTTTATCAGTTTGACTTTACAGGCATGTGTGTGTGCGTGTGTGTGTGTGTCACGTACCTGGTGTTGGGAGCGGCCTCTTGTAAGCCTCTGGCTCGAGAACCCCTGGTAGTGGAGACAGGGACTCAAGAGTTCAGAGGGGCACAAGTGCCTGATGGCAGGTGTGGGACTAGGCCAGATCTCTGAAGTAGCTGAAGAAAGGCAAGCAGGAACAGCGAGCTGGAACACTGCAGACTACTGGGAGGAGTTCTGTAGCACGGAGGTGTTCTGTAGTGCAGCAGGATCTGCAGGCTGCGAAGAGGTGCACAGGAACAAAGGCACAGCAGTCGTACAGAGGTGTTTGCGCTTGGCAGGAACTCCGGAACAGCTGATAGCGAGGTGGTGTCCTGTAGTACAGCAGGAGGGCTGGATCGGCAAGCTGCAGGAAGGTACTCTGAGGTCAGGCAGGAACACAGGCAGTCAGACAGGCCGGATCAACACTAGCAGGCAGAGCAGGTATCAAATGGCAGCAGGAGGGTAGTCTAGGTACAGGCCGGGTTGGTAACAGACGGGCAGCGATCAAACCAAAGGAAGAGGCAGAAGAGTAGTCGGACAGGCCAAGGTCAGGCAGGAAGCAAACAGACGTCGTCAGGAACAGGCTGGGTAGCCAGGAATCATGTCAACTGGTAGAAAGGTCACAGGAAAAGTTGTAGACTGGACAGCAAGAAGGCACAGTGACAGATTCCCTTAAATAGACCTCCTGGGCGATAAGAACAGTCACGCAGCACGTCTGCACGCTTGTTGTCGTGCACCCGTTTGCTCCACATATAGGGATTCTGTGGACAGGTCTTCCACATACCGCCGGATTACACGGACGTCTTTCTTGACATTATGTATGAAATAGATAGATGGGATAGATAGATAATATATCTATCTACTCTCATCTATCTATCACATTTCAGGGGGAAATCTTAGCTTCTTCCTCTAGAGTTTTTGCAGTCTCAAAACAAATAAAACGTTTATAAGACCTTCCTCAAATTATGCATGAGATGGCAATCACTAGGCGCATGGTTGTGGTACTTGCAATGTACTCAGTGCTGAATCGTGGCTCTGATCAAAGGGTTAAAAACCAAGGAGAAAGATGTGTATAGTGGCCATCTAATAGGGATATGCGTGAAGAGCCCAACCGTGTGTTTTTATTTTAAAAAAAAGATGAAGGTCTCTGGCGGCACGATGAGGAGGCCCAACGCCGTGCACACTGGGACCAAATTGCGTTGCTATGGGGAGAGTAGAAAACCAGGCCTAGTGTGTGGTTTTATATATGTGTAACATAAAGCATATATGCCTACAAAGGTATGATATTCTGGCAGGTTGTATAAAGACAGAGTGGTGCACAGATGTTAATTGCCAAGGGCCACATGATGCGCCCACTTGGGCATGAGACAGTTTCTAATGATTAAATGGAAAAACTGATGCACATTTGTCAAAGTATTTATTACACTATGCAGTGCTGTGATTACAGCTGTAGCAGATGACATTTTGGACAAAGTGTCATTCAGGTGTAAATTTAGTTTTTGCCTCAGAACAGTAGGGGTTCTGAGGGTTAATTATGTAGGTTAACTTTGACATCAGTTTGGCTGGGCTGTGTTAGAAGTTCTGCTTGGTCATGTGGATAGTGAGGTGCACATGACAAGCCATAACCAGGCCTGGTTGGACGCTTTGGGTATCCGCCTTCTCAGAACCAATCAGTGGGTGCGCCGGGCCCCGTGAGGAGTCTGGGAAGGGGTACTTAAGATGTTGAGGTCACGTGTTCAAGAGGAGTTTGTGAGGCCCCTGTGGTCTGTTCTTGTTTCCAGGACCGTGGTAGCCCCACGAGGGGTCTCGGGGTGTTCGACATACCGCAACATGCTTCTATGGGTTAACTCCCCCCCCCCCCCCCAATAGACCCGCCTGGTCTGAGGTAGGGATCCGTCTGTTCCAGAGTCTTGGAACCAGCTGGTCCAAGGCGCAGTAACTGAGGGAGGATTCAAGGTGTCCGGGTGTGCTCTCGGCTTGGAGGGGCACCACAGCTCGTGAAAGTGACTGGGGGAGGACTCTTCGGAGGAGGGCTGACAAGTGGCGTCCGGAGAAGTGCCTAGTTACTAAGTTGGGAAGGACATTGAGGAATCCATGTTTTTCCAGTACTACCAAGGAAACTGAGAACATTCCAGGTACTGAGGAAAAAGGTTCCTGTTCACCTTCAGTTATAACTTGTCCACGTTCAGAGATTTTACAAGTTCTGAGTCAACGTGCTTATTGCCATGATCTCTGGCTAGAGATCTGTTCAGCCTTGAATTGCCCAGCTGCGAGTGGCTACTCTCTGGGTGGTATTAGAGACTTTGTAATGTCTGCAGTTCAAGGTGCCTGAGTTCTTCACCCTTGCCCTTTGTTCCTATACGAGACTGTTAGATGTTAGCCCTGCAAAATAAAACCTTTCAAAAGGACTTTATTGGTGTCAGCATCCAAGTTGTTGGGTATCAACCCTTGGAACCCCTAGATGTGGAAGAACAAGCCAAGCGGAGGTAACCGTTAAGCCCAATAATTTAAGACTGCCCTACAAAGGGTTATGGCTGCTACACAGCATTAGCTTGTTGGCATGTCCAAAAACCTACCTAGATTCCCAATCCAAGGTGTAAAGGCACAGATCTAAAATAAGTGTAGGATGGGCCATAACAACTTTGATAGGGATTAGGAATATGGGATGCCCATAGGATAAGTTATTGCCATCGTATTTAAGGATTTAGTACATTCTGAACAAAGTTAGAGCCAGAAGATTGAATGTTCAAATTGAATTGGATATGAATCTCCTGCATCTCCATGCAGACTGTTGCTCCTCCTGTGGCTCGTTCTCCACAGACTATACTATCTAGTTCTCTTCACATTCAACCATGTGGTGGCAGAGACATCACTAATGACCATGTAAAAGCAATGTTCTTAGATCTTTCACCTCTTGCCGATTAACTTGTTTCTTCCTGCACACACTTGAAGTTACTGTAGTCAAATCTGACACATCCTCTTCTATTGAATAGTTGGGGGCCACTCTGAATAAGCCTCCCTACTGTGGCTCTGGTTGCTTGCTGACACTAGGCCTGTAGTACCTCTCCCTGGAGGCCCAGTGGGTTAGCGAGTCCCTGATGAGGAACCTTGACTGGACCATGCATACCAACAGTTTTACCTGCTCCAGGAGTTCTCTGCCTCTACAGTCATTGGCAATGTCTCTGCCACCACATGGTCGGATGACGTTGTTCCCTCACAGCTCTCCCAGGGCCTTCTCCTGCAATCGGCGCAATTTACCTGTGCTGCATAACCTAGTAATATAAATCTTACTAGCACCTACTTATTGATAGAGGGTGCTACACGTGAGTAGCACCCACATATGAAAAGGGTGTTCAAACCAAACATGAGGTATCGCCGCAATCGGTAGAGCGAGAGCAATAATTTTAGCCCTAGACCTCCTCTAACTCAAAACATGCAACCTGTTTTTTTTTTTTTTTTTTGTAAGGATAAAAGTTTGTCACCATTCCATGCGCGGGTGCAATTTTGAAGCATGACATGTTGGGTATCAATTTACTCGGCTTAACATTATCTTTCACAATTTAAAAAAAATGGGCTAACCTTTTTTTTACTTTGTGCACTTGTAAGACCACAGCGTAAATATGGTGTGAGAAAGTATTGCAACAACTGCCATTTTATTCTCTAGGGTGTTAGAAAAAAAAATGTTTGGGGGTTCCAATTAATTTTCTAGCAAAAAACCCTGTGTTTAACTTTGTAAACAACAAATCTCAAAGGGGCTCGGTCCTTAAGTGGTTAAACAGGTGCTGTGTTTAGAGAATGTGTTTGTTTGGTTCCAACGGAGGCCACACCTTTCAGCATCTTCAGCTCACCAAGCCTTGGGTGGAATTGGTCTCCCGAACCTACTGCAGAGCAGTGCACCTTACCAGGATAGTGGACTAGCACTCTTATGGTGCCAAGGAACAGTGGATAGCCATGGAACTTGGGGCTATCTCGACAGCTTATGGAATTGAACGTATTTGCCACAGGAAGAAGCTGATCTAAGAGTTCCTGATGCAATAGGGTGAGCTTGGGTTCCTTTAAAAATTGGAATTGGACTTTGAAACCAAATTCACTGACTCTGAGGGAGAAGATTCTTCACTTTCCTCCATTGCTACTAAAATCCAAGAGACTGGCTACAAGTATTTGACTCTCTGGTACAGGGTCACTGTTGCTCTATAGTTTTTAACCTCAGGTCTCCAGTACATGCTGGAGGTGTGCTGATGCGGAGGGAACAATGCTCCACATCTCTTGGGAGTGTTCCAAACTTGGACCCCTTTGGCAAGAGTTGATTCGGTATTATCAAGCACCTGACTAATGTCGACCTGGAAGGGAACCCCGTGGCTTGCCTGCTGCATCTCTAACCATCCATTCAAGTGTAAGGATTTTCTCACAATTCAGTTACTGAATGTGGCTAAAGCATGCATCCCCTTATGCTGGAGTTCTGCAAACACTGTCAATCCTTGTGGCTGTGAACCCGATTTTGTATGTTTGAGCTGTTTGTGTGTTTGAGCTGTTTGTGTGTTTGAGCTGTTTGTGTGTTTGTGTTTTTTGCCAAGTGAAGAGGGCCCTGCGGGACCATCGGTCCGTGAATTTTTCTGCAGAAGTTTTTGCTTTTTGCACAAGACTAAAGATCCTGTGATCTGCCATCAACAGCCGGCTGGGTGACAGGCTGGATACCCTTATCCTTGTAGTCTTTCCAGCCTGGCCAGCGAGCATGTGCAGACCAGAGCTCTGTGCTGGGTCGGCCACGACAGGCCCCCAGCTTCAGTGGCGGCCGGTGGGCGTAATGCCCCGGGGAACACGTATGACCAGGCTACTGATGTGTGCGTCAGTGTGCCGGGCCAGCAGCCTCAGTGATGGAAAGTCTCCCAGCTCTTCAGGACTGGTAAGTACAGCTCTCCCTGCCTCGGTGTGGCTGAGCAGCTGGGCATTGCCTGGGAGGTCGATTTCAGGGGTCCCTCACCTCCCCCTCTCCTCTCCCTGTCTTTCTCCCCCCCCCCCCCCCGTGGGAGATGCTGCGTGGGCTGCTGAGGTGTGTGTGTGTGTGTGTGTGTGTGTGTGTGTGTGTGTGTGTGTGTGTGTGCGCCATAGACAGGGGCTCCCTCGGGGGGGCTCTCACCGGGGGGGACTGCGCTAGATAGCTGTGCCCTGGATGTGTGTAGGTCTCTCCGCTGAGGTGTCTGGAAGCTGTGTCTGCTGATTGCTGTAGCGCTGTTTTACCACCATTTCTCTGCCTGTTTTTTCACGGTCTTCATTGCATACAGTGCTCGGTGGCCATGTTTTGTGTGACCAGGGAGCAGCATGCTGTCTCCATTTTCCTGTAGTCCGGCAGCCATTTTCCCTGTGATTATGTTCTTTATACTGGAAACTCGGTGGTCATTTTGTTGAAGCCTGAACACAGTGCTGTTTGATCTCCTATGCATCTGGGAGCTGACACAGGCACACCAAGCTGGACGACGCAGAACTCGGTCAGGGTGGTGAGTCCTGCGGGAGGAGCCCCTCAGCCAGAAGCAGTTGGACTTAGGACAGTGATAGTCCCACCCTCCTAACAGGTGGCAGACAGGGTATGGTCAGCATGGCTTCAGAAACTGGTGGTTCTTCCCCCGAAATCCAGGCAATTGCAACCGGTTCACCTGCAGACAGTGCAGTGCCGCTGGACGCTTTGTCGGCGGTCCTTAATTTGTTTGTTGCCAAGATGGAGGCGGTGCATGGGCGCAAAGGTGGTAAAAAAAGACCCTGTCCTCCGGGGAGAGCTCTGACGCAGGCTCGGGCCCTGCTGAGGCTGGTGACCCCTGTTCTGTCGTTTCAGACGATGCTGACCAGGACCAATTGGACAGTGAGGATGAGTCCAAGTCTGGGACAGTGTGCGACAAATCGCTTGTTGGAGCACTTATCACAGCTGTGCGCGATACCCTGAAGATTCAGGAGCCAGCAGATCCCTCTGCTGATGTAGCGGTCCCTTTTGGGTCCGGTCGTGGACCCCTCAGTATCCAGGTTAAACAAAGTAACCAAGCCCAATAGAGGGGACTTCTGCTTTTAAGGACCCCCACGGACAGGTAGGCCGAGGCAGTAGCTTGTTCCTTGTTTACGGTTGTGGGGTCAGCAATACGACCAGTACTGGCATCTGCACTTGTCAGACACTTACTGAGTGGGCAAAACTTTTGCACCGTGAATAGGGGGTGCAACAGGCTTCCCCTGTCTGCGTGGAACAAGCAGACCAGTTAGTGCAAGGCCTTAAGTATGTTTTACGCAGCCCTGGATACCCTTCCTCTGTTATCCAGGGCTTCAGTGTCAGCAGTCGTGCTGAGACGCCTGATTTGGCTAAAATGCTGGTCAGCTGACCAGGCATCTAAGAAAGCCCTGACGGATCTACCCTTCCTTGGCGAACGGCTCTTTGGAGCCTCATTAGATGACGACATTAAATGCCACAGGTGGTAAGTACGCTTCTCCCACAGGCCAGGAAGGCTAAGGAGCCACGCCGTAGGCAAGGGCTCTCCATTTCCGCTCACAAACATTTTTTCCGTCCGCCCGGGGCTTTGGCTAAGCGTCCCCAGCCCAACAGGATGACTTCTGAAGGACAAAAGCATCCCTGGAACCGCAAGCCTGTGAGCAAAAGTGCTACCGCATGAAGGTTTGCCCCCGCCTGCACCACGGGTGGGGGGTTGCCTTCGGGAGTTTGCAGCCCGGTGGGCTTCTCGGCTGTCCGACCATTGGGTCTGCGATCTGATTTCCTCAGGCTACAAGATAGAGTTCCTCTCTTGGCGACAAAACTGATTCTTTCCCTCCCAGCATACCCATGCTCCCGACTCTCTGGGAGGCCCTATTGGGGCGGTAAGGGACCTGCTGAGTCGCGGGGTGATAGTAACTGTTCCGGAGTCTGAGCGCTTCCAGGGGTTCTACTCAAATCTTTAGTCCCCAAAAAGGTAGGGGTACGTCCCATTTTGGACCTAAAAGCCCTCAATTACTTTGTAAAAGTACAGAGGTTCAGAATGGAATCAGCTCAGTAGTCGCTGCACTCCATCGGGACTCCCTGGTATCTTTGGACATCCAGGATGCATACCTGCACATTCCCCTTATGCCTTCGGCATTGGAAATTTCTGTGATTTGCAGTCGGAAGCCGACTACCAGTTTGTGGCTCTATTTTTGGCTTCAGCCCCCAGAGTCTTTACCAATGTATTGGCTCCTGTTTTGGTGTTGCTGCGACAACGCAGGATCGCAATCGTAGGTTACCTAGACGATATCCTCCTGAGAGCATCTTCCACCTCAGAGTTAGAGGAGGCTGTGGCAATCACCATTCAGACCCTGCAGGAATTTGGGTGGCTGTTGAACCTAAAGTCAGTGATTGTACCGACTCAGCGTTTGGATTACCTAGGCTTACTGCTGTACTCCATGGAAGCGACAGTATTTCTCGCTGCAGACTCTGAGCCATGGTAAAACTCCTGATGAACCGCATGTGGTCATCGCTACGCTTCTGCATGCAAGTCCTGGGACTCGTGATGGCCTCCTTTTTTGAGGCAGTACCGTATGCCCAGTTTCACACCAGAGTCTTGCAGAAGAATTTGACAAAATGGGACAAATCTCCCTTGTCCCTGGATCGGCAGATTCAGGTGAGTCAGTTAGTCAGGGATTCCCTGCTCTGGTGACTGAGGTCCCTGGCATTTTGGTCCGGAAAGTCGTTCCTACCTCTGAAATGGACAGTGATCACAACAGACATCAGCCTAACCGGCTGAGGTGGCGTAGTGGGAGTTCAGTCGACCCAGGGCCTCTGGTCGGTGGAGGAATCCAAGTTGCCGATCAGTGTGCTCGAGCTGAGAGCTATCAGGCTATGCCTCTCCACATGGTCGATAAGACTTTGAGGGCATCCGATCAGGATCCAGTCAGACAATGCCATGGTGGTGGCATACGTCAATCACCAAGGAGGAACCAGAAGCTTGGACGCCGCATGGGAGGTCGCTCACATCCTTCAGTGGGCAGAGCGACATGTACCGGCCCTATCGGCCATTTACATTCCGGGAGTGGAGAACTGGCAGGTTGACTAAGTCGCCAGATGCTGGACCCAGGAGACTGTGTGCATTGCATCCGGAGGTGTTCAGGGACCTGGGACCCAGCAACACTACAAAGTTAGTCTAACTGTGTGAAGTGCCGTATTAGACTTCTGGGCAACAGCCCTCTCACCACACCAGGTCCAGACAGATGTATGCCTCCGCTCTTTGGGTTCCCAGTCCTGCCACAGTCAGCTCTGTCATGCTGCACTGCTCTGCAAAATGACTGGGACCTCTTTCTGGATCCGACCACAGGCTGTAGTGTAGACTGTCTCCGGTGACTTGAAATGTTGCTCTGCACTGAGCAGGCTGAAGTGCTCTTGGGACGCACACCCACAGAGCCCTGTGGTCAGGCCACACATCCCAGCAAGAAGAGACAGAAGATGGCCGCACAGGGCCTTTTTATTACCTACCCAGCATGCAATTCAGCCACTCGGTGTTCATGGGTAAAGGAATGGGCATTCTGGGTAGGCGAGTCCTTTTCTCAAGAGAAAACAATTTATAGCATTGTGCATTATTTAGCATTAGAAGGCAAAAAATACCAGCTCTACACAAGAGAGCAGCCAACTCTGATACTCTTGCAGAAGATATGGCAACCAAGAAAACTCTTCCTCATAAAGAGGATCAAGGGAATATCTCGAATTGGCTCAGGTGACTGATCTTGTAAAGCCGACAGGACTAAATTTAAGTCTCGGGGGTGATCTAACTTGGGGATTAATCCGAGTTCTGAACCAGAGTGTGACGCAAGTGGATATTTAAAAAATCGGGCTGACACCTGGCCCATAATGGTACTCAAAGCCGGCTTCATCTCTAATTCCATCGGTAGGAATTCAAGGATCTTACCTATGACATAATTTCTGGGGTGTCAACCCCTGGATTCACACCAGGAGATGTGTGATTCAGGAGGCTGGCTTCTTGGCATTAACCAAAGTAGAAACTACTGAAGTTGACAGCCCATGGTCCTTTTTTAGAATGTGTGGGTCATAACATGGCCCATAACATTTTAGAATTGGTAAGGTAGGATGGAATACCGGACCTTGCGAGAAGGTCTGGCCAGTGGTAGGGTCCCATCTTTATAATTTCCGCAAACCAAGATCTTCAGCAGAACAGGAGGGAGCGCATAAATCGGTGAGAACTGATCCCATGGAAAAACAAAGGCATCTGTTCTGCATGCCATTGGATCCCTTGTCCTTGACCCAAAGTTGTCGCTCTTGTTGAACCTGGACGCAAACAGATCCATGTCCAGAACTCTCCATTTTTGACATATTCACAAAGATGTCAGGATGAAGGGAACGTTCTCCTAGGAACAATTGTTGGTGACTCAAGTAGTCCACCTGCCAATTCTCTATCCCTGCAATGAAAACTGATAGGCAAGGAATGTTGCTTTCTGCCCAAGAGTGATTCCTTTCCAGGCCGCACAACTTCTCATGCCCCCTTGGTGATTGATGTAGGCCACTGCTGTGACATTGTTGGATTGAATCCTGCCCGGATAATTCTGTAGTCTGAGTGTCCAGGCGTACTGCCCGAATCTCTAGAATATTGATGAGCAAGATCTTCCCTGATTTGGACCATTTCCCCTGGACAGATGCTTCTTCCAGGACTGCTCCCCTGCCTAGAAGGCTGGCATGTTGCCACCTTCCAGGTGACTGGTAGAAAGTGTTTCCCTTTTTTTGAAGATTCTTGGATGTCCACCACCAATTGAGGCTCTGATGCACATTAGGGGATAAATGCATTGGGAAGTCCAGAGCTTGGACCTTCTTGTTGCAAGTAGACAGGATACTGTTTTGTAGCAGTATAGAATGAAACTGTGCATAAAGAACAGCCTGAAGCCACCATCTTTTCCAACAATTACATACAAAGACGAATAGGATTCTTTGTTTTGACCAACTGCATCAGTTCCTTTATGGAACTGATCCTTTCCTGGGGCAGAAACACCCTCTTCTGAGCTGTATCTGTGATCAGCCCCAAGTACTGCAATCTCCTTGATGGTTTTAAGGAGGATTTCTCTAGGTTGAGACTCGAGCCTAGGTCTTCCAGGTAGATGACTGCTGTGACCAAGTTTTTTTATTTTTATTTTTTTTGGTTAAAGGTAGGCTACCGATTGATCTATCAAGAGTAGATCGTCTAACTAGGCTAGTATTCTACCTTTTGGCCCTTAACCTAGCTAAGGAAGGAGCCAGGACCTTTTGTAAACACTTGAGGTACAATAGCCAGACTGAAAGGTTGAGCCACAAACTGAAAATGAAGATTTTCTACCTCGAAGCGTAGACATTTCTGATGAGCAGGGAAAATCGGCACATGGAGATGAGCATCCTTGATGTTACTTTGATGCCAGAAGTTCTGCCCCCTGTAGGATGAATACTACTGATCGGAATTAATCCATGCAAAAGGAATGGATATTTAAACTGGTTTAGATGTTTGAGATCTAAAATGAATCTGACATCCCCATTTGGTTTTGGAACCGTGAACAGGTTTGAATAAACCCCAGGCTTACCGGAGGTCTTGCTGCTGCCCGGAGGTGGAAGAACTTCTGCTTCCTGGATCACATTGTGGCTCTGAGAAGCATGAGATGCAAGTGCTCAATACAGCCCCCAGTGGTGATTACTTAGGCATGATGACATATTTACAAATTTAAAGGAGACATTCATAAGAATTTTAAAAATGTCTTAGCAAACCCCACTTGCCTTTCCTGCCTCAGGGAACCCACAATCCTGGACCTGTAATAGCATCCCGCCAGTAACTTTATGGCCTTATTACCAAGTACTGGATCCCGGGGTCCAGCTCTCTCCAGCATTACAGGCAAGACCTAATTTCTTCGGATACGTGGCCCAGGTACCATTAAATTTTGCCAAAAAGACACTTTGAATGGATCCGATCTGCATGGCTAGCCCCAGCAAGGATTGCTCCAGTGGAGCTCGGCACAGCACATCTTCACCCATGACGACACCTTTTAGACACTTGCAGAAAAAAACGGAGGCACTCTCAGTTGTGGGAGGGGTTGTATAGGGAGTGCACTTTTTTTGTCTTGGGGCGTACCAGTGTCCATCACCTGAAGGTGGCCTATAACCCACATTATTGTAACTACTATGGCTCTGCATCCCGTGATGTACGATAAGAAAACACACTATGCAGTTTCTGGTTAAATCGCTTTTCTTCTAATTTTAGTGAATAGCCGTGTCTTTTTAAATGCCCTTTAGTGGAAAGTTCTGTGGTCTCACACTCATTGCTCTGCTTGGCACCGTCCACAAATACTAAGATTGAGCTATTGGTCCCAGAACAGAACCCTAAAGGACCCCACTTTCCACTGGACCATTCCAAGTACTCGCTTTATTATTACCCTCTGAACTTGCCCTTGTAGCCAGGTTCCACCCAAGTACCCATACTTTGCCAACAGACATTAGCTTGTACAGTAAATGCTTGTGGGAAACGGTTTTAAAAGCCTTTGCAAAATCCAGATGCACTACGTCTACGGGCCTTCCTTCATCTATTTTGCAGCCTCCTCATAGGTTTAATCGATTTGTTTAGAACAAATTTTTCATGAATCCATTCTAATTACTGCTAATGACACTGTTGCCATTACTAAAATCTTGTATATAGTCCCTTATCCCCTCCAAGAGCTTGCATACTATTGATGTTAGGCTAACTGGCCTGTAGTTCCCAGGGCTATATTGTGTGTGTGTGTGTGTGTGTGTGTGTGTGTGTGTGTGTGTGTGTGTGTTATACACATGGCCAAAATTTGTTGGCACCCCAAAAATTCCAGAAAAGTATTGCAGTAAGACATGCTTTTGTGTGTGTTGGGGGGGGGGGGGGCAAAAAAGGGAGGGGAAAAAAGCTAATTGGACATAATGTCACACAATTCCAAAAATGGGTTGGTCAAAATTCTTGGCACCCTTTTAAAATTGTGGATAAATAAGATTGTCAAGCATGTGATGCTCCCTTTTTAAACTCAACTGGGGCAAGTAACCGGTGTGGGCAATATAAAAATCACACTTGAAAGCAGATAAAAAGGAGAGAAGTTCACTTTGTCTTTTCATTGTGTCTGTGTGCCACACTAAGCATGGATAACAGAGGAGGAGAAAACTGTCAGAGGACTTGAGAACCAAAATTGTGAAAAAATATTAACAATCTCAAGGTCAAGTCCATCTCCAGAAATCTAGATTTGCCTTTGTCCACAGTGTGCAATCTTGGCAAGAAGTTTGCAACCCCTGGCACTCTCGGGGTGTGGATGGAAGAAAAAAATTGACAGGTTGCAACGCAGGATAGTCTGGATGGTGGATAAGCAGCCCCAAACAAGTTCCAAAGAAATTCAAGCTGTCGTGCAGGCTCAGGGAGCATCAGCGTCAGTGCGAACTATCCGTTGACATTTAAATGAAATGACACTCTATGGCAGGAGACCCAGGAGGACCCCACTGCTGACAGACATAAAAAGCAAGACTACAGTTTGCCAAAATGTACTTGCGTAAGCCAAAACCCTTCTGGGAAAAAGTCTTGTGGACAGATGAGACCAAGATAGAGCTTTTTGGTAAAGCACATCACTCTACTGTTTACCGAAAATGGAATGAGGCCTACAAATAAAAGAACCCAGTACCTACAGTGAAATATGGTGGAGGTTCAATGTTTTGGGGTTGTTTTGCTGCCTCTGGCACTAGATGCCTTGAATGTGTGCAAGGCATCATGAAATCTGAGGATTACCAAAGGATTTTGGGTTGCACTGTAGAGCCCAGTGTCAGTAAGCAGGGTTTGCGTCCAAGATCTTTGGTCTTCCAGCAGGACCATGACCCCAAACATATGTCAAAAAGCACCCAGAAATGGATGGCAACAAAGTGCTGGAGAGTTCTAAAGTGGCCAGGAATGAGTCCAGATCTAAATCCCAGTGGAGAGATCTTAAAATTGCTGTTGGGGAAAAGGCGCCCTTCCAATAAGAGACCTGGAGCAGTTTGCAAAGGGAGCATGGTCCACAATTCTGGGTGAGAGGCGTAAGAAGCCCATTGATGGTTATAGGAAGGGACTGATTTCAGTTATTTTTCCTAAGGGTGCCAAGAATTTTAGGTAAGACCATTTTTAGAGTTGTGTGACATTATGTCCAATTGGCTTTCTTTTTTTTTTTTTTTTTCCTCCCTCTTTTGTTTCAATACACAAAGGCAATAAACGTGTGTGTGTGTGTGTGTGTGTGTGTGTGTGTGTATACCAAAACATGTGTTGCTGCAATACTTTTCTGTGAGAAATGCTTGCTTTTCTGTAAAACATTTCTGGGGTGGCAACAATTTTGCATATGCATATACATTTTTTTTTTAACTATCCTCAGCTGTGTGCCTTTCGTGTTCTATTACACCCTTACATCTTCCTATTGCATTCTTTGTACAGCTGGAAAACGTGTGTGTGTGTGTGTGTGGTTGGTTTTTTGTCCTCCCCTCCCTCCTGCGGCTGACAGCCAAAAGCTATACAGGGAGATTGGTGCGGCTGGAGGGACAGCTGTGATCACCGGTCATCTCCAACTTCTCTGTACTCGCTCCCTCTATGTCCTTCTTGGTTTACCACCTCCCTGAAAATGAGTTTACAGGTTGTGACATCTGTTTTATGCAATGTTTGATGTAATGCCTACTATACACACAGTTTAGGTGTTTTGTGCGGTAATATGTACCACTTCCAACCCACACTATCCAACAAATGGGCTTAGCTGCCAGCTAGGGCTAGGGCTCACTAATGGTGACCAGGGTGACAAAGTTGTAAGTGAGCTGCTTCCATATACCAAGGAACTCTTGTATTCTCACACATTTTTAAAGGAACCAGCATTAATGTTTCAGAAAGTTGAGCTATAGTAACTCTTCTATTGGATAGGATTACACGTGCCTTCGCTCCCCAAGCCCATCATGTGTTTGCTTTCCTTTTTTTTTTTCTTTTTTTTTTTTTTTTTTTTTTGTACATCCTGACCACTGCAGACTGGGAACAAACCACAAGAGCTGCAGTTTGGAAGTTGCTCTGATCCACTTATAGCAATTGCAAATTGGCCTATGCCCAAGTAATTTATTAATTTTATTTTTATTTTTTCTTTAACCACTGTCAGCTGAAATGGAACACTGCTTCTTTCCTAGGTCTGTATGGGAAAACTCCAGTTGAGGCTGCACAGATAGACATGGTAAATGATGGAGTGGAGGATTTCAGGGTGAAGTATGCCCGTCTCATCTATCAAAACTATGTAAGTTATGACTTGGCAGTACAGGTTTTCAACACTAAATCTTCACTCTTAATTGATGTATTTGGGAAATATAATTTACCCCTTTCAGGAAATTGGAAAAGAAGATTACATAAAGGCTCTTTGCAATGAACTTGGTCATTTTGAGCGCATACTTTCTAAAAATGAAGGAAAAGGCTTTCTTGTGGGAGATCAGGTGAGAATCTGTAAGATGATCAGTAATTTCACTAGTCCTTTATTTTGTAACTCTAGCAACAGGAAAACAGAAAGCTGTGTGGAAAGTGGTCTTGAGACCAAAGATCTTTTTTACATTTTTTTTATTTTATTTTTTTATCTTGAAGAAACTAGCCATATTTCTCACCTCGTCTTTCTTTCAGGACCGCACCTGGAGAGAGTGCAGCTCCTCCCATGTTCCCAGGAAACGCTGCGGTCGGTTTCTTTTATAGACCGGTCACTTCCATGGCCTCAGTTGTAGTGTTTCCTCCACTTTGGTGTAAGCGCTGCTGGGAACAAAGGGTGTGCTATGCTCTCTCCAGGTGGGGATAGTATGGGGGCAAACTAGTGGTGTAGTCTGTGATTCAGGCCAGCCCAGCATCCCCCCCCCCCACTTGCTCCGGTGTCTCCTCTTCATACCCGGCAAGGATTCCGGCTGCTGGGGGTCCCCGTTCTCCTCTTCCGACCAGCGGCTGCGGGCTGGAAGGAGAGACTGAGCCCCACGACGGTGAAAGCAGCGTCTCCTGTTTTCAGCCTCCATGCTTTCTGGGTCCAGGGTGCAGGAAGCGACCTTAAACTGGTGTCCTTTCCAGTCCTCGCAGCTGTGAAAGGACCAGGAGCATCAAACTGCAGCCAGACGCCACTAGGATCTTTGCAGCAATGGATCCAGAGGAACTAGCCACTAACACCAACCACTTACCCAAGTAAGCAGAGGTCCCTGTATGCCCCCGATGTCTTGTTTTCCCTCTTACTCCCCTGGGGGGGGAAGAA
This sequence comes from Lithobates pipiens, assembly GCF_037356315.1. Classification (NCBI taxonomy): domain Eukaryota; kingdom Metazoa; phylum Chordata; class Amphibia; order Anura; family Ranidae; genus Lithobates; species Lithobates pipiens. Next base: position 524,631,356 of record NW_027507764.1, read on the forward strand.
AGGGAGCCTGCCTCAATCACCTTGGACTAAGGAGAAGTGTGATGTTTATGGCATGGTGACTCAGAGATTTGGGCCTGCACTCTAATGAACCCCTCTGAATTGGCTCAGTCCCCTTGACACAGCTGTGGTATAATACGATATACCTGTATTGTAAACTCAGGATCCACTGGCTCCACCTGCTGGGAGAAAACACTCCACACAACTGGATACTTAACCAAATATATTTTACTGTGAATGTTTGAAAAGGTTATTACAGTAATTGTGCTGTCTCATCTAATCTTTTAAAGCTATGCGTGAGATCTCACTTAAAGTAACTCCTTGTGATTTGTAATCCATAGGTTAAAGTAAGTTAAGTTGAGGTAAAGGTGCTCCTGGTGTAACTTCAGTAACTATATTACGAGGCTTAAAGTGGTTGTAAACCCTTACAAACCACTTTGACCTACAGGTAAGCCTAGATTAAGGCTTACCTGTAGGTCCAAGAAATATCTCCTAAACCTACACGGTTTAGGAGATATTTCCTAAAAGACAGTCGCAGCTGTCTACGGCGCATGCGCCGTAGAAAGCGGCGCACTGTCGCTGTTAGAAGAATGCCGCTGCTAACGGCGATATGCCATTAGTGGCGGGTCCTGAAGAAGACGGACGCTCCGGACTACAGGGGAGAGCGGTGACATCGCTGGCTCCTGTGTCAGGTAAGTGACACATAATGGGCTACTATGCGATGCATAGTAGCCCATTATGCTGTACCTTTGACGTCTTAAAGAGGAAGTAAACCCTGATGGGTTTACTTCCTTTGCCTCCCTGCAGAGTAGATGGGCCTCAAGTCTGCTCAGTGTTGGTTGCTCTGCTCTTCCATGGAACTGTAAATCCCAGTGAAGCCTGTGTATGAAAGTTAACAAACTGTGGGCCGTAACCCGCGCAGCAACTGGATCGGAGCTCCATGTAGTAGCTTTGGTTCGGTGACTGCAGCTTGCTTCTCCGTCAGCTGGTTTCGTCGCTCCGTTCCACTCTGCTGGGTGAACCCGGTCCTCTGATGCTCAAACGAGTGTCTCTGGATCTCTCCAATCCGGTCACTGTGTGTCTGGCACCGTCGGGTCACTCACACAAACTGTTGAAGTTGCGCTCTGCGATGGTTGTAGGCCCCTTCTTATGGGAGGCATCCTCACAGGCAGGCCATGCGATCCCAAGAGCCCTAAAATGGCCGCTCTGGCTCTCTTTATGTCCTACCCAGCATGCAGTGCAAGAGAGGGTGTCCATGGGTAGGTCACCGAGCATCCTGGGTAAAGTCAACCTTCAAATGTAAATCAGTCACTTCCTATATTCAGTCTTTGTGCTTTGTAAAAGCAATATTTGTTTCCGTTCACTACCTGTGTTTGGCTGCTAGATGGCGCCAAATACGAAGCTATAGAATTGTCCATAGGCAAAAGTTATCAGCGCTACATACTCGCCCTACTTTTAGTCTTTGGTCCCCAAAGATATATTTAGACTCTTGGTTCTAGCAAACATTTTTGCCTATTACATGCTATCATTTACATGCGGAGAGAACGGGTTAGTATGATAACAACCAAGTTGCATTTCCATAACCAGTGTCTGAACTCAAATGGTTCATCTTATAAAACAAATCTGACAGAGGAGCTTCCCACCAATTCGCATATGATGGGGAGCTGTCCTGTGCACTCACAGCTGACACTATAGTGTCTGGTACAGATGTGGCAAGGGGTGAGCTGGGGTTGTCCCTTACTGAATCAGCAGTAGAGGAACCAGGTACCTCAGGATTTCTCTTGCTGGTAATTTGAGTCGCTTCCAAGCATTCACCCAATGTATTATGTCAGTCTTTTTGGTGGGTGAATGTCTTTGTTCTTTGTATTTTTGGTGTGTCCACCACTATTGGGCAAGTATCCTCATTCCTCATCTCGGATGCTGGTAGTGGAGAGTAAACGGGAGGTATTTTGCTCTTCTGTGTGATGGCTTATCAGCACAAACTCTGGGGCCTCTGCCCTAAGTCCCATTATCTTCCCCTGTCTTTGGGGGGGGCATCAACATCTGTCTCTGATGCCTCAGCAGGTCACAACCAACTAATTTCTGCTTCTTCCTCCTCATTTGCAGAGGGTGTAAGCTGGGACCTAGTTACTGGCCTGCGCACAACCGTGGATTTTTCTGACTTCTGGCTTCTGTCAGGGGTAAGAGGTGATGCCGATTCTTACCGGCCCAGTGTTTCCTTCTGGCTTGATTTCATAGACTAGGAGCCCTGGGAGTTTCCTGCACACAACATATGGCTGTGATCTCCAGCGGTCAGCTAACTTATGTTTGCCTGGAATACCTAGATTCCTCAGTAAAACCCGGTCACTAGTTGAAGATCCTAAACTCCTGTTCGTAAGCCATCTTCAAATTCCTCCACGGTCTGTCCACATACCCTCGATGAGGTCTCTGATGTGTGATCCAAGGAAGTCCCAAAGGCTAGATCTATTGGTAGCCTGGCTTCACGGCCAAACATTAATCTGTAAGGCAAATACCCAGTAGCATCACTCTTGGTACTATTGTAAGCATGGACCAGTGCAGTGATATGCTTGCTCCAATGAGGTTTCTGCTCTGCAGTTAACGCCCCCAACATGTTCAGAAGAGTCCTGTTGAACCTCTCCGATTGAGGGTCCCCTTGTGGGTGGTAGGGAGTAGTCCTGAACTTTTGTATGCCTAGTAGATCCTATAGTCTTTTTATCAGCCTGCTCTCAAAGTCTTGTCTCTTGGTCTGAATGTATCCGTTGAGGTAAGCCATAATGGACTAAACTTTTCTACAAGAGTCTTTGCTGGTCTCTAGTAGGGAACGCCTGAGCATAGCGGGTGAAATGATCTGTAACCATTAAAATGTCCCCCTGCCCACTCAGGTCAGGTTCCAGGCACAAAAAAATCTATTCAGACTAGATCCATCGGCCCTTGGCTCTCTAGGTGGCCCATTGGAGCAGCCCTCTGAGGCAGAGTCTTCTGTTGCATGGACCTGAGGCAGGAATGACAATAGCTCTCCACTTCGGTCCTCATTTGAGGCCAGTAGAATCTGTCTCTTATGAGTTGAAGAGTCCTCTTGGCTCCTAGGTGACAATGATGGTCGTGCAGGGCCATCAGCACCCTCTCTCTGTGCTTTTCCAGCAAAAGCAGTTGCCACTTCTCTTCGGGATCTTCAGAGGGGCCCCTTCGGTAGACCACCCCTTGTTGTAACTGCAACTGATCCCACTCTTTCAATAGTAGCCAGGCTCCACCTTTCCCTTGCTGGCTTGTCCCTTCACAGAGGGCTCTTACTCCTTCCAGGGTAAGTTGAATCCAGTCTGAGGGGCTTTGGGAGTCATGGGGCCTTATTGACAAGGCATCCGCATCTCGCTTACCAATCCCTTGTCTGTACTTCAGGCTGAAGGTAAATGCAGAGAGAGCAGCCAACCACCTGCCACCGGTGGCGTCCAGCTTCACAGCGGTGAGCAGGTATGTGAGGGGGTTGTTGTCCGTCTTGACTAAGAATTCAGCCCCGTAGAGGTAGTCCTTCAATTTGTCTACCACTGCCCACTTCAGAGCCAGAAATTCAAGCTTGTGAGTCGGGTAGTTTCTTTCGGCAGGAATTAAACTTCTACACACATAGATGGGCCGCAGGTGCCCATCATACTCTTGGTAGCACCCCTCCAAGGCTGTCTCGGCTGGCATCTATGTGTAATTTGTAGGGTTTGGCAGGGTCTGCATAGGCCAAAACCGGAGCAGTAGTAAGGCTCCACTTCAATTGTCTGAAGGCTTCTTCGCAGTCTGGAGTCCACTGGTCCTGAAGGGACTCCTTTTTCTTCCTGGGCCCTTCTTTTGGCTTTCCAGGCCTATTTGGGTCTATGCCGGTTTCCTCTTGATTCTTCAATAGCTCCAGTAAGCGGGTGAGCTATCTTGGCAAACCCTTCTACAAACCTTCTGTAGTATGAACGGAAGCCTAAAAATGATCTAAGCTCAGTCACATTTGTGGATCTGGGCCAAGAAGTGACAGCTTCCAGTTTCTTGGGATCTGTTGCTACTCCTTCAGACACAATGTGTCCTAAGTAGTTCACTGAGGGTTGGTAGAATTGGCATTTCTCCATTGAGATTTTCAGGCCTTCATCATGAAGTCTCTTCAGGACCTTCTCCAGGCGTTCTTCTTGTTCTTCTTCTAGCATTCTTCCAAATACTGACATCATCCAGGTACACCAGCACTTCAATCAGGTTCATGTCACCCACTGTCTTAATCAGTCTCTGGAAGGTTGCTGGGGCTCCAGACAGACCTTGGGGCATACGATTGAACTCGAAGAAGCCCATAGGGGTGATAAAAGTGGTTTTCTCTCTATCTTCAGGGCACATGGGGATCTGATAGTACCCACTCTTTAGGTCCAGCACACTGAACCACTTCGCCCCCGAGAGGCTCTGTAAGGCATCCTCTTTCCGAGGCATGGTGTACTGGTCAGAAATGGTCCTCCGGTTCAGGGTCCTATAGTCGCAGAGACCTGTTTTTTTTTTTTTTTTTCCTTTCTTACCACCACTTTTGGGGAGTCGTAATGACTCCTGGACTCTCTCATAATGCCTGTCCTTCTTCTTCTTCTTCTTTTTTTTTTTTTTTTTTTTTTCTTTTTTTTTATATTCCTTTTATTAAATGCAAGAAAAAAATAACAGAAGCATGCACAGCATTGATAGAACATAAACAATTCCAAAGCACAAATATTCTGGTAGCACCTGGGTGGGAGATACAGTAAACAGTCCCAAGCTTGGGCCGAAACAAGTGTAGGCGCTCCTGAGTTGGGGGCTAGATTCTACTCCAAGACCTCCAATACCAGTCAGGCAATTTATGCCAACCTAAGTGAGCAGTAATCATCACATAACCATACATTGCAGTAATATACACAGATTTTATTTTAAAGAGGGAGGGGGGATGAGCGAGGGGTCGGACCTCTAGCGATCAGGGCTTACATTATCGAATACAAGCAAATTCCGGGGAGGCCCACCACCCATCCACATCCTCCATAAACTGACCGACAATGTCTGATAGAAAAAAAAGAGAAAATGGGGGGGGAAAAAAAGGGGGGGGGGGGTTTATTTGAAAAGGGGACTACAAAGGTGGACAGGGGGAGAGGGGGCCGAGGTGGGAAGGGAGAAAAGGCAGAATATAAAAGAAAAACAAGTATAAGAAACAGAAGGAGACTCTAAGAGGGTTATTGAAAGAAGACAAGGCACAGGAATGAGCGGGATAGTGACCGTGGGCGTCACCCAGTCGCAGAGGTGGGGGGAGGGGGGCGAGAACCAGAGAACAGGGACCCTCCCTTATTGGGCACCTGGTGCCACCACCCGAAGGTAAGCTTCAGTGTAGGTGAAATGTTGCCATGGTCTCCATGTCTCACAAAAGGCCTCCTCCCTGTTGTGTAGCGTCACCGTGAGGGCTTCCATATCTCTCAGTTCATTCACCTTAGAGAACCATAGAGGCTTAGCTGGCGGGTTCTCCGATCTCCAGCACAAAGGGATGCAGGCCTTCGCTGCATTCAGCAACTGAATGGTTAAGGAGTTCCTGTACTTTTTGATGGGTTGCTCCGTCAGGTGCAGCAGGCAGGCCGCAGGGTTCCCCTCCAGAGAAGCACCAGTCGGGTGACCAATCGTGCCGGTCACCTCGCAGCAGAAGGGAGACAGTTTGGGGCAGGCTCAGAAGACATGCAACATTGTTCCCTCCGCATCCCCACAACGCCAGCAACAGTCAGGCACCTGCGGGAAGATGCGGTGGATAACGGATGGGACCCTATACCACCTGGTTGTAATTTTGTAGCACGTCTCCTGGACTCGGGTGGCCATAGAGGATTTTCTGCTGTTGATCCGGGGTAAAGTGGGTGCAGAGCTCCGCTTCCCACTTAGCCACAAATGGGGGGACATACCCCTCTGCCGAACGGGTCAGGGCAGAGTAAAGAAGCGAGAGGCAGTGCCGCACCGGTTCCCTCCGATGGCAGATCTGCTCCAGCTCCGTGAGGGGGTGGGAAATGCCCGGCGTCCACAGCCATTTGCGCAGGAAATTCCGTAGTTGTAGACCGCTCCAAAAATCCAGTGAAGGGTCCGCTGCCAGCGCCCCCGCCTCTGGAATGAGCCGACCATCCGGGCCTATAAAGTCGCATAACTGCCGCCTGTCGCTCATCTGCAGACGTTGGAAGCAGGGACTCTGGAGGCCCGGTATAAATTCCGGGTTGCCCAGGACCGGCACCATAGGGGAGGGCACCGGAGACACCGACGCGCTTCGGAAGGCCTTCCTCTCCACCCGCAGGGTACTACCCAATGTGGGGTGGTCTAGTATAGCCCTCGCCTTTACGCAAATTTGTCAGCAGCTGCGACTGAATGCCTGTCCTTTTTGAGTTCAGCCAGCTGCTCCCTCAAGTCTTCAAGATCCCTCAGTGGGATTTGCCTGACTCTCCCGAAAAGGCTTGTCTTGTTCCAAACAAACTTTATGTTCGGCACTCTTTGCAAGCCCCACATCAAACTCACTCTGGTCTATGCAGACAATGAAGGCCGATGGCTTCTCTCCTCTCATCTGATGGGTATGCTCAAACTGATCAGATCAGATAGTTTTTCCACTCTTCCATAAATGGCATAAAGGACTTTGACGTAATCCTCGGCTTCACAATCTGGTTTTCCCTTTCTAAAGTTTCTGATGACATCGGCTGCTGGGCTCAACAGGCTTTCACTAATTTGCCGTCTTCCCGCAAGCTTTGGCACATTCCAGTCTTCTAGAGCTTGCATGGCCTGATCTATCCAACTCTCGAATCCTTCCTCCCCTTCAGGTCTTGGTATCTGACCTGAGGACGGCAGCTTCAGATATCTCTCATTGGTGGACATCTGGTGGCTATGTACTAGACTATCCACAAGGCAGCTCATGTCCAGGTAGAATAATGCCGGTGGCATAGACTTTCCCCTATCAAGCTTCTTGCCAGAGGACTTTCTGGTTGTGTACCCAGTGATTTCTCCTCTTCCTCCACTGACTCTTGTACTGGAATCACCTGACCATCGAGACCCCCTGTTAAGCTCAGCACTCCCTTTTTGACCTCTACTGGAGTGTACTCTTTCCATTCTAGGAGACTGTGTGAAATCCTCCTGCACGTCTTGTTTCAGGTCCAAAAGGTAGGACCCCTGGTCTGGCACCGCCCTCCTTATCAACTGCCACACCTTTCTCAAACCACTGATCTCCTGGCAACCTCCAGAACTGTGGTCCTCTCCAATTTACTCCCATATTCTTGGCTCCATTGGGTAGCCGTTACTGAGTCCATTCTGGTGCTGTAGGGGTGTCCTCTGGGGGGGGGGTGTAACTGCAGAGCGAGTTATCTCGGACGAGCCCCCACATGTAGCACTAACCCCAAAAGGAGCTGCCAAAATTTGATTCAGGCCTGCACTCTAACGAACCCCCCCGAATTGGCTCAGTCCCCTTGACACAGTTGTGGTGCAATACAATAAAGTACAAGATAATATAATATAATATACCTGTATTGTAACCTCAGGATCCACTGGCTCCACCTGCTGGGAGAAAACACAATTACAGTAATTGTGCTGTCATCCCAACATAGGACGACAGTACAATGGATTTCAACATAAACAATTGCAAACAATATATATTTATACCCGGAGTTCCTCCTGCTTTTAAAGCTATGTGTGAGATCTCACACATAAAGTACATAGTCGTTGATCTTCTTGTCTTCGCTAGCTAAAGTAACTCCTTGTGATTTGTAATCCATAGGTTAAAGTAAGTTAAGTTGAGGTAAAGGGGCTCCTGGTGTTACTTCAGTAACTATATGGACGAGGCCCTTCCGGGGGAGGAGTCTGTAATGGTGCGTGTCTGCACCTAGCGTCCTGGTGCTCCATGGCCCCCATCGCACGGACAATGCCGCCGATAGCGGCTACCTGTTGATCTCCCCCTTCCGACCCGTCCCCCTGGCTGTCTCCCTCCGCAAGGAGTATCTCCCCTACCTTCCCCCTTCGTTCCTTCCCCTCGGACCGGGACGCAGCACTACGGGCTGTGCGGTTCCCTCGGTGGCGACTTGGACCCCCCTGTGAGGCTTTGGAGATCCCATCGCTGGAGCGTACGTACACCGGCGTGGCCGGTCTATTGGCACTGCGGGCAGTGCAGGGCTGCGCTCGGTAAACTTCGGTAAGCCTCGGAAGGTTTGCTTAGAGCTCCGGACGCCATCTACTGGATAAAGTAAGATACTGCTTATTGAATATATGAGTGTACTGTGCTTAGAAAAAGGAAAAAAAATAAAAATAAAAAGCCTGAATCTGCTGAATCTTGGATAGAACCTAATAGGAAGATAAAGCCATACCCCAAATAATTACGGGGTAAGTGGATATACAAATATAAAGTATTAAAAGTACTCCGTAATTGTATTCACTGTCAAATATTGGGACTGTTTGGTAAATCTGCTAGATCAACATTAACAAATAACCAGGAACATACATTTTCTGTGGCGTAAATGTATTGGCAAGTAATTAAAGCGGCATAGTAAAATTAAGTGATCTACCTCAATAAAAGGACATTTTTGATACCATGCGATCTTGCTAGATCATCAATAAAAAAAAAAAAAAAAAAAAAAAAACTGTGTGGAAAAATGAGTATGTAGAGGCTGAAATAAGGGTTTATTTGGGCCACACCGAAGGTAATGCAAAAAACACAGTGATAATAAACTTTAAAACCATATCGCAGTGGCTAAGGAAGATCGCTGACACCCGTGGATATTAAATAAAATATTTAAAAAAAAAAGAGTAAGAAGGGGGAAGAGGCACATTTAACAAAAGCAATAGAGGCGTTTAACTATTGCTGTGCTAGATGAAGGGAAAAACAGCAAAAGCAGGGGGCTACCCTGAAATCCCCACGCCGGAGCTTAGTTGCCAGCCCAGGTGCTATGAACAAATATGTTACACAGACGGCAGTCACAGAGAAACAGCAGGCAGAAAAACCTCAATCCCAATACATAAAAAACCAACAGACAGAAAGTACCGAAAAAAGGGAAAGAGAAAAGAGCAGAAAAGAGAAAAGAAAACTTCAAACACAAAATATCTCCGCACAAGACATGGAAGTATTACTTGACGTTCCACCAGAGGAAGGAACAGGCTTAATAACTGAACCTGATTATAGTGTTGAATTTTTAACATCCCAACAGACACAACAAGATAACCTTCAAGTATTGCCCACTAAAAATGAGATAATCTCTATGTTCGCAGCTCTGGAAAATACCATGAAAGCGGAAATGGAAAGATTACATCAGAACCTAGGACATATACTTGAAAGGGTGGTAGAGGTGGAAAAAAAAGTGGAAAAAGACACGAATACAATAAAGAACTTGGAAGCAGAAATACAAAGTTTAAAAATGACACAGCAAGATCAAGCATTTAAGATCGAAAATCAAGAAAATAGACACAGAAGAAAAAATCTAAGAATATGTGGTGTCCCAGACGCACAACAACGAGAGGATCTAACGGATATAATCAGGAAGATCTGTAATCCCTTAATGAACAAAGAAAGTACTAATGAAATAAAAATAGAAAGGGCGCATAGAGTAAGGAAACCTAAAGGTCTCCCACAAGAAACGCCACGAGACATTATAGTGCGATTCCAAAATGAAGAAGAAAAACACCAAATATGGAAGAATATAAGATCAAAAGCACCACTAAGATATGAAGGAAATGGTATTCAGATATTTCAAGATATCTCACTGGAAACTTTGAAGAGGAGAAGAGCCCTAAAACCGTTACTGACAGTTCTGGTTGAGAACGAAGTGCAATATAATTGGGGCTTTCCGGCAAGTTTAATAGGGAGAAAAGATGGCCGCACAGCAAGACTATGATTTTTAGAAGAAACCGCAGAATTTTGTGGAAAATTGGGGATCCCGGTTCCGGGGGGAGGGGTGGAGGGGAGGGAATAGAGACGAAAATTAGTCCCGCCCCTTCTTGTGAGGAGATAGGGGGGAGGCGAGAATGATAGAGACATAAATTAGATAGAGGGGGGAGTTCCACTCCCAGCAGGGTGTGACGTTTTCCTTTCTGGTCGAAGAGGGGGAGGGAGGGTGCGGTGGGGGTAGGGGAGCCCCTTGTACGAGGATTTACCACCCCGCCAAAGAAAGACGGGATGGGCGATGGCACCATTGAGCAGAATTCCACCCTAGGGCCAAGGGATAACTGGAACGAGGACGTCCCAGATAAAAGGTCCCGGACCATTTGGTCAAATATACATCTAATGGGGGGACGGGGAGGGGGGGAGAGGGAGGTGGGCAGAGGGAGGGGGGGAGGATTAAATCTATTGACAAGAAACCACTACTTCTACTAAAAAAGGATAGAAAAAATGTTAAATACGTATAATGTCAGAAATCAAAATAGCAACATACAATGTCAGAGGAATGAATTCTCCAAAAAAAAGGTATAATATACTAAGGGAGCTGGAGGGTTATTCAGTAGAGATTGTGTTTTTACAAGAAACGCATTTAGCTCTAGACTTAAGTATTAGATTAAATACACAGAATTTTCCAACGTGGTATTATGCAGACACCCCAACCAGGGGCTCTAGGGGAGTGGCAATTGGGATCTCTAAAAAAGTCAATTGGAAAGTAGAAGAAATAAAAACGGATCCACAGGGGAGGTTCCTATTCGTAAAAGGACTAATAGAAAGAGTTAGATACACATTGGTAAATGTATATTGTCCCAATAAAGGCCCAAAGAAATATTTAAACAAAATGCTGAACATTCTAGAAACATGCAAACAGGGCCATATAATCTTGGGAGGGGATCTAAATTTCGCCATGGATCCGTATATAGATAGCACTTCACTGGGTATGGTACACGAAATCAAACAACATAGAACCCTGAAAAAGAAGATGCTGCAGCATCAATTAATGGACACCTGGCGAATACTCAATTTAAGGAAAAAGGATTACACATACTATTCCACAGTACACGACATGTATGTTAGATTGGACTATATATTTGTAGATCATGAACTACTAGAAAATATATTGGAAGTTAAAATAGGATCTATAACCCTCTCGGATCACGCACCTGTAATAATAAAATTAAAAGATCTAGGAAGAGAATATAGTAAAGGATTATGGAGACTAAATGAGTCCCTTCTGGAAAATGTGGAAACAGAAAACACTATTAAATACGAAATTGAACAATATTTTTTAGCCAATGACTCAGAGGAGATCCCAAGGGCTACACTCTGGGAGGCCCACAAAGCTCTGATTAGGGGGAAATTAATATCCATAGGATCCTGGGTAAAAAAAGAAAGTGAAAAGAAGCTAAATGATTTAAAAAAAGAACTTTACTTATTAGAACAAAAACATAAGTGTCAACTCTATAAAAACATATATAAAGAAATAATACATAAACGTACTCAACTAAACAATAGATTGGAGCAAGAAGTAAGAAAAACCTATAAACACGTAGCTAAAGAAAGATACATGTGGGGTAATAAACCGGGGAAACAATTGGCCAGAATAGTAAGGGATAAAAAAGCTATTAATTATATAGAAAAAATCAAAAACGCGAATGGTGAAATAAAATACAGAACATCAGAAATAGCAAACGCGTTCAAAACATAGCGCCCTATACTCAACTAGGAACAAGGAGACTGAAAGTCAGAAGGAGACTAGGAAAATTAAAATACAAGAATATCTGAGGGAGGCAGACCTACCAAAGATAACCCCCGAAATGTCTAATAGCTTAGAGGCCCCAATCACTCCAGAGGAAATTGAGTATGCAATAAAGGACATGCCCAACGGGAAAAGCCCAGGACCAGATGGTTTCACCATCAGGTATTATAAAAAATTCAAACAGCTGTTGGTCCCACAGTTATGTAAACTCTGGAATAAACTGGCAGAGGAGGAGCTCCTGAGGAAAGAATCACTTCTAGCAAATATCATACTAATTCCAAAACCCGGTAAAGATTCTTCGAGTTGCTCTAATTACCGCCCAATTGCACTGTTGAATACAGATATTAAATTGTATGCAAAAGTGTTGGCAACGAGGATAAAAAACCTACTCCCAGAATTGATCAGCGAAGATCAAGCAGGATTTGTACCAGGGAGGGAGGGCCGAGATAACAGTCTGCGAACGCCGTTATTAATGGGGAAGGATAAGGAAACCAATCCTCCAATGATTTTGGTCTCGATCGACGCAGAAAAAGCTTTTGACCGAGTCGATTGGAGCTTTATAATGGAAACAGTACAGTCAATGGGACTTGGCCCAAAAATGCTAAAATGGGTAAACAATCTATATACATATCCATCAGCCAGAGTGGGGGTAAATGGGAGTATGTCGTCCGCCTTCGATATGCAAAATGGTACAAGACAGGGGTGTCCCCTCTCGCCATTGCTATACGTGTTAGCTCTGGAACCCTTATTAGCAAAAATTCGTAACAATCCAGTCATAGAAGGAATAAGAATGGGGGGGGGAGAACATAAAGTGGCGGCATACGCGGACGACATACTCCTATATTTGATCAACCCCCAAACATCTTTATTAGGTATGATGAAGGAGATCAGAGACTATGGGGCCCTTTCTAATTTTAAAATAAACCCAATTAAAACAGTTATCCTGAATATCGGACTAGATCCGCACGAAGAAGAAAAGATACGGCATAAATTCCCTTTCACATGGGAAAAAAAAGAAATAACATATCTAGGGATCAAAATAACAAAGACAATTCGGGGGTTATATCAGGCTAATTATATCCCGTTGATAAACAAAATCAAAGCGTTATTAATGAAGATGAATAAAGGAATAATATCTTGGATGGGAAGAATCAATGTGTTGAAGATGGTGGTATTACCAAAAATTATATACAAAATGCAAATGCTTCCGATAAATATCCCAATAGGTTTTTTTAATATACTAAGAACATTATTTTTAAAATTCATTTGGCAAAATAAAAAACCCAGGATAAAATTTTAATTTATTAACTAGGAAAAAAAATAGGGGAGGAATGGCACTACCAGACATTCACAGATATTTAGCAATTATTTTTACGAGATTGGTTGAATGGACAAATCAAAACACGAAAAAGAAATGGGTAAAAATGGAGGAGATATTGACTGGGTCACAATAAAAAAAAAAACATATGGATTCCACCAAAATTTAGAGCAATTAGTAGTAGGACGCACGAAATCACTTTAACGGCACTAAAAAAATGGGACACAACACAGCGTAAAAATAAATGGCAATATAATTCACCATTAATCCCTCTCGAGGGAACGAGTTTTTTTACACCAGGTCACGACACATCACTAGGGAATCGAATGAGGGATTTACAATTAAAAGACATCATAAGGGAGGGGAAGTTAATGTCAAAACAAGATTTAATGACGAAGCACAATTGGCAAATATTGAAAGACTGGGAATACCTCCAGATTCAACACTTCGTTAATTCCATCCCAAAACCAATAAGAAATGAAAAAAGGTTAACAGCAATGGAAAAATTATGTATAAAGAAAATAGCAGTTAAACATTGTGTCTCACAGCTATATGACTGTTTATCGGAAATAGAAGGCCAAGGAAATATCCCATTTATAGCTAAATGGGAGAAGGACTTGGGCTATAAAGTTGATGAGACCCAAATGATTAACTCAATATATCATTCTGTATTTGATATAAGATCAATGGAAGTAAATTATAAGTGCCTAATGAGATGGCACTTAACACCAGATAAATTACACAGAATGGAGCCATCCAACTCCAAGTTATGTTGGAGAGAATGTGGGATACCGGGAACGATATTCCACTTCTGGTGGGAATGCCCAGTAATAAACCAATATTGGAGTAAAATAACAGAATATATAGAGAAAATAACAGGGCAAAAAATACCTTTAACCCCAGGGGAATGTTTGTTTTTAGGGGTAGATGTAAAAACGAGTAAGCAGTTCAAAAGAAGTATACAAAACTCATTAACACCCGTTTTACTCAACGCCGCAAAAGCTATAATACCAAAAAATTGGTTACAGGTGAAACAACCCCTGATCAGAGATTGGATCCAAAGAATAGAATATATCAATAATATGGAATACCTAAGAAAAATGGAGGAAAATAAAATGATAAAATACCGCAGAACGTGGGAAAAGTGGAGAATATTTAAAAAGACAAAGCATTATACTCAAGCATTAATGGAATAAAGAGTAGTGGGTATGGGGAAGGTCAACAGACGGGAGAGAAGATGGTAGGGTGGGTGTGGAAAATCTAATTAAATAAGGAGTTAAATAAATAGATAAGGCAGTAAGAATAAGATGGCAATGATAACCAAGTAGATGTCAATTTTATTGTTGGTTTATTTTCCTTTTCCCTAAATATGTATGGTTTTCTCTTTTTAATGGAAAATATTAAATTGAATTAAGCTTATAAAGGAAAAAAAAAAAAAAAAAAGAGAGATTGGGAAAAGAAAACAAAATTTTTGCCACAATGATGTTAAGAATACAGGATAAGATTCATACAGTTAATCTGATTAGAATCCATAAATAACAAATCTTACTGAGTGGTAAAAAAAAGAAAAAAAAAAAAACTTCAGTAACTATATTACAAGGCTTAAGACACCAGAGTAGATAGGCCTCAAGTCTGCACAGTGTCGGTTGCTCTGCTCCTCCGTGGAACTATAAATCCCAGTGAAGCCTGTGTATGAGTCTAACTGCGTGTGGAAGTTAACAAACTGTGGGCCGTAACCCACTCACCAACTGGATCGGAGCGCCGTGTAGTAGCTTTGGTCCAGTGACTGCAGCTTGCTAATCCTTCAGCTGGGTTCGTTGCTCCATTCCACTCTGCTAGGTGAACTCGGTCCTCTGATGCTCAAACGAGTGTCTCTGGATCTCTCCAATCCGGTCTCTGGCACTGTCAGGTCACTCACACAAACTGTTGAAGTTGCGCTCTGCGATGGCTGTAAGTCCCTTCTCATGGGAGGCCTCCTCACAGGCAGGCCATGCGATCCCAAGAGCCCTAAAATGGCCGCTCTTGCTCCTTTTTTATGTCCTACCCAGCATGCAGTGCAAGAGGGTGTCCATGGGTAGGTCATCAAGCATCCTGGGTAAAAGTCAACCTTCAAATGTAAATCAATCCCTTCCTGTATTCAGTCTTTCTTTGTGCTTTTTGAAAGCAATATTCGTTTCCATTCACTACCTGTTTGGCCGCTAGATGGCGCCAAATACTAAGCTATAGAATTGTCCATAGGCTTACATTGTAAAACATGATCATTACATTAATAGGCAAAAGTTATCAGACATAGATATAGAGCGTTGGCCTGCCAGGGTCTAAAAGGGGGACGTGACCCCAGATGGGGCTCCAGGGAGCATGTAACATGAAGCGGAAACTGGCCTTTGTTTCCTGGGTGTTTTCTAAAGTCCACTTTGGGACCTGGAGCTCAGGGATTTCTGAGAGATCTGGGTGGGATGGAATCCCTAGTCCTGGGTCCTGAGTTTGAGAACAGCCAGGCATACTGATTGGTCAGGGATGTGCTGGGGTTTTAGTAGTGACCTGACCATGGTTCTGGGCTCCACCTTGGCAGATGGGAAGTCTGAGTACCAGGAGTCAGGAGGGCTCCACGGGGGAGCCAGTGCAGCAAGAGGCTGCTAGCTGTGTGCACCAAGGTGGTTGGTGAAACAGTCTGTATGAAACAGACAAGGGCATGGAGTGTAAGGCCAGAGCAGCAGTGCTGCAAGTGAGAGCCAACTAGGCCGAATGTAGTTTTGTTGATGAAAAGGAATGCTGAAATCCATGCGAGGGAAACATCTTTGTTGAGCTTTCTTTTAATAAAAATGGGCAAGCAATGCCCTTAAAAAAGGAACCAGTGAGTGTCGGTGTCCTTCAAGCTAATGAGGTTTTCTACCGAAGGTTTCAACAGTATTTCATAAGTCACAGGAAATGGTTCTCCCAACCTTTTTGCCCTACAACATCCGGCACTAAGGAAAGCGCTTTTCATAGTGCAGTATACACCTTCGTACATCCAGGCTATCTAGAAGTCAGATGATCAAATTCACTGTTTATATTCTTATGGCCATCAATGAAGTCTGCAAAGCTTCAGGGGTAGTGGCCCATTCAACACGGGCAGTAGCAATGTCCTGGGTGGAACAAGCAGGGGTTTCTCCAGGATGGATCTGCAAGGTGCCTAGGTTGATGCGTTTTTCCACCTTTACCCACCACTAAAGGGTTGGACTTGCTCTGTGTCGAAGCAATTGTTCGGCAGGAAAGTCCTGCAGGCAGTGGTCCCACCCTAGAATAAGTGCTCTTATCTCCAGGTGCTGTCCTGAAAGACTAGGTGAGAAAACCTTAGACTTGCCGGTAATGGTATTTCTACAAGCCTTTCAGGACCGTGTCTAATCCGCCCTGATTGTGTTATACGATGTGGTGGTATTGCTATGTTTCCTGGAGAAAATGGGTGAAGCTGTGAGCTCTCCAGGTGCTGTCCTGAGACTCTTAGGCCGCGTACACACGGGCGGACTGTTCGTCCAACTTTGTCCGCTGAACAGTGTTTCAGTGGACAGTCCGCTCGTGTGTGGGCTTCAGCGGACAGTTTCAGCGGACAGTCTGACGAACAAAGTTTTTCGGAATTTCCGTAAGACTGTCCGCTGAAACTTGGTTTGAGCGGACAGTCCGCTCATGTGTAGGCTTGTTCGTCAAACTAAGTTCCGCGCATGCTCAGAAAGGATTTACACGCCGAAGGTTGCATTGCAGTGTATAGGACTTCGAATCTCTCGTCCCATCGTACGTGCCGTTCACGTCATCGCGCAAGTTTTCAGCGGACTGTTCGTTCGTCGTGTGTGGTCAAGTCTGCTCATGCAAATTTTGAACGGACTGTTTGTCAAACTGTTTGACGAACCTAGTTGGGCGGACAGTCCGCCCGTGTGTACGCGGCCTTAGAAATGCTGTTACCAGTAAGTCTAAGGTTTTCAGGCTCTATGCAGTCTGGCTATATAATGGGTCCTACCTGTTCTAACTAGCTATTCTGGTTCATTGTGTTACAAGCTAGACGTGTACATGCCTTCTGTTCTAAGGAAGTGTCTACTGGGCTTTGCACTGCTTTTAATGGAGGGCCTCTGGTCCATTTAGCCACATCTACAACTTTTAGGCGCTGAAGGATTTCATTACCTGGCTGTGTTTGAGCTGAAAAGATGGCACCTTTTTGATACAAGCCTGGCAAGCTGCATTGCAAATAAAGAATAATAATCCTGATTACTGAAATAATTACTGTGATGGATCCGATCCCACACTCAATTGAGTGCTTCAGTCAGATTAGAGGAAGCAGGATATACTGACGATCAGAGAGATATATTCTCATAGCTGCAATGAATACAACTCTAGCCGAAAATAGCTTGTAGAATCTTGAAGTACACCAGGAATAACCTTTTATTTGAGATATCACACAAAATATATACAGTGGGGTGACTAAAACCTAACTTAATTAGCATGAGCTAATTATCTAATCAACACTGGACTCCTTCATTCAATTGCAGGTTAATTGGCACAAACAACAAAACAATTGGTGAAATATTCTTTAGAATCTGTGTCAAGCCAGGCTAGACTCATTTACATTATACAAGAGAACAGACAGGTGGATGGAGGTAATATTGGCATCTGAGAGCTTGTGTCCCAATAGTGTGATTCAGCCTATTGCTAATATGGCAAATACATATCCAGAGTCTGTGTGTCCTGGGGGGGGGGGGGGGGGGGGGGGCACAGACCTGAATCCAAGTAAAACCACCTCAGGTGTCCCCAGGAATACAGCTCACAAAGAGCACCGTTCCCCCAAATTCGAGGGCCCATAATCACAAGGCAAGAGGCTTGCATTCAGTCCCCTCCAAGAGCCTCGGTCCCAGCTAGGTCTGTCCATTGCTATTATAGCAAATGGCATTCGAGATTGGTTAGTTTGAGCCACTTGATGTAGTCTTCTCCTTTTTCTCCTTCTCGTTTTTCTCCTTCTCCTTTTTTCTCCTTCTCCTTTTTTCTCCTTCTCCTTTTTTCTCCTTCTCCTTTTTTCTCCTTCTCCTTCTCCTTTTTCTCCTTCTCCTTCTCCTTTTTCTCCTTCTCCTTCTCCTTTTTCTCCTTCTCCTTCTCCTTTTTCTCCTTCTCCTTCTCCTTTTTCTCCTTCTCCTTTTTCTCCTTCTCCTTCTCCTTTTTCTCCTTCTCCTTTTTCTTCTTCTCCTTTTTCTCCTTCTCCTTCTCCTTTTTTCTTCTCCTTCTCCTTCTCCTTTTTCTTCTCCTTCTCCTTCTCCTTCTCCTTCTCCTTTTTCTTCTCCTTCTCCTTTTTCTTCTGAAAAAAGAGGGGCAAAACACTGCGCTATAACTTAATTGAACAAAGAACAGCTGCCAACACTTAAAACAAACAAAGTTCAACAATTTGGGGTAAAAATAGTGTAGCGCTTCAGCAATAGTGAATGTGATAAACACACATAAACAAAAAAATAAAAAAGTGGTCACATAGAAGAGTCCATGATCATATAAGAAAAGTCCAATTGGAATAGGGGAAAGACTCCGTGAAGTGACTGGTGTAAGAGTGATTAAACCAATTCAGGTGGGATGAGGGTCTTGCTAGTCAGGTACACCCGAGTTTATCGACTTGTCTGTAGACTTTAGAAAAATAAATGGGTACTCTTACCGACTGTGTTGGACTCACACGGTCTTACGACGGCTGAGTCTGAAAGGCTTGCGGTCCTGACCTAGGACCAAAGGATGGATCAGTGAAGGTCCGTCAAGTTGGTGAGGAAACTCCAGACAGCTGTGGACCACACGATGTAGCTCACGAATGGAACGCCAGGGTAGTTTCTTGTCCAGCTCAGACGTGACCCGATCAGCACAGATACCCCCAAAAATGGGGTAGAAGATGTTGTGGGTTTTAAGCCAACAGAGGAAAAAGAAAAAGAAAGCTCCACATGGTGCGGGTCAGACGGTCTTAACCGGCAAATTTATTTTGGAAGTCAAATAATTCAGTAAAATTTAAGACTTAGTGATCACATAAAGTAAATAAAAGTATAAAAATAAAAGCAATGTGGGGTGCCAACAGCTAGCTCCTTTTTTTTTCTTTCTTCTCCTTTCTTCTCCTTTTTTCTCCTTCTCCTTTTTCTTCTCCTTTTTTCTCCTTCTCCTTTTTCTCCTTCTCCTTTTTCTCCTTCTTCTTCTCCTTTTTCTCCTTCTTCTCCTTTTTCTTCTCCTTCTCCTTTTTCTTCTCCTCCTTTTTCTTCTCCTTTTTTCTCCTTCTCCTTTTTCTCCTTTTTCTTTTTTTTCTCCTTTTTCTTTTTCTTCTCCTTTTTCTCCTTTTTTCTCCTTTTTCTTTTTCTTCTCCTTTTTTCTCCTTTTTCTTTTTCTTCTCCTTTCTCCTTTTTCGTCTCCTTCTCCTTCTCCTTTTCTTCTCCTTCTCCTTTTTTCTTCTCCTTCTTCTCCTTTTTCTTCTCCTTCTTCTCCTTTTTCTTCTCCTTTTTCTCTCCTTTTTCTCTCCTTTTTTCTTGGACTGACCATACTGCAGTGAACCTACTTTGCATGTGTTTTGATGCAGATAAAAATACACTGGATTGCATGTGGTGTGAACTGGTCCTTATTATTTGAACTAAATCCCACGTGTGTCGGGGGGGGGGGGGGGGGTACTATATCATACTTTCCAATATTGACACCTACATGACCTTTTTAGCCATAATCCTAAATGGGTTTTTTTTTTTTTTCCTCCTAGATTTCCTTTGCAGATTATAACCTTGTGGACCTACTCAGGAAACACCAGGTGTTGGCTCCAGACTGCCTTTCAGGGTCCCCTCTTCTATCTGCCTATGTCACCCGTATCTGTAGCCGTCCTAAGCTTGAAGCCTTCCTTTCCAGTGATGCCCACAAGAACAGACCAATCAATGGCAAAGGCAAGCAGTGAAATATATCCTTTTGATATCGGGGCTGTGTCTCCAACAATAAGCAAAAAAAGTAATATTTTGACTCCTGATATTAGAATTTAGTCATCTGATGCTCCTTATCGAAGAATAAAAATGCGCAATGAAGCTTGTCCTAATTATTTCTTTATTTATTTTTTTTGTGTAAAATTGGTTAGTGATCTGTATTTTTACAAGTCTGGTTGAAGATTCTCCTTCTCTTTTGTAGCATTGGGGTCAACTAATGAAAATTTCCGCAAAGTGTAAATACTGTCTCCTTGGCTGACTTTGATTTAATGCGTTTTTTAGTGTGCTTTTGGAGATTTGACTAAAGCTGACTATATATTGTACGAATTTCCTAAGGAGCCAGCTGAAATTTGCATAGAGGGTGGCCATGTTAGCTAAAAAGCAGTTGCATCCAATTATAAGAACCCAAACGATAACTAACCACCCATTCTAAAAAGGTAGAAAAAAGTTTAAAATAATGACACGAGATAGAACATCCTCATTGGTAAATACTTAGCAAAGAAGCAATAGATTCAGCCAAAGGCCGGCATACTTCATACCCCATTTTAACCACGTCCCACCCAGCCACTGCACATATACAGCTGGGTGGGTGCTCCTTCCTTCTGAGTGGACGTTCAAGAAAGTCTCTCAGAAGGGCTCGAGTCGCCCTGACAAGGCACATCTCCGATCGGCAGGAGGGCTGTGATTGGACACACCCGTCATGTGATCAGGGGGGCCAATCCGAGCCGTCATGTGATGTAAACAGAGAGCTGGTTGCTAGGTGATCGGCTCTCCTCTCCTCACATTGAAGTTGTCAGTGAGGAGAGGAGAGCAGATCGCTGCAGCCAGCTGGTGATCAAGGAGTATGAGCTGTTTTTACACACTGATCACCAGCCCAGTGTCCCCACACAAAGTAAACAGTGTCCCCAAAACATTGTCCCCTCACAGTAAAAACACCTGTCCCCACATATGTAACACTAAAATCATGTCTGTGATCATCTGCACACATGTCCCTGATCACACAAACCAATTATTATACACTTAATGGGATTTATTTTTATTTTTTACCAGACATGCAGCCAAATAAAAAAAAAAATTAATTAAAAATAAAAATTTTGGCTTAAATTTATGACAAAATTAGATTTTATTGGATTCATTTTAAAACAAAGTAGAAAATAATATATAAAAAATAAAATAAAATTATATATATATACACACACACACACACACACACACACACACACACACACACACACACACACACACATATATACACTTTTTTTTTTCTCATATCGTCTTCCAGGAAACACGTCAACCCAATCAAATAAAAGGTGTGGTCCTCCAGGCCCTCCTCAGTTTTTGTGTTTCCTGCCGGACGGGAAGGAGCACGTCGGAACTAGTAAGGGGAGCTCCTTCTTCTCGGGGTTGTCCTGGGGGGAGCACCTGGTGGACCTGACCCTTAGCACCCCTCGGTCCGTTCGGAGGGAGGAGAGGGTAGCTATCAGTCCCCGCTGCCATTTAACGTTCGGAGAGAACGGGACCCCGATGGGCGGCAATCTTCCCACTCTGTAGCGCTAACCGCTCGTACCTGGTCGGTCGGATGGCGGGCGAGAGACGTTCGTTTCACCGGCTGGCGTTCGGGTACTGTGAGCGGTGCGTTTGTAAGGAACGCACGGCGTTGGGGGCGGAGTCTTTGCGATCCGGCATCCGGAAGTGGGAGAGACTCACTTCCGCCGGATTTGCATCATCTGGGGGCGCCGCAGGACCTGTTTCAGTCCTTTGGGCGTGGTGGTGTGACTACAGGGTTGCCTGGAGCGGTGTGAAGGCTCAGAGAGACTGAGTAAGACACTGGAACCATGGAGGGCGCAGTTGTGCAGGTGGACTCCGGTTCAACAGGCTCCAGTACCTCTCAGGTAAGCTTGGTGAGGGCAGACCAGGACTTACACTGGGGGGTGGAGGGGTCACTCTGACCTTAGTACCCTCCCGGGGTGGAGAACCTGCTGGTGAGGGGGGGCACTTCCTAGGCAGACCCTAGAAGCACAGTGGGGTGGTATTTTAATGGGACCCTGTTTTTTTTCTTTTTTAGGTTAAACAGAGCCCAGATACCTTTGCCCAGAAGGAAATGTGCCGTGTGCGGGGCTAAGTTGGGCACCGGTTGGGAGAAGCCGCTTTGCCCGGATTGTGTCAGTAGCCTGGTGAAAGAGGACTCTGTGGCAGCTTGCCACAAGGTTTTGACATCCGTAAAGGATGAGATAGCATCCACCTTCCAGTCATTCAAGAGCATGATGGATAGGATGCAGGGTCCTTCTGTCTCTTTACCCAGGGCCGTGAGTATGCCCTCCTTGTCTGAACCAAGTCAGGAGGAGGAGGTGGATAAGGAGAGGTTACCTAGGTCATTAGCCTCCTCTAGGACAATCTACTTCTGAGTCAGAGGGGGAGGAAGAATCCATTAGATCAGCCAGATACAAACTGTCTTTGGACGATGTGGGTGACCTCCTCAAGGCAATATATGACACTTTGGAGATCAGGGAAGAACAGGTCCAGCTTTCAAAACACGACATGATGTATCAGGGGGTCGAGTGTGCTGAAAGACCGGGTATTCCCCGTCCATAAATCGCTGGTTGAGGCGATTCTACTGGAGTGGGAACAACCGGAAAAAAGGCCATTTTTTTTCAGGTAGCCTTAAAAGGAGGTTCCTTTTTGAGAGGGATGCGGTGCATCCCTGGAACAAGGTTCCCAAATTGGATGCTCCCTTGGCTAAAGTCTCTAAAAACACGGATTTGGCCTTTGATGATATGGGTTAACTCAGGGATCCTATGGATAAGAGGGGAGACATGCTGCTTAAGAGGGCCTGGGATGCCTCTTCCATTGGGCTTAAACCAGCCTTAGCAGCTACCTGTGTGGCCAGAAACTTAGAGTGTTGGCTTACACAGTTACAATCGCATATTTCAGTTTGCACTTCCAGGCAACAGCTGTTGAAGTCCTTTCCGCTACTGTTCAAGGCAGTGGGGTTTTTGGCCGATGCCTCTGCAGAATCAGTCGAATTGGCTGCTAGATCTGCAGCACTAGTGAACGCTGCCAGAAGAGCCGTTTGGCTTAAAACCTGGTTAGGTGACGCAGCTTCGAAATTGAAGCTGTGGATTACCATTTTCAGGGGACTATTTGTTCGGACCCGGCCTGCAGGAGGCGTTAGAGCGCACACAGGATAGGAAGAAAGCTTTCCCAGAAAGGAAAAAGAAACATGAAGGGAAGTGCCTTTTTCGAGGCTCTAGGCAGCAGAACCTGCAGGAAAGGGAGGTTCGCCCCAAAAAACATTGGATGGGTCACAAGGGAAGGGGCAGAGGAGGAATCCTATTCAACCCTCCACTAAAACCCAGTGACTCCTGCGTCCCGGTGGGAGAAAGACTGGGGAAGTTCCTTCCACAATGGGACACTTCAACCGAAAGTCCGTTCATTCGAGATGTAATAAGGAATGGGTACAGGTTGGAGTTTGGTTCAGTTCCCCTCCCAAATTTTCAGGTAACCAGGTTACCAAGGGACCAAGAGAAGGCAAAGGCTCTGGGTCTTCTAATGGGGGATCTGGTGGACCAAGAAGTACTGGTGCAGGTGCCTCCGGGGGAGCGAGGCTTGGGGGTTTAAAGAAACCTTCGGGAAAATTCAGGCTAATACTGAATCTCCGCCCCCTGAACAGGTTCATAAAATACAAGCGGTTCCGTATGGAGTCACTCTTCTCGGTGACCAAGTTTCTGTTTCAGGGCTGTCACATGGCCACCGTGGATCTCAGGGATGCATATTTGCATATCCCGATTCATCTGGAGTCCCAGAGGTTTCTCAGGTTGGCGGTGAGGTTGAACACGGGTGTGTTACACCTCCAGTTTCGAGCTCTGCCTTTCGGGCTTTCAGCCTCACCAAGGATCTTTACAAAGGTTCTGGCAGAGGCACTGGCCCCGTTAAGGCTCAAGGCTATAACAGTGATTCCATATCTGGACGATCTACTGTTCATAGCCCAGTCAGCCCAACAGCTGCAGAAGGATGTGCAGGAAGCCTTGGGTTTCCTGCGCTCACTGGGGTGGCTAATAAACCAGGAAAAATCTCAGTTGACCCCCTCACAGGAAGTCCAGTATTTAGGATACAGGATTTCTTCGGTGGAGATGAGGGTATTTCTTCCTGCGGAGAAGATCAACAAGCTAGAGCAGGCGGTAGCCCAGCTTCAATTAGGTCGGGAAGCCCAGATCAGGGAGGTTATGAGAGTCCTGGGGTTGATGACATCATGCTTTCCAGCGGTGGCCTGGGCAAGGCATCAGCGCCCTTTGCAGAGACTTATGCTCCGTTATTGGGATGGCAGGGAGCAGAGCTTGGATCAGGTTATGCCCCTATCCTTGGCCGTCAGGAGGTCTCTGTGGTGGTGGCGGGCCCAGGTCAACCTAGACAAGGGTCTTCCCTGGTCCCCACAAGCTACGATGGTGGTCACGACCGATGCCAGTGCGCTGGGTTGGGGGGCCCACCTAGAGGGAATCTTAGCCCAAGGTACCTGGTCGAATCTAGAGGCAGGTTGTTCCTCAAACCAGAAGGAGCATCTGGCAGTTTGGAAGGCTATAGAAACCTTCCAGTCCCAGTTACAGGGCAGGGATCTGCAGGTTCGGTCAGACAATGTGGCAGCAGTAGCCTACCTAAACAAGCAAGGGGGAACCAGAAGCCCCGCGCTGCAGGTGATTGCGGACAGAATCTTCTGCTGGGCAGAGAAGAACTTGTCCTCAATATCAGCCATTCATCTGAAGGGAACTCAGAATTTGCTGGCCGACTTTCTCAGTCGCCAGAAGATAGGTCAGGACGAGTGGTCCCTCAACAAGGAAGTGTTCAAGGAGATTGTGTCATGCTGGGGAAGGCCAGAAATAGACCTATTTGCAACAGAAAGCAACAGGAAGGTGACACAATTTTTTTCGGTTCACCCACAGGATCGGGCCAGGGGGATAGACGCCCTTGCCAATCCATGGTTGTTCGGCCTGTGTTATGCCTTCCCTCCTGTAAGGATGGTGGCGGAGGTTCTGCAGAAGTTCCGACCGGAAGCTACGGACCTCATTTTAGTGGCTCCTTTTTGGCCAAGGAGACCCTGGTTTGCCAGCATAAAGAGATTGGCTGTTCATCCTCCGATGTTACTACCAGTCAGGGAGGATTTGCTTTCCCAGGGGCCGATCCTGTATCCTCAGACTCAACCACTCTCTCTGAAAAACCCTGTGATCTTAAGATCTGTTCCTCAGATACCAGGCCGCAAGCTTAAGACCTTGTTAGAATGCCGTAAACCAGTAACTAGAGCAATTTACGCCAAGATAGGAAAGAGGTTTAATTCCTGGTTGCGAGAACAGGGGATTGCAAGTCCCGGGTCCCGGCAGTCCTAGATTTTCTGCAAGCAGGGGTTGAGCTGGGGCTATCTATCAGCACTCTAAAGGTACAGGTAGCGGCCTTAAGTGTTTTCCTTCAGTCCTCCCTCCAACAGAATCCTTTTGTCAGGAACTTCTTCAAGGCTTTAGCTAGATCCAGGCCTGTGAGAATGAAGACCTGTCCTACTTGGGATTTGTCCTTGGTTCTTAGGGCTTTGACCCGAGATCCATTTGAACCATTAGAGGGAGCATCACTTAAGTGGATGGTACTAAAAACTGTTTTTTTGATAGCGATCACGTCAGCTAGAAGGGTCAGTGATCTGCAGGCGTTCTCGGTCAGAGAGCCATTTTTGTTAATTTTAGAGGACAGGGTAGTACTTAAGACTGACCCTAGTTTTCTTCCTAAGGTTGTGTCCACTTTTCATAGGACACAGGATATTATTTTACCAACATTTTTCTCAGCCTCAGGATAGGATGAGGCGAGATCTTTAAGTTTGTTAGACGTCAGGAGAAGTCTATTAATTTTTTTTTTAGAGGCCACTAAGGTCTTCAGGAAGTCAGACTCACTTTTTGTAAATTTTTTGGGCGCCCGCAAGGGCTGCAAGGCGTCCAAATCGTCTATCGCCAGGTGGATACGAATGGCGATAGTTAAAGCCTATGAATTAGAGGGGAAGCAGGCACCCTTAGTAAAGGCACACTCTACCAGGGCGGTTTCCGTATCATGGGCAGAGAGGGCTGGAGCCTCTCTGGAGGAGATCTGCAAGGCAGCAACGTGGTCCAGCTACTCTACGTTTGCAAGACATTACCGTCTGGATTTATGGTCTGATAAAGAACAGACTTTTGGACGAAAGGTCCTCCAGGCAGTGGTCCCGACCTGACAAGGTGAGCTGCTTGCTTATCATCTCAGAGGCTGTCCTGGAAGACGATATGAGAAAACCGGAGTTAGTTAGACTTACCGGTAACTCTTTTTCTAGGAGTCTTCCAGGACAGCCTGGTTTCCCACCCAATGTTGTTTAAGTTGGACTAAGTGGTGAGGATGTGTACTAACGTGATTGTTAGTGTGTTATGTCTTTCAGAGCCTTCCGGCGGTTCTTGGAGTAAAATTGAGGAGGGCCTGGAGGACCACACCTTTTATTTGATTGGGTTGATGTGTTTCCTGTCCCGGAGGGAGGAGCCCTATATCTCAGAGGCTGTCCTGGAAGACTCCTAGAAAAAGAGTTACCGGTAAGTCTAACTCCGGTTTTTTTTTGGTTTTTTTTTTTTGGTTTTTTTTTTTAATGTTCACTCTTTTTATTGATATGTGAAAGCTCTTTGTGTGAACAAAATAATAAAAATTCTATTTGGGTACAGTGTTGCATGACCGTGCAATTCTTATTGAAAGCGCAAGGGTGCTGAAAGCTGAAAATTGGCCTGGGAAGGTAGTGGTTAAAGACTGGTAAATGGAAACCTTTTGCCGGAAAGATTCATCATAGAAAAAACAGGAAAGACCTGGAAATTTTTTATACGCTTCTAAAATTATCTCTACATGTTGGACTAGACCACTGCATAACTCTGGGCACCTTTCTCCCATAAAAGGCTAGTAGGCAGTTGCTGAAATTACGAGGCACTGACCTGCGTCTGTCATCAAATGTTTCTCTGTCTCTTTTATTAAGTCTATTGTCCTCATTAGAAGGCAATAACTAAGGTAATTCAATATATACTCCCTTCCATATCTTCTCTTTAATCGCAACATTTAAGTGTAAACCTAAAGGCGACAATTCACATGAAAGAACTTCTTTCATACACGCCTCTGGTATAAGATGCAGATTTATGGGAAGGTCCTGCCGACAGAGCAGGGGCAGACAAATTTGCATTATAGGAGAATCTAAAGCATTGTGTATATTTTCTCTCCATACATGTAGCACTAACCCCCGAAGGAGCTGCTGGTTTTATTCCAGCTTACCATGCCCTCTTCTACTCGCCTCTTAATCCTAGGGAGGTCCCGTGGAAAGTATCACAAATGAAGATATATCAGACACGTCCTTTTTGAAGATTTATTTAGGGATAACACCAAAGCAAGACACAGTCCTTCAATAGAGGGTTAGAGGATAAGGAGAGTTCAGGCACCTGGTAATTGCGGTTTAGAGGTATCAGTCAGATCCAGAGGACAAATGACTCCACAGACTGGATCCAGCAGTCACTGCCACAGACTTGTCAATTGAACTTAGTGGTTCTTGAGAGTAGATGCATAACAAAGTCTCTGCCACAGACTTGTTAATTTAAACTTAAAGATTCTTGAGAGATTTTAGGAAGAATTATTATACAGTACCAGATTCTTTCAGCCGACCAGGCGATACTGTAAGGATATTGATTCGGGATGCATCCTCAAACTGAGGTTTCCAGGCTCCTCCAGCGACACCAGCCTTGCGCTCGGTCCTCCCCTGGATCCTTCAGCTTTCCTCAGCTTATCCCTGCAGGCGAGACAGCACAGGACCGCCCCTGGATCAGTAGGTCTCAAGACATTCCTGGGCCTACACTCTTAGTTGCAGAGCCTCGGGCAAGCAGGCCCCTGAGGCACAAGACCATGCGGCACAGACCCCAGGCCAGGAGGGCCCTGGGGTTGGGATCACGGACCCCGGAAAAACAAACTAACCCAGAAAAATGGCATCGGTACCTTTTTTATACCCTCTCCCAGAATGTATAGCAGGGAAACCACACCCACTGAACCATTTTTCTGAGCAAGAGGCTTTATTCAATACATGCAGCCTGCTGCTGTTCCACACCCACTAACGGTGACAGCTACACCTACGGTCAGGTGGGAATCAGTGCAACCCAACTGGACTGGTACAGAAACCAGATTTTTTTTAGAGAAATTATTCTGAGCCAAACTACAGCTTCAGGTAATTAAATTTGAAAAAAAAAAACAATAGCGTCTGCTCATCAGGGCCCTACATACAAAAGCTAGTCCTGAAGGATAAGGGGGTGGCAATAACTTAATAATTAATAAATATTTTGACATAGACAAGGCAAATGCCTGCAAAATCGAGTCAGCAAAAGGCTCACCTCTGGATACTTGCAAATCTGACTGTGAAGGGTTAATAACACTTTGAGGAATCAGATCTGTAACAGTGGAAACATTAGCAGACATATGACTTTGTGCATCGCCGGTCACCATAGCAACCACATTATTATCAGGCAGATCTTGTAAGTAATAAACTGACACAAACTGGTTTAAGCTGTCAATTATTTGTCTACCAGCATCCCTATGTGGTGGGTGGGGACAGTTTATGCCCCCCCCCCCCCCACTGTTATTCTGTCAGGACAATAAAATCTGTCATTTCATTCTCTCTGCATTTTTCTCCTACTTTTGCCAATTAAGTGTGAGCTCAGCATAAATGCAAACCTGTTTGTGCTTTATCTAAACAGATCCTCTTACAAAACTTTACAAACACCAGCAAGCGAAGGACAACAGGTATACAGGAATTTCAGGAAAATACTATCTTGTTTTATACCAGTGTTAATCTACAGCCAGGCCTCAGATCGCTTTCCTCTGCTGAGCCACAGCTTGGCAGCTACAACTGTCAGTGTCTCTGCAATGCATTGCTGTTTGATTACAAACTCTGCCTTGTAGGAAGCATCTGCCTCACAGGCTGCTACACTCCACGGTGTGCGTCCTACCAGGTCTGCACAGATAATGAAAACAAATAGTGTGGCACTGCAGAGACTGAGAGTTGTAGCTAGGGTTGCCACTTTTTCTTCAAGTCAAAGCCGAACACTTTAGCAGCGCAGTTACATACTCTGTAGAATTGTAACAGACCTGGGGCACCTTTGGGTGTTCCAAAGCAAATAGTAATGCAAAACGCATAGTGCCCTCTCACCCTTCTGTCAGGCCCTGTTTCGAACCACATTCCTGTCTGAATAATGTGTCTGGGTTTCTGGTGGACTGAAACCCAGATGCACAATTCAAAACCCGAACTCTCCGGGTGAATCCCGGACAGGTGGCAACCCTAGTTGTAGCTGTCAAGGTGCCGCTCAGTGAGGTGCCAGGAAAGACGAGCTTTCCATGGGGCGAAGGGGTTCTGAAACTCAATTGTGCCCTGGGCCCATCAGTGTAAGGGGACACAAGTAGGGTTGCCACCTCATCCCTTTAAACCCGAACGCATAATAATTACACAGGTTCTGAGGCTAATTTAATGAGGATAAGGCACCAAGTGAGTTGTATTATCACCGTAATCAGCCACAGAACCTGTGTAATTAATATGTGTTTGGGTTTCAGAGGCGGCTCTAGGCTTTGCGAGGCCTTAGGCAAATCTGACACAAGGCCCCATTCACATCTATAATGGGAAAAATAATTCACGCGATAAAAATTAACTGTATAAATTGCATATATTAAGAGTTTTAAATTCTATGAACTATGAATTCACTGTTTTATAGAATTTTTCTCTAACCAATTCTTCTTTAATCAAATATATATATTACATATAACACACATTTTTCCTTTGACCTAAAGGTCAGGTTAATATAACCCAGCCAGCACAGAGTTCCCCCATGTATCAGAGTCTGCAGGATTCCCCCTTACAGTGCAAGGGAACTCTGATATAAAGGGGAATGCTGCGGATCATGATCTAAGGGGCAACCTGCAGACTTTGGTGTAGGGTTGGGGGGGGGGGGGGGGGGTGTGTGCAAACAAACTGAAAAATTCAACAACAAAAAAAAGAAACCTCAAATGCAGCCACTGTGCTCATCAAATGCATGCCAACCCCTTTGTGGCAGACAGCATCTGTTTGATTGGGGGGAGGATATGTGCTAGGGGGGGCTTTGGGAGGGGAGAAGATATGTGCTGGGGGCAGTGGATTTCATATCCAAGCCCCCTTGTAGCACAAGTCCTAAAGTCCCCCCAGCACACAGTGGTGCCACTAGGGTTGGTGTCACCTGGTGCGGTAGAACATGGTGTCACCCCCCCTGCACTTAGCAGGCTAGTGTGCTGGTGTGGCTCTCCCTCCTTAACCTGTCACAATGGATGGAGATGGGATGGGGGTGGGGGATGGATAGAGCTAGGATGGGATCGGGTTGATGGAGGGAGCCAGGATGGAGAGAGCAGAGATGGGATTGGGTGGATGCATGGAGTCGGGATGGAATCTGGGGAATGGATGGAGACGGGATTGTGGTGGGTGGATGGAGCTGAGATGGGGGGTGGGGTGGATGGAGCTGGGATAGGATGGGGGGATGGTATGGAAATTGGATTGGATTGGGGGGGTGGATGGGGATGGAATTGGGGTGGGGTGGATGAGCTGGGATATTACGGGGGATGGATGGAGCTGGGACTGGATCGGGGGGATGGATGGAGCCGTGATGGGATTGATGGAGCCGGGATTGCACCGGGGGGGTGGAGCCAGGATGGGATTGGGGTGGGGTGGATGGAGCTGGTGATGGATGGAGCTGGGATTGGATTGGGGGATGGATGGAGCCGGGATTGGGGTGGGGTGGATGGTATGGGGGGATGGATATCCTCTCCCCCCAAATAGCTCCAAGTTCCCTCTGCTTGTCCCCCCTCCCTCACCCTCTTTTTTTTATGCCCCCTTCCCTTGCCCTCTTCTTTATGCCCCCCTCCCTCGCCCTCTTCTTTATGCCCCCCTCCCTCGCCCTCTTCTTTATGCCCCCCTCCCCTCCAAGGCTAATGTTTAGATTACACAGACCTCAGACCAGCATGGCTCTCGGGGAATGCTGTGACTCGTTCCCTCCTCCTCCACTGTGTACAGGAAAACATCACAGCACAGGAGGAGGAGGGGCGGGTTCAGTACGCTCCGCTCCGCAGTGCATTGTGTGTCAGGCAGCTGGGGAGAGATCCTTGCTGCAATGCGGAGTGGAGTGGAGTTTGCGGCGCATGGGAACGGAGACACCCCACACAAGCCGCGGGAATCTGATTCGCCGGGACTTCGGGTCAAGAATGCAAGGTGGTCCCGGCGAATCATGGAGCTTACGGTATGGGCAAATTAGGTGGTTGCAACTTGCGAGGCCCCTGCGGGGGGCGAGGCCTAAGGCGACCGCCTAATTTGCCTAATTAGAGAGCTGCCTCTGTGGGGTTTAAAGGGATAAGGTGGTAACCCTGGACACAAACCACCAGAATAAGGGGGGGTATAGCGACCACCAGTAAAATACCTCATTCACAGGGGTTTACTGATCAGAGGGCTGTATTTACTACGCATAAATAAAGTTCTAGAATCCTCTTTCGTGTGTGTGTGTATATATAGTGACCATAACCCTTTGTAGGGCGGCCTTAACTTTAAGGGCTTACCGGTTACCTCCGCTTGGCTTGTTCTTCCATGTCTAGGGCTTGCCAGGGTTGATACCCAACAACTTGGACGCTGACACCAATAAAGTCCTTTTGAAAGGTTTTATTTTGCAGGGGTAACCTCCAACAACAGTCTAGTATAGGAACAGAAGGCAAGGGTGAAGAACTCGGGCACCTTGAACTACAGACATAACAAAGTCTCCAGTACCACCCAGAGAGTATCCACTCGCAGCTGGGCGCTTTAAGGCTGAACAACTCTCTAGCCAGAGATTATGGCAGTCAGCACTTTGTTTTAGAACTTGTAAAATCTCTGACCTTGAACAAGTTGTAACTGAAAGTGAACAGGAACCTTTTTCCTCAGTACCTGGAATGTTCTCTGTCTCCTTGATAGTACTGGAAAAAGCGTGGATTCATCAATGTCCTTCCCAACTCAGTAACCAGGCACTTCTTCGAAGAGTCCTCCCCCGGTCACTTTCACGAGCTGTGGTGTCCCTCCAAGCCGAGAGCACACCCGGACACCTTGAATCCTCCCTCAGTTACTGCGCCTCGGACCAGCCAGTTCCGAAACTCGGGAACAGACAGATCCCTACCCCAGACCAGGCGGGTCTATTAGGGGTAACCAACAGAAGCATGCTGTGGGATGTTGAACGCCCCGTGACTGGGACCCCTCGCGGGGCTACCCCGGTCCAGGAAACAACAGGCCCCTCGGGCCTCGCAAACTCCTCCTGAACACGTGACTTCAACATCTTAAGTACCCCTCCCCAGACTCCTCAGCAGGGCCTGGCACACCCCCCAAAAAAAACACTATATAAAAAACAAAGTAGGGACAAGAGTCCCAAGAAAGCAAAAAAGGAAGAATCAACCACGGCTTGCCAAGACGTGGTTGATTCTTCCCTTTTTTGCTTTCATAGGACTCTCTTGTCCCTACTTTTTTTTTTTTTTTTACTTTTTGGGAGGCAGAGGTGGCCTGTGGGTGTAGTCAGCCTTTTCAAATCATATTTTCAATGATCTCCACACATGTGCACCTGTGTGGGACCAATGCATGGCCCCGGATGCAGACAGGGTGCTCTGAGCAGTCATTGATTTCAGCAGGCTGATTGCATCCGGCTGCACAGACCCCCTGTGCCTCACATGCACTTAAAAACAGCCCTCTGCATGGGTGAACTCATAAGCATGCCTGTGTGAATGAGGCCTAAAAAGGAAGAATGACTATCGGCATGATGGGCACGATGATCACCAATGTAAAGGAGCATGTTGACCACCAGTGTAAGGGGGCACACTGATCACCAGTGTAAGAGAGCACACGGACCACAAATTTAAGGGGATGCAACGAGCACCCATGTGAGGGGACACACTGAGCACTGACCACCAATATAAAGGGGCATGCTGAGAACTGACCACCAATGTAAGGAGGCACATTAGGCACTGAGCGCCAATGTAAAGGGGGGTAGACTAAGCACTGACCACCAAGTAAAGGATTGTACTGACCACTGAGCACCAGTATAAGGGAGACATGCTGAATAAGCGCACTGACCACTAACATAAAGAGACACTTGCTCCTGACCACTGCACTCTGCAACTGGTATTGTGAAATTACATAGTCATACATAGTTATTAGATACTATGATAGTATAATGTATGTAATTTATTCATAAATTGGATATGAGTAATTGGAAAAATGAATTTGATATTATATAATAAAACTGACATTAAGGGTATGCAACAGGTCATAGAGTGGTTTCGCGGGGTAACCTAACATCATGCTTTTATGTTATGTTAGCCCCTCTCACCCCCCCCCCCCTAATATTTACATATTTACCTGAGCCCCATCTCGATCCAGCGATTGTTGCACAATAGACTTAACTGTCTGGCATTTTCCCTCCTCATTGGCTGAGATGGCAACAAAGCACCTATGGTTCCCGCTGCTGTCAAAGTCAGTGAGCCAATGAGGCAAGAGAGGGGCAGGGCTGCGGCTCTGTGTCTAAAGGGACACACAGCGCATTGGCTCTGCTCGTGTGCCCCCACAGCAAGCTTGCTGTGGGGACACTCAATGGGGGGGAGGGACCCAAGAAGAGGAGGATTTGGGCTGCTCTGTGACAAACCACTGCATCTTTAACAAAAAAAAACACAAGACTTTAGTATCACTTTAAATATGCCTTCCTGTGTTCTGAAGCTGGGCAACTGGAAGGTGAAGAAGGGGACAGGGATAGAAATTTTATTTTATACCCCTTTTAAAATGATAGATTGGAATAAAGGTAACATTTCAGATCTAAAGGGGCACAGACACCCCCCCCCCCCCATCTCCATTTCCAAGGAGTGGGGGTACATTTTCATTGTAAAAAAGCCTTCTGGTTTTGATGTTAATCCCTTTCTTGATGAGGCATATAAGCTATAGGGGATTTGGGCTTTTCCAGTTATTTTCTTGATAAATCTCTGAATGGATTCCCCAAAGAGGGGTTCATCAGATGACATGCTTAAAATACATTTCTTTTAAATGGGTTCTGAAGAGCTTTTAGCCACAAAATTCTGTGCCTATGCAAAGAGAAGGGAGGCGATTGAGACTTGGCATATTACTTTCTCAAGAGCATCAACACAAAACAATAGGGCTAAAGGCATCAGCTGTAATTGTTCTAAAAAAAAACAGGGTCTTCAAAGACAGGTTCCTGGTTTCTATTATTTGTCTTGACCAGTTTTTTGATGACAAATAGTCTGACAAATAGATATGGCAGCCATTACCAGCTGCAGGGCTGGACCTGAAAGAACAAATAAATAATCTCCAATCCCAGTTGATGCTTCTTTAGGGGAAACATGTCGGAAGGAGCCAGTTGTAACGTCGAAGAGCGAGGTCCGCACTGCAGGCGGCCATGTCACAATTTTTTGCTGTAACAATTTTTAGGTGCCTTTTAAATATAAATATAGTGCATTATCTGTGATAAAAAAAAAAACAAGTCTTCCTCTAATCTTTCATTATCCATCATGAGCTGTTAATCAGGGATCCACCTGAGCTCTCTGAGGAAGGTATAGGAATCCATTTTGTCAGCCGCAGATGAGCATCCATGCTTACTCATCCACCCAGGTCTGCTGGGAGCTGTTGTCCATTGTGAATCTCGGAGATTTGGCCGACAGAGGAATGCATCCCTAAGCTGTGGATCAGCACACACGCTTTTGACCTATGTGGGTCTGGTAATCAGCCACTTTAGTATGAAAACACCACCGTGCTCAAAAGTAATAACAAAGTGTCCATACACCTTGGGATCGGCATCTGTTCGATTTGGGACTCACAAATTAATCAGAAATGTTTTCAGTTCAGCCCATTCACTCTGCTGGATTTTATTTGTTTCTACAACATCCCGAGAGAGACTGTTGATATATATTTACTCTCTTGTCAGTTTTTCCCTTTTCAGATTGAATGCATTGCTTATTTTTTGATTATGTACATACAGTGTTAAGATATTTTGTATATCCACATGTGTTACGGGTCAATCCAGATCACACGTAAAATTAATCATTTAATCAGCGCAAAAGTATACTAATCAAATAACTAATGCAGTTAGTACAAAAAGATCATCACATAATCCAAATACAGTATTGCAAAACAAGGTGCAGTGCATAAAAAAAAACAGTTCAATAAAAAGTCCAAATTAAAAAATATGAAGAGGACTAAGGATCCCAGCAAACACCCAGAGAATTTCACGTGACAGGCACAATTCAGGAAACGATGGTGACAGACCCTCCACCTCCAGAGCACTCGCTTCGCTCACCTCTATTAATGGACCACTGAGATAACAGATGGTCAAATGCACAGTGTCAGGTCACCTTGAGGCGAGGTGACAGATGCACACTGTAGGGATCAGGAGTGCACCGCAAGGTTGTGGACCCTACGACTGACTGCTGCGGACGGGAGACAGGTCCCACCAGGGTTAGAGCGTAAGATTCCCTGGGGCGCGGAATCTAAAAGCCTGCAGGTGTTCACCAGAGCCTCGAGTGGTGAGGATGGACTGGCTCCAGGTCGCGACCCCCAGGGTTCCCCAGCTCACACCCACAGTAGGCAACAGGAGGATAGGGATGGTGAGGGACAAAGCCAAGGTCGGGGCCACAAGCAGACAGGAATAGTCAGGGACACGCCAAAAGGTCAGGATCACAGGCAAACAGGGATAGTCAAAGACACGCCAAAGTCGGTAATGGTACAACAGAAGAGCACACGGCTGGTAACAGGAAGCTAACACACAAAGGAATACACAATGGTTGATCAGCGGGGTTGGCCTGCAGTGCACAGGTTAATATAGAGTTCTCTGATAGGAGCTAGGGTGGAGTCATGCCAGAGGATGGATTACAAAAGCAGTCAGGTGAGGGTCGGCTGGTCTCTAGAGATGAACACATGGAAACAGGTAAGCGGACCAACTCTATTGCATAACCATGACACACAGGTCCCAAGCCAGGAACTCCACTTGATTTTCCCAGGACATGGATAAAGTGGGACAAGAAAGGATCAAAGTGCTCGCTGTTATGCTCATAAAAAAGGCTTTATTATGCTTAAAAATGTATTCACGAACATCCTCATGATATGCGCTTTGTCAGATATCAACACAGCGGTGTCTGAGAAGCAGGTCAGCAGCGGGTGACGTCAGTGCATGGCTCCTCCCCCATACGCGTTACGTTCTGTGAACTTAGTCAGTGGGGCGGAGCCTAACGTGCATCACCAGTCCCCCTTATAAGCACCACCCTTCTCTCCTCCGGTGTGTTCTGTGACATAGGAATGATGATGTCTGGATAAAGTGGGCCTTGAGAGGAAAGGAAGTCCTCCTCTTCCTCCTGCTGCTCTACCTCCAGTGCCCTGTCCATGATACCATGCAGAGTCTGCTCCAGCAGGAACACAACAGGGATTGTGTCACTGATGCATGCACTGTCACGGCTCACCATCCTTGTGGCCTCCTCAAATGGTGAAAATACAGTGCATGCATCCTTAATGATGAGCCATTGCGTGGGGAAAAAAAGCTGAGGCGGCCTGAGCCTGTCATTGTGCCATACTGGCACAGGTATTTGTTGACATGCCTTCTGCTGCATGTATAGCCGCTGCAGCATTCCCAAATTTGAGTTCTACCTGTTGGTCATGTCGCAAATCAGGCGGTTTATTGGCAGGTGGAATTCCCACTGAATTTAAGCCAAACAAGGACTGCCCGCCTGAAATGGCTACAGACTCTTCTGGCCTGCTTTAGTACATATTGAAACCCTGGGTACATACTTAGAAAACACTGCACCACCAAACTGAGGACATGTGCTAGGCATGGCACATGTGTCAACTTTCCCTGTCTGAGGGCGAACACCACTATTCCTGACTCCATCTGCCATGGTGTGAACCACCTCTGGGCCTACCCCTGCAGAGCTACAAGAATCTCTGCTCCACTGTGGTTCCTGCCCCCTAAACACACCAGCTGAAGCACTGCATGGCATCTTTTAGCCTGACTGCGGGAATAGCCCTTTGAGTGCTTAGGGGGTACCTGATGTTCATAGGACAATTCTGCAGAGGAAGGCATTTAGGCTGGGGAGGAGGAGGGGGTAGAGCTCACAGATCTGGCATTATCACCACCAGCTGTATGGAAATGTGGGGGCACAACAAATTGCAGCACCAAGATTTGTCCTGCATCCTTTCAAGTTGCAAGCAGCGTTACCCAGTGTGCTGTGAACAAAATATATTGTTCCTGCCTATGCTTGCTGGACCACATGTCAGCAGTAAGGTGGATTTTACAGCTGATTGCCTTGCCCAATGATGCCAGAACATTCCATTCCACATGATGGTAGAGAGATGAAACAGGCTTACATGAAAAGTAGTAGCAAGTGGGAACCTGCCATGTGGTATAGCACATTGTGTGAATTAACGGAAGGGGGCATAATCCACCAGGCTGAAAAGCAGAAGTTGGAGAGCCAATAGCTTTGACAAGCTTTTTTTTCAGAGGCTGGGCATGTGGGTGGCAGGGACTGGATTTTTCTTTCCGCTGCAGCAGATGGGACAGAGAAATTTGCTGGCTACAGTCTACAGCTGGTGGTGTGCTGCTGGCAGATGTGCTGCTAGGACCTCGGACACCCTGTGCTATACCATCATCCTTCTCAGTGGAGGCTGCTGAGAGGTAATGACTCGGTATTGCAGGGGCAGCTTGCAGTGTCTAAGGAGGAGAAGGGGGGACATATTTGTGCCCCTTTTGTGTGGCTTTTAGGTGCTCTTGCCAATGGGCTGAGTGGTTGGACATTAAATGCCTTATTAAGCATGTGGTACCCAAATGGTTGGTGTTTTTGCCACGTTTGATGTGCAATCTGCAACTGCAACAGTGCAATCTGCTGCAGATGTGCTGAAAAGGTCCAGACAGCTGAGCTTTGTGGAGCTGCAGAATGTGATGGAATGGGGTGGCTGCTCTCTATTCTTTCTTGATGCCAGCCTCCTTGGGGTTGTGCTACCTCACCTTCGGTTTCCTCCTCTGCTCTATTTAGCACCCAAGTCGCATCAGTGACCTCATCATCATCATCATCTCCATCTCCTCCATCTTTATCATTACCACTGGAGACAACTTGGCAATATACTACGGCTTGGGGAACATGAATGTCAATTTGTCTAATAGTGTTCCTCCCTCGATCTAGGCTCATGTTCCTGTCATCGTCAACCTCAGAACCAACATCTGAATCCAGTAATGGCTGGGCATCATCAAGAAGCAAGTGGCTGACGCTGTGGTCCAATAACTCAGCTGACTCCTCAATGGCTGATATTGGGACTATGGCAGAAATAGATGTGGACAAGGAGGCAGGTTTATCCACTCTGGCAACTGCAGGGGACTGCACACTTGTCTCTGCTTGCGTGACTGAGGAGGAGGAAGGTTTAGTAAGCCAGTCCACCACCTCCTCTGCATGCTGTGGCTGGATAGCATGAGCAAACTCACTAAACAGAGGAAATGATGCCCTACCCGAGGACTGACCACCACGTTCACCTTTACCTGTGGACACATTTTTTTTTTCTGGCCCCCTTACAGTGCCAAGGGAACGTCTGCCTCTCCTTGTTGTCCTCCCAGACATTATTGGGAGGGAGGGGGCAGTGCTTATAAGCAACTGTAAAGAAGAAGTTGAAATCTGTACGCAGATGCACTTTAATCAATGTAAAGAGGTGTTTGGTGCACTGTAATTTGAGTACTCACACTACACAGACACACTTCACGGATACACTGAAGTGTATCCGTGTATCTTTTGGTTGAACTGGATGGACTTGTGTCTTTTTTCAACCTGACTAACTATGTAACTCTGTAACTATACTGCAATATAATGTGCCAAACATACAGTGACGCACACAACTATATGGCGTTAAACTGGTAGTAAATGCCCATTGCCCATTAAATGGTGTTCAGTGTCGTTCTTCCCCTCCCCCTCTTTTAAACTGATGGGCCCTGGGTGGGGGGGGCCCTGGGTGGGGGGGGGGGGGTCAGATCTGGGGCATTGAGGGCACAGTGCTCAGCAATTCCCCCATGGGTGGCTTGCATTGCTCCTTACCTGCCACAGGGAGGTCTCAGCCTGGCTGTTGACAAACACTGGACTAAAGCATTATTATTATTATTATTATTATTATATAGGATCTATATAGCACCAACAATTTGCGCAGTGCTTTACAATGCAGTGGGAGGACAGTACAATTACAATACAGTTCAATACAGAAGGAATAGGATACATAATAGTATTCTTTGGAATTCCCCTTTAATTAGCTGTATATCTGTTGCCCTGGTAACTTGCTGGTGCTTGTAAAGCTTTGCTGTAGCTATGCAAAAAAAATTCTGTTTTGATGAAGCTCTAACATGGATACATTTATGCTGAGCTCACACTGAGCTAGCTGAAGTAGGACAAAAGTCCACAGAGAGAATGAAATAACAGATTTTTATGTCCTGATAGGCAGGGCCGGATTAACAGTTTAATTAGCTATTGGAACTGCAGCTCCAGGCCCCTGCCTTAAAATCGCCCAGCCCAGCCAGCATTATAAACGTCTATGGGACCGAAGAAGCTGTGTGTAAATGTAGGGGTGTCTGGCTGTGTCTGTGTTGGCTCACTGTGGTTATTACAATGTCACAGTGTACAGTTCCCCCTGCACAAATGGGAGAGAGAGGCTGGGTCTGCTTTGCCTTCCCCTTCCCTTCTCTCTCCCCTCTCCCTCTGTAAAGTCCATGCAGTGAAGGAGCCATGTGGGTGGGAAATTATGAACAGAGTAGCTGGCAGATAAGGTGAACACCATATCTGGGTGATAAGCTTCCAACCATCCAAGTGTGAGCTCAGTGACTGGACTCTTTGATCTCTTCTCTCCCCCTCTTTTTTACACTTTTTACTTCAGCAATAGCTGTTATAACTGCAGCCAATATGTTTAGACTTGGGTCCTTGGGCTTTTAGGTGGGTTCACACTGGTTTGCTATGTTTTGGCCCATTGCTGGTGTATCTGCAGTTTTCCTGCATTTTACCCACAGTCCTATTGATTTCTATTAGGTTGCATGGTTTTTCTGAAAGTGCATCAAAATTCCTGCATGCTACATCTTATCTTTGGCACACTGTTAGAAAATAAATCAAAAACCTGCAACCTAATATAAATCAATAAGACCTCAGCTAAAACTGCAGATACACAAGCAGCACGCCAGTGTGAGCACAAAGGCTTCTACACACCCCCCTCTGTAGAACTTGGTCTGATCAATACTCCTGGTATTCATTTTACACACCACCATACCATCCCAGCTCAGGATGGGTGGGGGCTCCAAGGATTTGTTTGACTTTGCAGGCCCTGTCCCTTCTATCCATCCAGACAGAGTCCTGGAGGGCATGTCAGGCTGCTGGTGGCAAGTGGCACACTGTATCTGGTAGCAGGCTGCTGGTGGGAAGTGGCACACTATATGGTGGCAAGTGGCACACTGTATCTGGTGGCAGGCTACTGGTGGCAAGTGGCAGACTGTATTTGGTGGCAGGCTGCTGGTGGCAAGTGGCACAATGTATCTAGTGGCAGGCTGCTGTTGGCAAGTGGCACACTGTATCTGGTGGCAAGTGGCACACTATATGGTGGCAAGTGACACACTGTATTTGGTGGCAGGCTCCTGGTGGAAAGTGGCACACTGTATTTGGTGGCAGGCTGTGGGTGGCAAGTTGCACACTGTATCTGGCATGGACCGGGAGGGACCGCATGTCGTTTTTGGTCTTGATTTTTTAATAGCCTGGTGCCAGCATTTGTAATCACTACACTACACTACACTACACTATTATGCAGGTCTCAGTGTACTTAGCACAATGGCTTGGTGGTGTGCACTGATATCTATAAAGCACTCAGGTTATGAGTTCTAATCTCAGCCAACTTACCACCCACCTAAGGTAGCTGTGTTGATTTTTTCAGTGCACAAGCAAATTAAACCCCCAAAAAATAAACTAAAGGAAACTAACACCTTGCATGTTAACTAGTGTGTGATTTTTGGAGTACAAAGTTTTCAGCAGGTGATACCATCAGTGGTATTCAAACCCATGACTTAAACCTTTGAAGGTAGCAGGGCACACCACTACACTATTGAGCAAATCACAATCATACATAGGAAATGTGTGTACTAATGTTTGATTCTTTTAATTTTATACAATAATGTTTTGCATTTATGGCATTAATATTATGGTAACAACCATGGTCATGTGGCATTGGCTATTAGGCATTCGCCTATTGTCAGCATATGCTGCTGATTAAGATGGAAGCTATGTGGTTTTTATTTTCACGGCCGGCTGCCACGTCCTTAACAACCAATGAGTCATCAGCTGTCAGCGGTTTCCCCACTGACAGCTGAATGTAACAAAAAAATTAAAATTGTCAGCAAAAGAAAAATATGTGAGAAAAACCAAAATTGAATAAAAAAAATGGTGTGGGGTCCCCCCCAAAATCCATACCAGGCCCTTATCTGAGCATGCAGCCTGGAGGTCAGGAAAGGAAGGGGATGAATCCTGAACCATACCAGGCTACATGCCCCCAACATTGGGGG
The DNA here is from genome assembly GCF_037356315.1 of Lithobates pipiens. NCBI lineage: Eukaryota > Metazoa > Chordata > Amphibia > Anura > Ranidae > Lithobates > Lithobates pipiens. The sequence goes on from NW_027507764.1 coordinate 524,672,901, forward strand.
GTGGGTGCTTTGGGGAGAGGGAGGCTCTGCCCCCCGCCCCAAAGCACCTTGTCCCCATGTTGATGGGGAAGAGTGCCTCTTCCCGACAGCCTTAGGCTGTGGCTGTCGGGGTCTGTGGAAGGGGCCTAACAAGGGGGCCCCCAGGTACCGCCCCCCATGTGAATGGGTACCCATGGGCTGTGACAGGTACTCAGATATACTGTGACAGGTACTCAGGTAATCAGAGGGGCTGTGACAGGTATTCGGGTACTCAGATGGGTGATAACAGGTACTCAGGTAATCAGATGGGCTGTGGCAGGTATTCGGGTACTCAGATGGATTGTGACAGGTACTCAGATGGGCTGGGACAGGTACTCAGATACTTTGATGGATGGTGACAGGTACTTGGATGGGCTGTGACAGGTACTCGGGTACTCAGATGAACTGTGACAGGTACTCAGATATACTGTGACAGGTACTCAGGTACTCAGATTGGCTGTGACAGGTTCTCAGGTACTCAGATATACTGTGACGGGTACTCAGATGGTAAAGTAAGGTATCTCTGTGCCAACCAATTAGATAGGGGAACGTGAATATTGCTGCATGCACTGAAAGGGGGTATCCAGACCCAAGGAAAAAACAGGATTTTTTGTACTCACCGTAAAATCCTTTTCTCTGTAATTCACCAACCGATACAGCTCCTCTCTGTAACTAAATGGGTTGTATAGCCTGTGTGGCAGCAGGCAGGTAAAGTCACCTGGTTGTATCCAGGATGGTAAATATGTGTGTCCTAGATTCAGGCTTTATGCAGACTTTTACAATTAGAGGGGAAGAGTTAATGAGCCCAGCTGAATTAAGTGGGCTCATTAAGGCCTCTACAAAAAACCCCAGCATGCATAGGGAGATGCTCCATCCTGGAACCAGTTTTGTGTGTATAGACTGGGGAGTCTGAGATCTGTTCTGTGCGGTGAGTTAACGCCTGTGTGGCAAACCCCTACAATAGAGACAGGGACTGGGGCAGCACAAGGCTGCACCCAGTTGTTAGACAGGGAGTCTACGTGTGTAGTTAGAGGTCAAGCTGACCAGGATTTATTTTCTTGTTTTATTTTGTTTGGCTGTTATATGTATCACTGCATGTAGCCTAAATAAACCGGATCTTTTGTTTTTTTGCACCTACACCGCTGTCTGCTGTGCCTGACTTTGTGTTGTGAACCCATCCAGGGGGTCACACACACCCGCTACCGAGCGAACCCCCTCACAGTTGGTGGAGAATTTTGGCAGTTTTTTTTTTTTTTTTTTGTTAAGGCCAGCATGGAGGAGATACTGAGACAGCTGGCTCTAGCAAATGCAAACCAGCAGCAAATAAATGCAGGTTTACAAAAGAGCCTTGCAGCTCAACAACAAGCCCAGCAGCAGGCAAATGCAAATCAGCAGCAGACAAATGCAACTTTGCAGCAGAGTTTGGAAGCCCAGCAGCAGGCAAATGCAAATCAGCAGCAGACAAATGCAACTTTGCAGCAGAGTTTGGAAGCTCAGCAACAAGCCCAGCAGCGATCTGAAGCCCGCTTCATAGACCTGTTGCAGAAGCAAGAGCAGAATTTTCAACAGAAAATAGAGACATTAATACAGCAACGTCCGCAGACCAATGAAGTAAGTGGTTACAATAATACCGCATCCTTTGGTGTGAGCCGTTTACTGACAAAAATGACTGGAGAGGATGATCCGGAGGTGTTTTTGACCACATTTGAAAGGACTGCTGAAAGGGAAAAGTGGCCTAAGGAGCAATGGGCTGGACTGGTGGCCCCTCTGTTAACTGGGGAATCGCAGAAAGCTTATTATGACCTAGAGCCTGACCAAGCAAAAGACTATGTGGTGCTAAAAGCAGAAATATTGGCATGGCTGGGTGTCACCCTGGCAGTCCGGGCTCAGCGTGTGCATAACTGGACTTTTCAGGTTGGAAAACCCCCCAGGTCTCAAATGTATGACCTCATTCACCTGAGCAGGAAGTGGCTGCAGCCAGAGACTTTGACCGCACCAAACATTGTGGAACGTGTTGTTATGGATCGTTTCCTGAGAGCTCTTCCTACTGCCATCCAAAAATGGGTAAGCCATGGAGACCCAGAAAATGCAGATAAACTTGTGGATCTGGTTGAGAGGTACTTGGCTACAGAGAACTTGACCACCTCTTCCAGGGACTCACAGACTTTCCCCCCTAAGACCAGATCATCCCCAGTGGCGGGTAAGATGACTCCACGGGGTGAGGGTGGAGAGAGTGAGAGGGTGGGAGTTCTACCTAAGGTCTGGCGGGAGCAGCCCAGGAAGCCCATGCTGCAAGAGGCAGCGAAAAAAATTATTTGCTACCGCTGCCGGCAAGAGGGACATATTGCAGCCAAGTGCCCAGTTGTGGATGAGCCTATGCAATGTGACTTTATAAGGGAGAGACGTCAGTCGCTGTTTGCGACAGTTGCATGCACTGCCATTCGGAGACCTGAGAAACATTTATGTAAAATGTGTATTAATGGTAGACATGTTGATGTGTTGCTAGATTCAGGTAGCCTGGTAACATTGATAAAAGCTGAATTAGTTACTACAGAGGTCTCTGGGAAGAACAGGGTGGCTGTTATTTGTGTGCATGGGGACACCCGAGAGTATCCTGTAACTTCAGTGTTTTTTGAGACCCCCAAAGGTAACCTCTCTCATCAGGTGGGGTTAGTGTCTCAGTTACCACATGATGCTAATGTGGGAAGGGATTTTCCAAAATTCTGGGAACTCTGGGATTGTCCTGAGGCCCCCATTGGTGCCCCTATAAACCAGGAAGATGACCAGAATTCCTCTGGGAGTGGTGAGGACTCTCCTGAATTTCCCTTGTCAGTATTGGCGGGGGAAACTCGAGAAACTGGGGAGGAGCCAACATCCTCAGATGAAAACATGCCGTCTGTGGAGTTTTCGGATCTTGAGGTTCACAGGGAAAATTTTGCCACAGAACAGTTAAAAGACCCCACCCTAATAAAGGCACGGGAAAATGTGGTGAAAATAGATGGCGAGTTAGTGAACCCAGATAAGACTTGCCCTTATCCTTACTTCACTATGGAAAGGGACCTGCTATATCGAGTGGCTCAAAGGGCAGAAGAAACCATTGAGCAACTTGTAGTGCCCAAACCTTACAGGAAGTTGGGGTTAGAATTGGCTCATGGACACATTCTGGGAGGTCATCTGGGGACAGAGAAAACCAGAGAGAGGGTATTGCAGAGATTCTATTGGCCTGGGGTCATGAAGGAAATAGAAAAGTATTGTTCCTCCTGCCCTGTGTGTCAGAAGTCGGCACCTATGCCACATTTCCGTAACCCACTGGTACCTCTTCCTATCATTGAGGTCCCCTTTGAGAGGATCGCAATGGATTTGGTAGGTCCGATAATGAAGTCTGCTAGGGGGCATCAGTACATTTTGGTTATATTGGACTATGCCACCCGTTATCCGGAAGCAATTCCTCTCCGAAATACCTCGGCCAAAACCATAGCCAAAGAGCTATCCCTTGTTTTTAGCCGCGTGGGTATTTGTAAGGAACTGCTTACGGACCAAGGTACACCCTTTATGTCCCGGGTTATGAAAGAATTATGCAAGTTGTACAAAGTGAAGCAATTGCGTACATCTGTGTATCACCCCCAAACAGATGGGTTGGTTGAAAGATTCAACAAAACCCTAAAACAAATGTTAAAGAAGGTGGTGGATAGAGATGGAAAGAATTGGGATTGTCTAATACCCTATCTGATGTTTGCCATTAGGGAGGTACCCCAATCCTCTACGGGTTTCTCACCCTTCGAGTTGCTCTATGGGAGACACCCAAGAGGGCTGCTGGATATCGCCAAGGAAACTTGGGAAAATGAGAGTTCTCCTCACAGGAGTGTGATTGAGCATGTCGCCCTGATGCAAGATAGAATTGCACAGGTAATGCCAATTGTAAAGGAACATTTAACCCAAGCGCAGTTAGCACAGCAGAGAGTGTACAACCGTGGGGCCAAGACACGTACTTTTTCCCCGGGGGATAGGGTCTTGGTGCTAGTCCCTACGGTTGAAAGCAAATTTCTGGCCAAATGGCAAGGTCCATATGAAGTAATTGAAAAAATTAGTGAGGTGAACTACAGGGTTAGACAGCCAGGAAGGCGAAAGCCGGAGCAGATCTATCACGTCAATCTGCTGAAAGCCTGGAGGGATAGGGAATCCCTAGTCGCAGAGACTTTGTCACAAGTACAGCCTGATTGCTTAGTTCCTGAGGTTGGAATAGCAGACACCTTATCGAAACCCCAACAACAGGAGGTTAAAGAGTTTGTACTTCGTAACAAAGAGATTTTCTCTGAGCTTCCGGGACAAACATCTGGCGTAGAGCATGACATTATCACCCCGCCAGGAGAAAGGGTAAAACTAAAACCTTATAGAATACCAGAGGCCCGACGGGAGGCAATACGTGGGGAGGTTCAAAGGATGCTGGAATTGGGTGTGATAGAGGAGTCCCAGAGTGACTGGTCCAGTCCTATTGTACTAGTGCCCAAACCTGATGGGAGCTGGCGGTTTTGTAACGATTTTAGACAATTAAATAAAGTTACAAAATTTGACACCTACCCCATGCCACGTATAGATGAGTTGATTGACCGGCTGGGAACAGCCCGATATATGACAACTCTTGATCTCACCAAAGAGTATTGGCAAATTCCCCTGGCCAAATCGGCCAAGGAGAAAACTGCGTTTGTAACCCCAGATGGGGCATTCCAATATAAGAGAATGCCGTTTGGGTTACAGAATGCACCGGCAACATTCCAGCGGAAAATGGATAAGATTCTGAGGCCCCATCAGAAATATGCTGCAGCTTACCTGGATGATGTGATTATCCATAGCACAGACTGGGTCTCACATTTGCCAAAAGTACGAGCAATCCTAGACTCTATCCGGGAAGCTGGGTTTACGGCCAATCCAAAGAAGTGTACCATTGGACAGGAGGAGGCCAAATATCTTGGGTACACTATTGGGAGGGGGGTGATAAAACCCCAAGTCAATAAAGTCGAGGCCATACAGAGTTGGCCACGTCCCAACAGCAAGAAACAGGTACGAGCCTTTCTGGGAATCGCTGGCTATTATCGACGATTCATTCCCCATTTTGCTTCTCAGGCTGTGCCCCTCACCAACCTGACAAAAGGGAAAGAGTCGGTTATGGTTAAATGGTCCCCAGAGGCTGAGGAAGCATTTCAGTCCTTAAAAACAGCCTTATGTAGCCAGCCAGTGTTGTACTCACCAGACTTCTCTAAGGACTTTGTTGTACAAACTGATGCATCAGACGTTGGGTTAGGAGCAGTGTTATCCCAGGTCTGGAACGGGGAAGAGCACCCAGTCATTTACCTCAGCAGGAAGTTAAAGTCCCATGAGGTAAATTACTCCACGATTGAGAAGGAATGTTTAGCAGTGAAGTGGGCTCTAGATTCCCTTCGGTACTATCTGCTAGGTAGGCACTTTGACCTGGTGACTGATCAACTGCAGGGGACTGCACACTTGTCTCTGCTTGCGTGACTGAGGAGGAGGAAGGTTTAGTAAGCCAGTCCACCACCTCCTCTGCATGCTGTGGCTGGATAGCATGGGCAAACTCACTAAACAGAGGAAATGATGCCCTACCCGAGGACTGACCACCACATTCACCTTTACCTGTGGACACATTTTTTTTTTCTGGCCCCCTTACAGTGCCAAGGGAACGTCTGCCTCTCCTTGTTGTCCTCCCAGACATTATTGGGAGGGAGGGGGCAGTGCTTATAAGCAACTTTAAAGAAGAAGTTGAAATCTGTACGCAGATGCACTTTAATCAATGTAAAGAGGTGTTTGGTGCACTGTAATTTGAGTACTCACACTACACAGACACACTTCACGGATACACTGAAGTGTATCCGTGTATCTTTTGGTTGAACTGGATGGACTTGTGTCTTTTTTCAACCTGACTAACTATGTAACTCTGTAACTATACTGCAATATAATGTGCCAAACATACAGTGACGCACACAACTATATGGCGTTAAACTGGTAGTAAATGCCCATTAAATGGTGTTCAGTGTCGTTCCTCCCCTCCCCCTCTTTTAAACTGATGGACCCAGGGCACCCCCCCCCCCCCCGGCATCAGATCTGGGGCATTGAGGGCACAGTGCTCAGCAATTCCCCCATGGGTGGCTTGCATTGCTCCTTACCTGCCACAGGGAGGTCTCAGCCTGGCTGTTGACAAACACTGGACTAAAGCATTATTATTATTATTATTATTATATAGGATCTATATAGCACCAACAATTTGCGCAGTGCTTTACAATGCAGTGGGAGGACAGTACAATTACAATACAGTTCAATACAGAAGGAATAGGATACATAATAGTATTCTTTGGAATTCCCCTTTAATTAGCTGTATATCTGTTGCCCTGGTAACTTGCTGGTGCTTGTAAAGCTTTGCTGTAGCTATGCAAAAAAAATTCTGTTTTGATGAAGCTCTAACATGGATACATTTATGCTGAGCTCACACTGAGCTAGCTGAAGTAGGACAAAAGTCCACAGAGAGAATGAAATAACAGATTTTTATGTCCTGATAGGCAGGGCCGGATTAACAGTTTAATTAGCTATTGGAACTGCAGCTCCAGGCCCCTGCCTTAAAATCGCCCAGCCCAGCCAGCATTATAAACGTCTATGGGACCGAAGAAGCTGTGTGTAAATGTAGGGGTGTCTGGCTGCGTCTGTGTTGGCTCACTGTGGTTATTACAATGTCACAGTGTACAGTTCCCCCTGCACAAATGGGAGAGAGAGGCTGGGTCTGCTTTGCCTTCCCCTTCCCTTCTCTCTCCCCTCTCCCTCTGTAAAGTCCATGCAGTGAAGGAGCCATGTGGGTGGGAAATTATGAACAGAGTAGCTGGCAGATAAGGTGAACACCATATCTGGGTGATAAGCTTCCAACCATCCAAGTGTGAGCTCAGTGACTGGACTCTTTGATCTCTTCTCTCCCCCTCTTTTTTACACTTTTTACTTCAGCAATAGCTGTTATAACTGCAGCCAATATGTTTAGACTTGGGTCCTTGGGCTTTTAGGTGGGTTCACACTGGTTTGCTATGTTTTGGCCCATTGCTGGTGTATCTGCAGTTTTCCTGCGTTTTACCCACAGTCCTATTGATTTCTATTAGGTTGCATGGTTTTTCTGAAAGTGCATCAAAATTCCTGCATGCTACATCTTATCTTTGGCACACTGTTAGAAAATAAATCAAAAACCTGCAACCTAATATAAATCAATAAGACCTCAGCTAAAACTGCAGATACACAAGCAGCACGCCAGTGTGAGCACAAAGGCTTCTACACACCCCCCTCTGTAGAACTTGGTCTGATCAATACTCCTGGTATTCATTTTACACACCACCATACCATCCCAGCTCAGGATGGGTGGGGGCTCCAAGGATTTGTTTGACTTTGCAGGCCCTGTCCCTTCTATCCATCCAGACAGAGTCCTGGAGGGCATGTCAGGCTGCTGGTGGCAAGTGGCACACTGTATCTGGTAGCAGGCTGCTGGTGGGAAGTGGCACACTATATGGTGGCAAGTGGCACACTGTATCTGGTGGTAGGCTACTGGTGGCAAGTGGCAGACTGTATTTGGTGGCAGGCTGCTGGTGGCAAGTTGCACACTGTATCTGGTGGCAAGTGGCACACTATATGGTGGCAAGTGACACACTGTATTTGGTGGCAGGCTCCTGGTGGAAAGTGGCACACTGTATTTGGTGGCAGGCTGTGGGTGGCAAGTTGCACACTGTATCTGGCATGGACCGGGAGGGACCGCATGTCGTTTTTGGTCTTGATTTTTTAATAGCCTGGTGCCAGCATTTGTAATCACTACACTACACTACACTACACTACACTACACTATTATGCAGGTCTCAGTGTACTTAGCACAATGGCTTGGTGGTGTGCACTGATATCTATAAAGCACTCAGGTTATGAGTTCTAATCTCAGCCAACTTACCACCCACCTAAGGTAGCTGTGTTGATTTTTTCAGTGCACAAGCAAATTAAACCCCCAAAAAATAAACTAAAGGAAACTAACACCTTGCATGTTAACTAGTGTGTGATTTTTGGAGTACAAAGTTTTCAGCAGGTGATACCATCAGTGGTATTCAAACCCATGACTTAAACCTTTGAAGGTAGCAGGGCACACCACTACACTATTGAGCAAATCACAATCATACATAGGAAATGTGTGTACTAATGTTTGATTCTTTTAATTTTATACAATAATGTTTTGCATTTATGGCATTAATATTATGGTAACAACCATGGTCATGTGGCATTGGCTATTAGGCATTCGCCTATTGTCAGCATATGCTGCTGATTAAGATGGAAGCTATGTGGTTTTTATTTTCACGGCCGGCTGCCACGTCCTTAACAACCGATGAGTCATCAGCTGTCAGCGGTTTCCCCACTGACAGCTGAATGTAACAAAAAAATTAAAATTGTCAGCAAAAGAAAAATATGTGAGAAAAACCAAAATTGAATAAAAAAAATGGTGTGGGGTCCCCCCCAAAATCCATACCAGGCCCTTATCTGAGCATGCAGCCTGGAGGTCAGGAAAGGAAGGGGATGAATCCTGAACCATACCAGGCTACATGCCCCCAACATTGGGGGGTGGGTGCTTTGGGGAGAGGGAGGCTCTGCCCCCCGCCCCAAAGCACCTTGTCCCCATGTTGATGGGGAAGAGTGCCTCTTCCCGACAGCCTTAGGCTGTGGCTGTCGGGGTCTGTGGAAGGGGCCTAACAAGGGGGCCCCCAGGTACCGCCCCCCATGTGAATGGGTACCCATGGGCTGTGACAGGTACTCAGATATACTGTGACAGGTACTCAGGTAATCAGAGGGGCTGTGACAGGTATTCGGGTACTCAGATGGGTGATAACAGGTACTCAGGTAATCAGATGGGCTGTGGCAGGTATTCGGGTACTCAGATGGATTGTGACAGGTACTCAGATGGGCTGGGACAGGTACTCAGATACTTTGATGGATGGTGACAGGTACTTGGATGGGCTGTGACAGGTACTCGGGTACTCAGATGAACTGTGACAGGTACTCAGATATACTGTGACAGGTTCTCAGGTACTCAGATATACTGTGACGGGTACTCAGATGGTAAAGTAAGGTATCTCTGTGCCAACCAATTAGATAGGGGAACGTGAATATTGCTGCATGCACTGAAAGGGGGTATCCAGACCCAAGGAAAAAACAGGATTTTTTGTACTCACCGTAAAATCCTTTTCTCTGTAATTCACCAACCGATACAGCTCCTCTCTGTAACTAAATGGGTTGTATAGCCTGTGTGGCAGCAGGCAGGTAAAGTCACCTGGTTGTATCCAGGATGGTAAATATGTGTGTCCTAGATTCAGGCTTTATGCAGACTTTTACAATTAGAGGGGAAGAGTTAATGAGCCCAGCTGAATTAAGTGGGCTCATTAAGGCCTCTACAAAAAACCCCAGCATGCATAGGGAGATGCTCCATCCTGGAACCAGTTTTGTGTGTATAGACTGGGGAGTCTGAGATCTGTTCTGTGCGGTGAGTTAACGCCTGTGTGGCAAACCCCTACAATAGAGACAGGGACTGGGGCAGCACAAGGCTGCACCCAGTTGTTAGACAGGGAGTCTACGTGTGTAGTTAGAGGTCAAGCTGACCAGGATTTATTTTCTTGTTTTATTTTGTTTGGCTGTTATATGTATCACTGCATGTAGCCTAAATAAACCGGATCTTTTGTTTTTTTGCACCTACACCGCTGTCTGCTGTGCCTGACTTTGTGTTGTGAACCCATCCAGGGGGTCACACACACCCGCTACCGAGCGAACCCCCTCACAGTTGGTGGAGAATTTTGGCAGTTTTTTTTTTTTTTTTTTGTTAAGGCCAGCATGGAGGAGATACTGAGACAGCTGGCTCTAGCAAATGCAAACCAGCAGCAAATAAATGCAGGTTTACAAAAGAGCCTTGCAGCTCAACAACAAGCCCAGCAGCAGGCAAATGCAAATCAGCAGCAGACAAATGCAACTTTGCAGCAGAGTTTGGAAGCCCAGCAGCAGGCAAATGCAAATCAGCAGCAGACAAATGCAACTTTGCAGCAGAGTTTGGAAGCTCAGCAACAAGCCCAGCAGCGATCTGAAGCCCGCTTCATAGACCTGTTGCAGAAGCAAGAGCAGAATTTTCAACAGAAAATAGAGACATTAATACAGCAACGTCCGCAGACCAATGAAGTAAGTGGTTACAATAATACCGCATCCTTTGGTGTGAGCCGTTTACTGACAAAAATGACTGGAGAGGATGATCCGGAGGTGTTTTTGACCACATTTGAAAGGACTGCTGAAAGGGAAAAGTGGCCTAAGGAGCAATGGGCTGGACTGGTGGCCCCTCTGTTAACTGGGGAATCGCAGAAAGCTTATTATGACCTAGAGCCTGACCAAGCAAAAGACTATGTGGTGCTAAAAGCAGAAATATTGGCATGGCTGGGTGTCACCCTGGCAGTCCGGGCTCAGCGTGTGCATAACTGGACTTTTCAGGTTGGAAAACCCCCCAGGTCTCAAATGTATGACCTCATTCACCTGAGCAGGAAGTGGCTGCAGCCAGAGACTTTGACCGCACCAAACATTGTGGAACGTGTTGTTATGGATCGTTTCCTGAGAGCTCTTCCTACTGCCATCCAAAAATGGGTAAGCCATGGAGACCCAGAAAATGCAGATAAACTTGTGGATCTGGTTGAGAGGTACTTGGCTACAGAGAACTTGACCACCTCTTCCAGGGACTCACAGACTTTCCCCCCTAAGACCAGATCATCCCCAGTGGCGGGTAAGATGACTCCACGGGGTGAGGGTGGAGAGAGTGAGAGGGTGGGAGTTCTACCTAAGGTCTGGCGGGAGCAGCCCAGGAAGCCCATGCTGCAAGAGGCAGCGAAAAAAATTATTTGCTACCGCTGCCGGCAAGAGGGACATATTGCAGCCAAGTGCCCAGTTGTGGATGAGCCTATGCAATGTGACTTTATAAGGGAGAGACGTCAGTCGCTGTTTGCGACAGTTGCATGCACTGCCATTCGGAGACCTGAGAAACATTTATGTAAAATGTGTATTAATGGTAGACATGTTGATGTGTTGCTAGATTCAGGTAGCCTGGTAACATTGATAAAAGCTGAATTAGTTACTACAGAGGTCTCTGGGAAGAACAGGGTGGCTGTTATTTGTGTGCATGGGGACACCCGAGAGTATCCTGTAACTTCAGTGTTTTTTGAGACCCCCAAAGGTAACCTCTCTCATCAGGTGGGGTTAGTGTCTCAGTTACCACATGATGCTAATGTGGGAAGGGATTTTCCAAAATTCTGGGAACTCTGGGATTGTCCTGAGGCCCCCATTGGTGCCCCTATAAACCAGGAAGATGACCAGAATTCCTCTGGGAGTGGTGAGGACTCTCCTGAATTTCCCTTGTCAGTATTGGCGGGGGAAACTCGAGAAACTGGGGAGGAGCCAACATCCTCAGATGAAAACATGCCGTCTGTGGAGTTTTCGGATCTTGAGGTTCACAGGGAAAATTTTGCCACAGAACAGTTAAAAGACCCCACCCTAATAAAGGCACGGGAAAATGTGGTGAAAATAGATGGCGAGTTAGTGAACCCAGATAAGACTTGCCCTTATCCTTACTTCACTATGGAAAGGGACCTGCTATATCGAGTGGCTCAAAGGGCAGAAGAAACCATTGAGCAACTTGTAGTGCCCAAACCTTACAGGAAGTTGGGGTTAGAATTGGCTCATGGACACATTCTGGGAGGTCATCTGGGGACAGAGAAAACCAGAGAGAGGGTATTGCAGAGATTCTATTGGCCTGGGGTCATGAAGGAAATAGAAAAGTATTGTTCCTCCTGCCCTGTGTGTCAGAAGTCGGCACCTATGCCACATTTCCGTAACCCACTGGTACCTCTTCCTATCATTGAGGTCCCCTTTGAGAGGATCGCAATGGATTTGGTAGGTCCGATAATGAAGTCTGCTAGGGGGCATCAGTACATTTTGGTTATATTGGACTATGCCACCCGTTATCCGGAAGCAATTCCTCTCCGAAATACCTCGGCCAAAACCATAGCCAAAGAGCTATCCCTTGTTTTTAGCCGCGTGGGTATTTGTAAGGAACTGCTTACGGACCAAGGTACACCCTTTATGTCCCGGGTTATGAAAGAATTATGCAAGTTGTACAAAGTGAAGCAATTGCGTACATCTGTGTATCACCCCCAAACAGATGGGTTGGTTGAAAGATTCAACAAAACCCTAAAACAAATGTTAAAGAAGGTGGTGGATAGAGATGGAAAGAATTGGGATTGTCTAATACCCTATCTGATGTTTGCCATTAGGGAGGTACCCCAATCCTCTACGGGTTTCTCACCCTTCGAGTTGCTCTATGGGAGACACCCAAGAGGGCTGCTGGATATCGCCAAGGAAACTTGGGAAAATGAGAGTTCTCCTCACAGGAGTGTGATTGAGCATGTCGCCCTGATGCAAGATAGAATTGCACAGGTAATGCCAATTGTAAAGGAACATTTAACCCAAGCGCAGTTAGCACAGCAGAGAGTGTACAACCGTGGGGCCAAGACACGTACTTTTTCCCCGGGGGATAGGGTCTTGGTGCTAGTCCCTACGGTTGAAAGCAAATTTCTGGCCAAATGGCAAGGTCCATATGAAGTAATTGAAAAAATTAGTGAGGTGAACTACAGGGTTAGACAGCCAGGAAGGCGAAAGCCGGAGCAGATCTATCACGTCAATCTGCTGAAAGCCTGGAGGGATAGGGAATCCCTAGTCGCAGAGACTTTGTCACAAGTACAGCCTGATTGCTTAGTTCCTGAGGTTGGAATAGCAGACACCTTATCGAAACCCCAACAACAGGTGGTTAAAGAGTTTGTACTTCGTAACAAAGAGATTTTCTCTGAGCTTCCGGGACAAACATCTGGCGTAGAGCATGACATTATCACCCCGCCAGGAGAAAGGGTAAAACTAAAACCTTATAGAATACCAGAGGCCCGACGGGAGGCAATACGTGGGGAGGTTCAAAGGATGCTGGAATTGGGTGTGATAGAGGAGTCCCAGAGTGACTGGTCCAGTCCTATTGTACTAGTGCCCAAACCTGATGGGAGCTGGCTGTTTTGTAACGATTTTAGACAATTAAATAAAGTTACAAAATTTGACACCTACCCCATGCCACGTATAGATGAGTTGATTGACCGGCTGGGAACAGCCCGATATATGACAACTTTTGATCTCACCAAAGAGTATTGGCAAATTCCCCTGGCCAAATCGGCCAAGGAGAAAACTGCGTTTGTAACCCCAGATGGGGCATTCCAATATAAGAGAATGCCGTTTGGGTTACAGAATGCACCGGCAACATTCCAGCGGAAAATGGATAAGATTCTGAGGCCCCATCAGAAATATGCTGCAGCTTACCTGGATGATGTGATTATCCATAGCACAGACTGGGTCTCACATTTGCCAAAAGTACAAGCAATCCTAGACTCTATCCGGGAAGCTGGGTTTACGGCCAATCCAAAGAAGTGTACCATTGGACAGGAGGAGGCCAAATATCTTGGGTACACTATTGGGAGGGGGGTGATAAAACCCCAAGTCAATAAAGTCGAGGCCATACAGAGTTGGCCACGTCCCAACAGCAAGAAACAGGTACGAGCCTTTCTGGGAATCGCTGGCTATTATCGACGATTCATTCCCCATTTTGCTTCTCAGGCTGTGCCCCTCACCAACCTGACAAAAGGGAAAGAGTCGGTTATGGTTAAATGGTCCCCAGAGGCTGAGGAAGCATTTCAGTCCTTAAAAACAGCCTTATGTAGCCAGCCAGTGTTGTACTCACCAGACTTCTCTAAGGACTTTGTTGTACAAACTGATGCATCAGACGTTGGGTTAGGAGCAGTGTTATCCCAGGTCTGGAACGGGGAAGAGCACCCAGTCATTTACCTCAGCAGGAAGTTAAAGTCCCATGAGGTAAATTACTCCACGATTGAGAAGGAATGTTTAGCAGTGAAGTGGGCTCTAGATTCCCTTCGGTACTATCTGCTAGGTAGGCACTTTGACCTGGTGACTGATCAACTGCAGGGGACTGCACACTTGTCTCTGCTTGCGTGACTGAGGAGGAGGAAGGTTTAGTAAGCCAGTCCACCACCTCCTCTGCATGCTGTGGCTGGATAGCATGGGCAAACTCACTAAACAGAGGAAATGATGCCCTACCCGAGGACTGACCACCACATTCACCTTTACCTGTGGACACATTTTTTTTTTTTCTGGCCCCCTTACAGTGCCAAGGGAACGTCTGCCTCTCCTTGTTGTCCTCCCAGACATTATTGGGAGGGAGGGGGCAGTGCTTATAAGCAACTTTAAAGAAGAAGTTGAAATCTGTACGCAGATGCACTTTAATCAATGTAAAGAGGTGTTTGGTGCACTGTAATTTGAGTACTCACACTACACAGACACACTTCACGGATACACTGAAGTGTATCCGTGTATCTTTTGGTTGAACTGGATGGACTTGTGTCTTTTTTCAACCTGACTAACTATGTAACTCTGTAACTATACTGCAATATAATGTGCCAAACATACAGTGACGCACACAACTATATGGCGTTAAACTGGTAGTAAATGCCCATTAAATGGTGTTCAGTGTCGTTCCTCCCCTCCCCCTCTTTTAAACTGATGGACCCAGGGCACCCCCCCCCCCCCCCCGGCATCAGATCTGGGGCATTGAGGGCACAGTGCTCAGCAATTCCCCCATGGGTGGCTTGCATTGCTCCTTACCTGCCACAGGGAGGTCTCAGCCTGGCTGTTGACAAACACTGGACTAAAGCATTATTATTATTATTATTATTATATAGGATCTATATAGCACCAACAATTTGTGCAGTGCTTTACAATGCAGTGGGAGGACAGTACAATTACAATACAGTTCAATACAGAAGGAATAGGATACATAATAGTATTCTTTGGAATTCCCCTTTAATTAGCTGTATATCTGTTGCCCTGGTAACTTGCTGGTGCTTGTAAAGCTTTGCTGTAGCTATGCAAAAAAAATTCTGTTTTGATGAAGCTCTAACATGGATACATTTATGCTGAGCTCACACTGAGCTAGCTGAAGTAGGACAAAAGTCCACAGAGAGAATGAAATAACAGATTTTTATGTCCTGATAGGCAGGGCCGGATTAACAGTTTAATTAGCTATTGGAACTGCAGCTCCAGGCCCCTGCCTTAAAATCGCCCAGCCCAGCCAGCATTATAAACGTCTATGGGACCGAAGAAGCTGTGTGTAAATGTAGGGGTGTCTGGCTGCGTCTGTGTTGGCTCACTGTGGTTATTACAATGTCACAGTGTACAGTTCCCCCTGCACAAATGGGAGAGAGAGGCTGGGTCTGCTTTGCCTTCCCCTTCCCTTCTCTCTCCCCTCTCCCTCTGTAAAGTCCATGCAGTGAAGGAGCCATGTGGGTGGGAAATTATGAACAGAGTAGCTGGCAGATAAGGTGAACACCATATCTGGGTGATAAGCTTCCAACCATCCAAGTGTGAGCTCAGTGACTGGACTCTTTGATCTCTTCTCTCCCCCTCTTTTTTACACTTTTTACTTCAGCAATAGCTGTTATAACTGCAGCCAATATGTTTAGACTTGGGTCCTTGGGCTTTTAGGTGGGTTCACACTGGTTTGCTATGTTTTGGCCCATTGCTGGTGTATCTGCAGTTTTCCTGCGTTTTACCCACAGTCCTATTGATTTCTATTAGGTTGCATGGTTTTTCTGAAAGTGCATCAAAATTCCTGCATGCTACATCTTATCTTTGGCACACTGTTAGAAAATAAATCAAAAACCTGCAACCTAATATAAATCAATAAGACCTCAGCTAAAACTGCAGATACACAAGCAGCACGCCAGTGTGAGCACAAAGGCTTCTACACACCCCCCTCTGTAGAACTTGGTCTGATCAATACTCCTGGTATTCATTTTACACACCACCATACCATCCCAGCTCAGGATGGGTGGGGGCTCCAAGGATTTGTTTGACTTTGCAGGCCCTGTCCCTTCTATCCATCCAGACAGAGTCCTGGAGGGCATGTCAGGCTGCTGGTGGCAAGTGGCACACTGTATCTGGTAGCAGGCTGCTGGTGGGAAGTGGCACACTATATGGTGGCAAGTGGCACACTGTATCTGGTGGCAGGCTACTGGTGGCAAGTGGCAGACTGTATTTGGTGGCAGGCTGCTGGTGGCAAGTGGCACAATGTATCTAGTGGCAGGCTGCTGTTGGCAAGTGGCACACTGTATCTGGTGGCAAGTGGCACACTATATGGTGGCAAGTGACACACTGTATTTGGTGGCAGGCTCCTGGTGGAAAGTGGCACACTGTATTTGGTGGCAGGCTGTGGGTGGCAAGTTGCACACTGTATCTGGCATGGACCGGGAGGGACCGCATGTCATTTTTGGTCTTGATTTTTTAATAGCCTGGTGCCAGCATTTGTAATCACTACACTACACTACACTACACTACACTATTATGCAGGTCTCAGTGTACTTAGCACAATGGCTTGGTGGTGTGCACTGATATCTATAAAGCACTCAGGTTATGAGTTCTAATCTCAGCCAACTTACCACCCACCTAAGGTAGCTGTGTTGATTTTTTCAGTGCACAAGCAAATTAAACCCCCAAAAAATTAACTAAAGGAAACTAACACCTTGCATGTTAACTAGTGTGTGATTTTTGGAGTACAAAGTTTTCAGCAGGTGATACCATCAGTGGTATTCAAACCCATGACTTAAACCTTTGAAGGTAGCAGGGCACACCACTACACTATTGAGCAAATCACAATCATACATAGGAAATGTGTGTACTAATGTTTGATTCTTTTAATTTTATACAATAATGTTTTGCATTTATGGCATTAATATTATGGTAACAACCATGGTCATGTGGCATTGGCTATTAGGCATTCGCCTATTGTCAGCATATGCTGCTGATTAAGATGGAAGCTATGTGGTTTTTATTTTCACGGCCGGCTGCCACGTCCTTAACAACCGATGAGTCATCAGCTGTCAGCGGTTTCCCCACTGACAGCTGAATGTAACAAAAAAATTAAAATTGTCAGCAAAAGAAAAATATGTGAGAAAAACCAAAATTGAATAAAAAAAATGGTGTGGGGTCCCCCCCAAAATCCATACCAGGCCCTTATCTGAGCATGCAGCCTGGAGGTCAGGAAAGGAAGGGGATGAATCCTGAACCATACCAGGCTACATGCCCCCAACATTGGGGGGTGGGTGCTTTGGGGAGAGGGAGGCTCTGCCCCCCGCCCCAAAGCACCTTGTCCCCATGTTGATGGGGAAGAGTGCCTCTTCCCGACAGCCTTAGGCTGTGGCTGTCGGGGTCTGTGGAAGGGGCCTAACAAGGGGGCCCCCAGGTACCGCCCCCCATGTGAATGGGTACCCATGGGCTGTGACAGGTACTCAGATATACTGTGACAGGTACTCAGGTAATCAGAGGGGCTGTGACAGGTATTCGGGTACTCAGATGGGTGATAACAGGTACTCAGGTAATCAGATGGGCTGTGGCAGGTATTCGGGTACTCAGATGGATTGTGACAGGTACTCAGATGGGCTGGGACAGGTACTCAGATACTTTGATGGATGGTGACAGGTACTTGGATGGGCTGTGACAGGTACTCGGGTACTCAGATGAACTGTGACAGGTACTCAGATATACTGTGACAGGTACTCAGGTACTCAGATTGGCTGTGACAGGTTCTCAGGTACTCAGATATACTGTGACGGGTACTCAGATGGTAAAGTAAGGTATCTCTGTGCCAACCAATTAGATAGGGGAACGTGAATATTGCTGCATGCACTGAAAGGGGGTATCCAGACCCAAGGAAAAAACAGGATTTTTTGTACTCACCGTAAAATCCTTTTCTCTGTAATTCACCAACCGATACAGCTCCTCTCTGTAACTAAATGGGTTGTATAGCCTGTGTGGCAGCAGGCAGGTAAAGTCACCTGGTTGTATCCAGGATGGTAAATATGTGTGTCCTAGATTCAGGCTTTATGCAGACTTTTACAATTAGAGGGGAAGAGTTAATGAGCCCAGCTGAATTAAGTGGGCTCATTAAGGCCTCTACAAAAAGCCCCAGCATGCATAGGGAGATGCTCCATCCTGGAACCAGTTTTGTGTGTATAGACTGGGGAGTCTGAGATCTGTAATGTGCGGTGAGTTAACGCCTGTGTGGCAAACCCCTACAATAGAGACAGGGACTGGGGCAGCACAAGGCTGCACTCAGTTGTTAGACAGGGAGTCTACGTGTGTAGTTAGAGGTCAAGCTGACCAGGATTTATTTTCTTGTTTTATTTTGTTTGGCTTTTATATGTATCACTGCATGTAGCCTAAATAAACCGGATCTTTTGTTTTTTTGCACCTACACCGCTGTCTGCTGTGCCTGACTTTGTGTTGTGAACCCATCCAGGGGGTCACACACACCCGCTACCGAGCGAACCCCCTCACAGTTGGTGGAGAATTTTGGCAGTTTTTTTTTTTTTGTTAAGGCCAGCATGGAGGAGATACTGAGACAGCTGGCTCTAGCAAATGCAAACCAGCAGCAAATAAATGCAGGTTTACAAAAGAGCCTTGCAGCTCAACAACAAGCCCAGCAGCAGGCAAATGCAAATCAGCAGCAGACAAATGCAACTTTGCAGCAGAGTTTGGAAGCCCAGCAGCAGGCAAATGCAAATCAGCAGCAGACAAATGCAACTTTGCAGCAGAGTTTGGAAGCTCAGCAACAAGCCCAGCAGCGATCTGAAGCCCGCTTCATAGACCTGTTGCAGAAGCAAGAGCAGAATTTTCAACAGAAAATAGAGACATTAATACAGCAACGTCCGCAGACCAATGAAGTAAGTGGTTACAATAATACCGCATCCTTTGGTGTGAGCCGTTTACTGACAAAAATGACTGGAGAGGATGATCCGGAGGTGTTTTTGACCACATTTGAAAGGACTGCTGAAAGGGAAAAGTGGCCTAAGGAGCAATGGGCTGGACTGGTGGCCCCTCTGTTAACTGGGGAATCGCAGAAAGCTTATTATGACCTAGAGCCTGACCAAGCAAAAGACTATGTGGTGCTAAAAGCAGAAATATTGGCACGGCTGGGTGTCACCCTGGCAGTCCGGGCTCAGCGTGTGCATAACTGGACTTTTCAGGTTGGAAAACCCCCCAGGTCTCAAATGTATGACCTCATTCACCTGAGCAGGAAGTGGCTGCAGCCAGAGACTTTGACTGCACCAAACATTGTGGAACGTGTTGTTATGGATCGTTTCCTGAGAGCTCTTCCTACTGCCATCCAAAAATGGGTAAGCCATGGAGACCCAGAAAATGCAGATAAACTTGTGGATCTGGTTGAGAGGTACTTGGCTACAGAGAACTTGACCACCTCTTCCAGGGACTCACAGACTTTCCCCCCTAAGACCAGATCATCCCCAGTGGCGGGTAAGATGACTCCACGGGGTGAGGGTGGAGAGAGTGAGAGGGTGGGAGTTCTACCTAAGGTCTGGCGGGAGCAGCCCAGGAAGCCCATGCTGCAAGAGGCAGCGAAAAAAATTATTTGCTACCGCTGCCGGCAAGAGGGACATATTGCAGCCAAGTGCCCAGTTGTGGATGAGCCTATGCAATGTGACTTTATAAGGGAGAGACGTCAGTCGCTGTTTGCGACAGTTGCATGCACTGCCATTTGGAGACCTGAGAAACATTTATGTAAAATGTGTATTAATGGTAGACATGTTGATGTGTTGCTAGATTCAGGTAGCCTGGTAACATTGATAAAAGCTGAATTAGTTACTACAGAGGTCTCTGGGAAGAACAGGGTGGCTGTTATTTGTGTGCATGGGGACACCCGAGAGTATCCTGTAACTTCAGTGTTTTTTGAGACCCCCAAAGGTAACCTCTCTCATCAGGTGGGGTTAGTGTCTCAGTTACCACATGATGCTAATGTGGGAAGGGATTTTCCAAAATTCTGGGAACTCTGGGATTGTCCTGAGGCCCCCATTGGTGCCCCTATAAACCAGGAAGATGACCAGAATTCCTCTGGGAGTGGTGAGGACTCGCCTGAATTTCCCTTGTCAGTATTGGCGGGGGAAACTCGAGAAACTGGGGAGGAGCCAACATCCTCAGATGAAAACATGCCGTCTGTGGAGTTTTCGGATCTTGAGGTTCACAGGGAAAATTTTTGCCACAGAACAGTTAAAAGACCCCACCCTAATAAAGGCACGGGAAAATGTGGTGAAAATAGATGGCGAGTTAGTGAACCCAGATAAGACTTGCCCTTATCCTTACTTCACTATGGAAAGGGACCTGCTATATCGAGTGGCTCAAAGGGCAGAAGAAACCATTGAGCAACTTGTAGTGCCCAAACCTTACAGGAAGTTGGGGTTAGAATTGGCTCATGGACACATTCTGGGAGGTCATCTGGGGACAGAGAAAACCAGAGAGAGGGTATTGCAGAGATTCTATTGGCCTGGGGTCATGAAGGAAATAGAAAAGTATTGTTCCTCCTGCCCTGTGTGTCAGAAGTTGGCACCTATGCCACATTTCCGTAACCCACTGGTACCTCTTCCTATCATTGAGGTCCCCTTTGAGAGGATCACAATGGATTTGGTAGGTCCGATAATGAAGTCTGCTAGGGGGCATCAGTACATTTTGGTTATATTGGACTATGCCACCCGTTATCCGGAAGCAATTCCTCTCCGAAATACCTCGGCCAAAACCATAGCCAAAGAGCTATCCCTTGTTTTTAGCCGCGTGGGTATTTGTAAGGAACTGCTTACGGACCAAGGTACACCCTTTATGTCCCGGGTTATGAAAGAATTATGCAAGTTGTACAAAGTGAAGCAATTGCGTACATCTGTGTATCACCCCCAAACAGATGGGTTGGTTGAAAGATTCAACAAAACCCTAAAACAAATGTTAAAGAAGGTGGTGGATAGAGATGGAAAGAATTGGGATTGTCTAATACCCTATCTGATGTTTGCCATTAGGGAGGTACCCCAATCCTCTACGGGTTTCTCACCCTTCGAGTTGCTCTATGGGAGACACCCAAGAGGGCTGCTGGATATCGCCAAGGAAACTTGGGAAAATGAGAGTTCTCCTCACAGGAGTGTGATTGAGCATGTCGCCCTGATGCAAGATAGAATTGCACAGGTAATGCCTATTGTAAAGGAACATTTAACCCAAGCGCAGTTAGCACAGCAGAGAGTGTACAACCGTGGGGCCAAGACACGTACTTTTTCCCCGGGGGATAGGGTCTTGGTGCTAGTCCCTACGGTTGAAAGCAAATTTCTGGCCAAATGGCAAGGTCCATATGAAGTAATTGAAAAAATTAGTGAGGTGAACTACAGGGTTAGACAGCCAGGAAGGCGAAAGCCGGAGCAGATCTATCACGTCAATCTGCTGAAAGCCTGGAGGGATAGGGAATCCCTAGTCGCAGAGACTTTGTCACAAGTACAGCCTGATTGCTTAGTTCCTGAGGTTGGAATAGCAGACACCTTATCGAAACCCCAACAACAGGAGGTTAAAGAGTTTGTACTTCGTAACAAAGAGATTTTCTCTGAGCTTCCGGGACAAACATCTGGCGTAGAGCATGACATTATCACCCCGCCAGGAGAAAGGGTAAAACTAAAACCTTATAGAATACCAGAGGCCCGATGGGAGGCAATACGTGGGGAGGTTCAAAGGATGCTGGAATTGGGTGTGATAGAGGAGTCCCAGAGTGACTGGTCCAGTCCTATTGTACTAGTGCCCAAACCTGATGGGAGCTGGCGGTTTTGTAACGATTTTAGACAATTAAAGTTACAAAATTTGACACCTACCCCATGCCACGTATAGATGAGTTGATTGACCGGCTGGGAACAGCCCGATATATGACAACTCTTGATCTCACCAAAGGGTATTGTCAAATTCCCCTGGCCGAGTCGGCCAAGGAGAAAACTGCGTTTGTAACCCCAGATGGGGCATTCCAATATAAGAGAATGCCGTTTGGGTTACAGAATGCACCGGCAACATTCCAGCGGAAAATGGATAAGATTCTGAGGCCCCATCAGAAATATGCTGCAGCTTACCTGGATGATGTGATTATCCATAGCACAGACTGGGTCTCACATTTGCCAAAAGTACAAGCAGTCCTAGACTCTATCCGGGAAGCTGGGTTTACGGCCAATCCAAAGAAGTGTACCATTGGACAGGAGGAGGCCAAATATCTTGGGTACACTATTGGGAGGGGGGTGATAAAACCCCAAGTCAATAAAGTCGAGGCCATACAGAGTTGGCCACGTCCCAACAGCAAGAAACAGGTACGAGCCTTTCTGGGAATCGCTGGCTATTATCGACGATTCATTCCCCATTTTGCTTCTCAGGCTGTGCCCCTCACCAACCTGACAAAAGGGAAAGAGTCGGTTATGGTTAAATGGTCCCCAGAGGCTGAGGAAGCATTTCAGTCCTTAAAAACAGCCTTATGTAGCCAGCCAGTGTTGTACTCACCAGACTTCTCTAAGGACTTTGTTGTACAAACTGATGCATCAGACGTTGGGTTAGGAGCAGTGTTATCCCAGGTCTGGAACGGGGAAGAGCACCCAGTCATTTACCTTAGCAGGAAGTTAAAGTCCCATGAGGTAAATTACTCCACGATTGAGAAGGAATGTTTAGCAGTGAAGTGGGCTCTAGATTCCCTTCGGTACTATCTGCTAGGTAGGCACTTTGACCTGGTGACTGATCACGCTCCTTTAAAGTGGATGGCTCAGAACAAGGAGACCAATAGAAGGGTAAATAGGTGGTTCCTAGCCCTACAGGAATTTAACTTTACAGTTAAGCATCGCCCTGGTGTTAAAATGGGGAATGTGGATGCTTTGTCTCGGATACATGCGTGTCTGACTGCTGGTGTTACAACCCCAAGGTTGAAACAAGAGGGGGGGGTATGTGGCAGCAGGCAGGTAAAGTCACCTGGTTGTATCCAGGATGGTAAATATGTGTGTCCTAGATTCAGGCTTTATGCAGACTTTTACAATTAGAGGGGAAGAGTTAATGAGCCCAGCTGAATTAAGTGGGCTCATTAAGGCCTCTACAAAAAAACCCAGCATGCATAGGGAGATGCTCCATCCTGGAACCAGTTTTGTGTGTATAGACTGGGGAGTCTGAGATCTGTTCTGTGCGGTGAGTTAACGCCTGTGTGGCAAACCCCTACAATAGAGACAGGGACTGGTGCAGCACAAGGCTGCACCCAGTTGTTAGACAGGGAGTCTACGTGTGTAGTTAGAGGTCAAGCTGACCAGGATTTATTTTCTTGTTTTATTTTGTTTGGCTGTTATATGTATCACTGCATGTAGCCTAAATAAACCGGATCTTTTGTTTTTTTGCACCTACACCGCTGTCTGCTGTGCCTGACTTTGTGTTGTGAACCCATCCAGGGGGTCACACACACCCGCTACCGAGCAAACCCCCTCACACCTGCCATTAGAAGAAACTAGGCAAAATTGTTACACAATACACAGAACTTTAATCCTGCCCCGGGGGGGGGGGGGGTGATCCCCGTGTTATCAACCCTTCCCACTGCTCCTAGCAGCTTCAGTACGTCAAGCAGTATAACGTAGAGAAAGGGAGGGGTGGGTGCTGTGTCGGTCGGTGAATTACAGAGAAAAGGATTTTACAGTGAGTACAAAAATTTTTCTCTTATATTCACCACCCGACACAGCTCCTCTCTGTAACTAAATGGGACATCCCCAAGCAGTGCCAAACGAGGGGTGGAAAAAACATCATAAAAACTTCATCCACCATGGCAAGTGGGAGCTAGTGAAACTAAACCCACAAAAAATCAGCAGTGTGTGAAAAAACAGCACTATATAACCGGGTATCCTCAACAGGTGTCGTTAGAAGTTTTTGAGGTAATTAATATTTTAAGTGCTAAAAGTTTCTGAAAATATATGTAAGTTATATGTTCGGTAGTAAGTGATGGTTTCTGAAGGTCACACAACAGCAGATCATATAGGGAGGAGTGGTTTTGCTGAGTAGGTATTTCTATTTTTGCGTTACTATGTCAGTACAATGGGTGGAGTTATGCTACTTATCTATAGACTGAACCATATTGGGTATATATGCAAATGTGGGAGTTATTAGGATATGCTGACATAACATCATGAAAAGTATAAGATGAAAGTAAGATTAGGAGAGAGAAGGAGATAGGTGGCAAGAGAAGGACGCTATACTCTGAAAATGTAACACCAGAAGTACCACCTTAGAAGCCATCACCATGCCATATGTTACCAGATGTCAATCTTGTCTTTGCTTGTCTTTCTGAACAATAAACGAACTATTGGACGAACAAAGGATTCTTCAATTTCTACTCCTGAAAGTACGTTTGAAATGCCTTGAAGGAAGACATACTTTACTGATTCACATATTACACAAAGACTTTGTTATTCATTAAGAAACGCCCCTGTGAGTGAGTATGTAGAGTTTCCACTACACTACATTTACATTTTACTACTCTACATTCACTTTTAACATTGTCAAGCCAGCCAAAATGATCAATTTTTTTCCCTACTCCTTGACAAAGGGGGGAAATGAGATTTGTCAAGTTTTGGCAACAAATGATCAAAGAACCTAGAAGGAGGCGTTTACGTCAGATGTGGACAACGGTCCAGAGAAAACAGTGGAGGGTGAGTTTTTTTTCCTCTTTGTTTTCTCACCTCTCTGTACACAGAGAAAAAAAAAAAAAGATACAGCCTGCGAAGTTGATTGACAAGGCCAGTTGGACGGTATACTTCAAGTTATTTTTGGAAAATCCAGGACTTTATGAAGACGTAATTTAGTTACGTTCGTGAAGATATCTGCCAAGGTTAGTTGCTAAGAAGGTGAGAGAGTCTCACATAAGAAAATATTGGGTTGTTACCCAAGAAGAAAAAAGTGTTGAATTAGGAACAAAGACTTCACGTTATTTGAAAAAGTCACCATTGTAGGTACAGAAGCGAATGTACACTTTGGGTGAGCTAATATGGAAGTCGGATTTTGATGTTTGAAGATGGAAGGTCCAAGCACAAAGGCAAAGAATAGATCAACAGGCAAGACACTACAGCACACTACAGCACATAATTCAAGGAACAAGGCAAAGAGCTACAAGAAAAGAAGAAAAAAAAGAAAGATAAAGCAACGAACAACAAAAGTTTAAAGGGACATTATTCATCTCTTGTTTTATTTTAAGTACACACAGGACTATCATACTAACAAGGGGTGAGTGTGTCTGTTTATATAAAAGGGTAATATGGCAATGGTTAACATCTCTAGGCTCAGAAGTAAGTCTCAGTATGATCGGCAAATTGATATATTTCATATGTATGGAATATAGGAATACATGCAGTAGTAAGGTAATTCATTCATTTATGCCAGAGTGTAAAGAAGTTCATTAAGAAGAAAATTAAGTTTAATGCTGCATGTATATCTTTATGTATTAAGCCCTGAACAAAGTTTTCAGAGAAAAAATATTGGTTAAAATGTGGAAAAAAACTGTATGAAATTGAGATAATGGAAAAGCATGATGTTTAGTGTTTTACAAAAATTCTACAGATTTGGTTGTAGGAAATAATAAGTTAAGGATTGAGCAATTTTTACAAAAAAATCCAAACTTGGATTTGGTTATTAACCAGTTGCCGACCGCCGCACGACGATGTACGTCGATAGCATGGCACGGGCAGGCATATTGGCGTACATGTACGTCCCTTGCCTCCCGCGGGTCGGGGGCCCGATCGGGCCCCCGCCCGGTGCCTGCGGCGGTCGGTATTCGTGCGGGAGCGATCCCGGACGAGGGGACGGCCATTCGTTCATGGCCACCCCCTCGCGATCGCTCCCGACGAATAGGAATCCCCCGTGACATCACTTCCTCTCCTGTAATGTAAACACAGGAGAGGAAGTGATGTATTCTCTCCTCCGTGTCGGTATTTTTCGTTCCGACACGGAGGAGAGCGGATCGGTGAGTTGCACCAACACTCTACACACACAGTAGAACATGCCAGGCACACTCACACCCCCCCTTTACCCCCCGATCACCCCCCCAATTACCCCTGCCCCCCAGTCACAGTGACACCAATGTCATTTTTTTTTTTTTTTTTTTTTTTTTTTTGCATTGGTGTCATTTGTGACTGTAATAACTGTTAGGGCAGTTAGAGTTAGCCCCCTTTAGTTCTAATGTACCCCCCTAACCCCCCCAATAAAGGTTTAACCCCATGATCACCCCCCGTCGCCAGTGTCACTAAGGCTGGGTTCACATTGCAGCGGTTTATGAGAACGAATGTGATTCGCACCGCACTGCAGTGCAAATCACATCCGATCTCTGTGCGATTCGAGTTCAGCCATTCGCCGCACCCGCCGCACCCGCCACACCCGCCGCACCCACCGCAAATTCGCACGGGACCCTTTTTTTGGCCCGCAGCAGAATCGGATCGCATGGGTGTTCACACCATGCGATCCGAGTTTGCAGATCGCACTGCGATATGCGAACTGATCTGGGGGTGTCAGTAACATTTCACTGACACTCCCAGCAGTTCGCATAGGGCAGTGTGAACTGCCGCCGGGAGGCATGCGATGCGGGAACCCGCCGCGGATTTGCGGCGTTTCCGCATCGCTCCAGTGTGAACCCAGCCTAATAAGCGATCATTTTTCTGATCGCCGTATTAGTGTCACAGGTGACGCTAGTTAGGCAGGTAGGTATTTAGGTTCGCCGCAGCTTTTTATAGCGCCAGGGACCCCCATATACTACCGCATAAAGCCCCCTGATTGCCCCCTAGTTAACCCTTTCACCAGTGATCACCATATAACTGTTACAGGTGACGCTGGTTGGTTAGTTATTTTTTATAGTTTCAGGGCACCCGCCATTTATTACCTAATAAAGGTTTAACCCCCTGATCACCCGGCGGGTGTCATTTGTGACTAATAACTGTTAGGGCAGTTAGGGTTAGCCCCCTTTAGTTCTAAGGTACCCTCCTAACCCCCCCAATAAAGGTTTAACCCCGTGATCACCCCCCGTCGCCAGTGTCACTAAGGCTGGGTTCACATTGCAGCGGTTTATGAGAACGGATGTGATTCGCACCGCACTGCAGTGCAAATCACATCCGATCTCTGTGCGATTCGAGTTCAGCCATTCGCCGCACCCGCCGCACCCGCCGCAAATTCGCACGGGACCCTTTTTTTGGCCCGCAGCAGAATCGGATCGCATGGGTGTTCACACCATGCGATCCGAGTTTGCAGATCGCACTGCGATATGCGAACTGATCTGGAGGTGTCAGTAACATTTCACTGACACTCCCAGCAGTTCGCATAGGGCAGTGTGAACTGCCGCCGGGAGGCATGCGATGCGGGAACCCGCCGCGCATTCGTGGCGTTCCCGCATCGCTCCAGTGTGAACCCAGCCTAATAAGCGATCGTTTTTCTGATCGCTGTATTAGTGTCACAGGTGACGCTAGTTAGGCAGGTAGGTATTTAGGTTCGCCGCAGCTTTTTATAGCGCCAGGGACCCCCATATACTACCGCATAAAGCCCCCTGATTGCCCCCTAGTTAACCCTTTCACCAGTGATCACCATATAACTGTTACAGGTGACGCTGGTTGGTTAGTTATTTTTTTATAGTTTCAGGGCACCCGCCATTTATTACCTAGTCTCACTAGTGTACCCCTAAATTTAGGGGTGTCTACTTTCCAAAATGGGGTCATTTGGGGGGGGTTTGTGCCATCTTGGCATTTTATGGCCTTCAAAACTGTAACGCCCTTAGAAAGCCTGAAGGCGGTGCTTGGTTTTCGGGGCCCCGTACACGGCTAGGCTCCCAAAAAGTCCCACATATGTGGTATCCCCGTACTCAGGAGAAGCAGCAGAATTTATTTTGGGGTGTCATTTCACATATGCCCATGGCATGCGTGAGCAATATATCATTTAGTGACAACTTTGTGAAAAAAAAAAAAAAAAAAAAAAGTTTGTAATTTTCCCGCAACTTGTGGCAAAATATAAAATATTCCATGGACTCAACATGCCTCTCAGCAAATAGCTTGGGGTGTCTACTTTCTAAAATGGGGTCATTTGTGGGGGTTTTGTGCCATCTTGGCATTTTATGGCCTTCAAAACTGTAATAGGTAGTGAGAAGTGAACTCAAAAATTTACGCCCTTAGAAAGCCTGAAGGCGGTGCTTGGTTTTCGGGGCCCCGTACGCGGCTAGGCTCCCAAAAAGTCCCACATATGTGGTATCCCCGTACTCAGGAGAAGCAGCAGAATTTATTTTGGGGTGTCATTTCACATATGCCCATGGCATGCATGAGCAATATATCATTTAGTGACAACTTTGTGAAAAAAAAAAAAAAAAAAAAAAGTTTGTAATTTTCCCGCAACTTGTGGCAAAATATAAAATATTCCATGAACTCAACATGCCTCTCAGCAAATAGCTTGGGGTGTCTACTTTCTAAAATGGGGTCATTTGTGGGGGTTTTGTGCCATCTTGGCATTTTATGGCCTTCAAAACTGTAATAGGTAGTGAGAAGTGAACTCAAAAATTTACGCCCTTAGAAAGCCTGAAGGCGGTGCTTGGTTTTCGGGGCCCCGTACGCGGCTAGGCTCCCAAAAAGTCCCACATATGTGGTATCCCCGTACTCAGGAGAAGCAGCAGAATTTATTTTGGGGTGTTATTTCACATACGCCCATAGCATGTGTGAGCAATATATCATTTAGTGACAACTTTGTGTAAAAAAAAAATTCAATCGCTTGAGGCAAAAAAATAAAATATTCAATGGGCTCAACATGCCTCTTATCAATTTCCTTAGGGGGTCTACTTTCCAAAATGGGGTCATTTGGGGGGGTTTTGTACTGCCCTGCCATTTTAGCACCTCAAGAAATGAGATAGGCAGTCGTAAACTAAAAGCTGCGTAAATTGCAGAAAACGTACCTTAGTTTGTAGATGTGACAACTTTTGCGCAAACCAATAAATATACAATTATTTACTTTTTTTTTACCAAAGACATGTGGCTGAATACATTTTGGCCTAAATGTATGACTAAAATTGAGTTTATTGGATTTTTCTAATAACAAAAAGTAGAAAATATCATTTTTTTTCAAAATTTGCGGTCTTTTTACGTTTATATCGCAAAAAATAAAAATCGCAGAGGCAATCAAATACCATCAAAAGAAAGCTCTATTTGTGGGAAGAAAAGGACGCAAATTTTGTTTGGGTACAACATTGCATGACCGCGCAATTACCAGTTAAAGCAGCGCAGTGCCAAAGTGTAAAAAGACCTCTGGTCATTTACCAGCAAAATGGTCCGGTCTGAAAGTGGTTAAATTAAAAGTAGTAAATTGTTCTAATTTACTTAGAAAAATATTAAAATATGAAAGTTTTTGTTCAATCTAAAAATTTTTAAAAATAACTATTGTTAAAAGTTTTTGTAAATGAGTATTTCTGGTAAAAGTAAGGACTTTTGTTGTGGGAGGAGTTTTCTCGGGGAAATGGTCAATTGCAGGTCATGGGCAGGATCCAATCTGTGAGTTTCACGAGATTGTCTTCTAAACCATTTTTTGTCATTATTATAATCAGGAAAGTCATATAAGATGGTGTACATGATTTCTCGCAGATGTACAAACAAAATATGTTTAAAAAGTGATAAAAAGGTTAAACATTTTAAAAAACGAGAAACAAGATTGTTACCGAATTGTACAGTGTAGGGTGTACAAACCATGGTAGCCAAGACTGTCAGTAACAGATCATTCTCTGAAGAGTATGTGACATGTAAAGAGTTTATTACCAACAGAGAGATGCAGATCAAGTTACAGACTGGTCAGTCATGCCATGACATTTTTTCATTTTTTTGGATCAAAGCACAATAAATTTTTGTGTTAAATTTTCCAGATACTTGGAAGAGGGTTCACTGATGAGGAAAATATATATTTAAAAGGTATCATTACTTACTAAAAGTAATTGTTTTAAAAATAAGATTTTTTAGGCCTTAACAACTTTTTTCGAGAGTTCATTGAGATTTTTGCAGACAAAGTATCTGTCTGAGTAAATTTTAATGAATTATATAGGCTTACTGTAGGGCAAATATATTTTTAATAACAAAAGATAACTTATATACAAACATTTGAAGATCTGAAGAAAGCCCTTATAAATTTAGTATTTTTGGTAAATTATAGAAATCTCTCTCAGTCATTTTACATTTAAGTGTATGTGGATGATGAGAAGATTTCATTGGTATTTATAAATAAATGTGTTAAGGGTGCATTGTCCAATGCTACAGATCGGAGACCATGTGGGTTTAGCACCATTTGTTTTGAAAAACATATTATGTTACACTAAAGGTGTTATTTCAAGGAAAACAGGAGGTGTCAATACACACAGCTTTGTCTAATGGCAATTGGATGTTAAAAAGATCAGTTGTAGTGTGAGGGATAGAGCCACAGTTGTGTAAATTAATCATGAGAATGTCACTTTTTCAACTTTTACTGGACGCATTGAAAGCTGAATTGAAGACTGCCATGTGTTGGTTTAGCAGTCAGTGACAGAGCAGGTGTGGTTCATTCAATCATACTGTATGAGGGGAATGCTGGGTTCTGAAAAGAAACTTCAACATGATCAAATTTCTTTCAGAAACAGAATATTTAGGAAAGCCTAAAAATTTCTAAATTTAAAGAAAACGATTATATTTTATTTTTTTATTTCGTTTTTTAAAATTCTTCTATGACAATGCAACAAGCACAACTACATTTCTATTTGTTACTATTTCTTGTTTTTTCAAAAAAATTATTATTTTTTGATTATGTTATCTAGGACTATCATTTTTTGGTGAACTTGCATCAAAAGCGACATATTGATCGGTCGATCATTATGTGAGGGGGAGCTAGGATGTGCTTCTCATAAGAATTTTTTTATGAATTATCTGAATAATGATGATAGTAATAAGATAATAGGAAAGACAAAAAGGTATAATTAGAGTATATGTAGAAAAGGATTTCAATGTGTCTAAACAAAGTTATTGTTGAATTTAAATAATTTTGGAATGTTTAAAAAATAAATAAAAAAAATAGAAAAAGTTGCTTGCTGGTCATGGATAGATGGATAAATAAATCAAAAAATAAATAGAATGATAGATAGAATATATAAAATATGACAATCAACTAATGGGAAAGTTTTTATGTATTTTGTTTCAAATCTGTATTAGGATTAGAATGAAACAATTTTATAAATTGATTAAGGAAGAAATGAAAAAAAAGGTGAAAAATTATGACAAGTATTTTTAGTCGGAAAATGACTTCTGGTTTATCTGATCCAGTGATTAGCTATGGTACATCTGGAGCAATTGATTCAAAATGTGTATGAAAGGGCGCCATAAATGAAGTGTGAGTGATTTAGGTAATATTTAAGTTGTGTGAATGTCATTTTGGTACCAGTTGTTCTCTATGTCCAGAGTTTATGACTAAAGGTCAGTGGGTCAGTGGTTTCACAGATAAGAATACACATAGAGAGTGTGTCATATAATGGAATGAAATAGTTAAATATTTTTCATAGAAACATCTCAGCATTTTTGAAAATGTTTATGTACAATATCTGACTCACTAAAATGTATTAATGTGTATTGTATTAATGTTTATTGTATTGGAAAAAAAAAAAAAATGAAAATCTGAGACATTTATTATTTAAGATGAATGCACTTATTATTTGTTGAATATAGTGCATTGAGGGGGAATTGTTAGAAGTTTTTGAGGTAATTAATATTTTAAGTGCTAAAAGTTTCTGAAAATATATGCAAGTTATATGTTCGGTGGTAAGTGATGGTTTCTGAAGGTCACACAACAGCAGATCATATAGGGAGGAGTGGTTTTGCTGAGTAGGTATTTCTATTTTTGAGTTATTATGTCAGTACAATGGGTGGAGTTATGCTACTTATATATAGACTGAACCATATTGGGTATATATACAAATGTGGGAGTTATTAGAATATGCTGACATAACATCATGAAAAGTATAAGATGAAAGTAAGATTAGGAGAGAGAAGGAGATCGGTGAGAAGAGAAGGACGCTATACTCTGAAAATGTAACACCAGAAGTACCACCTTAGAAGCCATCACCATGCCATATGTTACCAGATGTCAATCTTGTCTTTGCTTGTCTTTCTGAACAATAAACGAACTATTGGACGAACAAAGGATTCTTCAATTTCTACTCCTGAAAGTACGTTTGAAATGCCTTGAAGGAAGACATACTTTACTGATTCACATATTACACAAAGACTTTGTTATTCATTAAGAAACGCCCCTGTGAGTGAGTATGTAGAGTTTCCACTACACTACATTTACATTTTACTACTCTACATTCACTTTTAACAGGAGTGATCCCCAAGGCTGCAACATTGTGGAAGTAATGCAACAGTGCATTAACCAAAAGGTACTGCGTTTTTATTGAAAAACCAGGAAAAATTCAATTGCAACTATACAGCCGCCTGCAAAACTTTGCGGCCAAAACAGGCATCAGCCGATGCACTGATGTCTACCTTGTAGAACTTGGTAAACGTATGGACAGACGACCAGATCGCCACCTTACACACCTGAGCGACCAACGCTTGGTGTCGAAAGGCCCAAGACGTTCCGATTGCTCTTGTAGAGTGGGCCGTGACTGGAAAGGGAGGCACCTGCCCCTTCAAGGCGTAGGCTTGGACTACAATCTGTCTGATCCACCTGGAAATGGTGGCCAACGAGACCGCCATGCCCTATTAAAGACCAGGCACCGAAATAAACAGTGAGTCTGACTTCCGAAAGGAAGCTGTGGTAGACAAGTACACCTTCAGAGCCCCAACCACATCTAGAGCGTGAAGGGCCACTTCTTTGGGGTGCTTCGGCTTAGGACACAACGATAGTAATACAATGTCCTCATTGATATGAAATGCCAAAACCACCTTTGCGGACACAACACCACATTATCCCTGTGGATGACCAGATAAGGCGACTTGCAGGACAAGGCCGCCAGTTACGAAACCCACCTGGCCGATGTGATGGCCACTAGAAAGACCACCTTCTGTGAAAGGGTCAGCAGAGGAATCTCCCTGATATTCTCAAACGGCGGCTTCTGAAGCACCGACAACACCAGGTTCAAATCCCATGGAGGTAACGGAGGACGCACCGGAGGGCATGTGGGTGGCAGGGACTGGATTTTTCTTTCCGCTGCAGCAGATGGGGCAGAGAAATTTGCTGGCTACAGTCTACAGCTGGTGGTGTGCTGCTGCCAGATGTGCTGCTAGGACCTGGGACACCCTGTGCTATACCATCATCCTTCTCAGTGGAGGCTGAGAGGTTATGACTCGGTATTGCAGGGGCAGATTGCAGTGTCTAAGGAGGGGGAGAAGGGGGGACAAATTTGTGCCCCTTTTGTGTGGCTTTTAGGTGCTCTTGCCAATGGTCTGAGTGGTTGGACATTAAATGCCTTATTAAGCATGTGGTACCCAAATAGTTGGTGTTTTTGCAACGTTTGATGTGCAATCTGCAACTGCAACAGTGCAATCTGCTGCAGATATGCTGAAAAGGTCCAGACAGCTGAGCTTTGTGGAGCTGCAGAATGTGATGGAATGGGGTGGCTGCTCTCTATTCTTTCTTGATGCCAGCCTCCTTGGGGTTGTGCTACCTCACCTTCGGTTTCCTCCTCTGCTCTATTTGGCACCCAAGTCGCATCAGTGACCTCATCATCATCATCTCCATCTCCTCCATCTTTATCATTACCACTGGAGACAACTTGGCAATATACTACGGCTTGGGGAACATGAATGTCACTTTGTCTAATATTCCTCCCTCGATCTATGTTCCTGTCATCGTCAACATCAGAACCAACATCTGAATCCAGTAATGGCTGGGCATCATCAAGAAGCAAGTGGCTGACGCTGTGGTCCAATATTTCAGTGGAGGAGCGTGGCCTGGCCGAGCACCGAGATGGACGCGTGAGAGAACCGCTCCTGCCGCTGACTCTCTTTCTTCAGCTTTTTCGGCGAGATCCAGTAGCAATTACCGGCCAAAGAGATGGGGACAGCGTCCCGCAACACTTCGACGTCTAGATCCCGGTCGCCTAGGGGTCATTCGGGTGGAAACACTCATAATATCCCCGAAATGTTCCGTTCTCAGAGATGCAACATGGCGCCATCCCGCCAAACACACCACCAACCTTCTACACCGCCACGATCGGATGCCATCCTGGTTTCTCGAGAGCCCTCTCAAGTACCTAACGCAAATCATCCCCGCAGCAACCGGTCAGTATCCAAGATCTGAGATGTATAGCAGCCGACATAAAGGACATGCTATCAGCCGCCATTGCGGACCTTCGAGTCGACATACACGCGCTCGCAGACAGAGTTCTTGAGGTGGAAAAAACTTCTGCGCAACATGATAATGTACTGCGTAAAGCCACTAGAAAGATTGATCATCACACACTCCAACTGCGGGAGACACAAAGATGCATCGAAGACCTTGATAATCGCGGCCGCCGCCATAACATTCGGATTAGAGGGTTACCGGAAAGCAATGAACCGGACGTTTTGGAGCAGGAGGTAACGACTCTCTTCAATTCGCTGCTGAACCGGCCTAGAGATACTCGTATAGACATGGAGAGAATCCACAGGGCCTTACGCCCCAAAGGAAAGGAGACTGACCCCCCTAGAGATATTATCTGCTGTATCGTGGACTATAGACTTAAGGAGGAGATCTTACGACAAGCAAGGAGCCAACAACAGCTCCTACACGGAGGTGTAACTATCCAAATATTTCAAGATTTGTCGGCCATCACGTTACAAAACCGCAGAGACTTGAAACCTTTACTGGAAGTTTTGCGCACACCATGGAATACAATACCGTTGGAAGTTTCCCTTTGGTCTCTCTGCCACACATAGGGGTAAATCTGCACTCTTACGATTACCCGAAGACTTACGACACTTCTGCCGATCACTGGACATTCCGCTGGTGGACGTGCCAAATTGGTACGTGGACTTTCGCACCTATTCGTCGAGGCGTTCATCTCCGCCATCCGAAGAACAAATGGAAGTACAAGAACAACGACCCCGTAGGAGATGGTCTTCGTCCGGACACAGAACTCGCTCTTCTCGTCACAGGAATAGCCGAGGTTATAGTCCTGAAGAGTCACCGCGCTCCCGTAGGGCTCGCAGAGATTACTGAGCGGGAAGTCGACGACACTGACTCCTCCATTCGGAGCGGGGATCTCCTCTCTCCACTCTATTATTTTGACTTCAGCTTCCAGTTGCTGCATAGTTGCATAAGCTCGCCCCGTTCGTCTGAGGCTGATATCTCCGACCTCATTCGACATGTTTGATCACCTTCCTCATACTGGCTGACAGGAGGTGACAAATTCCACTCGACCGTAAGAACTGAACGCATGACGTGGTTGTCCGCTTGACGCGCAACGCAGGTACTCGATTGTGGGTGTTTACCATTCCTACAGAATTCTACTCCCATTTTCGTGACTTACACCCGGCACGTCTTCTTTTGACCGCATGGTAGATGATCCGCACACTGTTGTGGCCCTTGGATGCCCGGAATGTATTGCTCTGAATCATCGAGATGAAACCTCGTGAATTGAAGAGACTTACCCAACGCCTCACTCCTGAGCAGCTCGGGGTGTCGACAGCACCGGACCTACGGCATAAGTAACTCCGCTCAAGTCTACCGCATCTCACACAGTCTGCTGAAACGCTTAGCAATCTGATAGAGTTGGTATCCTTTTGCTGTTTCACCCCTTTGTTTTTCCATAACTAGAAATTTGTAGTTTGGCCATTAGCTGATACCTCACCAATTTGGGGTTTCTGACTGTTTGAGATCTGACCATGAGTGAGGTATCTCAACACGAGTATTGCGAAGATCTTAATCTTAATCTTGATTGGTGATCCCAACTGGTTACCTCAAGAACCATACCTGTCAGGCTCATCTTGGTGGGAGTATCTGGTCGTATCAGCATGTTCAGAATGTGATCTAGAGCTCACATAAATGTTAGTTACATTTAAATGTTGATTTAACATAGATAGTATCTTCTGGTGTTACATATGATTAAGTTACTTATTAATAATGTCTTTACTGGGACATACCCCTCTGATGGTTTAGATATAAGACTACTGTTGTTCGATTGGGCGGCTGGGTCTAGGCATCGGAGAGAGAGGTTCATTGTAATGAAACGCCATGACAAGGAATGCTCTCCGTTTGGGGAATCGGCGACTAACCAAACGTCTGGCTTCCAGGCTATTAGTATGCAGCGAAGCGGTTCCCCCCTTTTATGCACAATTGAACCTCTCTTGTCTCCTACACCTACCCTCATCCCACCGGTATATGTGTTTATAAATGTACAGGGGGCTACTCTATACTATAGCCACTGGTTTTACAGAGTGCATAGTCTTTAGTTGGACTCGTGCATATGCCGGCACGATTCGCACCTTGTGTAGGGAAGCCCGGTATTACACTTATGTTTCATGATCTCCCCATAAGTAGATAACGTTTGAGAGTTCAGCGGTAGTTTCGCTGATTTTGAGAATATTGTATTGGTGTTAGGCCCTGGTCGACCCCCCCAACGCTGTCGTGGGTGGATCCGTGTCTTTATTTACAGATACGGATTCGACACACGTCACCGTACTCTCCTGGCCTGTACTGACGAAGTATAGGTCAGAGTAATATTTTTCTATTTTTATCATTACATCTTGTCACTAGACATGTGCATTCGTTTTCGTCCGAATGCATTTTCGTCCGAATTTCAGCTATTTTAGTTTTCGTTTTGACAAACGATAACGAAAGCACAAAATCTGAAAAACGAAAGATCCGACATAAATAAATGCTTTATTTTCGTTTTCATTGTTACAACAGTTGGATATAGAATAGGAGATTCGACATGACTCTGACAATAACAATCTGTCTATAGAACCTGTGGTCGAATGTGCCTAACCTTACCTCTATTAGTCCAAGATTATATAGAGAAAAGATTCGACAGAGAAAAAAGATTTGGCAGAGAGAAAAGATTCTGCAAGTTACTGCCCTAAAAAGTGTTTGGGGACCCGGGTCCTGCCCCAGGGGACATGATTAAAGTGAAACAATAAAAGTGTAATATTCCTTTAAATTTCGTAGGGGGGGGGGGGTGTCTATAGTATGCCTGTGAAGGGGCTCATGTTTCTGGTGCTTAGGACTGTCCCTGCACAAAGTGTAATTTATGCAGGAAAAAAAGTCCTTTAAAATCACTCGCAGCTATTATGAATTGTCGGCTCCCGTAATACAGAGAACACTCATTGAAAGTCATTGATAAAAAAATAAAATAAAAAAAAATTTAAAAAAAAGCGTGGGGGTCCCCCAAATTCAATAACCAGGCCCTTCAGGTCTGGTATGGATATTAAGGGGAACCCCACGTCAAATGTAAAAAAAATTGACGTGGGGGTCCCCCTAAAAATCCATACCAGACCCTTTATCCGAGCACGCAACCTGGCAGGCCGCAGGAAAAGAGGGGGGGACGAGAGAGCGGCCCCCCTCCCTCCTGAACCGTACCAGGCCACATGCCCTCAACATTGGGAGGATGCTTTGGGGGTCTGTGACCCCTCAAAGCACCTTGTCCCCATGTTGATGAGGACAAGGGCCTCATCCCCACAACCGTGGCCGGTGGTTGTGGAGGTCTGTGGGCGGGGGGCTTATCAGAATCTGGAAGCCCCCTTTAACAAGGGGACCCCCAGATCCCGCCCCCCCCCCTGTTTGAAATGGTAAGGGGGTACAAAAGTACCCCTACCATTTCACAAAGAAAGTGTAAAAAATGGTTAAATAAGACAAACACACTTTTGAAAAATTCCTTTATTAAAAATAAAAAAAATAAAAAAAAAGATTCCAGCGGCGGTAATCCACTCTTGCTATCCAGCGACGGACGGTCATCTCTCCAGCGATGGCTCATCTCATCCAGCGCAGCGAATCCATCCTTCTTCTGTCTCCATGGAGGAGACACTGCAGGGATTGCGGCGGCCTGACGTTTCTTATATACGGAGGGCAGGGCCACCCGTCCCCTGACCCCGCCCCCCTCTGACGCAAGGGGAAACCCGGGGTTCCCTGTGACGTATGGGTGACCTCGCACCCCTCTGATGTAACACAGGCAGGTTTCCGTTACATAAAAAAAGTTTTCGGACGAAAACCAAATTTCCGAAACGAAATATTTTACTCTGCACATGTCTACTTGTCACACAGTCCTGGTTTCTTTTCATTTTCTGACTTTCATTACACCTCACGATGTGTACATTCACACTTGTCTTATAGACTAACCTTCACGATTGGCGTCCCAATATCTACACAGTAACATGGCCTCTCAAGCTCACAATTCAAGTACTCCCACGGGACCGGTGTCCCTAGTCCGAGATATACAAATCCATTTTACTTCACTCAATGTTCGAGGACTGAATACCCCACAAAAACGGTCACAATTACTATATACCCTTAAAAAACACAAACAGCATATTGTATTCCTACAAGAGACTCATTTTCGTACGAACAACATCCCTAAACTGTACGATCGACACTATCCCACGTACTATCACGCTACGACAGACAAATCCAAATCTAAAGGCGTCACGATTCTGATTTCCAAACATTGCCCACTGAAAGTAACTGACACCAAACAAGATACACAGGGCAGATATTTGTTCCTTAAAGGCACAATCCACAACAGGCAGATTACATTAGCGAATATTATGCCCCAAACAAGAGTCAAGTCGCGTTCTTTCGAGAAACACTCCATACCCTCACTGAATTCCAAGCAGGTATGCTCATACTCGGGGGGGATTTTAATGTGACTTTGAACCCAACCCAAGACTCATCTAACGGAACGTCCTCCCTTACTTATAGAGCTTTGCGAGCTATCAAAACACAACTGCAGGAACTGACATTACATGACACATGGCGTACTCTTCACCCAAATGACAGGGACTACACCTTTTATTCCTCCCCTCATGACAAATACTTCCGTTTAGATTATTTTTTCATTTCTCAAAACGATCTGACGCTAGTTACCCACGCATCCATAGAACCAATGATTGTTTCGGACCACAATCCGATAGCTATGACGTTAACCCTATCTACCTCACAGACCCCGAGCCCAATTTGGAGACTGGACAACTCTTTACTCACTGACTTGGACATTACTCAGAAAATATCCTCTCGCTTATCACAATACTTCCGAGAAAACACAGTAGGGGACACTAAACAGTCGAGCATATGGGCGGCACATAAATATGTCCTACGGGGAGAATTCATATCCATAGCCGCGCACAGGCACAAACTTAGGAAACAACGACTACAAGAGTTATACGACAAAGTTTATAAACTAGAGAGGATGCACAAAGCGTCGTTGGCACATATCACTTTTACGGACTTACTGCAGGCTAGGGAAGAACTCCGACGGGAGCTGCTCTCAAGACTACGACGGAAATACGTCCTCTCACAAAAGCTATTTTACGAATTTAGTAACAAATCGGGTAAACTTCTAGCGAAAGCAATACAACGTAAGAAAGCAGCGGCTACTATACATAAAATCGTAGACCCTCAAGGAAAGAGTCATGTGACATCCGATGGAATTGCGAAACAATTCGTACATTACTTTTCGAAACTTTACAATTTATCCCCAACCATCTCAACAGTACAGGCTACCGATAGACAAAAACTATTACTAGACTTCCTTACCGAATACGGGACTCCTCGGACGGTAATAGACGACATGCAATCTTTAGACGGACAGATTACCACGGAAGAACTTACTTTAGCCCTGAGCCAATTAAAGCCTGGCAAGAGCCCGGGCCCAGACGGCTTGACTGTTGGCTATTACAAAACTTTTCAGGAGACGCTCTCCCCACATCTGCTGAACACGTTTAACTCTCTTTCCCCCTCAGACCCCATCAATAAAGATTTACTAGCAGCTCATATAACGTTGATTCCGAAACCCGGTAAGGACAACACCATTGTCGCGAATTACAGACCCATCTCGCTTTTAAACGTAGATGTGAAATTATTTGCCAAAATATTAGCTAACCGTCTCCTTCGGATTCTCCCACAATTAATCTCCCTGGACCAAGTAGGTTTTGTTCCCGGAAGAGAAGCCAGGGACAATACGATAAAAGCTCTGCATATACAACACTGGCTTACCAATAAGACTCAACAAAAAGGTTTTTTCTTATCGTTGGACGCAGAGAAGGCATTCGACAGGGTGGCCTGGGATTATGTGGCCGCCTCTTTAGAAATGTTAGGACTACC
Organism: Lithobates pipiens; assembly: GCF_037356315.1. Lineage (NCBI taxonomy): Eukaryota > Metazoa > Chordata > Amphibia > Anura > Ranidae > Lithobates > Lithobates pipiens. Next base: position 524,713,251 of record NW_027507764.1, read on the forward strand.
TGCCCACTTCCGACAGATGATAGCGATGCTATATTCTTTTCCCACAGCTAAGGTACTGATTATTGGTTGCCTGTCGGACGCCTTTTCTGTGTCGAACGGAACTCGACAGGGATGCCCACTATCACCGATCATTTTCATCCTTACCCTCAAACCCCTCTTGCGAAAACTTAGGGAGAACACTGCTATTAAAGGCATTGACATTGGTCATAATCAATATAAATTAGCGGCGTACGCCGACGATATCCTTATGTTTCTTTCGGACCCGCTAATTACCTTACCGAATGTTTTGAAAGATTTCACGCTTTTCAACAAAATATCCAATTTACAAATTAACTTTTCAAAATCAAAGGCTCTCAACATCTCTCTTCCCTCGGCCATGGTAGACCTTTGTAAGCTGAATTTCCCATTTAGCTGGGAACCTAAAGCCCTCACGTACCTCGGTAGCCACCTAACTTCCTCACCAGACAACCTTTACGACCTAAATTATAAAAAGTTTCTTCAGTCCTTACAAACCGACCTTGCCAAATGGACGATTGGCAAGTTCTCCTGGTTTGGCTGCATAGCCATCATAAAAATGAACATCTTGCCACGCATCTTATACATAATGCAAGCGGTTCCGATTAGACTTCCTGCACTATTTTTTACAACGTACAAAAGGTTGTGCAGAAACTTTATCTGGGCCTCCAAATCTCCGAGAATAAGTTGGGATACACTGGTACTACCTAAAGCTCTAGGAGGTCTCAGTTTACCCGATATTCGTAGATACCACTCGGCTTGCCACCTTACGAGACTTGTCGACTGGCATGTACAAAAAGAGCTAAAAGACTGGATTACCATAGAAGATTCCCTTGACCCTACGCCTGTAATGCACTTGCCATGGATCTCGGAAGGCAAAGCACCCAGTGCCTATATCTCACACCCGCTCACAGGCGCATCTATGCGAGCGTTCAGAGATGTAGCCATGCAATTGCAATGGAATACTTCGCAGGGTCCGGTGACTCCTCTATCAAATAATCCAGATTTCACCCCAGGAATCTCCGTACGAGAAGTTGCGGGAGGCCCTAAAAACCAAATTTTGCTTGCCTCACAATTAGTATCCGATGGTACTGTTCTCCCATACAATGAGTTATGTTCATCCCTCCCAGACTATGATATTCCTTTCTTTAAATTCCTACAACTCAGACATTTCCTCCATAGTGCCAACCACTTATCGCAATGGAGTAGACATCTGAACCCGTTCGAAGCTCTGTGTTTGAGCACGTCTCCTCTCAGGCACCTGATTTCAGAGATATACTCATTATTGTTCAGAGACCACGATCCTAAAAACTTACGAGCGGTGCGCAACTGGGAGAGAGACCTAAGCTTAGATCTCTCGAACAGGGAGTGGGAACTGATCTTTCACAATATACACAAAAGCTTGATTAACGTGTCTACTCAAGAGAACTCATATAAAATCTTTACGAGATGGTACCGAACGCCGGACATATTACACAAGTTCTTCCCCTCTGTCTCGCCATTATGTTGGCGATGCAACCAGGAAATAGGAACTATTCTGCACATCTGGTGGGAGTGTATACGGATTAAACCCTTTTGGGAAAACATTCACAAACAAATAGCAGAAATCTCAACGAGAACCTTAGAGTTCACGCCGATGCAATTTCTACTAAATTATTCAACCTCTTTCCACATTAACCTTAAGAACTCGATCGTACCGCATTTAATTAATGCAGCTAAACAATGCATCCCTCTTTTCTGGAGGACTACAACACCTCCAACGGTGACAGACTGGATCACCAGGGTTGAGCAAATCTCTGAAATGGAACAATTAATCCATCAGGCACATGACACCCCAGCTAAATACACCGCATTATGGAAGTACTGGATTGATTATAAATCCTCTCCTCGATTCGGCAACCCTGGTCGGATTCTTTAAGCCCCTTCTCTCAACATTGGTTGCCCGTTGGGATATACTTATAGCGCTCAGAAATAAATACATTATGACATACATTAGTGGGTACTATTACAAATGACAAATAAACATTCTATGGGACTGGCTACTCTGGTCTCGAATATAAGGGAACATATCTATAAGACGGAGGTTCTGACTTAATAACGAATGTGGCCTAACCACCCAGGAGGTTACACACGACTTACTAGAATCTGATGTTGGATGTATGGAAAGAACAAATATGTCCCCGCTCCCTCTGTACAGAAAGCTCCCGTAAGGGGTGCAGAGGTCGAATGGGGCATAGCTAGTAAAGTTAGTTAACATAATTATTATCGTAGAACACATGTAATAAGAACAGTTTTCTCCTCTTTCATCACCTTGTGTCATTCAACTGTATAAATAGGACTTGCTGACTGTATACAGATTGTTGTTGTACTATGTTCTTTGTATAGAATATTGTATTCTCATACTGTATTTCTTGTTCTGGATTGTATTATTGAAAATTCACCAATAAAATTACATTGGAAAAAAAAAATATTTCAGTGGACTCCTCAATGGCTGATATTATATGAAAAAACCCACCACGCGGTGCCTTGACGAGGCTCTGTGGCTTACACATGTGTTTGCAAATGCGTGCGGACTAAACCCCTGTTTTTAACGTACTGTCAATTTGGTTGTCTGCGAGCTGGTGGTAAGTAGGCTTGGATTTTTCCTGGGCGTTCCCCAGGCCTTGTTGTTACCTGATTTAGCCTTCCAATGCCACTTACTGCTATAGCCAGCTATAGATGAGGGCGGTGGCGAGTTTTTTCATATCGTATTTGTATTGGTGCAGCAATGCACCAACACCTTTGCAGCCATTGTGCTACATGCTGGGTGTTTGGTGTGCTGCATGTACCTTTAAGAAGGGGTGGGCTCCCCTTCAGTCCACCTGACCTCATCTATCCATTAGAATGCATGCGTCTCCACTGTGGGGACACTCATACTTTAGTGTTAGGACCACAGATACAAGTGTGCCTTGACGAGGCTCTGTGGCTTACGCATGCGTTTGCAAATGCTTGCGGACTAAACCCCTGTTTTTAACGTACGATTCCAACGGAATGTTTCCTATCGGACCGTTTTGTCGGATATTCCGACTGTGTGTGGTCTGCATCGGACTGTTTCCCTCCGAGTATCCGACGGACCAACTTTTCCAACTTGCTGGTAAAATTTTCCGACAAAATGCTCCGATCGGACATACTCCGATCATGTGTAGCCTACTCCGACGGACAAGGTACCACGCATGCTCTCAATCAAATTTGGACAGGTAAAACTACTGCTCGTAATGGATATAGCACATTTGTCGCACTGCAAAAAATTCTTTCATGAAGCGCATTCTCTTGTTCTTTACAATGCTGCAAGAATGAACTTCTTTTAATGCTCATAGTCACACACACTTCTCCCGAACGTATTTCTTCAGTCTTTTTTACTCATTTCAGCAATACAATATTTTAAATCGTCACATCTACACATTTTTTTTTTGGGGGGGAATTTTGTGGTTGTTTTTTTTCATCAACATCTCCTTTTTTGACAGTTTGCTCATCTTTGCATTTTTTGTGTTTTGGGTTTCAACGTACCACAACACCATTATTATCTTTTTTGTATTTTCTTTTTCTTTCTTAATCTACAGGAAGTTGTTTAGTGTTGGTGCCCCTTGTTATTCATTTCACTTTGTATTTTTGAAATGTACCTGCCTGCTCACAAATAAACTGGCCTTTTTGAAGTCAAACACATACGCAAGTATTTCTTCAAACAAAAAAAGCCTTTATTTAGGTGTCAGTAACAAATAAATTGGGAGGCAGCGATGGAGAAACTGGGGAGATTAGCGAAGCCTTTGGCCCCCAGGGCACACATCAACTATTTAAACGCAAAAATTTGTGGCCTGAGGAGTACATGTCTGAGGGAGAGATGTCTGGTCCTGAAGTCCAAGAAACCCGGAACAGCAGCAGATGACATCTATGTTCCCAGGCTGTGGTACTACAAGAGGCTACATCTTCTGTCAGGCCAGACTGAACCCAGGTCATCACACTCTGGTCTTCCTTCCATGCTTCCTTCCAGGCTGTGGCTGTGGTGCTGGAGGTGTGGCAGGAGGAGGAGGGGCATGGGCCAAATCACACAAGTGTGTTGCCTGTGTGATTTGGCCCAACAGACCCTTGCTGAGGGTGTGTATAATTATCTCCTCACACAAGAGCTGTTGCCCCTCCTCCATTTTCTCCAGTTTGCACGCAGCCAAGGCGGCAAAGGCCTCTTGATAGGTGGGGGTGGCTTGGAGGGCCGCTGAAGCCTCCCCCGATCAGCCTCAGAGCCGACTCCTCCACATTCCCCCCCTTTCTCGCCCTTTTGCGTGGAAGGCGGAGGAGAGGGACCTGGCATTCTGTCAGGCTCCTCCGCCCGCCCACCGCCTGGCTGCCGCTTACCCCTGCCTCCTCCTGGCTGCCACTTTCCACAGCCACCTCCTGGCTGCTGCATTCCACACCCTCCTCCTGGCTGATGTCTTCCTGTGTATGAAAAAGGGACATAGTTTTAGTTTTTGGTTCATCAAAACACATACACAATTTTCACATCAAGACTGTTGCAAACTGTTAACCAATAGAAAAGACTATCATTCTGAGCTCAGCATTTTTCATTCTTGTCCCAAAGGTTTTGGCCACTACTGTCTATTGATATGTGAAACACTTTCTAAAATCAGCAATTAGTGAGCAAAAATCAAGTTAACATCATTCATTTTTACTCCCAAAATATGTACAACAATACTATACCTGGCTCAAGCTGGGCTCCCCCAGTTCTTCCTGAGTGGAAGGCCCAGGTTGGGCGTCAGAAGACTCAGCAGGTGTGGAATGTAGCATAGGACGCGTGGAAGGAAGGGTAGAGAGTGATTCTCTGACCTCAGCCTGGTCTGACAGAAAATGCATCCTGTTATAATACCACAGCCTGGAGTAATAAACGTCATCTGCTGAAGCTCCAGATTGCATGGACTTCAGTACCTTCTTCCTCTCCTTCAGATATGTACTCCTCAGGACACCGATTTTCACTTTTAAATAGTGGATGTCTGCCCTGGGGACCAAGGCTTCACAAACTCAACCAGTTTCTCCATCGCTGCCTGCCTCTTTAGTTTGTTACTGTAATGAGGGTGCGTCGCTTGCCACAGGCAGGGCAGCTCCCTGTATTTATCGATGAACAGAGGGAGGAAACTGTGATCATTGAAACCGTCTATAATCTCTGCAAGACACAACACAAGACAAACCCTAATGTCAGGCTAAACTCCACTAATGCAGGCCTCAATCTAGAAGCATTATAGGCTAGTGATGTACCAAGTTCAAAATTTTACCTTTGTTTGCACGATCGTCACGTCAGCTTCTCCCTCTGTTCACAGATCGTACGTACGACACACGCGTGTTGCATTTTATATACAGTGCGCATGCATGAAACTCCGCCCGCCTCTGACCTTCTTTCTAGGCTATTCCCTGCCCCTTCACTTTCTGCGCAGTGAGGAGAGCACATGGCGGAGAGAATACAGGTGCACAGAGTTCCACTAACGAGGAGGAGGGTGAGGAAAGCCCGGAGCCTGAAACGTCCCGATCAAATATGTCTTTTGTAGAGATGTTGGAGATGGTGGACATATTGAAGAGGACCGACTATGATGGGAAGTATGGACCTTACCCAAACCCAAATATCAGAAAGGCCAAGATCATGACTAAAGTTGTGAAGAGTCTTCTGCAGAATTTTGGGGTACGCCGATCGAAGGATCAACTGAGAAAACGCTGGTCAGACCTGAAACTGAGGGAGCACGATCAGTACAGAAGGATCAAGCGTGTTCTTCAAAAAAGTAAGTAGTTGTCGTGTGTTCATATGATTATTCTTGATTGCATACATGCTCCATGTGCTTTGATTTCATGTTGTGCAGTTTAAAATGGCCACTTTCAAGTTCATGGTTTCATTCGTTTGTAAGAAACATCGTTCTGCAGGTAAGTATTCCAGCTTTAGAAAGTGTCCACAATAATGTTCACACCTTTGAACTTGGCCAAAAAACACAATTGTACAACACTTCCAAGCAATGTTTCATATTCCCATTTCTGCCCTCTGTGTGCTAAGTATTCCTTTTTTACATTCTCATAGGGGAGAGAAGACTCTGGAAGTCTAAGGACACCAGGGCACCCCTCACAAAGAAGGCAAAATTCACAACACCAGAAGCAGAGGAGCAGGAGGAGGAGGAAGGAGAGATCGTTGAAGTTGGACAAATTGTCACCACAACAGGTGAGTGTCGGACACCACAGCTTCCAGTAAGCTAATCAATGTATGTCGGCATATTTATAATACATGGTGTGTTTTTTTGCTTTTTTTGTAGGTGATGTGGAAGAAGAATCACATTTTACCAGTGAAAGTGCCCAGATCCTGATTGGGGAGCTAATGGGGTGCAATCGGGATTTAGAAAATATACAGCAAAACATCAATGATGTTAAAAAGAAAATGAAGAACATCGGGGGCGTGGTCTGAACGCTGAGGAGAATGGCAGCTTGACCCGTGAGCTCCCGCTGATACGGAGGGATAACAGCCTAAACCGGAGGTAAAACTAACTCTCCAGCTTGCTGACTGACATGGGAACGTCCTCCCGTGGGTCCCGGTCTAGATCCCCTCGAGACCTAGCCCACAGAGTGAGCCAAAACATCCCTGAGATGTTCCGATCTCAGGCCGGCAATATGGCGTCCTCACGAGGCCCGCCTCCACCACCCAGCTCTGCAATATTTGCGCGGCCCTCCCCAGCCAACGGCGAGATAGTCCTTGCCCTTAGATCTGTGGCCGATGATATAAAGAACACACTAATAACGGCGATCTCAGATCTCCGTATTGATATCCAGGCGATTGCAGAGTACAGGAGGTTGAACACAGAACGGCGTAACACTCTGCTGTGATCCGCCATTCCTGCCAGATCATAGACACACACACCCTGCAACTCAGAGATCTAAATCACCACATGGAGGACCTGGACAACCGTGGCAGACGCCACAACCTCCGTCTCCGTGGCCTCCCAGAATCGATTGAAGCAGATCACCTACAGTCTGAAGTGACGGGCCTATTCAATTCTATCCTGGAACGGGCCCCCTCGACACCCATAGGGATGGAACGTATCCACCGCGCCCTTCGTCCGCGCGGCAAAGATGCTGACCCCCCCCCCCCCCGGATGTGGTCTGTTGTGTAATTGATTACCAACTTAAGGAGGACATTCTCAGACAAGCACGCATCAAGAACCCGCTGTTATATAAAGATGTGGAGGTTTGTTTATTTCACGACCTATCCTCCATTACATTGCAATGACGCAAAGAACTCCGCCCACTACTGGATGTTCTCCGCGCCAAGGGAATCCAATATAGATGGAAATATCCATTTGCACTCTCAGCCTTCTCACAGGGCCGCTCCACTATGCTCAGGGTCCCAGAGGACCTATGTCGTTTCTGCGCCACTCTGGAGATCCCCTACATTGAAGTGCCTGACTGGTATGCAGAATTCCGCCCGCAAGCCGCAGGACATCCTCCGCAGGAAAGTGAACAGATGGAAACCCAGGAACATCGCAACTGCAGACAACGCTCGCCATCAGAAGACTGACTACACAAATCGGCAGCGGGCTCCACTCACGGCTCTAGCCCACTGAAAGCTCCGCACACAAGAAGTGCACGCAGTGATCGCTAAACAATGACACAGGAATTCTATGCATACAGCTAAGTTGCTAAGCTAGCCCTTTCAGTTTTTGTTGCCCCTCTTCCCTTTCCCTCTTGGTCAGGTTTATATGACCGTACCTCTCCTATTAGACTTCTGACTTTACTCTGTGCTTCCTGATCCCACCCATGTGACAGTGAGACTCTCAAATATCTGATGCTGTGCACTTGGTCACCCCTCTACCGCACGCAAGGGGAATACTAACTGCAACTATTATCTTTGCCCAAATCTTCCAGCTTGAGACGCAAATCATCATGGGTTATTCCCTCCCCCCCCCTTTTTTTATAATAATAATTTTTAATTTTTTCAGAAGAAACAATCTGCACGGACCCAAAGCTGTGACCCACTCGCACTTCCCTCATGAAGGGACCACTCATAGTCAAACCACAAGCTACCGTATGATAACACGGTTACAGACCTTACAGACAAATGATCTCTTATCTGGCGGAATATCCTCCGCCCATACCCCCTCCATCACATGAGTTGGCGGTGTGGTCCCTGTAGATCGTCCTCTCATACTTTTACGGTATATGTTTTTGAGAATATAATAAGCTCTGTATTTTTGTTCTGATGACATAGCCAAATGACTCGCTCCTCTCTGCATCCATAGCACTTCTGTCCCCGATGGGGTTGCTCTTTAATTACAAGGGATGTTCGCTTTGATTTCCTGCAGGGAGGAGGGCTCTGGCCCGCAGGGCACGGTTCCCAATCAGCTGCAGAAAGGACTGTAGCCCCCAAAAAATAATAACAATCGATTCCAACCGGCCCCCCTTTTTACTCTATTGTTTCATTTAATCATTTATTTACTTGTTCTAACGTTATACACCCAGGCAGTATACTCCCAGATATACCATCCATTAACGAGAACCCATGGAAGCTCCCCATCAGATAACAAACCCAGTACCCATTGTGATAATATGAGATGGAGGGACACAATGATTTCAGACGGTCCTGCTTAAGGATTATGTTTACATTCTAAGCTCCTTGCAGATACCCACTTCTAGAAACAGACTTTGCATTAAGACGATGTCTGTCCTGTCACAGGGGGGTGATGCTTCTAAGCATACTGTTTCCCTTCTCAGTGGGATTGGCACCTCACACAGGGTGTGGATGTTGGTGAAAGCGTACATCTACTTCTTCATCCAACAGACCGTGCTACCACCCCTGGCGAGATACACACGAAAGCCCTTACTGACGCCGCTAGAGCAGTCAGTCTGACCCAGCGGTCATGGACAGGGTCCTGGTGGAACCTATCCGACTAGGCCCCGACATTGATCTCGTCCAGGGTTGGGGAGAGTATGATATTTATTAATGTTATGGGATACCAGTTTATTCCGCTTTGTTTGATACAGTTTTATCTGTTGTTTACAGTTTCCAGTTTAGTACTGTTATCAATTTTACTATGTTCCATTGATTGCCACCTGTCGCTACCTTGAATAGTCCTTACTTGCAAGTCTATGATATGTCTTACAGACCCTAGCCATGTATCAGCAGGACTCCAACCCTAGGCCCCTACCCCAGTATGACTTCCCTGATCCCGCTCTAAGGTGTATTGCATCTCCCAATAAGAGGTCATACTTAGTACACACTAGCCCCACCCTCATCGCTAATGAGTCTGATTGTCCCCTATTCGACCATGCATTACCTCCTACTTTAGCATTTATTTAATTCCCTCCATTCAGCTGATAGCACCTTTCTATTTACTACTTCCATTCCTCCTCGCCTCAGATTCCACCCCACGCAGTGGTACCCAGCTTTGCCTTTCTCAATCGATTACCTTAGTTTATTGTAATACCTCTGAACTACCCTGGTTTAACCCTGTGCAAGGTATACACCACACAGAGCAAAGCGAGCTGGTTCTCGCTACAAACCGGATACTAATAAGTACTCACAGCATTCTCAACCCTAACCTATACCGAGCCAAATCTTCATTGGTACATCGAGATATCATCCTTCTCCTTAATCCACCCTCCTCCCTCCCTGCTCTCCCCCTCTAACCACCCTCTTCTCAATAGATCTGCACAATTCAAATTACACTCCAGGCTCACATCTTATTACTGACCTCAGTTGCAGAGTGTCTAGCGATTCCCCTCGCATCATCCGCACATAGACGTCTCACACACAACCCAACTATATCAAGCCAGAATGAATTCCTCTTCCTCTACCTCACACTCCGCGGCCCTCTCGCTGATGTTGGCCTCTATCAATGCTAAAGGTCTTAATATACCGGAGAAGAGATCCCAAGTTCTCAGAGAATGCCACAAACTCAAAGCCAATATAAGCTTTATACAAGAAGCACACTTCATGACAGGCAAAACTCCCAACTTATCAGATAAAGAATTCCCCACAGTTTTCCACTCGACCAATAAATAATCCAAAACAAAAGGAGTGTCGATCCTCATCTCTAAAAATACTCCTTTTCAATTGACAGACTCGCTCCACGATTCGGAAGGGAGATACCTATTCCTTAAAGGGACCATCTATTCTAAACCTATCACAATCGCTAATATCTATTCTCCCAACACCAAACAAGTTACATTTTTCCGCTCTGTATGTGACCTCCTATCCTCTTTCTCAATAGGCATTCTAATTCTCGGAGGGGATTTAAACATTCCCCTGAATCCAATCTTAGACTCATCCTCTGGTACCTCAGCCATGCCATACAAAGCCTTAAAACAAATCAAACTTCAACTCCAAAGCCTCTTGCTCCATGACACCTGGAGAACGCTGAACCCGCAAGGTAAAGACTACACGTATTTCTCACCCCTCCATCAAAAATATACCCAAATTGACTATTTTTTATCTCTCAAACTGACATCCCTATATTAAAAAAGCCACGATAGAACCTATGACATTCTCCAACCATCATCCGATCACCATCCTTCTAGTATTTCCCGAGACAGTTACCAAGTCTAAGACTTGGAGACTTAACCCCTCCTTATTAAAAGACCCAGTGAACATAGCCAAAGTCTCCACCTGCATCACAGATTACTTCAAATTTAATAACATTCCTGAAACCCCCGCCTTAATACAATGGGAAGCTCACAAACCCGTCATCCGGGGGGAACTTATCAAGCTGTCATCTATCATCAAAAGGGAACGCCAAGCCAAAATCTCGAAACTTACATCTCAGATACGCTCGCTAGAGGCCACTCACAAACAGACTCTTGCCTTACAAACTTACCAAGCATTGACCCAGGCCAGGAAAATGCTCCTGGAAGAACTTAGCTTGAAAACCAAGAGGCAATATGTCTTGAGACATAAACTCTTTTATGAACAGGGTAACAAAGTTGGTAATCTCCTAGCCAGAGCAGTTCAAAACAAAAAACACAGCACCACTGTGCATCACATAACTGACAAACACGGAAACATTCACACACATCAAATGTTGTATAATATTCCACCCAATTCCAACAGCCCCGCAGCTCGGACACAAGAAAGCATTTGATTAAAGATTTCCTTTCCAAATATGGTCCAACCCCTATTTCACAGGTAGTTGCCCAAAAATTAAATACTCCTCTATCTGAAGAAGAATTTGACGCAACTGTAAAAGATATGAAAGTAGGTAAGGCCCCGGGTCCGGACGGCTTCTCACTGTTATATTTCAAAACCTTTACGGACATACTTAAACCCCACTTTCTCTCAGCCTTCCGATGCTTTGCTTCCAACCCGCCAGCCCCCCCTCAAATGCTTGAAGCTCATATCAAGGTTATACCAAAGGAGGACAAAGACGCCTCCCTGGTAACAAATTACCGCCCCATATCGCTCATCAACGTAGATGTCAAGATCTATGTCAAGATCCTAGCGAACCGCTTATTACCCCTTCTCCCATCCCTGATCTCCTTAGATCAGGTGGGATTTATTCCAGGAAGGGAAGGTAGAGACAACACCATTAAAGCATTGAACATTCATCATTGGTTAACCTCTACCAATAAACAGGGTTTCTTCCTGTCTCTTGACGCCGAGAAGGCGTTTGACAGGGTGGCCTGGGACTATATTGACTCGGTCCTATCAGCTATAGGTTTACCGGACCTACTACTATCATACATACGAGTGCTGTACTCCCTGCCTACCGCTAGGGTCCGGGTCAATGGCCACCTGTCAAACGCCTTCCGGCTCCACAATGGTACCAGGCAGGGCTGCCCCCTCTCACCCCAACTCTTTGTCCTTACCCTTACTCAATAAAATACGGCTTAATCCGGACATTAATGTCATAACTATCAAAAGTCGCACTTATAAAATAGCAGCCTTCGCCGATGACCTCCTCCTCTTCTTAACTAACCCACACATCTCTATCCCCAACCTTCTTCACGACCTAGAACTTTTTCAGACCATTTCAAATCTTAAAATAAACTATTCTAAATCGAATGCCTTGAACATAACCCTTCCCGCAGCAACTATATCACACTGCCAAACCAATTTCCCCTTCAATTGGGCCAAACATTCAATTACCTATCAGGGAATCACAATACCAACGTCCCTCTCAAATCTTTTTGAAGAAAATTTTGCCCCAGCCTTGCAGGAAACCAGAGAAGATCTCAAAAAGTGGAGGACTCTAAATGTCTCCTGGTTTGGCAGGGCCACGCTCCTCAAAATGACAATCTTACCGCGTTTCCTTTATCTACTGCAAACAATTCCAATACACATCCCTACTTCCTTTTTTCAATCCTTTCGACAAGCCTGCTCCTCCTTCATTTGGCAAAACAAAAAGTCAAGAATTCAATACACACGTCTTACCCTTCCTAAAGCCAAAGGTGGAATAGCTCTTCCTGATCTACGACGTTACTACTGGGCAACACACTTAGCCAGAATTGTAGACTGGAATGTACACCAAGAAGTTAAAGATTGGGTTCTGCTAGAACACTCCATCACTCCACAACCCCTAAAGTTTCTACCCTAGTTAAAACCGCGACACATTCAAAACCACAATAAACAACACCCCTTAATAGGACCCACATTGCATAGTCTCCATAATGCAATGAAAGCATTGTATCCGAATCCATGGTTGAGCCCCCTCACGCCACTGCATGGCAATCCCAAATTTCCTCCAGGCTTGAGCGACAACTTCCTTATTCACGCCTGGCCCCACAAGGAACTCTGTGCACGACAATTCTTTACCAAAGGAGGTAGTCATGTCCCTAGAAGATCTGAACACCAAGACATCTCCCACTCACATTTCTAACTGGACCTATATGCAACTACACCATTTCCTGGTTAGAAGAAATACTGTTCACCACTGGACGAGAGACCTAAATACTTTAGAGGAGTTATGTTCACACCTCAAAGACATCTCATATCTACCCTCTATTCATTTCTCTTCAAGGATAGTTCAGCGTTCTCCAGTGAGTCATTTTCTTCATGGGAGCAAGACCTAGATATCAAACTCTCCAAATTGGACTGGGAAACTATATGCACATATATACACAAGGGCTCCCTTAATGTAGCCATTCAAGAATGTGGATACAAAATACTCTCAAAATGGTACAGAACCCCCTCATTACTCCACAAATTCTCGGAATCCATCTCAAATAAATGCTAGCGATGTGGCATGGAGGAGGGTACCATGCTCCACATTTGGTGGTTGTGCCCTCTCATCCAAACCTTCTAGAGGTCAGTCCATGACACCATTTTTGCAGTCACATCCCAACGCAATGACTTTTCCCCTGCATCCTACTTGCTTCACTACACCAAAATCCCCAAAAGACGCTACCTTAAATCCCTCAATATGGTCATGATTAATGCAGCAAAACAATGCATCCCGTGTCATTGGCGCTCCTCCTCGGTCCCGACTAAGGAGGTGTGGTTCCGCAGATTGAATGGCACTGAGACCATTGAAGAATTGATTAGCATCTCAAATGAAACAGTATCTAAATTTACAGCAACTTAGTATGACTGGCACCGTTTCAAACTTACAGATGCAGATTCTTCACGTACTGGCTGAATACTTCATGTACACGAGATTGTGTATCCTTCTATGTACTGCTTTTCCTCTTGTTTCACCCTCCCCCTTCCCTACCCCCCATAACAGATTTTCCTACGCCGATTCATTGCCCACAGTATGTTTCAGACGTTTTAGAAAAGTCTTTTAGCCAGACAAGATAATTAATCTATGATCAACATGTCAACTCTAAAAATGTTCATATTGTTTTCTATTATAATCTCAACATTTGGATTTGTGGCCTTTCATTTCACCTACTTCAATGTCCTAACTCATACGTATTTATGTACAAATGTACAGTCTATGAGCATTTTGCTAAGTTAACTTTATTGTAAACATGTTTCTGTATGTTTATGTTTATATCACCTCAATAAAATTTTGTGGAAAAAAATAAATAAATAAATAAAAGAACATCATTGATGTTTTGGGGAGAGTGTGGAACACCCCAAACTAGCTAGCTAGGGTTTTATTTTTTTGTTTTTAAACAAGAACTTTTGTCTTTTACAAAAAGCCAAATTTGGAAGATGCACAGAGTGTGTCAACATGCGCTACCATCATGGGGGATCAATGTACGAGTTTTGTTGAAAGTGGCTGAGTTGAAGGGGTTGCAGCCCCAAAACATGTACATTGATCCCCATGATGGGAGATAGCACATGTTGACACACTGTGTGCATCTTCCAATTTTGGATTTTCCAGGGGTGAAACCCCATGTGATGAAGGCAATATCAGCCCAGTTTGTACATACTCATGTCTGATATTGTCTTCACTTTTCAAAGTTGAACTTTGTAAGTTCCTGTGTTCTGTATGTTACTCTTTGATACATGCCTGTTTACACAAAAACACCAAGTTTCCCAAAAATGACCTTAAATAATGTTTTTGATACACCCAATATGTTGGTTTGTTGTAAAACCCTTTTCTAAACGCACATGTGAATGTGCTTTGATTAAAAAGTTCAATGATCAACAATGTGTGGCTTCCTTTTTCAATGCGCAAAAGCAGTATTTGGAGTAAAATTTTTGTTTTCGGTGACAATGGGTGTTCTTTACTAAAGGCAACTCCACTTTGCATTCCAAGTGCGGTTTCAGGTGCACTTTTGCAGTGCACTTGTAGTGCATAGTGGATGTGCCTTTAGTAAATAACACCCACAGTGATGTGTTAATTTTCACAATCATGCCATTTTCCTGAGCCCACATATTTCTGACATGGTGCTGAAAATGAGCAAGATTTTGGTCAGTAATGCACTACATACATTAGTTAACAAAAACAAGGTGTGTGTGTAGCAGACCCACAACATAATAAGATTATCTGAAGAAGAGACTGTTCCCTCATCTCGCTCAGAACTTGGGTTTGCACTGTTGTAGAAAAAAATCTAAAATTTACCTAGGAGACACCTAAAACCAAGCCAAGCAGTAAATGAAAACAAGGATTATTGGAGTTTCAAAGAAAAATGTATTACAAAAATGCCGCTCAGACATTGTCTGGCATATCAATGGCCCCCCTACCCACAAAGTATGTATTGGGTTCAGACCTCACGGGCGCTTTGGGGGGGGGGGGCAAGCCAGGACGAGCAGCTTCAAGGGCCGTGAGGTTTTCAAGCAAGTCTGCATCTTGGCCAACTGAGACCGCATAGTTAGCTGAATGTCTTTTTAAGAAATTGTGCAGAACACAGCAGGCAAGCACTATGTGATTTATTTTATATTCCGCCATGTGGATAGGCGTTAAAAAAAGGCGGAACCGGCTGGCCAGTATTCCAAAAGTGTTCTCCACCACTCTTCTGGCTCTGGCCAGCCGGAAATTAAAAATCCTCTGGTCCGGGGTGAGGGTCCTCATCGGGAAAGGCCGCATCAGATGGTTTGCCAGGGCAAACGCCTCATCCGCGACGAAGACGAACGGGAGTCCTTCCTGATTCTCTTCTGGGGGTGGCAAGCCGAGACTGCCACTCTGGAGACGCCAGTAGAACTCCATCCGTGCGAACACTTCACCATCCGACATCCGGCCATTTTGCCCCACATCCACATACAAGAAGTCATAGGTCGCAGACACCACCGCCAACATCACGATACTATTAAACCCCTTGTAGTTAAAATAGTACGACCCCAAGTTGGGGGTGGGACGATGCGGACATGTTTTCCATCAATTGCACCTCCACAATTGGGAAAGTCCCAACAACTGGCAAAGTGGGAGGCCACAGTCTGCCATTCCTGTGGCGTTGAAGGAAACTATTGAGTGAAACAAGACCAAAAATGTGTAATTTTGCAAAGTCAACATTGCAAGCAGATTAGACACCAACATTTTTGGCCAAGATCAGTATAACATTTTGGGAACTGAGTATTTAAAGCCTAAAGTATAAGGTCCCCTTATCAGAGTTATCACCCCCCCCATCTGATGGGCCCTTGCTAAAAATGAGGGGGGGGGGGTGTTTTGGACAGGTAACCCTCTCCACTTGATTGAGAGCTGAATGCCTAAATAATGTGTGATACTTTGGGAAGCCCCTCCTTACTTACACTATTGGCAGCCCACCGGACAGGTAAGAAGTGTCATAATACCAAAAATAAAGCACATTTTGACATTCTGCTATTACATATCAAGATAATAATAGGGGAAAAAAATGATAGCATTTGAAAGTATTGAGGCAGGCCCTTGCACTACATGCTTTGGTGAACTCGTCCATAAATGTGACCATCAAAAATCTAGGTAGAGTGTGTCTTGGGTTTGGTAAAGTCAGCAGATAGAGGATTGCTAGCAGCTGACCTAGCAGTTGGGGGGAGGGGGTTTCTAATGAGTTTGGCACAACCAAAAAAAAAAAGTCACTCTGCATGAATTGAAGCACACACATAACATTTGTAGAAATTTTAGGGGGTGTTTAGGGGAAAGCAATACTATGGAGCTGACAAAAGACATTGGCAAGTGACTAGACTATAGTTTTATGGGCCAAGAAGAGCATGGTGGGGAAGTTAGTGAGGCAAATATGCATGAGGACAAAGGGGCAGAGCATATGAATTAGAGCATATTGCAATGATGGTAATTAGGGAATGAGGAAGGAAATGCAATACATTAGCAATCATTAAATACATAGAATGTGATGTTAAAGGATAAAACTTACCTTCATTTAGTCCTTCTGCAGGACCTGAATGATGGCAGAACAGGTCTCTGGAATAATGATCCCCAGAGCCTGGGGGAGATGCCTGTGGAGAACTTGAGGTCCTGAAGGCTTCTCCCTGTCGCCAAGTAGCGCAACGTGGCGATGAGCCTCTGCTCCGGAGTGATGGCTTGCCACATGCAGGTATCCTGCCTGGTGATATAAGGGGAAAGCAAAGCCAGCAGACGGTGAAAAACGGGTCCGTCATCCGGAGATAATTCCTGAAATCCTCAGGATTATTCTCCCGGATCTCACGGAGCAAAGGCATGTGCGAGAACTGGTTATGCTGGTGCAACCAATTCTTGGTCCACAAACACCTCCCCTCCCTGTTCATGGACCGGGCTTGTGTCAAAGTAAGAACCCCAACACGAAGCCCCTGCATAGCACAAACTCTATGATGAGTACGTAGACGAAACATGGTTTGAAAACGGTCGGCTGGTCAGAACGGACAACAGAAAGCACTGATAAACAGCAATGCCTGAAAGAATGACCTGAATAGCAGAAGCAAGCAGACTATAAGCAATGCAAATCAAAGAGTACTATACCAAGATATAGTCCACAATGAGAAACTAATGCTTACTGACTACACGCACTGATTATCAGATACGCAAAGACAAGCAGAAACTGAAGAGCAGTAGTGAACTGAATCACAAATCTGAAAAGCGCGAATCGTCTCTCACCAAACTTCTACTAACACGCGATAGACACGAGATCAGCAGAAGGAGCCCAAAGGGTGCCGAACATGGTACTGAACTTCCTTTTTCTAGTGGCGTGGCTTACATCACCGCGTTCTTGGAAACCGGAAATTCCGACAACTTGGTCCGACCATGTGTATCCAACATCACTTCCGGACCTCTTCCGGAATTAATCAGTCGGAATAACTCAGACGGATTTGGTTGTCGGAATCTCCGACTGTGTGTAAAAGAGCTTAGATGGGTCAATTTGGTTGTCTGCGAGCTGGTGGTAAGTAGGCTTGGATTTTTCCTGGGCATTCCCCAGGCCTTGTTGTTCAATGGCTGATATTGGGGCTATGGCAGAAATAGATGTGGACAAGGAGGCAGGTTTATCCACTCTGGCAACTGCAGGGGACTGCACACTTGTCTCTGCTTGCGTGACAGAGGATGAGGAGGAGGAAGGGTTAGTAAGCCAGTCCACCACCTCCTCTGCATGCTGTGGCTGGATAGCATGGGCAAACTCACTAAACAGAGGAAATTATGCCCTACCCGAGGACTGACCACCACGTCCACCTTTACCTGTGGACACATTTTTTTTCTGGCCCCCTTACAGTGCCAAGGGAATGTCTGCCTCTCCTTGTTGTCCTCCCAGACATTATTGGGAGGGAGAGGGCGGTGCTTATAAGCAACTGTAAAGAAGAAGTTGAAATCTGTACGCAGATGCACTTTAATCAATGTAAAGAGGTGTTTGGTGCACTATAATTTGAATACTCACACTACACAGACACACTTCACGGATACACTATAATATACTGTAATATAATGTGCCAAACATACATTGACACACACAACTATATGGCGTTAAACTGGTAGTAAACGCCCATTAAATGGTGTTCAGTGTCGTTCCTCCCCTCCCCCTCCTTTAAACTGATGGACCCAGGGCATCAGATCCGGGGCATTGAGGGCACAGTGCTCAGCAATTCCCCCATGGGTGGCTTGTATTCCTCCTTACCTGCCACAGGAAGGTCGCAGCCTGGCTGTTGAGAAACACTGGACTAAAGCATTATTATTATTATTATTATTATTATTATTATACACAATCTATATAACATCAACAATTTGCGCAGTGCTTTACAATGCAGTGGGAAGACAGTACAATTACAATACAGTTCTATACAGAAGGAATAGGATACATAATAGTATTCTTTGGAATTCCCCTTTAATTAGCTGTATATCTGTTGCCCTGGTAACTTGCTGGTGCTTGCAAAGCTTTGTTGTAGGTATGCAAAAAAATGTCTGTTTTGATGAAGCTCTAACATGGATACATTTATGCTGAGCTCACACTGAGCTAGCTGAAGTAGAACAAAAATGCACAGAGAGAATGAAATGACAGATTTTATTGTCCTGATAGGCAGGGCCGGATTAACAGCTTAATTAGCTATTGGAACTGCAGCTCCAGGCCCCTGCCTTAAAATCGGCCCGCCCAGCCAGCATTATAAGCCCAATTTCTCATGTCTATAAACGTCTATGGGACCGAAGAAGCTGTGTGTAAATGTAGGGGTGTCTGGCTGCATCTGTGTTTGCTCACTGTGGTTATTACAATGTCACATTGTACAGTTTCCCCTGCACAAATGGGAGAGAGAGGCTGGGTCTGCTTTGCCTTTCCCTTCCCTTCTCTCTCCCCTCTCCCTCTGTAAAGTCCATGCAGTGAAGGAGCCATGTGGGTGGGAAATTATGAACAGAGTAGCTGGCAGATAAGGTGAACACCATATCTGAGTGATAAGCTTCCAACCATCCAAGTGTGCGCTCAGTGACTGGACTCTTCGATCTCTTCTCTCCCCCTCTTTTTTACACTTTTTACTTCAGCAATAGCTGTTATAACTGCAGCCAATATGTTTAGACTTGGGTCCTTGGGCTTTTAGGTGGGTTCACACTGGTTTTCCTGCGTTTTGGCCCATTGCTGGTGTATCTGCAGTTTTCCTGCGTTTTACCCACAGTCCTATTAATTTCTATTAGGTTGCATGTTTTTTCTGAAAGTGCATCAAAATTCCTGCATGCTACATCTTATCTTTGGCACACTGTTATAAAATTAATCAAAAACCTGCAACCTAATATAAATTAATAAGACCTCAGCTAAAACTGCAGATACACAAGCAGCATGCCAGTGTGAGCACAAAGGCTTCTACACACCCCCTCTGTAGAACTTGGTCTGATCAATACTCCTGGAATTCATTTTATACACCACCATATCATCCCAGCTCAGGATGGGTGGGGGCCTCCAAGGATTTGTTTGACTTTGCAGGCCCTGTCCCTTCTACCCATCCAGACAGAGTCTTGGAGGGCGTGTCAGGCTTTTGGTGGCAAGTGGCACACTATTTGGTGGCAAGTGGCACACTGTATCTGGCAGCAGGCTGCTGGTGCCACTCTCCCTATATGGTGGCAAGTGGCACACTGTATCTGGTGCCAGGCTACTAGTGGCAAGTGGCACACTATATTTGGTGGCAGGCTGATGGTGGCAAGTGGCACAATGTATCTAGTGGCAAGCTGCTGTTGGCAAGTGGCACACTGTATCTGGTGGCAGGCTGCTGGTGGCAAATGGCACACTATCTGGTGGCAGGCTGCTGGTGGCAAGTGGCACATTGTATCTGGTGGCAGGCTGTGGGTGGCAAGTGGCACACTGTAGCTGGTGGCAGGCTGCTGGTGGCAAGTGGCACACTGAATCTGGTATGGACCGGGGGGGACCGCATGTCGTTTTTGGTCTGGATTTTTTAATAGCCGGGTGACGGCATTTGTAATCACTACACTACACTACACTATTATGCAGGTCTCAGTGTACTTAGCATAATGGCTTGGTGGTGTGCACTGATGTCTATAAAGCAAATTAAACTCCAAAAAAATAAACTAAAGGAAACTAACACCTTGCATGTTAACTAGTGTGTGATTTTTGGAGTACAATGCAAGTTTTCAGCAGGTGATACCATCAGTGGTATTCAAACCCATGACTTGAACCTTTGAAGGTAGCAGGGCACACCACTACACTATTGAGCTGACCACAATCATACATAGGAAATATGTGTACTGATGTTTGATTCTTTTAATTTTATACAATAATGTTTTGCATTTGAGGCATTAATATTATAGTAACAACCATGGTCATGTGGCATTGGCTATTAGGCATTCGTCTATTGTCAGCATATGCTGCTGATTAAGATGGAAGCTATGTGGTTTTTATTTTCACAGCCGGCTGCCACGTCCTTAACCACTTCCCACCCGGCCAATGCACATATACGGCCGGGTGGGAGCCGCCTACTCCTGATAGGACGTTCAGGAACGTCATTCAGGAGTAGCGGGATCGCGCGCGCGCGCGCCCGCGCAGCGGCGCGATCCCGATGCGCCCGTGTCACCCGGACACGGCGCATCTCAGATCGGCAGGAGGGCTCTGTGATTGGCCCTCCTGATCACATGACGGCTGTGTCCAATCACAGCCGTCATGTGATGTAAACAAACAGCCGGTTGCTAGGCAATCGGCTCCTCCTCTCCTCACACAGAAGTCATCGCTGTGGAGAGGAGAGCAGATCGCTGCAGCCGGCTGCTGATCAGTGAGTATGAGCTGCTTTTTACAGCTTTTTACTCACTGATCACCAGTCTAGTGTACACAGTAAACACACCACACAGTAAACACATCACACAGTATAAACACAATGTCCCCACACATGTCCCCAAAACATACATGTCCCCAAATAATAAAAACACATGTCCCTAATAATAAAAACATGTCCCCCACATATGTCCCACTAAAATCACATGTCCCAATGATTATCTGCACACATATGTACGTGATCACCTGCACACATATGTACATGATCATTTGCGTACATATGTCCGTGATCACACAAACCAATTATTATACACTTAACGGATTTTTTTTTACCAAAAACATGTAGCAGAATACATTTTGGCTTAAATTTATGACAAAATTTGATTTTATTGGATTTTTATTGAAGTAGAAAAAAGAAAATATTGTTTTTTTTTTCCAAATTTCCGCTTTTTTGCGCTTATATCGCAAAAAATAAAAAACGGAGTCGTGAATAAATAACACCAAAATAAAGCTCTATTTGTGCGAACAAAATGATAACAATTTCATTTGGGTACAGTGTAGCATGACCGCGCAATTGTCACTGAAAGCGCTAGAGCGCTGAAAGCTGAAAATTGGGCTGGGAAGGAAGGGGGCGAAAGTGCCCTGTATTGAAGTGGTTAACAACAGATGAGTCATCAGCTGTCAGCGGTTTCCCCACTGACAGCTGAATGTACCAAAAAAATTTAAATTGTCAGCAAAAGAAAAATATGTTAGAAAAAACTAAATTGAATAAAAAAATGGCATGGGGTCCCCCCCAAAATCCATACCAGACCCTTATGTGAGCATGCAGCCTGGAGGTCAGGAAAGGAAGGGGGTGAATCCTGAACCATACCAGGCTACATGCCCCCAACATTGGGGGGTGGGTGCTTTGGGGAGAGGGGGGCCCTGCCCCCGCCCCAAAGCACCTTGTCCCCATGTTGATGGGGAAGAGGGCCTCTTCCCGACAGCCCTAGGCTGTGGCTGTTGGGGTCTGTGGAAGGGGCCTAACAAGGGGGCCCCCAGATACTCAGATATACTGTGACAGGTACTCAGGTAATCAGGTGGACTGTGACAGGTATTCGGGTACTCAGATGGGCGATAACAGGTACTTGGGTAGTCAGATGGGCTGTGACAGGTATTCGGGTACTCAGATGGATTGTGACAGGTACTCAGATGGGCTGGGACAGGTACTCAGGTACTTTGATGGGTGGTGACGGGTACTCGGATGGGCTGCGACAGGTACTCAGGTACTTTGATGGGTGGAGACAGGTACTTGGATGGGCTGTGACAGGTACTCAGATGAACTGTGACAGGTACTCGGGTACTCAGATATACTGTGACAGGTACTCAGATGGTAAAGTAAGGTATCTCTGCGCCAACCAATTAGATAGGGGAAAGTGAATATTGCTGCATGCACTGAAAGGGGTTATCCAGACCCAAGGAAAAAACAGGATTTTTTGTACTCACCGTAAAATCCTTTTCTCTGTAATTCACAGACCGACACAGCTCCTCTCTGTAACTAAATGGGTTGTATAGCCTGCCATTAGGAGAAACTAGGCAAAATTGTTACACAATACACAGTACTTTAATCCCGCCCGGGGGGGGGGGGGGGGGGGGGGGGGTGGATCCCATGCTATCAACCCTTCCCAGTGCTCCTAGCAGCTTCAGTACGTCAACAAGCAGTATAACGTAGAGAAAAGGAGGGGTGGGTGCTGTGTCGGTCATTGCGGAAGTAATGCAACAGTGCATTAACCAAAAGGTACTGCATTTTTATCGAAAAAAAACAGGAAAAAATTCAATTGCAACTACACGGCCGCCTGCAAAACTTTGCGGCCAAAACAGGCATCAGCCGATGCACTGACGTCTACCTTGTAGAACTTGATAAACGTGTGGACAGACGACAAGGTCACCGCCTTACACACCTGAGCGACCGACACTTGGTGTTGAAAGGCCCAAGACTTTTGATTGCTCTTGTAGAGTGGGCCGTGACTGGAAAGGGAGACACCTGCCCCTTCAAGGCGTAGGCTTGCCGGTTCGGTTTCTGAGATAATAAACATTCAATGTAATGCAAGCCCCGCCCACTTTGCACCCCATGTTCTTGAATTTTAAAAACGAATGCGGCATTCGTTTGTGCCGCGTTTGTGCTGGTTTGTGCTGCAAAAATAAACGTTTGTGCCGCTTTGGTTGCAGAGATATTGTGTGTTATAGTTGCTGAAACCCCGCCCACTTTGCACCCCATGTTCTTGAATTTTATAAACGAACGCGCCATTCATTTGTGCCGCGTTTGTGCTGGTTTGTGCTGCAAAAATAAATGTTTTTGCCGCTTTGCTTGCGGAGATGTTGTGCGTTATAGTTGCTGAAACCCCGCCCACTTTGCACCCCATGTTCTTGAATTTTAAAAACGAACGCGCCATTCGTTTGTGCTGCAAAAATAAACGTTTGTGCCGCTTTGGTTGCAGAGATATTGTGCGTTATAGTTGCTGAAACCCCGCCCACTTTTCACCCCATGTTCTTGAATTTTAAAAACAAATGTGTCATTAGTTTGTGCCGCGTTTGTGCTGGTGTGTGCCGCAAAAATAAACGTTTGTGCCGCTTTGGTTTCGGAGATATTGTGCGTTATAGTTGCTGAAACCCCGCCCACTTTGCACCCCATGTTGTTGAATTTTAAAAACGACCGTGCCATTCGTTTGTACTGGTTTGTGCTGCAAAAATAAAAGTTTGTGCCGCTTTGCTTGCGGAGATATTGTGCGTTATAGTTGCTGAAACCCCGCCCACTTTGCACCCCATGTTCTTGAATTTTAAAAACGAACGCGCCATTCGTTTGTGCCGCGTTTTTGCTGGTTTGTGCTGCAAAAATAAACTTTTGTGCCGCTTTGGTTGCGGAGATGTTGTGCGTTATAGTTGCTGAAACCCCGCCCACTTTGCACCCCATGTTCTTGAATTTTAAAAACGAACGCGCCATTCGTTTGTGCTGCAAAAATAAACGTTTGTGCCGCTTTGGTTGCGGAGATATTGTGCGTTATAGTTGCTGAAACCCCGCCCACTTTGCACCCCATGTTCTTGAATTTTAAAAACAAATGTGTCATTAGTTTGTGCCGCGTTTGTGCTGGTGTGTGCCGCAAAAATAAACGTTTGTGCCGCTTTGGTTGCAGAGATATTGTGCGTTATAGTTGCTGAAACCCCGCCCACTTTGCACCCCATGTTGTTGAATTTTAAAAATGACCGTGCCATTCGTTTGTACTGGTTTGTGCTGCAAAAATAAAAGTTTGTGCCGCTTTGCTTGCGGAGATATTGTGCGTTATAGTTGCTGAAACCCCACCCACTTTGCACCCCATGTTCTTGAATTTTAAAAACTAATGTGCCATTCGTTTGTGCCACGTTTGTGCTGGTTTGTGCTGCAAAAATAAACGTTTGTGCCGCTTTGGTTGCGGAGATATTGTGCGTTATAGTTGCTGAAACTCGGCCCACTTTGCACCCCATGTTCTTGAATTTTAAAAACGAACGCGCCATTCGTTTGTGCTGCATTTGTGCTGCAAAATTAAACATTTGTGCCGCTTTGGTTGCGGAGATATTGTGCGTTATATTTGCTGCAACCCCGCCCACTTTGCACCAAATAGTGCTGAATTTTAAAAACAAATGTGCCATTCATTTGTGCCGCTTTGTGCTGATTTGTGCCGCAAAAATAAATGTTTGTGCTGCTTTGGGAGATATTGTGCGTTATAGTTGCTGTAACCCCGCCCACTTTGTACCCCATGTTGCTGAATTTTAAAAACAAACGCGCCATTCGTTTGTGCTACAAAAATAAACATTTGTGCCGTTTTGGTTGTGGAGATATTGTGCGTTATAGATGCTGAAACCCCGTCCCATATTGCTGGGATAATGCCGGTGGCCCGGCAAGAAGAACCGAAGAGGGGGACAAGACCCCTGAAGAGAGGGACAAGACCCCCGAAGTCGGAAGAAGAGGGTGGTGGCGAAGAAGAAAGCCGGGCTCCTCCGGGCTCCTCCTAGTGAAGGAGCTAGCAAAGGAGCAGAAGATAGCGGAGGAGTCCGGCGACAAGACTCCTGAAGATGGAAGAAGACCCCCGGGGCTGTGCAATAAACTATTTTTACCCTTGTGTGTTGTGTTTTTTTTGTACATTTTTTTCACAGGTGAATGGGTAGGGGTACATTGTACCCCATACTCATTCACATATGGTGGGGGGCTGGGATCTGGGGGCCCCTTATTAAAGGGGTATCACGGATTCCGATAACCCCCCCGCCCGCAGACCCCGACAACCAACGCCGTTGTCGGGAAGAGGCCCTTGTCCTCATCAACATGGGGACAAGGTGCTTTGGGGTGGGGGGACCGCGGGACCCCCCCTTCCCCAAGGCACCCCCCATGTTGAGGGCACGCGGCCTGGTACGGCTCAGGAGGGGGGGTGGGCGCTCGCTCGTCCCCACCCCCTTTCCTGGCCAGCCGGGTAGCGTGCTCAGATAAGGGTCTGGTATGGATCTGGGGGGGACCCCACGTCTTTTTTTGCGTAGGGGGTTCCCCTTAAAATCCATACCAGACCTAAGGGCCTGGTATGTTCTCGGAGGGGGAACCCACTGCAATTTTTTTAAATAAATTTGGCGTGGAGTTCCCCCTTGAGAGCTGATAATTCTGTGAGAGTCACCTCCGTATAGACGGAGATCTGACTTGGAGGCGACCTCCATTGAAATCAATGGGTACCAAGTCAGATAGAAGTAGTACAGGAACCTTTTCTGAAGTCGGAGAGCCTTCAGTAGTGTGCATTAAGACGGCTCTCATTCACTTACATTGATTTTTACATGTTGTGCGACCTGAGGCGACTAGGGGCGACCTGAAGTCGGATCTGAGTCGCTCCTGTGTGAACGGATGTCCACAATTGATTGTGGAAGTTGATGCCGGGCAGTTTCAAGATAGCCCAGGACACAGCCATGGGCGGGTGTGTGGCTCCAGTCCCGTGTCCTGTTGAGGGGATGGCCTTCATCTTCAAGTGGCTGTCAGGTCTGAAGATTCTCCATGGCAGCAGTTCTTGTATGTAAAAGCTCCCTGTTTGTTTTTCTCTCATGTGCCTTGCCGTCTTCTTTTTTTTTTGCTTCTATGGCGCCTGGAACTCAAGTGTATCTTCCAGGTCGCAGCTCCGGCTCGCTACTGCACACGCGCAATCCTCGGACGAAGCCGAGGCTTGGTTTTGCGCATGCGCTGTGTGGCAGGGGACCCGGCGGCCATGCAGGCACTCTACGGCAGGTCACCACTGCGCAGGCGCAGTCCGGGCATGGCAGTGATGTCATTCCGGTGGGGATGTTTGAATCCCTGGGAGCCCTGTCATTCTAAGGATTACTACAGCCAGCTTGCGTCCGCTCCTCAGGCCCCAGGTTCCCAGCTCATGGTTAGCTTCAGCCTGGGGCTATGGTAAAAGAGGGAAGGGGGGCTAAGATGCCTTTTAAAGGGGAAGCTGCACTGCTATTTGTATTCCTTTGTTCCAGGACGTGTGAGTGTTCCTACAATGCTGCAGAATCACCTCCTATTTGTCCGCCAGGGTGCCATGGACAGATCACAGCCTCCGTACGGCCAGCCCTTGTGCTCCAGGTATGTGGGGCATGAGAAGGGGTATGACGACTTTGTGGGCAGCAGCCAGATATGTAGCTCCTGATCTCATCTACTAGGCGGCCTCATGGGCCTCCATTAATACCTTTATCTCACACTATTGCAATCTTTGCATCTTTCGATCTTTGGTTTAAGAATCCAGTCGGTTGACGGGGAGAATTAAACTTCTTTTTATCAGCATACCCACCCGTGTGGTTTGGCTGTCAGGAAAATTGAAAATTTATTATCAAATACTTACCGTAATTTTACTTTCCTGATGAACTCCATGGCAGACGGAGCTCCCACCCTTTGGTCATGAGTTGGCTAATTTCGGAACGCAGTCTCTAGTGGTGAGCTCAAATGTATGGGAGTGGGGTCCTATAGCATTGGAGAGGAAGCGGTGTTAACCCACATATAGTCTGCCATGGAGTCTGTCAGGAAAAGAATGTTTACTGACATGATATTTTTCAAAAAAGCAATTAAAAAAGAAGGGACTTATATAAGAGAATTTGCTGGAGTGCTGTTTTGCTTGGTTAAGACCTGGTTTAAAAGAGAACTATGGCCCAACCTTTTTTGGCCTTAGTTTTTTTTTTGTTCACAAGATGACATATAGGATGTTCTCCCATGACAAAAAAAACTCATGTGCATGTGGCGGGCTATTGCCCACTATATCCTGCCAGCACAGAGCCGCGATGCAGCCGGGACAGATCCTGACAATACTGTTGAGATTCATCCTGCCGCCTGATTGACAGCTGACTCTGCCTCACTAGAGCCAGCTGTGCCATCCCCCTCCCCAGATTTCCTCCTCCATCTGTTCTTCCGGTCAGCCCTAGAGAATCGGAAGGGGGGATCCATGTGGAGTAAAACATGTACAATATCCACCAAATCTGCACAAACAACGAACAAACCAACTGAATATTAAAAACAAACACGCCATTCGTGTTTTTTTTTTAAATTCAGCAATATGGGACGGGGTTTCAGCATCTATAACAAACAATATCTCCATAACCAAAATGGCACAAATGTTTATTTTTGTAGCACAAACGAATGGCGCGTTTGTTTTTAAAATTCAGGAACATGGGGTACAAAGTGGGCGGGGTTACAGCAACTATAACGCACAATATCTCCCAAAGCAGCACAAACATTTATTTTTGCGGCACAAATCAGCACAAAGCGGCACAAATGAATGGCACATTTGTTTTTAAAATTCAGCACTATTTGGTGCAAAGTGGGCGGGGTTGCAGCAAATATAACGCACAATATCTCCGCAAACCAAAGCGGCACAAATGTTTAATTTTGCAGCACAAATGCAGCACAAACGAATGGCGCGTTCGTTTTTAAAATTCAAGAACATGGGGTGCAAAGTGGGCCGAGTTTCAGCAACTATAACGCACAATATCTCCGCAACCAAAGCGGCACAAACGTTTATTTTTGCAGCACAAACCAGCACAAACGCGGCACAAACGAATGGCACGTTTGTTTTTAAAATTCAAGAACATGGGGTGCAAAGTGGGTGGGGTTTCAGCAACTATAACGCACAATATCTCCGCAAGCAAAGCGGCACAAACTTTTATTTTTGCAGCACAAACCAGTACAAACGAATGGCACGGTCGTTTTTAAAATTCAACAACATGGGGTGCAAAGTGGGCGGGGTTTCAGCAACTATAACGCACAATATCTCCGAAACCAAAGCGGCACAAACGTTTATTTTTGCGGCACACACCAGCACAAACGCGGCACAAACTAATGACACATTTGTTTTTAAAATTCAAGAACATGGGGTGCAAAGTGGGCGGGGTTTCAGCAACTATAACGCACAATATCTCTGCAACCAAAGCGGCACAAACGTTTATTTTTGCAGCACAAACCAGCACAAATGTGGCACAAACAAATGGCACGTTCGTTTTTAAAATTCAAGAACATGGGGTGCAAAGTGTGCGGGGTTTCAGCAACTATAACGCACAATATCTCCGCAACCAAAGCGGCACAAACGTTTGTTTTTGCGGCACAAACCAGCACAAACGCGGCACAAACGAATGGTGTGGTCATTTTTAAAATTCAAGAACGTGGGGTGCAAAGTGGGCGGGGTTTCAGCAACTATAACGCACAATATCTCCGAAACCAAAGCGGCACAAACGTTTATTTTTGCAGCACAAACCAGCACAAATTCGGCACAAATGAATGGCATGTTCGTTTTTAAAATTCAAGAACATGGGGTGCAAAGTGGGCGGGGTTTCAGCAACTATAACACACAATATCTCCGCAATCAAATCGGCACAAATGTTTATTTTTGTGGCACAAACCAGCACAAACGCGGCACAAACGAATGGCACATTCGTTTTTAAAATTCAAGAACATGGGGTGCAAAGTGGGCGGGGTTTCAGCAACTATAACACACAATATCTCCGCAATCAAATCGGCACAAATGTTTATTTTTGTGGCACAAACCAGCACAAACGCGGCACAAACGAATGGCACGTTCGTTTTTAAAATTCAAGAACATGGGGTGCAAAGTGGGTGGGGTTTCAGCAACTATAACGCACAATATCTCCGCAAGCAAAGCGGCACAAACTTTTATTTTTGCAGCACAAACCAGTACAAACGAATGGCACGGTCGTTTTTAAAATTCAACAACATGGGGTGCAAAGTGGGCGGGGTTTCAGCAACTATAACGCACAATATCTCCGAAACCAAAGCGGCACAAACGTTTATTTTTACGGCACACACCAGCACAAACGCGGCACAAACTAATGACACATTTGTTTTTAAAATTCAAGAACATGGGGTGCAAAGTGGGCGGGGTTTCAGCAACTATAACGCACAATATCTCTGCAACCAAAGCGGCACAAATGTTTATTTTTGCAGCACAAACCAGCACAAATGCGGCACAAATGAATGGCACGTTCGTTTTTAAAATTCAAGAACATGGGGTGCAAAGTGGGCGGGGTTTCAGCAACTATAACGCACAATATCTCCGCAACCAAATCGGCACAAATGTTTATTTTTGTGGCACAAACCAGCACAAACGTGGCACAAACGAATGGCACGGTCATTTTTAAAATTCAAGAACATGGTGTGCAAAGTGGACGGGGTTTCAGCAACTATAATGCACAATATCTCTGCAACCAAAGCGGCACAAATGTTTATTTTTGCAGCACAAACCAGTACAAATGCGGCACAAATGAATGTCGCGTTAGTTTTTAAAATTCAAGAACATGGGGTGCAAAGTGGGTGGGGCTTGCATTACATTGAATGTTTAATATCTCAGAAACCGAACCAGCACAAACGCAAATTTTTGCGGCACAAATCAGCACAAAAGCGGCACAAACAAATGGTATATTTTTATTCAGGTTTTACAAACATGGGGTGCCAACTTCACACAGCTGTTTTGAGGGGACAGCAAATTTACACTGTTATACAAGCTATACAGTCACTACTTTACATTGTAGCAAAGTGTAATTTCTTCAGTATTGTCACATGAAAATTAAATATACACAAAATGAAAATAAAAGTTTTGCCTTGAGTACTTTAAGATTGACCACTTAATAATGTGATTGTGTTGTTTGTTTCAATTCCCAGAACTTGTTCATTACTGTGTTTCAATGTAATTACCTTTTAAAAAAGTGAAGAATGTGTTAACCATGGCAAAAAAATAAAAATAAATCCAACTGTTATTATTTTAGCTCCTGTTTATTAAATCTGTATGTTTACCAATAGGAAGAGGGGAATCCATTCGTCTTATCTTGGCTGATAATGGAGCTAAGTGGACTGAGGATGTGATACAGTTTGCTGATTGGTTTGGTGGAAAATGTCCTTTGAAGAAAGAAGCAGTAAGTTCATTTTAAAACCTTTTTTTAAAGCACCTAGAGACATTAGATGATCCCCTACCTACTATTCCAGCAGAAGTGTAAGATGACTGTGATTTCTATGAAGTATCAAATATCTTTGGCCTCTGGTAAAGCTAAGATATGGTGGTAGGAGTATTGGTTTGGGTGGAAGTTTTTCCACCAAGGTTCCACAAATATAAAAGTAGTGTTGGGAATGACTGTTTTTTTTTTTTTATGGGACTGTTGAGCAATGAGAGAATTTTTTCCCCTAAATCTGATATGATCTTTCCCAGGTGTTTGGTCAGCTGCCTCAGTTCAGTGATGGAGACTTTGTTCTGTATCAGAGCAACACCATCCTGAGATACCTAGGACGCAAATTTGGTGAGTATATTGCATACCACTGCTATGTACTTTTTTCTTTTTTCTGAATAATGTCCCAAATGGATCATGCTTCAGTTTTACCCAATCGCAAGAGCATAAGAAATTGTATGTATACTGTGTACTTGGAAAACGATGTTCACAACCCTATCTTCATTAAGCACAGTATCCATTTGTGGTCAGCTTCAGTAAAAGTCGGATGTATAAAAGGTTTTTGGGTAGGGCTGTTGCATAAAGCGAAGCTAATTACTACATTTAGTTTCACCTTTCCAGAACCAGAATGCAGTGAGAACTCATTCAAGTCAGCTACTTTTTCACATTCTACATGAGCTTTTAAAACCCTCTTTAAAGAACACAATTTTACTAGATCCTGTCCTGACATTGGGTAGAACACAGCAGTTTCTGCCTAATCCTTTGAACTTCAACCCTTCAACACTATCCCCCATGGCATGAATTAAAGTAAAGTAAAGCCAAAACTTTTTTGAATGGGTAAAATTCTTATGGCAAGGCACAGCAGGAAGTAAGAGGAAGTCACTACACATTATGGAAAATGTTCTACAAACTAAAACGCTACCACTGAGAAAAACATCCCTATTGTAAGATGTCCCCTCTATTACCGTTATGGCAACAATTCAATTATTTTTTTTTCGTCATCAAAGACTCCAGAGGACGTCTTTGATGACGAAACGCGTAGGGCGTGGCCAGACAGCATACACCTCTAACTCATACGGCGAGGCAGCCGAACGGAACCTTTCCTTCCCTTCCTTTTAAAGAAACCAAGCAGCATATATGAACGAGTCTGCAGACAATGAATGTTTGTGAGTAATTGTGTTTATTTAATAAAATTGGAAATTTAAAAACATACTACACCATGGATATGCCTCTTACTCATTGCATATAATCGAGCACGTTATACGAACAGAGGAACGAGGGACTCCCAGAACCACAACAGAGGCAAGCCAGAGAGCAACACAGTGGCTGATACTGTGAAGGCTGATCCACCCCGGACGGGGTCATACCTCTGGTGAGAGCAATTGCATAAGTGGTCACAGAGCACCGGGAGCAACAGCTGAAGTCACCTCCCCTCTTCCCTTCACCCCCACTCATAGAAGATACCCCACTACTTTTAGGACACCATTAATCATTAATTTTTCCACCATTTTTTATTTTAATTTCAAATTTTTAATTTTTAATTTTTATCACAATTTTTTTTCATCTTTGCATTTTTTTGCATTTTTTATCCCATTTAATTATTTATGCACGGACTTTTAATCACAGTTGCACAAATTGAAGATTTGATATGTAAAACAAATAATCGGAATGTTTTTTATTTTTATTTCAATTTTTATTTATATTATTGCTTTTCATCTTTTACTTTTATTATTCCTTTTTCCACATTTCTGTTTGGTTTTTGTGCATTTTGGTATTGACACTACCCGTTCACTGGCACTTTGCACTTTAATATTGTAATTTAGGAACTGCATGTTATTTTAATTGATCTATGGCTCATTGATTTATGATTCCAATGACATTTATGGTTTTTAAGGTTTAATGATTATTATCGTTTGATGACACCTATTGATAAGCACATATATATACACATAACAGTATAGATCACCATTTGGTATCGTACACATTTTTTATTATTTTTATTGTTATTATTTACCAGCATGCTGGAAAATTTATGCTTATTACAATTATCTGAATTTTAAAAGGTATAGCGCCAAGTCTATTTCCTCCCCCACTTCACTTTATATGTGGAATTGCACCCCAAAATATATTCTGCTGCTTCTCCTGAGTGCGGGGATACCACATATGTGGGACTTTTTGGGAGTCTAACAGCGTACGGCACCCCGAAAACCAATCACTGCCTTCAGGATTTCTAAGGGTGCAAATTTTTGATTTCACTCCTCACTACCTATCACAGTTTCGAAGGCCATAAAATGCCAAAATAGCACAAACCCCCCCCCCCCCCCAAATGACCCCATTTTGGAAAGTAGACACCCCAAGCTATTTACTGAGAGGCATGTTGAGTCCATGAAATATTTTATATTTTGCCACAAGTTGCAGGAATATTAAATTTTTTTTTTTTTTTGCACAAAGTTGTCACTAAATGATATATTGCTCACACATGCTATGGGCATAAGTAAAATTACACCCCAAAATAAATTCTGCTGCTTCTCCCGAGTACGGGGATACCACATGTGGGGGACTTTTTGGGAGTCTAGCCACATACGGGACCCCAAAAACCAAGCACTGCCTTCCGGATTTAAATATCAAACGCTACAAAAAAAACTGTTAGCGATCGCAGGGATCAGGCCTGACTCTGCGAATGCTGCAGTTATGTGTTTAGTGTTTTGTAAGTGACAGTTATCAATCGATACTGCACTTGGGTGGGCTGGGGGGAGGGGCAAAACGCAGGTGCCAGCAGGTATCTGGGCTGATCCCGCTAACAATGCATTTTTTTGGAACCCTAAACTGCTGGGGATGCTAGTATAGATCTGATCAGATCAGATATTGATCTGTTCAGATTCTATACCAATAGGGGAGGGGTATGCTTTGCGCATGTGTGTTAGCGGTACTGGCATTAACCTAGGGCTGCCTGGGGCGACGCAGACCCTGACCCTAAAACCTAATTGATATCACCCGCCGGGTGATCAGGGGGTTAAACCTTTATTGGGTAATAAATGGTGGGTGCCCTGATGCTATAAAAAGCAAACTAACCATAGTCACCCGTAACACTTATACGGTGATCACTGGTGAAAGGGTTAACTAGGGGCAATCAGGGGGTTAAAATCTTTATTAAGTAGTGAATGGGGGTCCCTGGCGCTATATAAAAACCTGACGGGGAACCTAAATAACTAACTGGCTAACCAGCGTCACCAGTGGCACTTATACGGTGATCGCTGGTGAAAGGGTTAACTAGGGGCAATCGGGGAGTTAAAACCATTATTGGGTAGTATATGGGGGTACCTAGCGCTATAAAAACCTGGCGGTGAACCTAAAAAAATAACTAGCTACCTAGCAGCACCAGTGACACTAATGCACTATCAGAAAAATGATCGCTTAGTGACACTGGCAAAAGGGGGTGAAAGGGTTAACTAGGGGCAATCAGGGGGTTAAAACCATTATTGGGTAGTATATCGGGGTACCTAGCGCTATAAAAACCTGGCGGTGAACCTAAAAAAATAACTAGCTACCTAGCGACACCAGTGACACTAATGCAGCGATCAGAAAAACGATCGCTTAGTGACACTGGCAAAAGGGGGTGAAAGGGTTAACTCTAGGGGCAATCAGGGGTTTAAACCTTTATTGGGGGGTGGTAGGGGGCTACCCTGGACCTAACACTAACTGCCCTGACAGTTTTTACTTTTACAACTGACACTGAATGCAGTGATCAGAAAATAAATGATCACTGCCATCAGTGACACTGTGACACTGTGACTGGGAGGGGGAGGGGGGCGGGGGTAGGGTTGCCACCTTTTCTTCAAGCTAAACCCAAACACTTTAACAGCGCACAGCAAATTTTTACCTCTCCTTAGAGACCCCCCATTAGAACAGAGTGCCCTTATATCAGTGCCCTATTAGATTAAAGGCCCCCATTATATGAGAGTCCCTTTATATCAGTGCCCCCTAAAGACTTCCATCAGTTCAGGAATCCCCCTTTCACATTAAAGTCCCCTTTAGATCAGGAGTCCCCCTTCATCAGGTTTCGGGAGTCTGGAGTCCCCCTTTACACCAGGAGTCACCCTTTACATTAGGAGCACTGTACTGAGCATCAATGGTCCCCCTATGAGATCAGAGTCCCCCCCTTCACATCAGAGTCCTCCCTCACAGCAGCAGGGGCCCGTTATATCAGTAACTCCACATATCAAGGGCCCCTTTACATTAGGAGCCCTCCTTAAATCAAGAGACCCTCTTTCAAATCTCAATTTACATTAGTAGTCTTCTTTACATCAGTACCCCGGTGTGAAAGTAGGGGGCAGAGTGATAGGAGGGTAGCAGAGTGTGACAGGGGGGCACATAGTGACAGGAGGGGGATGCAGAGTGTGACAGGGGGGTGAAGAGTGTGACAGGAGGGAGGAAGGGGTGCAGAGTGTGACAGGAGGGGGTGCAGAGTGACAGGAGGGAATGTGGTGTGGCAGGAGGGGTTGCAGAGTGTGACAGGAGGGGGTGCAGAGTGACAGGAGGCAATGTGGTGTGACAAGAGGGGGTGCAGAGTGTGACAGGAGGGGGTGCGGTGTGACAGGAGGGGGTGCGGTGTGACAGGAGGGGTGCAGTGTGACAGGAGGGGTGCAGTGTGACAGGAGGGGTGCAGGGTGTGACAGGAGGGGGTGCAGGGTGTGACAGGAGGGGGCAGAGTGTGACAGGAGGGCGCAGAGTGTGACAGGGGGGTGCAGTGTGTGAAAGGAGGGCGCAGAGTGTGACAGGGGGGTGCAGTGTGTGAAAGGAGGGGGTGCGGTGTGACAGGAGGGGTGCAGAGTGTGACAAGAGGGGGTGCGGTGTGACAGGAGGGGGTGCAGTGTGACAGGAGGGGTGCAGTGTGACAGGAGGGGTGAAGTGTGACAGGAGGGGGTGCAGGGTGTGACAGGAGGGGGTGCGGTGTGACAGGAGGGGGTGCGGTGTGACAGGAGGGGGTGCGGTGTGACAGGAGGGGGTGCGGTGTGACAGGAGGGGTGCAGTGTGACAGGAGGGTGCAGTGTGACAGGAGGGGTACAGGGTGTGACAGGAGGGGATGCAGGGTGTGACAGGAGGGGGTGCAGGGTGTGACAGGAGGGGACAGAGTGTGACAGGAGGGCACAGAGTGTGACAGGAGGGGGTGCAGTGTGTGAAAGGAGGGGGTGCGGTGTGACAGGAGGGGGTGCGGTGTGACAGGAGGGGGTGTGGTGTGACAGGAGGGGTGCAGTGTGACAGGAGGGGTGCAGGGTGTGACTGGAGGGGGCAGAGTGTGACAGGAGGGGGTGCAGAGTGACAGGAGGGGGTGCAGTTTGACATGAGGGGGTGCAGAGTGTGACAGGAGGGGGTGCAGAGTGTGACAGGAGGGGGTGTGGTGTGACAGGAGGGGGTGCAGAGTGACAGGAGGGGGTGCAGAGTGTGACAGGAGGGGGTGCGGCGTGACAGGAGGGGGTGCGGCAAGACAGGAGGGGGTGCGCTGTGACAGGAGGGGGTGCGGTGTGACAGGAGGGGGTGTGGTGTGACAGGAGGAGCCCGTGCAAATACAGAGGAGGGGTGCAAATACAGAGGAGGGGGGCAATTACAGAGAAGGGAGGGACAATTACAGAGGAAGGAGGTGCACATACAGAGGAGAGGGGAAATTACAGAGAGGGGGCAATTACAGAGAAGGGGGGGCAATTACAGAGGAGGGGGGTGCAAATACACAGGAGGGGTGGCAAACACAGAAGGGTCAAAACACAGAAGGGTCAAAACATAAGGGAGAGAGAGGCGACAGGCAGCTGCTGGTGCAGAAGTTTTTAATAAAATAAATGCTTAAAAGCAATCCACTCACTCTCCATGTCAGAGCTGTATATGTCAGTCTGTGAAGTTGGATGTCCCATTCTCCCCTCCGATCCACGCTGCTCTTATCACTGAATTGGGAAACTCATGTGAACTCATGTGAACTGTCAGCCTCTGATGATGGAGGCGTGGTTAAGCCTCTGGAATGCTCTGATTGGTCACAGCATCCCAGGCTGACAGCTCACTGCAGTCTCCCCGCAGCTCTGTATCCTTGGCTTCCTCCAGCGATTCAGTGATAAGAGCAGCGTGGGATCGGAGGGGAGGATGGGACAGCCAACTTCACAGACTGACATATACAGCTCTGACATGTAGAGTGAGTGGATTGCATTTAAGCATTTATTTTATTAAAACCTTACGCACCAGCAGCTGCCTGTCGCCCGCTCTCTCTCATATGTTTTGATTGCTCTGTAATTGCTCCCCCCGCCCGCCGCTCCAATGCCCCTGCTGTCCAGGTCCCCCTGTGTGCTGGGGCTCATAAAAGGAGGCCCCATGGTACCCCTGTCAGCTGGAAATGGTGTCCGGGTGTGAGGCAGAGGGAAACCCGGGCACAGCCTCCTAAACCCGTACTGTCCGGGTCAAAACCGGACAGGTGGCAACCCTAGGCGGGGGGGGGGGGATCGGGGAGGTGATCGGGGGGGGGGCGTTTGTGTGCCTATGTTAGCGTAGTGTTGGTGCACACTTACTTTCACTCTTCTCCTCGTAGTCTGGTCAAAAAGACCGCCCCAAGGAGCGATCGAAAGGGGGTGGCCAGAAACCAACGGCCATCCCCTCATCCCGGATCGCTCCTGAAGCGAAACGGACTGCCGCATCCAGTGGGAGGGGGTCCGATCGGACCCCTCATCCACTGGAAGGCAAGCACGTACATGTACGTGCTTGTGACTGTACATGCCATTGTGATGACGTACATTGGCATGCGGAGGTCCTTAAGTGGTTAATGAAGCCCACTAATGGTGCGAAATACGAACGAAAATTCATAGATAAGATTTTCAAAAGAAAACTAATTTCGAAATTTGACCCATGTACGGCCTGCCTTAATGAAGACCAGAGAGTAGCTCTGGTACTACTGGTGATCAGCTGGAGGGTTCTGATGCTTGAGGAATGAGGACAAAGGGCCACCCCACCGGAACAGCAGTGTTCTGGTAGCAATCAAGGAGGTGCTCCCAGAGAAGCTGCATGCTACTAGGTTCTCGTCTGGCTGCCCCCACACTGGTTCTGACATTGGAGTGCTATTCACCTAGCTATTTTAGGCTAATAGGTGAGGAAGTGGTAAACAAATTGTATGGGGGGGCTGGGCACTGCCCTGGGGAACATGTACCAAGTTAAATGTTTATTTTTTTGTTCAATTTTTTGGGGAGCAGCAATTTAGTAATGCTTAAAGTGAAACTGTAAAAATGCAAAATTCCTTTAAAAACATGCCTGGGGATGCCAGGTATACAACCTACTACAGCAAAACTGACACTTACAAAGAACAAAAAAATGCTGTTTAAATTGCCAGCAAATGACAGATTTTTGCCACCCACTTCCTTTTAATCGTTAAATATTAATGGGGAACACCGCACACAATAAATAAAACAAGTCTGACATGGATGTCAAAGGGGACCCTGTGCAAAAATAAAATGTCATGGATCCCCCAAAAATTCCTACCAGACCCTTATCTGAACATGCAGCCTGCCATGCCAGGAAACGTACAGGAAGGTGAACATGCAGCCCTCCCCTTTCTGAACCACACCAGGTAATTTGCTCTCAAGAAAGGGGGGGGGGGGGGATTGGCCAAATGGAAATAGCACTACTATATATGATGCGTCCAATGAAATGGCAAAGAGTGTAATGGTCAGAAGAATGCACCAACCAAAGTTCAGAATGAACCTTGAGGGCATCCCTATTTCACACATGATGTTGTGCCAATCACTCATGCAGTATAATTCATTTTTCACCTTTCAGTGCTTCCTCTATCTGTCAGATTTGGTGTGCGTAGGCAATCATGGGCATTTCATAGGTCTAGTTCACACCTATACATTTTTTAGGGCTTTTTGCAGAAACGCACTACAGTCCATTCAACATGGTTTCCTAGGAGACACGTTCACATCTGCTGCTACTTTTGGAAAGGGTCAGGGACTTTTTGAAAAGCAAAACGGCATGTTTTTGGTTCAATAGAATTCAATGGAGAATCTGTAAAAAAGCATGTTCTTGCTGCATTTATGCCGCGTTTTGCATTTTTAAATCTGCCCGATAACAAATTTGGCCAAATGAAAAAAACATAAAAACGTAAAACACATTAAAAAAAAAGCATTGCAGAAATGGATCACTGTTAACAGACCTAAAATAGAGTTAAACACAAAAATGGGATAGGAAATGGTCTTCAATATAAATAGACTGAATACAAGCTATTACAATTACTGGGATGTTCTTATTAAAGTCACTTTTGTTTAACAGGAAACTGGGATGGAGAAGTATGAAAAGGATCTACCAAATCAGCTATCAGCATTTGAAAGGATCCTTTCTAAGAATTCTAATGGAACCAAGTTTCTGGTGGGAGACAAGGTAACTCAGCAGCTAACATCAGTAAAGTAAACTGAGTGAAAGATCTGAGGAGAGGAACTATATGGGTTTAATTGGTATTGCTGATGTTAAGTCCACATACTGTATATCAGAACACCTGATAAGCACAAGAACACCAGACCTAAACCACATAGATGATTTTTAGAAGTGTAACCAAAAATCATCCATTGCACTGGTTATGTATTGAATGAATCATTGCTAAAAAACATCCAAGAGTGTGATCACAATCGATACTTAGCCAAACATTCTTGTTTAGATTTTCAAGAAGGTAGAAGGAGATGGCACTAAGCATGATGTAGAGGAAGCAATAGTGTTGATTTACTAAAACTTGGAAGTGCAAAATTGGGTGCAGTTCTGCACGGTAGCTGATCAGCTTCTAACTACAGCTCATTCAATTAAGCGTTTGACGAAAAAACTGGAAGCTGATTGGTTTCTATGCAGAGCTGTGCCAAATTTTGCACTCGTCAGTTTTAGTAAATCAAGTGCATTGTGACTGGATATTGAATGATCTGTCTCGGGAGGGGCACTGCCAGAAAATATGTTTTTTGGCGGTAAATTTATCAGGGAAATGGCTGGTGTTAGCGATTCAATCATCACGGCGCCATGGTTGTTATAGTGTCAGGATGATTGAAGCAGATTACTATTATTACATTGTTATAAAAAATTAAATGGTTCAACTTACCATAATGCAGAATCAGTGGGAGCCCCGAGCGTGTCACCTGCCGCTGTCACCTGCCACACATTGCAGATTGTCACATGACACGTCTCCTGTCACCAGATGCAGATTGTCACTTGTCACGTCACCAGATGCAGATTGTCACTCACCACGTCACATGCCACACGTTGCAGATTGTCACTTGCCACGTCACATGCCACATGTTGCAGATTGTTACTTGTCACGTCACCTGTCACCAGATGCAGATTGTCACTCACCACCACATCCCATGCCACACATTGCAGACTGTCACTTGCCATGTCACCTGTCACCAGATGCAGATTGTCACTTGCCACGTCCCATGCCACACGATGCGGATTGTCACTTGCCACGTCCCAAGCCACACGATGTGGATTGTCACTTGCCACGTCCCATGCCACACGATGTGGATTGTCACTTGCCACGTCCCATGCCACACAATGCAGATTGTCTCTTGCTCTGTCCCAGGCAGCAGATTACCAGTCAAGCAGCAGAGAGATGAGGTAATCTCTCTGCTGCCGCGGCTGCCTGCACACTGCACAGTGAGGGCAGAACTGCAGGGATGCAGGGCGGGCGCCTGGCGGTGAGAGATGATGTCATCTCTCTGCTCCCCCACCCGCCGGCTCCCTGATTGACCAGCAGCCGCTCACACACTGTCAGTGAGCCGAGCCCCCCGATGTCTCTCAACGGAGCCGCCCGTGCTCTCAGCCGTGGAGCCACCCGCCAGCTCTCTCACCCGCGGCGACTCCTGCCCACCCACTCACATTCTCGGAGGGGGCAATTGTCCCATTGCCCCCACCTGGATCCGCCCCTGGTCAGTAGCTGCTTAGTAGCTGCTTCACAGAGATGAGATAACTGCTTGATCTGGCCAGATTAGGCGCCTTTATACATACACTATATTGTCAAAAGTGTTGGGACACCTGCACATGAACTTTAATGGCATCCACGTCTTAGTCTGTAGGGTTCAAAATTTAGTTGGACCACCCTTTGCAGCTATAACAGCTTCAACTTTTCTGGGAAGGCTGTCCACAAGGTTTAGGAGTGTGTCTATATGAATGTTTGACCATTCTTCTAGAAGCACATTTGTGAGGTCAGGCATTGATGTCGGATGAGAAGGCCTAGCTAGCAGTCTCCGCTCAAATTCATTAATTCATCTCAGAGGTTGAGGTCGGTACTCTGTACAGGCTAGTCAAGTTCCTCCACCCAAAACCTGCTCATCCATGTCTTTATGGACCTTGTTTTGTGCACTGGTCCAAATCATTTGGTGGAGGGGGGTCCCTTAGTTCCAGTGAAAGGAACTCTTAAGACATCAGCATACCAAGACATTTTGGGCAATTTTATGCTCCCAGCTTTGTGGGAACAGTTTGGGGATGGCCCCTTCCTGTTCCAACATGACCGCGCACCAGTGCACAAAGCAAGGTCCATAAAGACCATAGATCAGCAAGTTAGGTGTGGAGGGACTTGACTTGCCTTCACAATAAATTTTTTTAGAGTCCTGACCTCAACTGTACTAGGGCAATTTTTACACTTCAGTTATGAGCCTGGTTTTAAAACAGTAACTTTGTCATTATTTAAGACAACAAAGTAATGCATGTATTATTTTTTCTTAGGAAAAATAAGGCTCTCTTTTGGTGATATTGTCTTACAAAACTTATTTTTATTTTTTTTGCAATCAATAGAGAAAAAGTGTAGCAAAATGTAAAATATATACACTTTTTC
The DNA here is from genome assembly GCF_037356315.1 of Lithobates pipiens. NCBI lineage: Eukaryota > Metazoa > Chordata > Amphibia > Anura > Ranidae > Lithobates > Lithobates pipiens. The sequence goes on from NW_027507764.1 coordinate 524,754,595, forward strand.
TACTTTTATCAGTGTTTATATATATATATATATATATATATATATATATATATATATATATATATATATATATATATATACATATACATGGGCGTCCGCAGCAGGGGGCAAGGGGGGTCAAGTGCCCCCCCCCTGGAATCCCCAAGGTGTTGCAGCCACCATGCTGCATTTTTTTTACTGAGTCCGCCAGGTGTTCCTCCGCTCTCTGCTCTGGATCACAGAGCGGGCTGCCTCTGTGTTCGGCGGCCGCTCTGTAACATGGCCCCGCCCCCCCAGACCTGCTTGTGTGATAGTAGAGAGAATCAACATTCCGCCTATCACACGAGCCGGTCTGGGGGGTGGGGCCATGTTACAGAGCGGCCGCCGTACACAGCCAGCCAGCACTTTTATCCATAGGAGAAGATGCTGCAGGTACAGCCAGCCCTGTGTGCTCCAGTGCCTGGAAAGGAGGATGGGGGGGAGGGGGTCTGCAAGGGCCCCCCCTGCCAATTCTCCTATCCAACTTATTTTACTGTCCCCAGTTCACCTTGTGCTCCCTGCCCCCCACCCCCCAGTGCTCTCCTCCACCACATTCTCCTGCCCCCCCCCCTGTGCTCTCCGCCACCACCACACACTCCTGCCCCCACAGTGCTCTCCTCCACCACCACACTCTCCTGCCCCCCCCCCACAGTTCTTTCCTCCCCTGTTCTTGCTGCCCCCCTGCTCTCCTCATCCTTCTCTACCCACCATCCCAGTGCTCTCCACTCCCCCTGTTCACCCCCCAGTGCTCCCGCCACAGTGCTCTCGCCCTTGTCCCCCCCCAGTGCTCTCCTCCACCACACTCTCCTGCCCCCCCACAGTTTTCTCCTCCCCTGTTTTTGCTGCCCCCCCCTGCTCTCCAGCTCTCCCCATCCTTCTCTAGCCACCATCCCAGTGCTCTCCCCCCCTGTCCCCCCCAGTGCTCTCCCCCCCTGCCCCCCCAGTGCTCTCCCCCGTTCCCCCCCAGTGCTCTCCACTCCGCCCAGTGCTCCCCCCTTTCCCCCCCACAGTGCTCTCCACTCCCCTCAGTCCTCTCCCCTCCATGCTCTCCCCCTGTTCTCCTCCCCAGTGCTCTCCCCCCTATTCTTTCTCCCCCCCAGTGCTCTTCAGCTCTCCCCATCACTCTCCAGCCCCCACCCCAGTGCTCTTCAGCCCTCTATTCTCCCCACCCCTGTTCTTTCTGCCCCCCTGGCGTTCTTCAGCCCCCCCAGTGCTCTCTACCCTCCATGCTCCCCACCCCTGTGATCTCCACTCCCCCTCGCTCTTTGCCCCCACCCATGTGTTCTCCAACCCCGCCAGTAGTCTTTGCTCCCCCTTCTCTCCAACTCCCACCCAGTGCTCTCCAATTCCCCAGGACCAGAGGACAGGGTGACTGGGGCTGGAAAATGAGGACAGCTGAAGGTCCAGGTGGCCAGGGACCACTCCATCTCACAGCAGACAGATCCTCTGGAAGGAGCACCGTCCCCATCCAAAACGAGAACAGACCCTGCCTGCTGCTTGCCATCATGGATATCCTTCTGGCATGCAAGGTACCGTACCAAGCATCAACAACACACCTTCCCACAGACAGGGACTGCAGACTGGGACATAGGGCACAGGAGGGGCTGCAATGATGGACACAGTGAGGCTGCATTCACGGCACAGTAAATCTGCATTTGATGGACACAGTGAGGCTGCATTTGATGGACACAGTGAGGCTGCATTTGATGGACACAGTGAGGCTGCATTTGATGGGCACTGGTGAGGCTGCATTGAGCTCTTGCATCAAGTTTGCAGTCTCTGACCATCTCCTGTAGGGAGTCTGGAGAGGAGTCAAGAGTGGGAGCACCACCAGGATGGGGGTCATGGGAGAAGTCAGACTTGTGTGGACTGTGGACAAGAGACTATAGGATAAAACCAGAGCCACCAAGCTGGAGCCGACTGACTGAGCCCTGCACAGTGCACCTGAGAGGAGGTTAGTGAAAGCACCGCCAGGCCAGTCGGGGGGGGGGGGGGGGGGTCACTGATGTAAGGGGGGAGTGAATACGATAATGTAAGGGGCACTGATATAAAGGGTTTCCTCCTTATATTAGTAACCCACCCCCCTTACCTTCGTTTATCTTTTCTGCAGAAGGTGGTCCCCCCTGATGATTGATCACTTACCACTATTAACTGGTAAAATGTATGGTTTTCCCTTTCATGAACAAGAAAATAATGACGTTATGCTGTTGGGCTGTTATAATAATGCTGTGAGGCTGGTATGAAATGTTTTCCAGGGCTGGTTTTTGAAAGCATGGGCGTCCGCAGGGTTACTCAGGTGGCTGCGTACCATGACCATATAGCCTAGAGAATGTACATCTTTTTACATTGCAATACATCTGTTGTTGCCATATTTTTATCTTGATGAAAACAGCCTATACAGTGACAGTATGAGATCAAAATATGGCCACAACAGATGTATTGCAATGTAAAAAGATGTACATTCTCTAGGCTATATGGGCATGGAACACAGCCGCCAGAGTAACTTCCAATACAAAGTGAAGATGAATTATCTGTTATATAACACATATGTATTACCAGTGGAAAGATTTTCATGAGATTGTCCAAAAGGGGCGGAGCATGAGTGGCCTTAAAACAATGTCCCCCTTGGAAAAAGTTCTGCGGACGCCCATGTATATATATATATAAAAAAATAAATTCTTGCATATAATTCATCCTGTGTCAAACTACGCTTATGATTCTGGTAACAAAATAATGCAAAGTTATTCACAAATGAATAAAGAGAAAAAAGAAAAGTATGGTCAAAGGTGTGTACTTGTTCTCTTGTTACATAGTTACATAGTTAGTAAGGTTGAAGTAAAGACACCAGTCCATCCAGTTCAACCTGAATGAGTGTCTACAATTATCCCTATCCCTGTACATTGCACACTCACATCAGTCCCTACCCTCAAGGAACCCACAATCCAAGGTCCCCATTCATATACTAGGGCCAATTTGGACAGAAGCCAATTAACCTACCAGCATGTCTTTGAAGTGTGGGAGGAAACCCACACAGGCATAAGGAGAACATGAAAACTCCAGGCAGGTAGCTGGCAGGTAGCTGGCGTGGTTGTGATTCAAACCAGCGACCCTTTTTACTGCTAGGCGAGAGTTCTAACCACTGTGCCGCCTACACCACTGTGTGACCCAAAATCAGCTGACAAAGGACTAACGCCCACTGCCAGCTGTTGGAATCCACCCAGATGCCTCACCGGCAGCTGACTCAGCTTCTCATCACCCCCCCCCCCTCCGCTCCCACCCCCTCTTCAGCCTGGTGCTCCAGTGAGCACTGGAGGGACAGTGCAGAGAACAGTGACTTACAGTGCTCAGAGCGAACTGAGATCTGAGTGATAAGTGTTCATGTGATCGCTCATTTCAGCATCAGACTAGAGGAGAGTATTTTTTTTTTTTAGAATCCCTCACTTCTCCTTTAATGTCACACTAAAAAATGAACATCATTAAATTTTAATTGTTACTAGAGTTGAGCGGACACCTGGATGTTCGGGTTCGATGGGTTCAGCCGAACTTCCAAAAAAAGTTCGGGTTTCGGGACCGAACTTGACCCCGAACCCCATTGAAGTCAATGGGGACCCGAACTTTTGAGGACTAAAATGGCTCTAAAAAAGTAATGGGAAGGGCTAGAGGGCTGCAAATGGCAACAAAATGTTGTAAAGAGTATGGCAAGTGCTCTGCAAACAAATATGGATAGGGAAATAACTTAAAATAACTTAAAATAACATAAAAACTCAATGGCACGATGCCACACATATGGTGGGAATGCCCCAGAATACGCCCTTTCTGGAAAAAATTATTCAATTTAATGGATAAGCTAGTGGGAAAATAAAATACTTTGAAATAAAAAAAATAAAAAATTATAATCTTGACCTAGGAGGACGAGGTCCATATGGAGTAGGAGGTTGATGTGGCGGTGTAGGTGGAAGGGGCAGTGGAGGAGGACGAGGTAGCCAACACTGGTTCAAAAACACAACAATGGCTGGGTAAGGCCGGTGATGTGTCGAATTCTGTCCCCCGTCGGATAGTGTCTGCCCTGTACTGCGTATGCTCAGTATGTAGGACAAGGGGATTTAGAAAATCTCCGAAGACAAACGGCGCTGCGCTGTGAGTCCAGGTTCAAGCCACGCCATCCGAGGTTCAAACTGAGCGAAGCGAGGCCGTGCCCGAAGTGCGGCGAGCGAAGCGAGCCTGTGAGGGGCCCTGTCACTATGTGCTACCGTATGTCCACTTGGATGGTGGGGCTTGAACCTGCACTCACGGGGCAGGTGTCGTTCATCTTCCGAGATTTTCAGAATCTCCTTGTCCTCGGGCCGGACACTATCCGATGGCCAGGCAGTTTTTGTCAGAACACCGGTATACATATCTATTCTGCACATGGTACAGACAAGTCCTGTGGGATCCATGCCTGGTTCATTTTAATGAACGTGAGCTTGTCCACATTGGCTCTGGACAAGCGTCTGTGCTTGTCTGTGATAACGCCCCCTGCCGTGCTAAATACACGTTCAGATAATACAGTGGCTGCACGGCAGGCCAGCACCTCCAAGGCGTAAAGGGCAAGTTCAGGCCATCTGCCCAATTTGGAGACCCAGAAGTTAAAGGGGGCAGACCCGTCATTCAGTATGTGTAAGCGTGTGCACACATACTGCTCCACCATGTTGGTGAAATGCTGCCTCCTGCTAAGACGTTCCATCTCAGCTGGTGGTGCTGGTTCTTGTGGGATGCTGACAAAACTTTTCCACATTTCGGCCATGCTAATCCTGCCTTCGGAGGTGCTGATGGTGCCCCGGCTGCGTTGGTGACCTCTTCCTCCTCCTCTGCCTTTGCCTTGTGCTTCCACCGTACCACCGCTGTCAGGTGGGAATGCCACCAGCAGTGCGTCTATCAGCGTGCGCTTGTACTCGCGCATTTTTACGCTCACGCTCCAGTGAGGGTATTAAGGACGGTACGTTGTCCTTGTAACAGGGATCCAGCAGGGTGGCCACCCAGTAATCAGCACCAGTTAAAATGTGGGCAACTCGGTGGTCGTTGCGGAGACACTGCAGCATGTAATCGCTCATGTGTGCCAGGCTGCCCAGAGGCAACGAAAAGCGGTCCTCTGTGGGAGGTGTATTGTCTGTGTCCTCTATATCTCCCCAGCCATGCACTAGTGATGGCCATGAGCTGGTCTGGGTGCCACCATGCTGTGAACATGGTTCCTCCTCCTCCATCTCCTCCTCCTCCTCATCCTCCACCTCATCATCCTCCAGAACTGTGCCCTTGCTGCCGGACAATTGTGTACCTGGCGTTTGTTGGTGCAGGAACTAGGGATGAGCTTTGTGTTTGAGTCGAACGTATGAACATCGGCTGTTCACCCGTTCGGCGAATTCCGAACATATGGGCCGTTCGCGCCAAATTCGTGTGGTGCTCACGGCCCACAATGCACTGCGATGGCACAGTGCATTGCTGGCTCATGATTGGCCAAGCATGCACTGTGACCCCGCATGCTTGGCCAATCACAGCGCCGGCAGTGAGGAGAGCCATGATTGGCCACAGGTAGGATGCCTGTGGCCAATCATAGCTCAGGCTGTGTAGTACACGCCCCACACTATATAAGGCCGCCAGCGCGGCGGCCTTGTGTAGTGTGTTGGCGTCTGAAGCAGTTAGTGGGTGTTCTATGTACCTTCAACACAGTATACACCGATCGTTATCGGACGATTTTTCGATCTTGCTCTTCTGTAGTGGTTGTTGTCTGCGTGCCCTGACCGCAGTATACACCGCTATATTCACCTCACCTATATAGCTAGCGATATATCTATCTTTTATAATAGAGCTTGCAGTCAGTGTTAGGAGCTTTTGCGTGCTGTCTGCATGCTCTGTACCCAGTACACACCGCTATATCCACCTACATAGCTCTTCTTTATTTGAGCCATCTGCCATCTGCAGGAGTTATTGGAAGTTGTGTGTGCCTCCAGCACAGCACAGTATACATCTGTATTTACCCTTTATTGCTGGTGTTCTCTAATAGAGCCATCTGCAGGGCTTAGTGGGTGTTGTGTGCCTCCAGTACAGTATACCCATTTATCTACCCTTTATTGCTGGTGTTCTATACAAAAGGCATCTGCAGGAGTTAGTGGGTGTTGTGTGCCTCCAGCACAATATACACTACCCAATTGCTGTTTTACCCAACTCCCTTCAGGCCATTACCATGTCTGGAAGGCCGGCAAGGAGAGGCAGACAGGCGTGAGCCGATAAAAGAGGGCAAGCAGGCTCTGTGTCTAGAGACAACAGTGTTGGTCGTGGACGCGGTGCATCGTCATCAGCACGTGGCCATGGGACACGCTTGTCCTTCTTTTCGGCAGCTGGACATGTTGAGCCGCAACATGCCAACGACTTGGTAGAGTGGATGACCAAGCCCTCTTCATCCTCCTCATCCTCTCTCACTCAGTCTCAGGGTACTAGCAAAGCCTCTGCGCATTATTCTAAAAGTTCTTTGGTGTGGGCCTTTTTTGAGACGAGTGCATCAGATCGCACCTCTGCTATTTGCAACATATGTCTCAAGCGTATCTCGCGTGGCCAAAACATCAGCCGCTTGGGCACCGCATGCTTGACCAGACATATGTTGACCTGCCATGCAGCTCGTTGGCAAGCGTACCTCAAAGACCCACACCAAAGAACAAAGTGGACCTCTCCTTGCTCCTCATCAGCTGGCATCTCCAACCCCACTAGACCTTCAGTCCTCTCTGAAACCTGCTCTGAGAGGAATGAAGGTGTAGAATTAGGTGTGTCACAGCCAAGTGCTTCCGGGCACTCTGCTAGCAGTACACCCACGTCCGATTATAGCAGGCAAATGTCCCTGCCCCAGCTGCTGGACCGGCGAAAGAAGTTCACTCCCAGCCATCCACATGCCTAGCGGTTGAATGCTAGCTTGGCTAAATTGCTAGCACTTCAACTGCTGCCTATTCAGTTGATAGCCTCGGCCCCCTTCCGTGAGTTTGTACAATGTGCGGTTCCTCAGTGGCAGGTCCCCAAACGCCACTTTTTCTCATGGAGGGCGATTCCGGCTCTCTACCGGCATGTGGAAGGCAATGTCCTTGCCTTGCTGGACAGGGCAGTCAGCGGTAAGGTGCATATTACCGCTGACTCATGGTCCAGCAGGCATGGACAGGGACGTTACCTGTCTTTCACGGCCCATTGGGTCACTCTTCTGGCAGCTGGGAAGGATGCATGACAAGGTGCAGTAGTGTTGGAGGTTGCTCCGCCACTACGCCTCCAAAATGCTACTATTGGTTGTGACACACCTCTCTCCTCCACCCCCTTCTCTTCTTCTTCCTCCATGGCCTCTTCCAGTGCTCTGTCCTCAGAACCAGCGGTATTCCGTAGGCGTTCCAGGGGCTACGCAAGTATGCAGGCAAAACGATGCCATGCCGTGCTTGCGCTGGTTTGTTTGGGGGACAGGAGCCACACTGGGGCGGATGTTTTGTCAGTTCTGCAGGGGCAGGCCGAGAGGTGGTTGACGCCATGCCAGCTTAAGCCAGGAATGGTGGTTTGCGACAATGGCACCAACCTCCTCTCCGCCCTCCGACAGGGACAACTGACCCATGTGCCCTGTGTAGCTCACGTCCTTAACCTGGTGGTGCAGAGGTTCTTGGGCAGGTACCCGGGCTTACAGGATGTCCTGAAGCAGGCCAGGAAAGTCTGTGTGCATTTCCGCTGATCATTTAATGCCTGTGCTCGGCTGGCTGAGCTCCAAAAGGAGTTGAACCTGCCCAAGAACTGCCTTATATGTGACATGCCCACCAGGTGGAACTCAACGTTGGCCATGCTGCAGTGGCTGCACACGCAGCAGAGGGCCATCAACGAGTACCTGTGCGACTACGGCACCAGGACAGGGTCAGGGGAGCTTGGTTTTTTCTCACCACGCCAGTGGGGCATGATCAGGGATGCATGCACTGTCCTGTCACCGTTTGAGGAGGCCACAAGGATGGTGAGCAGTGACAGTGCATGCATCAGTGACACTGTACCTCTTGTCCACCTCTTGGAGCATACGCTGCGTGGAATAATAGACAGGGCACTTGAGGCAGAACAGAGGCAGGAAGAGGAGGAATTCCTTGCCTCTCAAGGCCCCCTTTATCCAGACAGTGTTCCTGCTGTGCCACCCATCACACAGGAAGAGGATGAGGAGGAGGAGGAGGATGATTGTGTCAGCATGGAGGTGGAGGCTGGCACTCAGCATCAGCAGCAGCAGCAGTCTTGTAGGGTTGATTTACAGTCCCAAGAAACCCCGTGGACTTGTACGTGGCTGGGAGGAGGTAGCTGCGGATCATGTTGTCCTTAGTGACCCAGAGGACTCTGGACTGAATGCCTCAGCTAACCTACGCTGCATGGCCTCCCTGATCCTGCAAAGCCCGCGGAAGGATCCTCGTATTCTTTGGATCAAGGAGAGGGACCATTACTGGCTGGCCACTCTCCTTGATCCACGGTACAAGGGTAAGGTTGCCGACCTTATCTTGCCATCGCAGAGGGAGCAGAGGATGAGACATCTCCGGGAGGCCTTGCAGAAAGGTCTGTGCAACACGTTCCCAGAGACTGGGCGGTTACAAACTCCTGGTCCTGGACAATGTGTTGCTGAGGCATCGGTCAGAAGGAGCGGTGGAGAAGGTGGCCGTCTGACTGATGCTTTCAGACAATTTTTTAGTCCGCAGCCCCAAAGTATGATCGGTTCCAGCAACCATCGCCAGCGTCTGATTTACATGGTGCAGGAATACCTAGGGGCAAGGTCAGACTTGGACACCTTTCCCACCGAAAATCCTCTGGCTTACTGGGTCTTGAGGATGGATCACTGGCCAGAGCTTGCACAGTATGCAATTGAGCTACTGGCCTGTCCTGCATCCAGCGTTCTTTCGGAACACACCTTCAGTGCTGATGGTGGCTTTGTTACCGATCACAGGGTGCGCCTGTCCACCGAATCAGTTGATCGACTGACCTTCATCAAGATGAATCAGTCTTGGATAACCCACAGCTACCAAGCACCTGAAGCTGATGTAACCGAATAATTTTTTTTGAAATATCACATCACTTCAAGAATGCCTACGCTGATGCTGAGTGACTGTCCTGTTATGTTGATTGTCTATCCTCTTCCTCCTCCGCTGATATGTTGGAAGAACATTTCTGGTTCTGGGTGATGCCATGAGCCCAATTTTTCTGCCCCTGTTTAACAGGGGCGTTTAATTACAATTTTTGATGCAATGCTTTGCAGCAGGGCTCATTCCTGCAATAAAACTAGAGTATATGGGAGAGGTTGCAGTGTTGTGGCACCAGCACCAGTGCCTAAGGCCCAAATTTTTCTGCCCCTGTTTAACAGGGGCATTTAATTAAAATTTTTGATATAATATTTCACAGGAGGGCCCGTTCCTGTGCCCACCCAGAGTAACTGTGAGGACTTATAGTGTTGTGGCACCAGCACCACAACTACCAAAGGTCAATTTTTCTACCACTGTTCAACAATGGCATGTAATTACAATTCTTGATATAATCGTTCACAGCAGGGCGCTCTAGCACCCACCAAGAGTCACTTTGAGGGCTTACACCAACACCTTGTTCTGCCATTTCTGCAGAGCATATAGGACAGGCCCCTACTTTCAAACCTCCAACTTACAAACATCTCCTACTTGCAAACGGAAGGAGACAACAGCAAGTGAGATGAAAAAAGATGTACGACAAAAATTATACAGGGGTGATAACCCTTCCCTATGTTTTCCAAAAAGCTTAAAATTGTTTTTTTGACTGGAGCTACACTTTAAAAATGTACCAGTTGAAAATTACAAACAGATTCAACTTAACACAACAAACCTACACAGTCCCTGTCTTGTTTGCACCGCCTGTATACTGCTGTTCTAAGTATATAGGGCCTGGGGGCCACACGCATTTCCTTTTTTTTTTTTATTTGGTTTTACAAATAAAAGGTTACAAAAGATAACTGTACAGTATATAAGCATACAGATATAAACACTTGTGTAGCGAGTAGAAAAGAACCGATGGCAGTAAAGCCCCAGGTTTGGGACGAATGGACCCAAGTGGGTCCCAATAGCCTATACAATCCGAATATACCAGATATATGGGTAAAATCAGTAGCCTTAGGGTCACAATCTTTAGAATGGGGAAAGGACGAGGTAACGCTCAGTCTTGATGAGAAATGTACATTAGAGTCAGAATGTCAAGGTGGCCTAAAGGCCGCAGGATCTCCCCGGGGAGACAGTTTGAGCCTACCCAGAGAGCCAGCAAGGTTTCTTTGGAGATACCAAGCCGTAAATCGGAATGGATGCATTGTCGCCTGAATGTCGGAGTGATTTAACGTGATCTCCATATAATTGCGCCATCTCGCAAAGAAACGGTGTGTATGGCGAGGAGTCCTGGTAATGGCATCCAGCCTTTCCATATAGAAAAGTGATTCAATAGCCTTTTGCACCGCTAGCAATGTAGGGGGATGCTTGGATATCCAAGATTGCAGAATCGTCCTACGAGCAACAAGAAGGGCCAGTTGTGCCCAGTGAGAAACAGACGTCAGATTCCCGTCTCCCGTTGGGGGAGTTTGAGGTGCCCATCCAAATACACAAAGCAGAACATCCTTCGGAATTTCGCTGTTTAGAAATAGATTCAACATAGGTAGTTACTGTGTCCCAGTATCTTGCTATGGCAGGGCATTCCCACAGACGATGGAGTAAAGTGGGGCGAGGTGTAGAGCACCATGGGCATATTTTCGAGTTCATATTACTTTTATCATTGTAGATGGGGTAGTAGGCTCTGTGAATTATCCTAAATTGTGTTTCACGCCATGTCTCGGAGAGTGTGAGTTTACGTATTTGCCGGTATCCATCCATAATTTTAGGAGGGAGAGTTTCATCCCCTAGGAGGGTCGCCCATTTCTGGAAAGGTGTGAGATGGTATTTATCCGATTGGTGTTGAATGAGGTAAGAATAAAGGTTGGTAATTGAGTAGTCCCCCGAGTTCAACACAGTGTAGATGAAGGACTGCTGGAAAGGATTCGTCTGGGGCCCATATTGCGAGCTCAAGTAGTCGGTTAGCTGGCTATAGTAAAAAACATGGGTCGGTGGTAGTGAGAATTCCTGAGACAAGGCCTCAAACGACTTAAACTTACGATGGTCAGCTTGATATAAAGCTTTCGTGGAGGTGAGACCCTTGAGTTTCCATTGTGAGTATATGGCGTGCAAAGTGGAAGAGACGAACATAGGGTTTCCATGAATGGGCAGAAAACTCGAGATGGTAGTTGGTAGTCCCAATAATTTGTGTATTTCTCTCCATGCAATGTTGGTGTCTCTGATAAGCAAATTAGATTTTAGATGAGGTGGCAGAGCATGCAGGTTGGAGTGAAGGACTGCTGCCAACGTGTAAGGAGAAGCCATAGCCCCTTCCAGATGTACATTACAATATCTAGAGTTGCCCGAAAGCCAGTCCAGACCCTGTCTTAACAAACATGCAAGGTTATAAAAACGAACATTGGGTATACTCGCACCCCCCTCAGTCTTCGGGAGGCATAATTTAGGCAAAGCTATGCGCGCTCTCTTACCCGACCATATAAAGGTAGACAGTGCCCTGTACAGCTTCTGGATATCTGCGTGTTTTAGCAGGAGGGGTATGGTCTGCAAGGGGTAAAATAGTCTGGCAAAAGATATCATTTTAAACAAATGGCATCTCCCGAAGAGCGAGATAAGCAGGGTCGCCCATAGGTCCAATTCCTTAACAATCCTAGACAAAAGTGGGGGGTAGTTAAGCCCATACAATGAGGCCGGTTCACGACCTATGTGTATCCCTAGATACGTGATATGGCGTTTGGCTAATGTAAATGGGGACTGGTGTATCCATTTGGGAACCATTCTGGGATTCAAAGACAAAATCTCACTTTTGTCGAAGTTTATCCGGAAACCCGAGCAGCTGTGAAAGGTATTAAAAATTTCCTGCAACCTGGTAAAGTCGGACATGGGGTCAGTGGTAAACAACAATATGTCGTCCGCAAATAACGCTGATCGTAGAGTCTGTGGTCCTATCGGTAAGCCACTGATCCCATCTCGTGAATTAAGCAGCCTGGAAAGGGGTTCGATCGCCAGGTTGAATAATAAGGGCGAGAGCGGGCATCCCTGCCTAGTCCCTTTAGATAGGGGTATTGATTCTGATATAAAATCAGGGGTGACCAAGCGAGCTGTGGGAGACATGTACATCTGTTTGAGAAATTGTAGAAAGGAGCCTTGAAAGCCAAACTGTGCTAATACTCTAAACAACCAAGGTAAACTCACATTATCGAAGGCTTTTTCTGCGTCTAAGGAAATGATTGCTACATCTTGAGCAGGGTGGGTTTTGGCGTAGTGAAGGGCTAGGAGTACGTTACGTATATTAAGTGTAGCTGAGCGCCCAGTGACAAAGCCTGACTGTGCGGGGTGGAGTAGGGAGGGGAGTATAGTGGCCAATCTAGAAGCAATTATTTTAGATAAAATTTTAGAGTCCACATTTATTAGGGAGATAAGGCGATAGGAACCCGGCATAGTGGGGTCCTTACCTTTCTTTGAAATAAGTTTTATGAAGGCCTGTGAACCTGTGGGCATATAAGGTCCCCCCTGCCACATGTCTGCATAAACAAGTTGAAGAGTGTCAGGTATATAATCTATGGTGGATTTATAGAATTCCGCAGTATAGCCATCCGGCCCTGGCGCTTTGGAGGTGGACAACATCGAAATAGTACGCTTAACATCTTCTAGGGTAATGGGGGCATTAAGCATTGCAAGTTGTTCTCCCTGTAGCATTGGTAATTGCATCCTGGACAAGAAAGTGTCCGCCTTAGTCATGTCAGTAGGGTCAGCGTCGTATAGAGTCGTATAATAAGTGGTGAGAATGGCATTGATTTTGTCTTTGTCAGAAGTCACGGATCCATCCGCGTCTCTCATGGTAAGAATGCGAGTGGGTCGTCTAGGCCCAGCGCATAGTTTAGCCAATAGTTTGCCCGCTTTGTTTCCGAACCTATGGAAATATAACTAAAGCCGCGTACACACGTGCGGATTGTATGGCCTACTTAGTCCGTCATACAATCCGACGGACAGTCCGTCATACTTTCGAATGAACGGACTTGACCACACACGGATGCACAAACAGTCCGTCGAAAGCTTGCGCGATGACGTGTACAGCACGTACGACGGGACTAGAAATAGGAAGTCCAATACACAGCAATGCAACCTTTCGCCGTGTAAATCCTTTCTGAGCATGCGCCATTCTTAGTCCGTCGAACTAGCCTACTGACGAGCGGATTGTCCGCTGAAACCAAAGTATGACGGACAGTATTACAGAAATTCCGAAATACTTAGTACGCCAGACTGCGCGCTGAAAAAGTCAGCTGAAGCCCACACGAGCGGACTGTCCGCTGAAATGTGTTTCGACGGACTAAGTTGGCCATACAGTCCGCCCGTGTGTACGCGGCTTTAGAATAAGCCATTTGTGCAGTTTCTTGTTGCTCTGCCCAGAGGTCAAATGCCCTCTTTGCTTGAGTCCAGCTTCGGATATTCTCGGGTGTACGGCTCACAAGCAGACGCTCGTGGGCCATATGAAGCGTATTGCTGACATCATTATATTGGCTCCTATGGTGTTTTTTCAGTTGTGTAGTATAGGAAATAATCTTTCCCCTCAGAAAGGCTTTACCCGTTTCCCAAAACAAGGTAGGGTTAGAGATATGTGCATTATTCGTGTTGGTGTAGTCAGTCCAGGCAGTCCGCAGCATGTCTTGAAAGTCAGGGTTGTCAGCTAGGTAAGAAGGAAATATCCATGTCTTTGGCGCGCACGGGGACGTTGTTCGCGATAGATGTATCACTATGGGGCTGTGATCTGAGATCCTAGCGTCTAGAATTTCCGAGTCTTGTAGGGAGGGTATCAGGGAGGGGGAAGCAAAGAAGTAATCTATACGTGAAAATGATTGATGTGGCGGGGAGAAAAAGGTGTATTCCTGGCTAGTCGGGTGTTGTAGTCTCCACACATCAGTAAAATGAATTAATGACATGGCTTGAGCCAGTTGGGTGGGTTTGGGGGTTGTGTTATCGAAGGGGGTCGTGCGGTGGGAGCTAGTCTTCGAACGATCAGTTACGATGGACATTACAGAGTTAAAGTCCCCCCCGACCAGGTGTCTAGTTTCAGGGGCTGCGAGTATCCAATGGACTACATCTTGGAAGAAGGGGGTAGCCGGCAGATTGGGGGCATAAATGTTAGTGATGGCCATGGGGTTAGAGTCTACCACCATCTGTATAGTCACCATACGGCCCTCAGTGTCAGCTTTTACAGCTGTAACTTCATGATGTAAGTTTTTATGTAATAGTATGGCAACTCCAGCCTTGCGCCCAACTGCTGGGGAGCCATATACCGCACCCACCCATAATTTACGCAGTCTTTGCAGATCATCCGCCGTAAGGTGCGTCTCCTGCAACAGAGCTACATCTGCTCGGAGGCGTTTCAAGTGTCTCAGAACAGCCATACGTTTACATGGCGATCTAAGCCCCTTGACATTCCAGGAGATAATGTTTAAGTGACGCCCACTACCTGCGGATGCCATGTAAGAGTTAGACAGAAGAAAACCATAGTGGGCGTTTCAGGGGTGATCCTGCTGTGAAGCGGGGTACCCATGTATCGGTGTCTCCTATTAGAGACTGCAATCCCCAAGAGTGCTACAACTACTATACTTAATAACAGTAACAGGCATATGGTCATATAGGCTAAAAATCTTAACAAGTATAAAAAACATATCATGAGAAACAACATGTCCACAGGTAGAGACTCCCCTTTTTTCCACATGAGGCACAGACTTCAGTCTCGGCTATCGGCCCTGTCCCGCTCCTCCCCTGATGGCTGATGGAGGGCCAGAGGGGGAGGTATAAAAAAAAAAAGAAAAAAAGAATATGTGAGGACGGGTAGAACCCGGTATCCCATCGAGGAGATAGTAATGGAACCAATAGAGGGATGAATGATAGCATCCCCGGCTCCAGAAAGGTCCTATGTATTAGTGGTTGACATCTACAATGGTAGGAAAATATATAGGGTATGAGAGCCGAGTTGAAGGCGGAAGCCAATATAGTATTAACCTCAAATAACATACAACAAAGAACCAATGTGAAAACCATTTGGAACAGCAAAGAGCTACAGAGATTACCAGAAGGGCAGGCCCAATATTCCAGAACAGGACATGTAGGGTCAACCTACCAGCAATCAGCAGTACCCATGCTAGGCCATCTGACCCCAGGAGAGCTTGAGGGAGAAGGAGGGAAAACCAAAATAAAATGAAAACCTCCGTCCCTCACTCCCTGACAAACTATAAAAAGGTATGTGCACCATGGTGTGTCAGCGGTGTCCTGAACGATCATCCTTAGGCGTAACTCTGATGCGTTTAGATGGAGGGTTAGTGGGGCTGCGTTGATGTTTAGGAGGCACAGCAGCTTTGTTTGCAGACTGAGGAAATGCGATGTCAGCCGTGGCAGAGTGTTCCATGTCAGTGCCCATGGAGTCAACAAATCTCTCTGCTTCCTCTGGTGTAGTAAAAGTAAGTTGTTCCCCAGCCGGTGTTTGGAGTCGCAGTGTGGCCGGATAGGACAAGGAGAATTTGATGTGATTATTGTAGAGCGCTGTACAAACTGGAGAGAAGGCTTTGCGTCGGTTCATTACCTCCACAGAGTAGTCAGCAAATAGCAGTAACTTTGCCCCGTCCACTGTCAGGGAGCGAGAGCTGCGGTATTTCTGCATAATGGCTGTTTTGTCCGCATAATTTAAGTACTTAACTATGACATGGCGAGGTTTAGCACGTGTATCAGACGGTTTGCCGATACGATGAGCCCGTTCGATCGTGCATGTGATGCGAAGGCCTAATTGTTCAGGGATTAGTTTGGCACAGATAGTGGGGAGTTGGGCGGAATTAACCGATTCTGGGAGACCAATGATGCGAACATTGTTCCTTCTCGACCAATTTTCCAAATCGTCGATCTTTTCCCACATCTCTTTATGTGTGTGGAGAACCCTAGCAATCGTTGCCGAAGCACCGGCCGCTTCATCCTCAAGCGCTGAGATACGTTCTTCTGTATGTTGCAGCCTTTGTCCCTGGGCCCGCACTTCTAATTGAAGCTGTTCCAGCCCTCTGTGTACCGCTGCATCTACGGTAGCTGTGAGTGTGGGTCCCAGCAAGAGAACCACGGCTTGTGCTATTCCCTCCGGGGATGCAGGGTCAGCCTGGGTAGGCGCCGGTTGAGTCAGGGATCCCTGAAGCTGCGAGGCCTGCTCCTGTGAGGGCGGCCCGGCCGCCATGTTGGCCGCGTGTGTCTCTCCCGCGGGAGGGATGCCCGCCGAAGCCGCCTTAGCGTACGATCGCTCCACGAAGCGATCCATAAGGGCTCACCCGTCCGCCGAGGTTGTGCGGATTCTCCCCGAGGCCTGAGCCGGTGTTCTAGGCAGATTTGGCGAGGAGGGGCGCGGGAGCTAATGGCGATCACCTCCTCCTCATGTGGCGCCGGAACCGGAAGTCCTTTTTTTAATATGGGTACGGGGTTCCCCTTAATATGCGTACAAGACCCAAAGGGGCTGGTAATGGGCAGGGAGGGCTACCCATGCCATTTTTCTCAATGATTTTCAACCATATTGCAGGAACCAGATATAACATTAAAACCGTAAGCAGTTTTAAATGATGTTATTTCCGTTTAATGTCATTTTGTGCAGGGACTGTTCTAAACACGGGAAACACGTGGCACTTCACAGGCATACTACAGACACCCCCCAGGCACCATATTTAAAGGAATATTTCACTTTTTTTTCACTTTAATCGTCATTAAAATCAGTGCTCCCACCAAAACTGACATTTTTAAAAACATTTTAGGCATTGACTTATGTCCCCTGGGGCAGGAGCCAGGTCTCCAAACCCTTTTTAGGACAGTATCTTGCATATTAGCCGTTAAAATGAGCACTTTTAATTTCGAACGTTCGAGTCCCATAGACTTCAATGGGGTTCTAAAGTTCGTACAAATTTGGGGTCCGTTCGAAAATTCTGGTGCAAACCGAAACGGGGGGTGTTCGGCTCATCTCTAGCAGGAACCCACCCTCATACCCACTTGTGAATGACTGCCCTGAAAGCCTTGCAAATGATTCCTCTTCTTCCTCCTCCTGTGCCACATCCACTTCCATCATCTCCCGAAGCGTTTTTTCAAGGAGGCATAGAACTGGGATAGTAACGCTGAGAATGGCGTCATCGGCACTGACCATGTTGGTGGAGTACTCAAAACAGCGCAACAAGGCACACAGGTCTCACATGGAGGCCCAGTTATTAGTGGTGAAGTGGTGCTGTTCTGCAGAGTGACTCACGCGTGCGTGCTGCAGCTGAAACTCCACTATCGCCTGCTGCTGCTCGCACAGTCCGGCCAGCATGTGCAAGGTGGAGTTCCACCTTGTGGGCACGTCACATATGAGGCGGTGAGCGGGAAGGTAGAAGTTACGCTGCAGCACTGACAGGCGAGCAGCAGCAGGGTGAGAACGCAGAAAATGCGTACAGACGGCCCGCACTTTCTGCAGCAGCTCTGGCATATGGGGAGAATTTTTAAGGAACCTCTGGACCACCAAGTTCAGCACATGCGCCAGGCAAGGGATGTGCATCAAACTGGCTAGGCCCAGAGCTGCTATGAGATTTTGCCCATTATCGCACACCACCAGGCCGGGCTTGAGGCTCACTGCCACCAACCACTCATCAGTCTGTTGTTCCATGCCCCTCCACAACTCCTGCGCAGTGTGGGGTTTTTCCCCCAAACAGGAAAGTTTTAAAACTGCCTGCTGTCGTTTACCCATGGCTGTGCTGAAGATGGTGGCGAAGGTGTTACGCTGACTGGATGAGGAGGCGGTAGAGGATGAGGAAGCGGAGTAGAAGGAGTAAGTAACAAGAGGCAAATTGAAGCACCCTGCAATCCTCGGTGGTGGAAGGACATGCGCCAAATTGCTGTCTGCCTCAGGCCCAGCGGCCACTGCATTTACCCAGTGTGCTGTTAGGGAGATATAACATCCCTGACCGTGCTTACTGGTCCACGCATCCGTAGTTAGGTGGACCTTGCCACAGATGGCATTGTGCAGTGCACACCTGATTTTGTCCCCCACTTGGTTGTGCAGGGAAGGGATGGCTCGCCTGGAAAAGTAGTGGCGGCTGGGCACGACGTACTGTGGGACAGCCAATGCCATCAGGCTTTTAAAACTCTGTGTCTCCACCAGACGGAATGACAGCATTTCAAAGGCGAGGAATTTTAAAATGCTGGCATTAAGGGCCAGGGATCGCGGGTGGCTAGGGGGGTACTTCCTCTTCCGCTCCAGTGTTTGGGAGATAGAGAGCTAAACGCTTCCATGGGACATTGTGGAGATGGTTGGTGACCCATGTGGTAGTGTTGCTGCCAGATCCTCTGTTTGCGGGTTGGCAGGTGCCACTGTCACTACAGAGGTGGATAAAGAGGCTAAGACTGCAGCAGAAGAGGAAGCAGCAGGAGCCAGAGACCTTTCTTGGTTTTTGAGGTGTCTACTCCACTGCAATTTGTGCTTTGCATTTAGATGCCTGGTCATGCAGGTTGTGTTCAGGTTGAGAACGTTTATGCTTTGCTTCAGGCTCTGATTGCACAGCGTGCAAACCACTCGTGTCTTGTCATCAGCACATTGTCTGAAGAACTGCCATGCTAGGGAACTCCTTTGACCTGGCTTTGGTTTGCTCGTTCCCTTGCTGTGATGGGCAGTAGCAGGCGTACTGTCTAGGGGACGGACGCTCCGCTTTTGCACCCTGCTCCCTCTTCTGCTGTGCTGGTGGCTCTGTGCGACCACCGCCTCTTCCTCCGAACTACACTGGTCACCTGCAATTGTGCAGACCAACAAGGAGGGCAGGGTTGAAGACTGGGTGGAAGATGATGTGGAGGACGATGAGGTCCTGGGCCCCACATGGAATCCACATCATCTTTCACCCAGTCTTCAACCCTGCCCTTCTTGTTGGTCTGCACAATTGCGAAAGCAGCAGCAGTTGGCACCTGTGTTTCGTCATCATCCGAGACATGCTGCGATGGTCCTCCCAGGTACTCATCTTCAATCATAAGTGGTTGGTCATCAGTGCACTCAATCTCTTCCACTTCTGGGTCAGGACTAGGTGGATGGCCCTGGAAAGCCCTGCTAACAGAGTCATCAAAAAGCAGAAGAGACTGCTGCATGATTTGTGGCTCAGACTGCTTGGCTGATTTGCAAGGGGGTGATGTGAAAGACTGATGGACATCGGCTGCAGGTGCCAACTCTGATCTTTCATCAGGAGACTGGGTGGGAGACAATGTCAAGGAACCGGAGGTACTGTCAGCAACCCAATCTACTATCGCCTGTACTTGTCCAACATTCGTACAGCCGCATTAGGCCCAACCAAATACCGCTGTAGGCTCTGTCGTCTACTTGTACGTGTAGCTGGCACAGATCGACCACGTCCTCTCCCTGCAACAGGAGCTCCACCAGCAGCACCACGACCGGAGCCACGTCCCTTCTTTGATGTTCTCCTCAAATTTTCCAAATTGAGGATCTTGCCCTAAATGGGTGTTTTTGCAATAGCAGAATACACCCAGAGTATGTAAACGTGTATCTTAGAGCTGCGGTAATGGCGAAAATGCTATTAACAAAAATTGTTTTTGCCCTAAAAATTTTTATTTTTTTTGAATAGCACAATAGAAGAAAAATATATAAATTGTGTAACACACCTCCACATATGCAGAAAACACTGCAAAGTTGTTGTTTTTTTGCACTAAATGGGTGTTTTTGAAATAGCAGAATACACCCAGAGTATGTACATGGTGTATGTCACAGTAACATATGCAGTGCTGGTGCACTGAGCTTGCAGATAAAAGTTATATTTTCTCTGACATTCTCTCCCTAACAGTAGCCAGGAACCTTTCCCTACACTGTCTAAAGCAGAGTGACATGCTGTGCTGAGTGCCTCTACCTTAAAGTGGTTCTGCACCTTTAAAAAAAATATTAAAAGCCAGCAGCTACAAATATTGCAGCTGCTGACTTTTAATAAATGCACACTTACCTGTCCCAGGGTCCAGCGATGTCGGTGGCAGATTACGAGTGATCGCTCGTCTCTCTGCTGCCCCCGCCGCCATCCTCTGTCAGGGAATCGGGAAGTGAAGCATTGCGGCTTCACTGCCTGGTTCCCTACTGCGCATGCGCGAGTCGTGCTGCGCATCTCTGCTGGTCCCCGCTGTGTCCTGGGAACTGTGTGTTTCCCAGAACACAACGGGGAGGGGGGGGTGGGGCATCTGCAGCGATCTGTGGAGGTCTTGTCCCGTAAGTGGCTGCAGATACCTGGATTACCAGGTAACTGCACCCCCCCTCCCCCCTGAAAGGTGCCGATTGTGGCACCGGAGGGGGGGGAGGGATCAGATGAGCGGAACTTCCACTTCAGGGTGGAGGACTGCTTTAAATAGAGGCTGGGTCACACGCTGCACTGGCCAATCACAGCCATGCCATTAGTAGGCATGGCTGTGATGGCTTCTAAGGGCACACCAGTTAAACGAATGTTGATTGGCTGCTGCAGGGCTTTTTAAAATGCGCCATTACATTGCCAAACACCAGACCCGAACCCGAACATACAGTCAATTGTTTGGGATCGGGACCCAAAAAGCCAAAAGTTCGGTACGAACCCAAACTTTACAGTTCAGGTTCGCTCAACACTAATTGTTACAAAATAGAAATAAACAAGAAAATAATTAGGGGGAATAAAATGTTAATGGAAGAAGTGAACAAGTCAATTAGGACTGTTTAGGGAAAACAATAGGTTAATGGGGAGTTAAATAGGAAGAGAACAAAAACTTGTTTTTATACTTGTTAGGTTGTTTTAACTGATATCCTAAACAGATTGGATCTATCCCTTTGATCTGCAGAGCGATAAAACATAGTAGATACAAATGTAACAATGTTACACAGTAATTTCTGGCTATCATGTTGACAGCTGGGAATTGCCAGCAACTGCCGGTACATAAAACTAGGGCAAGAACCAACATTTGCTGTGCAGATGTGTACTGAAGTCCTACAGACAATTAGAGACGTTCTATCCTCAGGGCAGTTGATCTCTCTCCTGACACTACAGCTGTCACACAGACAACACAGTGGCTTATGAGTTTGGTGGCCGGCGAGGCAACAGACAGCCTGCTATTGACCCTCCCATTGCTTTCTTTCAATTACAAGGGGAGCAAATAAGATGGGGAACTAGCCCTTCATCTTCCCCTTTGGCTCCACCTACTGTCGCTGCTTGCTAGGAGCCTGTCTATGAAGCCAACATCATCCTTGACAACCAGTATTAGGTGGGGAGGGGAAGAGTAAATACTGTTCTGATACAGTGTACAGAGACAGGCACTCTGTATGCCAAGTTTGAGTAAATAGGTCATTATTTTTTGAATTTGGTGCAGCCATAGATTGCTGACAGAATATTATTATCACTGTAAAAAGTAAAAATGGGATGATTACAAATGTTTCTTTCTACAGATTTCCTATGCAGACTACAACCTCCTGGACGTCCTTCATTGTCACCTCAATATCTTCCCAAAGCCCGCATTTCATCACAAAGTAATCTCAGTGAATATCTGAACTCCGAGGACTGTAAAAGCATACAATTTTTTCCAAAATGAGGCTAAATACAGCTATGTGAAGTTGGCACCCCATATTTGTAAAACATGAATAAAAATATACCATTTGTTTGTGCCGCGTTTCTGCTGATTTGTGCCGCAAAAATTAGCATTTGTGGTTCTGAGATATTAAACATTCAATTTAATGCAAGCCACTTTGCACCCCATATTGTTGAATTTGAAAAACAAACGCGGCATTCGTTTGTGCCGCAAAAATAAACGTGTGTGCCGCTTTAGTTGCGGAGATAATGTATGTTATAGTTGCTGCAACCCCACCCACTTTGCACCCCATGTTACTGAATTTTAAAAACAAATGTGCCATTAGTTTGTGCCATGTTTCTGCTGGTTCGTGCCGCAAAAATAAACGTTTGTGTCACTTTGGTTGCGGAGTTATTGTACGTTACAGTTGCTGCAAACCTGCCCACTTTGCACCCCATGTTACTGAATTTGAAAAACAAACACGCCATTCGTTTGTGCCACATTTGTGCCCCAAAAAATAAACATTTGTGCCACTTTGGTTGCAGAGATATTGTGCGTTATAGTTTCTGCAACCCTGCCCACTTTGCACCCCATGTTACTGAATTTTAAAAACAAACTCGCTATTCGTTTGTGCTGATTTGTGCCACAAAAATAAAAGTTTGTGCCGCTTTGGTTGCACAGATATTGTGCGTTATAGTTGTTGAAATCCCGCCCACTTTGCACCCCATGTTACTGAATTTTAAACACAAATGCGCTATTCATTTATGCCACGTTTGTGCTGGTTTCTGCCGCAAAAATAAACATTTCTGCCGCTTTGGTTGCGGAGTTATTGGGCATTATAGTTGCTGCAACCCTGCCCACTTTCCACCCCATATTACTGAATTCTAAAAACAAACGCGGCATCCGTTTGTCCCGTGCAAAAATAAACGTTTGTGCCGCTTTGCTTGCGGAGATATTGTGTGTTATATTTGCTGCAACCCCACCCACTTTGCACCCCATGTTACTGAATTTTAAAAACAAATGCCCCATTTATTTGTGCCACATTTGAGCTGGTTTGTGCGGCAAAAATAAATGTTTGTGCCGCTTTGGTTGCGGAGATATTGTGCGTTATAGTTGCTGCAACCCAGCCCAGTTTGCACCCCATGTTACTGAATTTTAAAAACAAACGTGCCATTCATTTGTGTGGCAAAAGTAAACATTTCTGCCGCTTTGGTTGCGGGGTTATTGTGCGTTATAGTTGCTGCAACCCAGCCCAGTTTGCACCCCATATTACTGAATTTTAAATACAAACGCGCCATTCATTTGTGCCACATTTGTGCTGCAAAAGTAAACATTTCTGCTGCTTTGGTTGCGGAGTTATTGTGCGTTATAGTTTCCACCCCACCCACTTTCCACCCCATATTACTGAATTTTAGAAACAAACGCGCCATTTGTTTGAGCCACGTTTGTGCTGGTTTGTGCCACAAAAATAAATGTTTGTGTCGCTTTGGTTGCGTAGATATTGTGCGTTTATATTTGTTGAAATCCCACAAACTTTGCACCCCATGTTACTGAATTTTAAAAACAAATGCGCCATTCGTTTGTGCCGTGTTTGTGCTGCAAAAATAAACGTTTGTGCCACTTTGATTGCAGAGATGTTGTGTGTTATAGTTGCTGCAACCCTGCCCACTTTCCTCCCCATATTACTGAATTTTAAAAACAAACGGGTCATTCGTTTGTGCCGCTTTGGTTGCAGAGTTACAGTTGGTGCAACCCTGCCCATTTTTCACCCCATGTTACTGAATTTTAAAAAACAACTCGCCATTTGTTTGTGCCATGTTTCTGCTGGTTTGTGCCGCAAAAATAAACATCTGTGCCACTTTGGTTGCGGAGTTATTGTGTGTTATATTTGCTGCAACCCTGCCCACTTTGCACCCCATGTTACTGAATTTTAAAAATTAATTCGCCATTGGTTTGTGCCGCAAAAATAAATGTTTGTGCCGCTTCGGTTGCAGAGTTATTGTACTTTATAGTTGCTGCAACCCCACCTACTTTCCACCCCAGATTACTGAATTTTAAAAACAAACACGCCATTAGTTTATGGCGTGTTTGTGCTGAAAAAATAAATGTTTGTGCCCCTTTCCTTGCGTAGATAATGTGCGTTATAGTTTCTGCAACCCCACCCACTTTGCACCCCATGTTACTGAATTTTAAAAACGAATGTGCCATTCGTTTGTGCCACGCTTGTGCTCATTTGTGCCGCAAAAATAAACGTTTATGCCGAGTTATTGTAGGTTACAGTTGCTGCAACCTCTCCCACTTTGCACCCCATGTTACTGAATTTAAAAAAAACAAACGCACCATCCATTTGTGCCGTGTTTGTGCTGCAAAAATAAACGATTGTGCCGTTTTGCTTGCATAGATATTGTGCGTTATAGTTCCTGCAACCTCGCCCACTTTGCACCATATATTACAGAATTTTAAAAACAAACATGCCATTCGTTTGTGCTGGTTTGTGGTGCAAAAATAAACGTTTGTGCCACTTTGATTGCGGAGATATTGTGCATTATAATTGCTGCAACCCATGTTACTGAATTTTAAAAACAAACGCGATATTCGTTTATGCCCCGTTTGTGCTGGTTTCTGCCGCAGAAATAAACCTTTGTGCCGCTTTGGTTGCAGCGTTATTGTGTGTTACAGTTGCTGCAACCCTGCCCACTTTCCACCCCATATTACTGAATTTTAAAAACAAACGCCATTTGTTTGTGCCATGTTTCTGCTGGTTTGTGCCACAAAAATAAACGTTTGTGTCACTTTGGTTGCGGAGTTATTGTACGTTACAGTTGCTGCAACCCTGCCCACTTTGCACCCCACGATACTGAATTTGAAAAACAAACACGCCATTCGTTTGTGCTGCGTTTTTGCCCCAAAAATAAACATTTGTGCCACTTTGGTTGCGGAGATATTGTGCAGTATAGTTTCTGCAACCTTGCCCACTTTGCACCCCATGTTACTGAATTTTAAAAACAAACTCGGTATTCGTTTGTGCTGATTTGTGCCACAAAAATAAAAGTTTGTGCCGCTTTGGTTGCACAGATATTGTGCGTTATAGTTGCTGAAACCCCGCCCACTTTGCCCCCCATGTTACTGAATTTTAAACACAAATGCACTATTCATTTGTGCCACGTTTGTGCTGGTTTCTGCCGCAGAAATAAACGTTTGTGCCGCTTTGGTTGCGGAGTTATTGTGCGTTACAGTTGCTGCAACCCTGCCCACTTTCCACCCCATATTACTGAATTTTAAAAACAAATGCCATTTGTTTGTGCTGCGTTTTGTGTTCGTTTGCGCTGCAAAAATAAGCGTTTGTGCCGCTTTGGTGGCGGAGATATTGTGCGTTTATAGTTGCTGCAACCCCGCCCACTTTGCACCCCATATTACTGAATTTTAAAAACAAACTCGCTATTCGTTTGTGCCACTTTTGGGCTGGATTCTGCCAAAAAAAAATGTTTGTGCTGCTTTGGTGGCGGAGTTATTGTGCGTTATAGGTGCCTCAACCGCGCCCACTTTGCACCCCATATTACTGAATTTTAAAATCAAACGTGCCATTTGTTTGTGGCGTATTTGTGATGGTTTGTGATGCAAAAATAAACGTTTGTGCAGCTTTGGTTGCGGAGATATTGTGCGTTATATGTTGTCAAACCACACTGACTTTACACCTCTTATTAAATCTTACATACAGAATTTACAGAACCTATACTCAGCTTGGGTTTCCTTAATGTAAAGCTCCTCCCATTGTATCGAGTAGGGATGAGCCGAACACCCCCCCCCCCCCCCCCCCCGGTTTTTTCGCAGCAGAACCTTCGAACGGACCGAAAATTCGTACGAACTTTAAAACCCCATTAGTCTATGGGGCTTGAACGTTCAAAAGCAAAAATTCTAATTTTAAAGGCTAATATGCAAGCTATTGTCCTAAAAAGGGTTTGGGGACCTGGCTCCTGCCCCAGGGGACATGGATCAATGCAAAAAAATGTTTTAAAAACTGCCATTTTTTTGGGAGCACTGATTTTAATGACGATTAAAGTGAAAAAAAAAAGGTAAATATTCCTTTAAATATCGTGCATGGGGGGTGTCTATAGTATGCCTGTGAAGTGGCACGTGTTTCTCGTGTTTAGAACAGACCCTGCACAAAATGAAATTTAACGGAAAAAAAGTCATTTAAAACTGCTTGCGGTTTTAATGTAATGTCTGGTTCTGGCAATATGGATGAAAATCATTGAGAAAAATGGCATGGGTAGCCCTCCTTCCCATTACCAGCCCCTTTGGGCCTTGTATGGGATATTAAGGGGAACCCCATACCCAAATTAAAAAAAGGAAAGGTGTGGGGCCCCCAGGCCCTATATACTCCGAACAGCAGTATACAGGCAGTGCAAACAAGACAGGGACTGTGTAGGTCTGTTGAGTTGAGTAGAATCTGTTTGTAATTTTGAACTGGTACATTTTTAAAGTGTAGCTCCACTCAAAAATCTATTTTTATGCTTTTTAGAAAACATAGGGAAGACTTATCACCCCTGTATAATTTTTTGGGCCGTCCGTCTTTTTTCATCTCACTTCCTGTTGCCTCCTTCTATTTGCAAGTAAGAGACGTTTGTAAGTTTGATGTTTGAAAGTAGGAGCCTGCCCTATATGCTCTGCAGAAATTTGGCCCTAAGGTGTTGGTGTTGCCACAACACTGTAAGCCATCAGAGTGACTCTTGGTGGGTGCTGGAGCGCCCTGCTGTGAACTATTATATCAAGAATTGGAATTTACATGCCATTGTTGAACAGTGGTAGAAAAATTGGGCCTTTGGTGGTTGTGGTGCTGGTGCCACAACTGTCCTCACAGTTGCTCTTGGTGGGCGCTGGAACTGGCCCTGCTGTGAAATATTATATCAAGAATTGTAATTACATGCCCCTGTTAAACAGGGGCTGAAAAATTGGTACACTGCAACCTCTCCCAGATACTCTAGTTGGAGTGCAGGAATGAGCCCTGCTGCAAAGCATTGCATCAAAAATTGTTATTACATGCCCCTGCTAAACAGGGGCTGGAAAATTGGGCCTTAGCCATTGGTGGCGGCACCCAGAACCAAAAATGTTCTTCCAAGCAATCAGCAGGATCATTGGGGAGGAAGAGAATATTCAGTCAACATAACAGGACAGTCCCTCAGCATCAGCATTGGCAGGCTTAAAGGGATGTGACATTTAAAAAAAAAAATATTTGAGAAAAACACAAAAACCTCAACAAAAATTGTTGACCATGTTGGACTTTTTAGGCATAAATGTATATATATATGGGTAGGAAAAAAGAATTTTAATTTAAAATAATTTTAATTTTTATAAAAAAGGGGGAAAAAATAAAACACACCAGATCTTAATATTACATATCCTGTCTAATCTATTAATAAATTCTAACAAACTCTGTATGTATTCCTATACACATCTGATCATATGAGCATTCAAGAAAAATTGACACTCAATACAGAGACCGATTGGTATAGACAGGATAATAATTGAAGAACAGGTCAAAGATATTCTGATGCTGTACATGTTTCGCGTTTATTATAACGCTTCCTCAGGAGCTTAACATTTTTCTAAAAATAGAAAAAGTATATCAGTAAGATGATTCATAAAAATTCCATAACAATTCATCCCCAAATAATTACAAATACAAAAAAAAAAAAAGAACAAACTTGCTCCCAGGGTTACCACAAAAAAAAAAAAATTATATTTTCTGTGTAGGAAAATTTCCCGAATTGAAACAACATGGGAACGGGTGTGACATTTTTAAATAAAAATAAAAACCTAAATAAAGCATAAACCCAAAGAGGCAAAAGAGGAAAAAAAAAAAAAAAAAAAAAATATATATATATATATATATATATATATATATATATATATATATATATATATTTTATATAAAATTAATTTATATCCATGTGTCTAAATTAAATAAATGACTTACATTTCTTTGGCTAGCCCAATACAAAAGGGAACAAAGGAAAAGAAAAGGGTATCTCTACACAGGTAGAGTAGTATATGATATATATAGTGCCTTGCGAAAGTATTTGGCCCCCTTGAACTTTTCAACCTTTTGCCACATTTCAGGATTCAAACATAAATATATAAAATTTTAATTTTTTGTGAAGAATCACCAACAAGTGGGACACAATTGTGAAGTGGAACGAAAGTGGTGCGTGCAAAATTATTCGGCCCCTTTACTTTCAGTGCAGCAAACTCACTCCAGAAGTTCAGCGAGGATCACGGTTCACGGTTCCATGCATCAGAGGGGGACGGAGTCACCTGGTGGCCCCGCCCTCCATTATAAAAGAACTGTCAGAAGAAGAGAAGCGTCACACAGCGGGAGCCTCCCATTGCGCGGAGCGGCCCGTGAACCAAGAAGAGATGCCGTGGAGGAAGATGCCGGACAAGAACACCGGACCAAGAAGAAGCGGATCAGAGGAAGAAGAAGATGGAGGAAGAAACCGAAGGATGAAGAAAAGAAGAAGGAAGAAAACCAGAAGAAAGAAGATATACAAAGACCGTCTCCTGTCATTTTTAACACTTTGTCACTTTTTGGGTGAAATGGTAGGAAAGTACCCCCTTACCATTTCACACAGGGGAGAGGCTGGGATGTGGGGGTCCTCTTGTTAAAGGGGGCTTACAGATTCCGATAAACCCCCCCGCCTGCAGACCCCTACAACCATCGGCCAGGGTTATGGGGATGAGGCCCCCCTCTTTTCCTGTGGCCTGCCAGGTTGCGTGCTCGTATAAGGGTCTGGTATGGATTTTGAGGGGGACCCCCACGCCACTTTTTTATTTTTTTGGACGCGGTGTTCCCCTTAATATCCATACCAGACCCGAAGGGCCTGGTATGCTCTTGAAGGGGAATCCATGCTGTTTTTTTTTTTTTTACATTAAATTCGTGTGCAAGTTGCCTCCCGAAGTCGTGCTGGAAGTCGTGTTGCCTCTGGGTGAATGAATGGATTGTTATGATACAAGTTCAATAAACACAGATTGTTATTGTTAGAGTCACGTCGAATCTCCTATCTGTATTGAACTGTGTCAAAACGAAAACTAAAATAAAGCATTTAGTTATGTCGGATCTTTCGTTTTTCGGACACTGCTTTCGTTATCGTTTGTCAAAAGGATAACGAAAATACCTAAAATTTGGACGAAAATGAATGCACATGTCTAATGGCCTGCAGGGAGATGAGAAAACCAGCAATTGGGGTAGCTTTAGGTGCACAGTGAGCAGATGACACAGTACACCGACTGTAATTACTGCAGCTACCTGCCTGTGGTATAGAATCTGAAATACACCAGTAATTCGGGTAGCTTCAGGTGTATACTGTGCAGGTGGCACAACACACCAACTGTAACTGCTGCAGCTGCCTGTAGTATAGAAACAGAACAACACCAGAAATTGGGGGTAGCTTCAGGTGTTTACTGTGCAGGAGGCACACTGCACCCACTGTAACTGCTGCAGATGCCTGTTGCAGAAACAGAACAACACCAGTAATAAAGGGTAGCTTCAGGTGTATACTATGCAGGAGGCAAACTACACCCACTGTAACTGCTGCAACTGCCTGTGTTAGAGAAATAGAACAACACCAGCAATAAGGGGGAGCTTCAGGCATATACTGTGCAGGAGGCACACAACACCCACTCTAACTGCTGCAGATTAGTGATGGATGAACTTCCAACGGGACATTTCGCTAACGCGATCGGTTCGCGGCGGACCCCATTGACTTTAATGGCAGGTGAACCTTAAAAACCTCCAGGTCATTTTCAGACACAAAATACTTACTAGCTGTGCACACACAGTCCCACAACATGGACATAACAGAAGTATTAAGTGAATCTGGGATCGACAGCGACGAGCATTCTTTTTTATCTGTGAAATTTTGACAATTCAGGAGCGCATGAAGGCCATGGAGGAGAGGCAAGGTTAGGCCTGGCTCGGAAGGGGGTGCAGGAGATGGTCAATACCACAGTCAGGGCAGCGCAGTCCTGTGCCAGTGTCACAGTGTGCCAACTTGTGCTTGAGCCCCTCCCTCTGCCCGGCACTTACCCCCACCTATGCAGGGCTCCACTGCGGGGGTCCGGAGGTGCCAGTCCAGTGCTGATGCTCAGCCATGGTGCTGGCACTGCCTGCTGATTGGCTTCTCCGCTGCTATCTCCCTCACTGTCTGAAACCAGCACCGTGATAGAGAGCACTGACACCAGCACCGAGATAGAGAGCACTTGCACCAGCATCATGATAGAGAGCACTGACACCAGCACCGTGATAGAGAGCACTAAGACCACACAAGCACCGAGATAGAGAGCACTGACACCACATCAGCACCATGATAGAGAGCACTGACACCACACCAGCACCGAGATAGAGAGCACTAACACCAGCACTGATACCAGCAACTCGCTGCGGGACCCAAAAATATGACACCGCTCAACCTCTTCAAACAGGAGGGTATGGGCATATAGTATGGTGTGCTTTTTTTGTACAAGGAAGTGAGCCAAAGGTAGAAAAAAGGTCTTCCGAGATCCATGCCTCATTAATTTTTATAAATGTGAGGTAGTCAACACTGTCGTGAGATAGGCGAGTACGCTTATCGGTCATGATCCCCCCTGCTGCGCTGAACGTCCTTCGGACAGGACACTGGACGAGGGGCAAGCCAACAGTTCCATTGCAAATTGTGCAAGCTCTGGCCAGAGGTCAAGCCTGCCCACCCAGTAGTCCAGGGGTTCATCACTTCTCAGAGCATCCACATCGACCGTTAACTCAATGTAGTCGGACACCTGACGGTCTAGGCGTTCCCTGATGCTGGATCCGGATGGCACATGTTGATGTGTCAGGTCACCTTGAGGCGAGGTGACAGATGCACACCGTAGGGATCAGGAGTGCACCGCAAGGTTGTGGACTCTACGGCTGACTGCTGCGGACGGGAGACAGGTCCCACCGGGGGGTTAGAGTGTAAGATTCCCTGGGGCGCGGAGTCTAAGAGCCAGCAGGTGTTCACCAGAACCTCGAGTGGTGAGGATGGACTTGGCTGCAACTGGCTCCAGGTCACGACCCCCAGGGTCCCCCAGCTCACACCCACAGTAGGCAACAGGAGGATAGGGATGGTGAGGGACAAAGCCAAGGTCAGGGCCACAAGCAGACAGGAATAGTCAGGGACACGCCAAAAGGTCAGGATCACAGGCAAACAGGGATAGTCAAAGACACGCCAAAGTCGGTAACGGAACAACAGAAGAGCACACGGCAGGTAACAGGAAGCTAAACACACAAAGGAATACACAATGGTTCATCAGCACTGTTGGCTTGCAGTGCACAGGTTAATATAAGGTTCCCTGATAGGGCCTGGGGTGGAGCCATGCTTAGAGGAGAGGTTATAAAAACCACCAGGTGGAAGTGGCTGGCCTCTTAGTCTGAACACATGAGGGGAGGTAAGCAAACAGGAAGATCACTGCATAACCATGACACGATGGGTCGGCTGAAATAATGATCTCATATCAGAAGTGACCAACACATCTTCAAACCGGCCTCTTCTTGCAGGCGCTGTTGGATTGGTACCCGCAACTCCTTCTCTGGGAGTGGGAACTCCTCTGCCAGTGCACGCAAAAGGAGAATGCAGCATTTTTCTAAGCAAGGCCTGTAAGTGCTCCATTCCGACAGCCCTCTGTGATGGTGGTAACATTTCCGCCATTTTGTGTTTGTACCGGGGGTCTAAGTACGTTGCCACCCAGTACTGGTCCTTGACCTTTATGGTTTTTATACGGGGTCCCTGTTAAAACACTGGAGCATGAAGGCCCCCATTTGCACTAAACTGGAAGTGGCATGGTGGCCTGGCTCCTGCTCATCATCCAGGATAATGTCGTCCTCCTCGTTCTCTTCTCCCCATCTATGGACAACCACACAGATCCCAGAAAGGTTTAAAGCATGCTCTTCTTGCTCCTCCTCATGCGCCCCGGCACCATCCTCCTCTGTCTCCTCTTCAGACTCCTGTTGTGGACTTGTCTCAGATAGAATAGCCCCCCTGGGAATTCATCCAGCATTGCGACTTCCTCATCTTCCTGCTCCTGCTCCTCCACGGCTTGATCAATGACACAACGCAATGCACGTTCCATAAAGAAGGTTTAAGGTACAATGTCACTGATGGCACCATGGCTGCGACTGACTAGTTTGGTGATCTCATCAAATGGCTGCAGAAGTCTGCATGCGTCACGCATGAGCAGCCACTGGCGCGGTGAAAAAAAAAACAAGCTCCCCAGAACCTGTTCTGCCGCAGAGTTCGTACAGGTAGTTGTTAACTGCACGTTTCTGCTGGAGCAGACTATCAAGCATATAGAAGGTTGAGTCCCATCGCGTCGGGAAATCACAAATAAGATGTCTGACTGGCAGATTGTGTCGCCGCTGAATGTCAGCAAGGCGAGCCATGGCCGTGTAAGATCTTCTGAAATGGGCCGAGATTTTCCTTACCTGCTGCAAGATGTCCTGGACCCCAGGGTATTTGACAACGAAGCGCTGCACGACCAAGTTTAAGAGGTGTGCCATGCATGGCACACGTGTAATTTTGCCCCGTTTCAATGCGCTAAGCAGATTGGCACCATTGTCACACACCGCTTTACCAACTGTCAAATTGAGCAGTGTTAGCCACTGATCTGCCTGTGAACGCAAAGCTGAAAGGAGTGCAGGGCCAGTGTGGCTCTTGGCTTCCAAGCACAACAGACGCAGCACAGCATGGCAACGTCTCACCTGGCATGTCGAATCAGTCGAGGGGGAGAGGGAGGATGGAGTAGGAGGAGGAGAAGAAGAGCCAGGCCTGCATGCAATCTGTGGTGGTAAAACCAAATCTACACGGGTGCCACGGGTTACATGCTTGACGGCCATCAGAAGGTTCACCCAGTGGGCAGTAAAAGTTATATACTTTCCCTGCTCGTGTTTGCTAGGCCATGTGTCTGTGGTCAGATGTATCTTGGCACCCACACTGTGTGCCAGAGATACATTCACTTGCCGCTGAACATGGCCATATAGCTCTGGGATGCCCTTCTGTGAGAAACACTTCCTTCCTGGGACCTTCCATTGTGGTTTCATGGGCCACAAATTTTCGAAAGGCCTCCAAGGCTTCCAACGGTCCACCAGTCAACCGTTGGGCAAGAGGGTTATCCGGCGTCATCATTTTTTTACGCTCGAACATTTGGCCCATGGAAGCCTGCCTTTTTCCAGAAAAACATGAGGACGGCATGATGGAAGGTGGAGTGGAGGACAATTCTGAGGAGAGAGGAGAAGGAGAAGTAGAAGAGGCTGGACGGTGAGAGCCTGGAGTGTGGCTTTGTGGGTTCTGTTGCTCCCACTGGGCTCGGTGATGGCAGCTCATGTGCCTTCTTAAGGCGGTCATCCCTAGGTGAGTGATGGGCTTACCGCGACTTATGCGTTGACTGCAAAGGCTGCAGATGGCAACACTATTGTCAGCAGCGGACACGTTAAAAAAAGCCCACACTGCGGAGCCATGTGCCGGCATCCTGGGAGCACCAGATGTGACCGTACATGGTTGATGCCTCACTCCTGATACATTAGCAGCCTGGTTTGTCCCTCCTGTGCAATGTAAGTTCCGTCTGCTTCTCCTCCCTATCTGCTGGTCCATATCTCCCTCTGAACCCCCTCCTCTTTGTCTCTTGTGGGCACCCATGTGACATCACCAGACACGTCATCATCGACGTCACCTTCCCCACCGCTATAATTAGAGATCTCGGAGTAGGCAGCAACACCGGGGACCAACCTCCTTGGGCTGATCTGGGTACTGTCATCAGACTGCTGAGTGGCGGTTGTTGCTACCTCCTCTTCCTGATCCAATGCCAAGAATGGCTGCGCATTGGCAATGTCTTGTGATGGATCGGAAAATAATTCCTGTGACTCAAGCGAAGGGCATATGGTGGTGGTGGTGTTGGTGGTAGTGTCTTTGGGGGTGCACACAGCAGAGAGTGAAGAGGGTGCAGATCGAGAGGATGAGGAGGGCGCAGAAGAGTAAGGCTGAGTGAGCCACTCAATCAAGTCTGGTGCGTCCTTTGACGTAATTGAACGCACCTTCTGCAATTTGCAACTTTGGCTCAAGCCTGTTGCTCCTGCCCTACCCCTACCACCCCTGCTAAAGGGTCTGCCTCTTCCTCTGCCTGTCATTTTTTAAATGACCCTGTGACAATAAGTCTCTAGAGAAGTGCAGTATATGTGGAAGAAGGTATATAACACCCCACTTCAATCTGTCGTTTTGGGGGGCCTCTGGTCTATCACACCAGTTATAATACTTTTTTCTAATTGCGTTTGTCACTCTTTGTAGTATCACTGCAGAACCGCTCAGCAGTCACAATGCTGCACAGTGGAAATGCACTATACTATGCTTTCTATATTTGCAAGTATTTTATATGTGTATTACACCCCTATATACTGCATACCAAATAGTACACCTATACCAGTCCTTAAAAGGACCTTTGTGGACCTAATAGTAGCTAGCTAGTAGTTAGTGAATTGCAGACTGTTCCTGCTCCAAAAACCAAACTTTCCCTACACTGATATACGACAGCTGCAGAATCGGTCAGCAGCACTGCATGCAGTGCACTACAATATGCTTTCTATATTTAAAAGAAAGTATATTATATGTGTATTACAACCCTATATACTGTACACCTATACCAGTCCTTAAAAGGACCTTTGTGGGCCTAATAGTAGCTAGCTAGTAGGTAGTGAATTGCAGACTGTGCCTGCTCCCTCAAAAACCACACTGTCCCTACACTGAGAAATGACAGCTGCAGAATCTGTCAGCACTGCATGCAGTGCACTATAATATGCTTTCTATGTTTGAAAGAAAGTATATTATAAGTGTATTACAACCCTATATACTGTACACCTATACCAGTCCTTAAATGGACCTTTGTGGACCCAATAGTAGCTAGCTAGTAGCTAGTGAATTGCAGACTGGCCCTGCTCCAAACACCAAACTGTCCCTCCCTGCACTGAGAAAAGACAGCTGCAGAATCAGTCAGCACTCAGCAGCACTGCAGTGCACTATAATATGTTTTCTATATTTGAAAGAAAGTATATTATAAGTGTATTACAACCCTATATACTGTACACCTATACCAGTCCTTAAATGGACCTTTGTGGACCTAATAGTAGCTAGCTAGTAGCTAGTGAATTGCAGACTGGCCCTGCTCCAAACACCAAACTGTCCCTCCCTGCACTGAGAAAAGACAGCTGCAGAATCAGTCAGCACTCAGCAGCACTGCAGTGCACTATAATATGTTTTCTATATTTGAAAGAAAGTATATTATAAGTGTATTGCAACCCTATATACTGTACACCTATACCAGTCCTTAAAAGGACTTTTGTGGACCTAATAGTAATAGCTAGTGATTAGACTGACTGTCCCTGCTCCACACAGCGTTCTTTCCCTACACTGACAAAAGACAGAATGTAAAATGGCCGCCAGATCAGGTCTATTTAAAAGGTAGGGGGTATGTCCATGTGCTGAAATGTCTCAATTGGCTGTCCTGTACCCCATGATGGATGTGTCATGGGTAAAAGTTCTTCACAATGTAAACAAATATGGCTGCCGCGAACAGCGCCAGAATTCCGCCGGTTTGGCGAATCGCAAACGAGCAAAGTTTGCCACGAACCGACCGCCGGGCGAACCGCAAGGCCATCTCTACTGCAGATGCCTATATTACAGAAATAGAACAACACCAGCAATAAGGGGTATCTTCAGGTGTATACTGTGTAGGAGGCACACAACACCCACTCTAACTGCTGCAGATGCCTGTGTTAGAGAAACAGAACAACACCAGCAATAAGGGGTATTTTCAGGTGTATACTGTGCAGGAGGCACACAACACCCACTGTAAATGCTGCAGATGCCTGTGTTACAGAAACAGAACAACACCAGCAATAAGGGGTAGATTCAGGTTTATACTGTGTGCAGGAGGCACACTAAACCCATTGTAACTGCGCTAGGTTAACAAGCAAAAGATGACACTGTCGCTGCCTATCCTGCTCTCTCCCTGCACGCCAACACACTATGCTGGTGGCCTTATATAGTGTGGAGCATGTACTAAACCCCCCTGAGCTATATATGGCCATAGGTATCCTGTGGCCATATATAGCTTTATAGCTTTTAAATGCTTTACACCTTTCATGTCTACACACAGGGTAATCAAGGGCATTAGGGTACATTAAATACTTTTTATTCTAGGTATGCACCCAGCAAAATATGTCACGGTGACCCTGCCCCTTATGACGTCACAGCCCCAGCATGCCTCGGGACTGTGATGTCATAAGGGACATCAGTTATTAACACAACTAGAGTTGCCACCTGACCACTATATTAGGCTGTCTTGCTAGTGCTAGTATTGCAAAAAAATTCAGTAACATGGGGTGAGAAGTGGGCGGGATTGCAGCAACTATAACGCATAATATCTCCCCAGCAAAAGCAGCACAAACGTTTATTTTCTTACATCAGGGGACACAGCGCCATAGTAATAACTATGTGGGTTATATCCATGGGCGTCCGCAGAACTTTTTCCAAGGGGGGGCATCGTTTTAAGGCCACTCATGCTCCGCCCCTTTTGGACAATCTCATGAAAATCTTTCCACTGGTAATACATATGTGTTATATAACAGATAATTCATCTTCACTTTGTATTGGAAGTTACTCTGGCGGCTGTGTTCCATGCCCATATAGCCTAGAGAATGTACATCTTTTTACATTGCAATACATCTGTTGTGGCCATATTTTGATCTCATACTGTCACTGTATAGGCTGTTTTCATCAAGATAAAAATATGGCAACAACAGATGTATTGCAATGTAAAAAGATGTACATTCTCTAGGCTATATGGTCATGGTACGCAGCCACCTGAGTAACCTTGCGGACGCCCATGCTTTCAAAAACCAGCCCTGGAAAACATTTCATACCAGCCTCACAGCATTATTATAACAGCCCAACAGCATAACGTCATTATTTTCTTGTTCATGAAAGGGAAAACCATACATTTTACCAGTTAATAGTGGTAAGTGATCAATCATCAGGGGGGACCACCTTCTGCAGAAAAGATAAACGAAGGTAAGGGGGGTGGGTTACTAATATAAGGAGGAAACCCTTTATATCAGTGCCCCTTAAGCCCCGTACACACGAGCGGACTTTTCAACATCCAAAGTCCGTCAGACCGAGTCCGTCAGACTATCCGATCGTGTGTGGGCTGCAACGGACTTTAGCTTCGCAAAAGTCTGACGGACTTTAGAAATGAAGCATGCTTCAAATTTTCCCGACGGAACTCCGCCGGACCCGGTCCCCTTCGAAAAATCCGCTCGTGTGTATGCTACTCCGACGGACTAAAACCGACGCTAGGGCAGCTATTGGCTACTGGCTATGAACTTCCTTATTCGAATCCAGTCGTACGTCATCACGTTCGACTCCGTCGGAGTTAGGTGTGATGGTGTGTGTCCAAGTCCGTTCGGTCGAAAAGTCCGCCAGAACTCCGCCAGAACTCCGTCGGAACTCCGGCGGAACTCCTTTGGAGGTCTGTCGGACATAAGTCCTCTCGTGTGTACGGGGCTTTACATTATCGTATTCACTCCCCCCTTACATCAGTGACCCCCCCCCCCCCGACTGGCCTGGCGGTGCTTTCACTAACCTCCTCTCAGGTGCACTGTGCAGGGCTCAGTCAGTCGGCTCCAGCTTGGTGGCTCTGGTTTTATCCTATAGTCTCTTGTCCACAGTCCACACAAGTCTGACTTCTCCCATGACCCCCATCCTGGTGGTGCTCCCACTCTTGACTCCTCTCCAGACTCCCTACAGGAGATGGTCAGAGACTGCAAACTTGATGCAAGAGCTCAATGCAGCCTCACCAGTGCCCATCAAATGCAGCCTCACTGTGCCCATCAAATGCAGCCTCACTGTGTCCATCAAATTCAGCCTCACTGTGTCCATCAAATGCAGCCTCACTGTGTCCATCAAATGCAGATTTACTGTGCCGTGAATGCAGCCTCACTGTGTCCATCATTGCAGCCCCTCCTGTGCCCTATGTCCCAGTCTGCAGTCCCTGTCTGTGGGAAGGTGTGTTGTTGATGCTTGGTACGGTACCTTGCATGCCAGAAGGATATCCATGATGGCAAGCAGCAGGCAGGGTCTGTTCTCGTTTTGGATGGGGACTGTGCTCCTTCCAGAGGATCTGTCTGCTGTGAGATGGAGTGGTCCCTGGCCACCTGGACCTTCAGCTGTCCTCATTTTCCAGCCCCAGTCACCCTGTCCTCTGGTCCTGGGGAAGTGGAGAGCACTGGGTGGGAGTTGGAGAGAAGGGGGAGCAAAGAGTACTGGCAGGGTTGGAGAACACATGGGTGGGGGCAAAGAGCGATGGGGAGTGGAGATCACAGGGGTGGGGAGCGGAGAGCGCTGGAAGGGAACTTGAGAGCACTGGGGGGGCCAATAAGAACAGGGGTAGAGAGCACGGTAGGCTGAGAGCACTGGGGGGGGGCTAAGAGTGTGGGGTAGTGAAGAGCACTGGGGGGGACAGAAAAACAGGGGTGGAGAGCACGGGGGCTGGAGAGTACGGGGGGGGTACAAAGAGCAGAGGGAGTGGAGAGCAATGGGGGGAGCTTGAGAGCACCAGTTGGGGGCCAGAAAGAACAGGGGTGGAAAGCACGGGGGACTGGAGAGCACTATGGTGGGTGGAGAGCACTGGTAGGGTTGGAGAGCACATGGGTGGGGGCAAAATGCAGGGGGAGTGGAGAGTACAGGGTTGGGGAGTGGAGAGTGCTGGGGGGAGCCAAAAAGAACAGGGGTGGAGAGCATGGAGGGTAGAGAGCACTGGGGGGGCTGAAGAATGCCAGGGGGGCAGAAAGAACAGGGGTGGGGAGAATAGGGGGCTGAAGAGCACTGGGGTGGGGGCTGGAGAGTGATGGGGAGAGCTGAAGAGCACTGGGGGGGGGGAGAAAGAACAGGGGGGAGAGCACTGGGGAGGAGAACAGGGGGAGAGCATGGAGGGGAGAGGACTGAGGGGAGTGGAGAGCACTGTGGGGGGGAAAGGGAGGGAGCACTGGGCGGAGTGGAGAGCACTGGGGGGGCAGGGGGGGAGAGCACTGGGGGGGACGGGGGGAGAGCACTGGGATGGTGGCTAGAGAAGGATGGGGAGAGCTGGAGAGCAGGGGGGGCAGCAAGAACAGGGGAGGAGAAAACTGTGGGGGGGGCAGGAGAGTGTGGTGGAGGAGAGCACTGGGGGGGGACAAGGGCGAGAGCACTGTGGCGGGAGCACTGGGGGGTGAACGGGGGGAGTGGAGAGCACTGGGATGGTGGGTAGAGAAGGATGGGGAGAGCAGGGGGGCAGCAAGAACAGGGGAGGAAAGAACTGTGGGGGGGGGGGGCAGGAGAGTGTGGTGGTGGAGGAGAGCACTGTGGGGGCAGGAGTGTGTGGTGGTGGAGGAGAGCACTGGGGGGGGGGGCAGGAGAATGTGGTGGAGGAGAGCACTGGGGGGTGGGGGGCAGGGAGCACAAGGTGAACTGGGGACAGTAAAATAAGTTGGATAAGAGAATTGGCAGGGTGGGCCCTTGCAGACCCCCTCCCCCCCATCCTCCTTTCCAGGCACAGGGCTGGCTGTACCTGCAGCATCTTCTCCTATGGATAAAAGTGCTGGCTGGCTGTGTACGGCGGCCACTCTGTAACATGGCCCCACCCCCCAGACCGGCTCGTGTGATAGGCGGAATGTTGATTCTCTCTACTATCACACAAGCAGGTCTGGGGGGGCGGGGCCATGTTACAGAGCGGCCGCCGAACACAGAGGCAGCCCGCTCTGTGATCCAGAGCAGAGAGCGGAGGAACACCTGGCGGACTCAGTAAAAAAAAAATGCAGCATGGCGGCTGAAACACCTTGGGGATTCCAGGGGGGGGCACTGCTGCGGACGCCCATGGTTATATCGGATTATCAGGTGCTGTACACTGGCATGCC
This sequence comes from Lithobates pipiens, assembly GCF_037356315.1. Classification (NCBI taxonomy): domain Eukaryota; kingdom Metazoa; phylum Chordata; class Amphibia; order Anura; family Ranidae; genus Lithobates; species Lithobates pipiens. The sequence goes on from NW_027507764.1 coordinate 524,794,309, forward strand.
TCTTAAGGCGTGAACTTCTCCCATATAACCCCTCCCACTACTGGAAGTCCTCAGTTTTTTCGCCAGTGTCTAAGGTATTGGGCACGTGTAAGGATGTGTGTTCTGAGCTCCACGGCAGTAATCCTTTGATGCGAGCCAGCCATCCTGACCGGATCCGTTCTGATGTCTCCGTAATGGACTAAATGAACGGTACCCGGGCCTCGTCATCCGAAGACACAAGGTTTTGCTTGGGAATGCTTTTAAGCTGGGCCTTGGGATCCAGTACTTTTTGGTAGTAAGGCCAATAAAAATTTAACTGGCAGGGTCTTCTCGCAGGTCCAGGATTGCGGGATTACCTGAGTGTACTCCTGTTCCTTTCAAGGTCTCGGAGCCTACCATGAAGGGCAAAGATTGGGTTTTTATCTCTGATAAGCCCTACAGCGAGGAAAGGGTGGGGAGATTTTCTGCAAAGAATCTCTCCTTCCATGTATTTTTTGTTGTCATGTCATGTCTATGTGTCACCACTGGAGGCTGTATTGAGCACTCACCATTCTGACGCTGGAAACAGCAGAAGCTTTCACTCTCCTCTCCGTTCAAGCCAGCTCAGGCCCTCAGGTATGAAGGGGGGTTCTGATCACCTCCTGGGCCCCAGAGTGGCATTTTGTTCCTTTGGATGCCAGCCTGCTGCCTCTTTTTTTTCTTAAAAAAATTTAAAAAAGTTTTATTTTTGGGGCAATTCAGGGCCGTTTAACCCCGCCACCGGCCGCCATGTTGCCAGCACTCATACACTTCCCTAGTGGGAAGGGGGGCATGGCTAAATGGCGCCAGATGCCGGCCAATCGTGGAGGAAGTATTTTAAGCTATACAGGAAAAGCTGAAGTCTGGCGGTGGAGGAACAGAGCAGAGTGGTTGCTGGTCAGGTTGGTGACACAGGCATCTCTCTTTTGTTGACAACATTGTACTGTATAGCTAGGATTAATAGCAGTTATTGTACTGTAATATAGCCAAGCAAGTGTAACATTCTTTTGCTGGTACTGCCTCTGCTTTGTACTGTAAGCTATGAGTGACAAAGGGACCAGGAACCCCTCTAAGGGTTCTAAGGGGTTAATGGTATACAACAAACTAAAAACCCTCCCAAAAGAATGTCTGTCTTCCTCCCTGGGAGGTAAAAAGAAAGATATGTCCAGTCAGATGAAGCCATCAAGGGTAGTACACTTCTGTCCCTGTATTTCATACAACGTTTTTTTCTTCTACCATTTAAACGATTATTGCTATGATGTCTCTCCATAGTAGGACTAAAGATAGCAGATTCCCAGCTAGTCCTCTGGGCCCTTTTGTTTAGGTGCAGGAGGTTGGGGATCAGATCTTCCCTAATATTGGAAGATACTTATTTTCTTCTTCAGAGGATCCTAACAGGGAAGGAGTAGCCGCACAAGTCACGTGTTAGTCTACTCCCTTACTTAACCCTTTTGTTGCCTGCCACAGGCTCTTGAGGTATATACCTCTAATAGGGTTCATTTGAATCTCCCCCACCTGGGAATCCATTCAACATGGTGTCCTATGGAACAAGATGCAAAAAGCACTAAAAGTGTTAGCTATGTATTCTGAATGGGAACATTTTTATGAAAAAAATGGGGAGTTCCAGCTATTAATGCTGCAATCACCTTAGTGAGCAGAGTCTCACATGTCCAGTGGATAATGCACTGATGTTAAAGGATCCAGCAAGTTAAGGTTGGATTTTCCTTTTAAAGAAAAGATGTCTTTTGCAGTTGTGGCTGCAATTGGAGTAGCTCAGTCCATTAACCCCTTAGCGTCTGCTCCACTATTATGGTGGAGCACATTTTGAGTCAAGCCAATGCTTTGGAATGTGGACTCCAAGGGGTTAAGGAACAGGTGTGAGATACCTGTAAGTTCTGCCTGATAAACATACCCAGCAGGGGGCTGGTGTATTTGATGCACTGTGTCTCACAGATGCTATAAAGGACTCGCTCATTTAAGCCCTATGGCTCATGCTTGGACTAGTGCATTTTTGCAGAGGTCCGTGGCTGAGATATTGGTCAGCTGAAGCACCAGGTGAAAACCCTTAGCCAGTCTGTGTCCCTTCCTGGGGTATGACTATTTAGAATGGATAAGTACATCCAGAAGGTAGTAAAAGGAGTTCAACAGGTTTGACTGTTCAATCCCACTCTATAAAAGATTGTGGATGATCTCCTTCAGTAGTGTCTGCTTTGACTAGTGCCGGGAAGCCGGCTTCCAGAGTCACTTTCTATAGAATCTGGAAGACATAGATTTCTTGGTATGGATCCAGGGGTTGACAGCCCAGGAGGTAGGTCAATAGGCAGGATTCCTGCATATGGGATCTGAAATGAAGCTGGCCTTGACTTTTATCAAGAGCCAGATCCAGGCCAATGTCAATGTCTTTTTTCCTACGGCCTCTTGCTTCCCACTCTTGGTGCGTAGCTTATTCAGGGGGTAACACGGTTTATTCCCCTTGGCAAGGCACCTCTAAAATCCTTAGGATTTAAGATTGGTCTTGTCGGCTTTGCTAAATCAGTCGTTTGAACCTTATGAGAAATTCTCTTGGTTCTTTGACAAGAGAGATAATCTTTTGCTTGCCATTTCTTCTGCTAGAAGAGTTTTGGAACTAGCGGCTCTGTCTTGTAATAGCCATATTTCATCATGTATAGGGACGAGGTGATTTAATGTCCTCATCCTGAACTCTTACCAAAAGTGGTAACAGGTTTTTCCAAGATATTATTCTTCCTTCTTTCTCCCCAGAAGCCTTAATCTGGGGAAGAGAAAGCACTACAGTCTCTTGATGTAATAAGAGCGTTCAGAATCTATTTAAGGGCGACCACTGAGGTTCGCAAAACACAGGTTTTGTTTGTACTGCCAGAGGGTCCAAGATATGGACAGGCAGCGTCAAGATCCACTATTTTCCAGATGGGTTTGTCAAGTGATTGATCAAGCTTCAGCTTGAAGAAAATTCTTCCTTCTCATATTAAGAGCACATTCATCCAGGGCGATTTTTGCCTCTTGGGTGATGCATCATCAGGCCTCTATGGTTCACATCTGTAAGACCACAACATTGGTCTTTGGTTCAGACGTTTAGCGTTTTCAAATCGATATTAAAGATCATGAGGAGTTTTCCCTTTGGGCACAGCATAGGCTGTAGTATGAGTCCTCTGGCCTACTGTTTCCTTGAGTCTGTCTCCCCCCCTTCAGTTGCCATTGCTATGGGACATCCCACATAGTTATTACTATGGTGCTGTGTCCCCTGATGTAAGAAAAGAAAATAGGATTTTTAAAACCGCTTACCTGGAAAAATCCTTTTCTTTGATGTACATCAGGGGACACAGAGGTCCCTCCCTTCTTCTTATACACTTTGATTGCTTGGCTACAAAACTGAGGACTCCCAGTAGTGGGAGGGGTTATATGGGGGAAGTTCACGCCTTACGGTGCGTGCCAGTGTCCAGCACCTGATAGTCCGATATAACCCACATAGTTATTATTATGGCGCTGTGTCCCCTGATGTACATCAAAGAGAAAGATTTTAGGTAAGCTGTTTTAAAAATCCTATTTTTGTGGCACAAATGCGGCACAAACAAATGGCATGTTTGTTTTTAAAATTCAGTAACATGGGGTACAAAGTGGGCGGGGTTGCAGCAACTATAGCGCACAATATCTCTGCAACCAAAGAGGAACAAATGTTTATTTTTGGGGCACAAACCAGCACAAATGTGGCACAAACTAATGGCACGTTTGTTTTTAAAATTCAATAACATGGGGTGCAAAGTGGGAGGGGTTGCAGCAACTATAACGCACAATATCTCCGCAACCAAAGTGTCACAAACACAAATTTTTGCGGAACAAACCAGCACAAATGAATGGCATGTTTTTAAAATTCAAAGTGGGCGGGGCTTGCATTAAATTGAATGTTTAATATCTCTCAAAAGCTAATTTTTGCAGCACAAATCAGCACAAACGCTGCACGTTTTTTATTCAGGTTTTACAAATATGGGGTGCCAACTTCACACCGCTGCTAAATACTACTGACCCATGTTGACTCCCCATACGGAAGTCTACCGTATATTATTTAGAGTAAACCATGTCATTCCCCTTGCTATGCCATTAAACAGTACATATGCATAGAGAATGTTTTGAGCTCTTCATTGCTCCCCTTCTCATGTCACAGTACTCGTGCAATCCCTAGATGGCAGCTGTTAAGCTCTCTATAAAAATGCACTTTACTTTCATCAGGAATCGCTAGAGACACGAGAGAGAGAGAGAGAGAGAGAGAGAGAGAGAGAGAGAGAGAGAAATAACAAGTTTACAACAGCCTCATTGCCAGAATCTGGACCTCGTAGTAACACTAAATTTGTGATGTTTTTTAAAAAAAATTTAAAAATACATTTTCACCCTGGTTTGTACTTTTTCTTTATACATACATACATACATACATACATACATACATACATACATACATACATATATATATATATATATATATATATATATATATATATATATATATATATATATATATATATATATTGCTATTTTTATTATAGATTTTAATCTTTATCATTACTAATTTTAAGAAAAGCACTCCACCCTGTAACAAAACAATATTAGCTGCAGTAGTCTCACCTCCTTGTTGACCAAGTAGAAATAAAAACGAATACTCGTTAAAATCTTAGTAAGATTGGCCATAAATTATACAGTTTTCCTTGACTAGTGTAGTCTGAATGTTCCCCTTATATTATTCCTTACCAATACCTTCCCATATTAGAAACGAGACCACACCATAGGTTGGAGTAAACTGGCCACAACAGCCTTTATTAACCACCTCGCGCCCGCCCTATAGCCGATTTACGGCCTTAGAGCAGGCGTTTTCCTGCAATTGGCCGTCCCCGGACGGCCTGTTTACTTCCGCAATGCACGCCGCCGCGGGCGCGCATCGCGGAAGTTCTGTGTTCGCCGTGTCCCCTGGGGACAGGCAAACACAGATCGCTGTAAACGGCCGATCACAGTGTCCGTTTACAGCGTGATCGGCGTGTCCAATGGGAGATGATCTCATATGTAAACATATGAGATCATCTCTCAGCGCCGCTCTCCTTCCTCACACAGACAGCGTGTGAGAGGGGAGAGGTGAATGGCTGCAGCAGCCGTCAGTGCACAGAGAAAAAAATATAAAAAGTGTAAAAAAAAAAGTGCCATCCACCCCAGTGCAATCCACCCCAGTGCAATCCACCCTACCCCAGTGCTATCTGTCCCCAGTGCCACCTGTTGTCAGTGCCATTTGTCCCCAGTGCCATCTGTCATCAGTGCCACGTATAAGTGGCATCTGTCATTAGTGCCACATAGTGCCATCTGTCATCAGTGCCACGTATTAGTGCCATCTGTCAGTGCCACGTATCAGTGCCATTTGTCATCAGTGCCACCTGTCAGTGTCACGTGCCATCTGTTGTCAGTGTCACGTGTCATCAATGCCACTTATCAGTGCCATCTGTCATCAGTGTAACGCGTCATCGGTGCCACGTATTAGTGCCATCTGTCATCGGTGCCACGTATTAGTGCCATCTGTCATCGGTGCCACGTATTAGTGCCACGTATTAGTGTCATCTGTCATCAGTGCCACATATTAGTGCCATCTGTCATCAGCGCCACATATTAGTGCCATCTGTCATCAGTGCCACGTGTCATCAGTGCCACGTATAAGTGTCATTGCCACGTATCAGTGCCATCTGTCATCAGTGTCACGTGTCATTGTCCTGGTATTTCAAAAGTGTAATACAGTGGTGTGAAAAAGTGTTTGCCCCCTTCCTCATTTCCTGTTCCTTTGCATGTTTGTCCCACTTAAGTGTTTCGGAACATCAAACCAATTTAAACAATAGTCAAGGACAACACAAGTAAACACAAAATGCAATTTGTAAATGAAGGTGTTTATTATTAAAGGTGAAAAAAAATCCAAACCATCATGGCCCTGTGTGAAAAAGTGATTGCCCCCCTTGTTAAAACATACTATAACTGTGGTTGTCCACACCTGAGTTCAATTTCTCTAGCCACACCCAGGCCTGATTATTGCCACACCTGTTCACAATCAAGGCATCACTTAAATAGGAGCTGCTTGACACAGTAAGGTCCACCAGAAGATCCTTAAAAGCTACACATCATGCCGAGACCCAAAGAAATTCAGGAACAATTGAGAAAGAAAGTAATTGAGATCTATCAGTCTGGAAAGGGTTATAAAGCCATTTCCAAAGCTTTGGGAATCCAGCGAACCACAGTGAGAGCCATTATCCACAAATGGCAAAGACATGGAACAGTGGTGAACCTTCCCAGGAGTGGCCGGCCGCCCAAAATTACCCCAAGAGCGCAGCGACGACTCATCCAAGAGGTCACAAAAGACCCCACAACAACGTCCAAGGAACTGCAGGCCTCACTTGCCTCAGTTAAGGTCAGCGTTCATGCCTCCACCATCAGGAAAAGACTGGGCAAAAATGGCCTGCATGGCAGAGTTCCAAGGAGAAAACCACTGCTGAGCAAAAAGAACATCAAAGCTCGTCTCAATTTCTCCACAACACATCTTGATGATCCCCAAGACTTTTGGGACAACATTCTGTGGACCGATGAGACAAAAGTGGAACTCTTTGGAAGCTGTGTGTCCAAGTATATCTGACGTAGAAGGAACACTGCATTTCATAAAAAGAACATTATACCAACAGTAAAATATGGTGGTGGTAGTGTGATGGTCTGGGGCTGTTTTGCTGCTTCAGGACCTGGAAGACTTGCCGTGATAAAAGGAACTATGAATTCTGCTGTCTACCAAGAGATCCTGAAGGAGAATATCCGACCATCTGTTCGTGTACTCAAGCTGAAACGAACTTGGGTTCTGCAGCAGGACAATGATCCTAAACACACCAGCAAGTCCACCACCGAATGGCTGAAGAAAAACAAAATGAAGACTTTGGAGTGGCCTAGCCAAAGTCCTGACCTGAATCCTATTGAGATGTTGTGGTATGACCTTAAAAAGGCCGTTCATGCTCGAAAACCCTCTAATGTAACTGAATTAGGACAATTCTGCAAAGATGAGTGGGCCAAAATTCCTCCAGGACGCTGTAAAAGCCTCATTGCACGTTATCGCAAACGCTTGGTTGCAGTTGTTGCTGCTAAGGGTGGCCCAACCAGTTATTAGGTTTAGGGGGCAATCACTTTTTCACACAGGGCCATGATGGTTTGGATTTTTTTTCACCTTTAATAATAAACACCTTCATTTACAAATTGCATTTTGTGTTTACTTGTGTTGTCCTTGACTATTGTTTAAATTGGTTTGATGTTCCGAAACACTTAAGTGTGACAAACATGCAAAGGAACAGGAAATGAGGAAGGGGGCAAACACTTTTTCACACCACTGTAAGTAGTCAACAAGTTAGATGTGTAATTTATGCTCCTAGAACACGTGATGGCACTCCCTGCATGTTGGGCCTCTCTATGTGGCCAGGCTGTGAAAAAGTCACACACATGTGGTATTGTAATACTCAGGAGGAGTAGCAGAATTTTTTTGGGGGTGTCATTTGTGGTATACACATGCCATGTGAGAGAAATAACCTATTACAATGACAATTTTGTGGAGAAAAATAAAAAAAATGAAAAATCTTAATTTTGCAAAGAATTGTGGGAAAAAAATGACAACCTCAAAAAGCTCACTATGCCTCTTACTAAATACCTTGGAATGTCTACTTTCCAAAAAGGGGTCATTTGGGGGGTATTTGTACTTTCCTGACTTGTTCGGGTCACAAGAAGTGAGATAGGCCACCAGTACATCAGATGTGATCAATTTTGTGCGATTCGCACCACAGCTTGTAGACTCTCTAACTTTCACAAAGACCAAATAATATCCATTAATTTGGGTTATTTTTACCAAAGATATGTAGCAGTATAAATTGTGGCCAAAATTTATGAAGAAAAATTAATAATTTGCATAATTCTGTCACAGAAACAAAGAAATATGCGGTTTTTTTTTTAAAAAAATTCGGTCTTTTTTCATTTATAGCGCAAAAAATAAAAACCCCAGAGGTGATCAAATACCACCAAAAGAAAGCTCTATTTGTGGGAAAAAAAGGACACAAAATTCATTTGGGTACAGTGTTGCATGACTGAGTAATTGTCATTCAAAGTGTGAGAGCACCAAAAGCTGAAAATTGGTCTGGTCAGGAAGGGTGTTTAAGTGCCCAGTAAGCAAGTGGTTAAACATAACTCAAAAATTCACTCCAATAACTTGTAAATATGAAAATATATAAATATATAAATCTATATAAATATAAATAACTTTATTAACATTAAACAACATTAACTGCCCATTCTGGTGATCTCTGACGTTGACCCCACTTAAGCCAATACCAAATCACTGCGGTACACCTGACCAACTTCCCAAAGGCCTCCACCTGTGACCGGTCGGAGACAACTTCCGCCAGTGAACATAACCGTATTCCCTCCAACGTTCAGGAATACCCAGAGGGGCCGATCGTTTGATGAGCCCCCCACACCCTCAGATCCCTTCTGAGTACCTGTCTACCGTCAGAAACCACCAGAAAACACACCGCCACAGCCCAAAAGGGTGACCCCCTCAACCTTGCGGGCCACCCCACACCCGAAGAGCCTTCTGTATTCCCTCCTGCAAACCCAATGACCAAAGGTCGATACCCACGTCCGAGAGGTGAACGCCATCCTTCCGAAGATAAAGACCAACGTTCACCTCCAACTCCCGATGCCGAACCACAATGCCACCGTTCTGCACAACAAACCTCCCAACCACTTTATTCACCCTGATCCTGGTTTTCTCAATGCTGACCAATGACCTAGCCCACCGCCACACTGTTCTGGCTACAATGTCCGACCATACCAAAATGGTACCCGGGAAAAGGACCCGCAAGCGCAACATGTCCGCCTTAATGTCCGCTAAAATGTCCTTCACCTTCCGGACGCCCAGGTCGTTGCCCCCAGCGTGAATAACCAACACATTCGGGGGCCTGTGCCTCAAAGCAAAGCATGCCCGGGAATCCCAACCACATCAACCTAGCCTCCCGCCTGGGAATTCCTAATTGCCTGCCTGCCGGTCGAAAATCACCTCTCCTGGCCCCCCAGCACACGTACGAATGCCCCAGGATCCAAACGAGGCGTGAAGAACCTCCATCTGGAATGAAAAAAACAGAAGAAATAACACAACAACCAACGTAATACACACAAAACCAGTACTTCCCCAAACCCCAACAGCAAACACTCCCGGCCGCACCCCGAACTACCCCAGGATCAACTGCGGCCGGACATAGGATCTAAACCTCCTAGACTCCCACCTACCAATCCGGCGAACAACCGCCTCCTCCAGCCCACATCGGGCAGCCTCCGTGGCCGCCCCGATCTGGAAAGAATGTGACGCGTATTCCCGGTCATCCAACCCAACCGCCCGCAGGCACCGTCCAAAAACCGACACAAACTGAAACCTGGAGAGAAAAGAGCCCTCCACATGCAACAAAAAGGGGCCCGGCCGCACCGCCCGAAAAGCCCGTACCGCCGCCACCGGGCACACAACCGAGCCCGGCAAGCCGAGCAGTGTAATCACCACTCCCCTGCCCCGTTGGTCAGTCTTGGACCTCCGCAACCGTATACTCACCCGATCAGCAGCCACCTGTACATCCTGATCCAACAACCCCCCAGCAACCTGTTTCGAGCGACACACCAACTCCCCAATCCTAAACGCCCCATAGAACGCCAAAGAAAAGGCCGCCGTGAACAGAACGGCCTCTTAAGCAGACGAACAAATGTCCACCAGCCGAGAACAAATCACCACCAAATTATCAAACGACACCGGCCGGCGTGCATCCCGACCCTTCCGATCCTTCCTGTACCCCTTCAACGTTTGCCGCACCCAAAAATCCTTAGTCCCGTCCGGCTCCCCCCACATCTTAAACAAAAAGGCCAACCCCGCCAGCTTCCGCTCAATAGACGCAGGCGACAATCCCATCTCGATGTTCCGAGCCACCCAGTACAAGACCACCCAGCGCTGGTTGGAGCCCCGACCAGCCACGCCAACCTCCCGCAGTAACGCCCACCATTCAGCCCACACCCTAGAATAGGCGGACCACGTAGACTCACTCAGTGACCTCTTTAACCAACCTGCGGCGACTCCAATGGCAGCTCCCACATCCACCCGGGGCAAGGCGCCCCCGACTCCTCCGCTCCCGGCGCCAGCTGCCGGAACTTGTCCCACTGAAAACGAGAGAGCGAGTCAGCCAAGGAATTCTCCACCCCAGGTATGTGTACTGCATAAACGTAAACATTGAGCCTCAAACACCGAAATACCAGTTGTCGCAGCAGCCGGATGACCGGGGGCGAGGAAGCAGTCATCCGATTGATGACCTGAACCACCCCCATGTTATCGCAATTGATGCGCAACTTCAAATTACGAAAATCCTCACCCCACAGTTCCAAAGCCAACACCACCGGGAATAATTCGAGTAGAACCAAATTGCCCAACAACCCCGCACCCTCCCACGAGCGCGGCCAAGGTTCAGCACTCCACTGTCCCCGAAAAAATGCCCCATAACCCGCAGACCCAGCCGCGTCAGTGACCAACTCCACATTGAAATTGCTCACTGGCCCCGACATCCACATGGCCCGCCCATTATACGAGGCCAAAAATGCATGCCACGCCCGCAAGTCTTCTCTGTGTTCCTTCCGTAAACGCACAAAATGGCTAGGCCCGGTCACCCCGGCCGCAGCCCCCGACAGCCGCCGGCAGAACACCCGGCCCATAGGGATGATCCGGCAAGCGAAATTCAGCTTGCCTAGCAGAGACTGCAGGGCCCTAAGTTGAACCTTCTGCCGTCCCTGCATCCCCGCCAATTCTTTTTGCAGATCCAGTAATTTATTCTCCGGCAATCGACACTCCATTGCCTTCGAATCAATCACTATCACCAAAAAACTCAATTCCGTAACTGGGCCTTCCGTCTTGTCCCCCGCAAACGGCACCCCGAACCTGCCCGCAATGTGCTGCAACGTGGACAGAAGAATCGCACACACACTGGAGGCAGACGGGCCCACGCATAGAAAGTCGTCCAAATAGTGGAGGACCGACTCCAGGCCCGAAACGTCTCTCACCACCCATTCCAAAAACGAGCTAAAAGCTTCAAAATAGGCGCAGGAAATGGAACAACCCATGGGCAGGCACATATCCACATAGAACTTGCCCCGCCAATGGCACCCCAACAGCCGGAAGCTGTCCGGGTGGACCGGTAGCAATCGAAACGCCGATTCCACATCCGCCTTGGCCATAAGAGCCCCACGACCATACCGCCTGACCCACCAAACCGCCGCATCAAAAGACGTGTAGGAGACCGTACACGCATCAGGGTCAATGAAGTCGTTGACCGACCCCCTTTAGGAAAAGACAGATGATGAATCAAGCGAAACTTCCCCGGCTCCTTCTTAGGAACTACACCCAGCGGGGAAACCACCAGGTCTCCCCACGGTTGCACTTCGAAAGGCCCGCCCATCCTTGCCCAACTTTTCGTCGACCACCCCCTGGTGATCCAAAGCCGATCGCAAGTTCCTAGCCATCGGCGGCACCCCCGCCAATGAACAAGGAATCCTGAAACCGTCCCGAAAACCCGAAGTCAACCCCCTGCGCCGCCTCGCCATCCGGATACCTATTTAGGAAAGGAAGCATCCTTCCCAGGGTCACCGGCGTCATCCCTTTTGTGAGCAGCATCGCCGGCGCGCTTACCCTTTTTGAAACAGTGGGACAGGGCGTGGGTGCCGCCGCTGCCGGAGCACTCGTGCTTGAATCGGCACGCGCCCCCGAATTTACACGCCCCTTCATTAAAGGGCCAGCACACCCCCCACTTCTTTCCGGCCGGCAGCCCCGAGGACGACGCACTCCCGGCCCCCCCCCTGAAGAAACGGAGTAGGCGTCCGCGTCGCAGACATAAGCCTCATCCAGAGGCTTATGTCCTTTGGTCCCAGCGCAGTTCCGCCCGCACCGCCTTACGCTGCCGAAACTGCTCGTCATAGCGCAGCCACGCCACCCCCCCCATTCACCCGATAGCCTCACCAATCGCGTCCATATAACAGAACAACGCCGAGCATTGCTCGGGGTTCTTCTCCTCTATCACGCTAGCCAAGATTGCGAACGCCTGAAGCCAATTCGCAAATGTGCGCGGGATCAGCCGATACCTACGCTTCTCCGCGTCGTCCTTCTTGGAACTGTCCGGCTTGACCCTATCCAAGTTAAACTTCTCGAGGGGGAGCAAAGAGAAAATCTCCACATACTCACCCTTGCCGATCTTATCCCGTACCTCCTGCTTCAGATGCGCCCCGAACGGGCCCTCGAAGCAAACAGACTTTGCACCGGGCAACATCCGCGATCCTAACCACATCGGCCTGGGTCGAACCCCCGATCCCCCAGACCCCATGTCCACACCCCCGACGCCACAGCGGTCGGGGCGTCCACCACCGGCGCAGCCCCGGACCCCCCGGCCCCCACCCCCTGAGCCAGCCAGGGGCCCACTTGCGGCGTCCCCGAGCCCCCTGCAAACCTACCCACCAGGGCCTGCAGCCCCTCCAATAGCTCCTGCAGCTGACCCGAGGGCCCCCCCCGAGGCAACCTGCCCCGCCCTCCCCGACGGACCTACGGAAGCTCCCCCTTGCCATCCTGGGACACCGGGGCCCCCCGAACCCCCATGTTCCACCCCCAACACCCCCCGCAGGGCTTCCGTCAGCAAAGTAGAATCGGGCGACTTACCTGGCCCCACCGGGGCCCCGCTGACCTGCACCGGTTCAGGAGCTGTGGTGGAAAATTCCTCTTCCTGGGACATCTCACTCTCGGACCCGTCCTCCCCAGCGCGCACAGGGGACGCCGCCATCCCCCTGTGCTCAGAGCGGTCCTCCCGGTCCACGCGATCCGTGGCCCCCCACCGCCCCTAGCATGCTGGCGTCTGAAACCAGCCCTGCCAGGCACCTTGGCGGCCCCCTTTGACCCGCCCGCCCCCACCTTGGAGATGTGGCCCCCCCGCGTCACCCCCCGACCCCCCACCGCGCGGGTCCCCACACCTGAGACCCCAGGCCGCGGTTCCCTCGCCATGTGCTCCCCCCCCAGAGGGCAAGACCCCGAGCCACCTGCACGCCCCCCCCCCTCTACCGGGTCCTGGCCCGGAGCCAGCGCCATGCGGCCGCGAAGCCCCGCCCCCTCCGGTCGGCGGCTTAACGACCGCCTGGACCAGGGAGAGCCGAGTAACGGTCGTTTTGCCGGGGGGACCGAACAGTCCTTCCCCGGGCTCCGGGAGTCACGAGGTGGCCGAGGTGTAGGCCCTGGAGAAAAACGCGCCGGAGGCCGAGACCTCCGCGCGTGCAGCGGCACCTCACCTGTCCCGCCGACGTCCTCCTCGCCATCCGTTAGGTCCCCCACGCGATCTCGCAGCCAGTCTGCGCCATGCACCTCCGCCGCCCGTCGCAGCCGCGCAAAGATTCCGTCCAGGTCGGCCATTACAGAGGAGCAGCGAAAAACTGCCTCCTCTGTGTCACGCTGGGATCCAAATGATCCCCTAAGGCCCCACCCCTCCCTTTTATATGGCCTCTCCCCTACACTGAGTTTGCTTCCTGCCAACCTTTGCTCTCAGCTCCACCCATCCAGCTTAACCCCGTGTGTCCCTCATACACACTGTCATGCCCAGCACTCCTTATGTCATTGCCTTCCTTAATCCGTGCTTCTCTTTAAATTTACCAAAACCATATAATATGAGGTCAAACCTAAACACTTTCGATTTGTAAGCAGTCAGGCAGGCCCTTGCACTACACAGATGAAGGTAAATCTAAAATAAATTGAATACAAAAATGGTATAATGTATGGCCAGCCTAAGTCAACTACAACACCTTAAGATCTTAGTAAGGCTGGCCATGCATTATACAATTTTCTTCTACAACTTTCCTATAGATTTACCAAAACCATATAACATGAGGTCAAACCTAAACACTTTCGATTTTGTATGCAATTAGGCAGGCCCTTGCACTACATTGCTGAAGGTAAATTTAAAGGACTTTGAACAAGAAAATGGTATAATGTATGGCCAGCTCAAGTCAGCTTCGACTCCCTTAACCTCCCTGGCGGTATGATTATTTCAGATTTTAGGTGTTTTAGGTGCTGAAAGTGGTACCATTGTTTTGCATGGAAATCTGACGTTTTATATTGTAGGACTGTAATTCTTAGAAATAACTCACTTAAATCCATCCAAACAAGAGTCTAGTAGACATTTCGGGTATGATACAGTTTGAAATATGAAATTATAATATAACATATATATATATATGTGTAAAAAATAACTATAATTATAACAAATAATAATACAAATTATTCAATAGTGTAATCAAATCAGAATTGTCGCTATCATTACTTTTAGTGTTTGATGAATTTCCCCACATATCACTATCGCTCAATTATGCAAGTGATTCTAATTTATTATCGCTGTTTTATAGCTGGTCTAAAAGCACTTTTGGCGTAAACAAACAATTTTTGGTTGCTATGGACAATCTCCAGTTTCCTGGCATAAAGAATAGTATTTATAATATAAAACTGCATACAGGACACTGGACAAACCACTAGGGACAAAGGGGATGTGTAATTATTTGCTACAGTACTGTAATCTGTGTTTTTTACTTTTTGAATTTGGCGCCGAACTCCGTCCCCGTTTGTCGCACCGCTTGCAGGGAACGGAGCTTGGCACAGTAAAGGGTGACAGATTGAGCGAGACATGGTGATTCACAGATTACAGTGGGGAGACATCGCAGAATCCAGGGAACAAGGTAAGTAACCTCTACATGGATCCTGCGATGCGATCCCGAGTCTGGCTCGGGGTTACCGCTTTTGGTATTGAAATCTCACCCCGAGCCAGACTCAGGAATACTGCCAGGGAGTTTAAAATCTTAGTATGTCAATACAGAGGAAAAAAGGGCTCAGTCAGATGACTTTAGAGCTTAGGCATGGGAACAAAGTAAACAGTGTTCTTAACATACAGTACAGTAGGTGACCGCTTCTAGCGGCGAGATTGACACCCTACGAGCTCCGTCGCGGGAGCCAGCGCCGAGCTGGCTCGCATCGGGAAAGGAAAAATGTTTCTTTTCCTTTCCCGATAAGTGACAAGCTTCGCTGGCTGGGTTGACACTGGTGCGGGGATCCAAATTGGATTCCTGCCAATACCAGGCACTGTTTGGTATGAATCCTAAGGGAGAACTCCACACCAAATGTAAATAAAAAACGGCATGGGTTCCCCCTTGGGAGGCATACCAGGCCCTTAGGTCCGGTAGGGATTTTAAGGGGAATCCCCTTCACCGAAAAAAACGCCGGACTCCTCCGCTATCTTCTGCTAGCTCTTTTGCTAGCGGAGGAGCCCGGCTTTCTTCTTCGTCGCCGCCCTCTTCTTCCGACTTCGAGGGTCTTGTCCCCCTCTTCGGTTCTTCTTCCAGCTCTTTTACTAGCGGTGGCCCAGTCTTCTGCCGCCGCCTTCCGTTCTTCTTCTTCTTCTTCTTCTTCTTCTTCTTCTTCTTCTTCTTCCGGGGTCACCGGTTGATGTCACATGGTGATCACGCCCCCTTACGATGTCACAGTCCCGGAGGATGCTGGGACTATGACATCGTAAAGGGGCGGGGTCACCATGTGACATCAAACGGTGACCCCGCCCCTTGTCCCTATATAAGTCGCAGCGCACCGTGTCCCTGGCATTGCGGCCGGAGAGAGCGTCGAGTCAACATCTCCAGAAGAAGAAGGGAAGGTGGCGGCAGAAGACCGGGCCACCGCTAGTAAAAGAGCTGGAAGAAGAAGTG
This sequence comes from Lithobates pipiens, assembly GCF_037356315.1. Taxonomy (NCBI): domain Eukaryota; kingdom Metazoa; phylum Chordata; class Amphibia; order Anura; family Ranidae; genus Lithobates; species Lithobates pipiens. The sequence continues at coordinate 524,810,161 of NW_027507764.1, forward strand.
GTGGCCCGGCAAGAAGAACCGAAGAGGGGGACAAGACCCCCAAAGTCGGAAGAAGAGGGCGGCGACTAAGAAGAAAGCCGGGCTCCTCCACTAGCAAAAGAGGTAATAGAAGATAGCGGAGGAGTCTGACGAGAAGACCCCCCAAAGACGGAAGATCCACGGAGCTGTGCAATAAACTATTTTAACCCTTGTGTGTTGTTGTTTTTTTTTGTACATTTTTTTCACAGGTGAATGGGTAGGGGTACATTGTACCCCATACTCATTCACATAGGGTGGGGGGCCGAGATTCCAATAAGCCCCCCGCCCGCAGACCCCGACAACCAACGGCCAGGGTTGTTGGGAAGAGGCCCTTGTCCTCCTCAACATGGGGACAAGGCGCTTTGGGGTGGGGGGGCCGCGCTGCCCCCCCTTCCCCAAGGCACCCCCCATGTTGAGGGCACACGGCCTGGTACGGCTCAGGAGGGGGGCACTCGCTCGTCCCCACTCCCTTTCCTGACCGGCCGGGCTGCGTGCTCGGATAGGGGTCTGGTATGGATTTTGGGGGGGACCCCACGCCGTTTTTTTTTTCGGCGAAGGGGATTCCCCTTAAAATCCCTACCGGACCTAAGGGCTTGGTATGCCTCCCAAGGGGGAACCCATGCCATTTTTTTTTTTTTTTTAACATTTGGCGTGGAGTTCTCCCTTAGAATTCATATCAAACAGTGCCTGGTATTGGCGGGAATCCAATTCGGATCCCCGCACCAGTGTCAACCCGGCCAGTGATGCTTGTCGCTTATCGGGAAAGGAAAATAAAAATTTTCCTTTCCCGATGCGAGCCAGCTCGGCGCTGGCTCCCGCGACGGAGCTCGTAGGGTGTCAATCTCACCACTAGAAGCGACGAGATTGACACAATATCGCGGTCACCTACAGTACTGGACATATATCACCATCTATTTTTCTGTATTTCAATCCATAAAAGAAGTAAATTTTGTCTTCAATGGGACTCTTTTCACATTAATGTTTATTGTTGCAGTGCATTGTGGAAGCATCCCGTATGCTGTATTTTGGTTGTATTAACCTGTATTTTACCAAAATATACGATACAATGATTATTAAGGCATGTTAATATGTGCTAATATGTGCATCTCTGGTGTGTTCCCACCATATCAGAAGGTCTAGATTTCTGCAAAGCCAACACAGGCCATAGCCATGGCACCCAGAAGTGGCACACAGCCACACACATATCATGTTGCTGGCTATTCGTAAAACATCCCATGTATATTACCAAGCTGCAAACTTCTGTTCTGTCTGCCAGTGCAGTATGGCCAGCCCTTATTGTTGCTGACCCTCCACAGTTATGGTCAGTGGTGGCCCGTCGATTATGGGCGCAGGCGTTGCCCCCTAATCCATGTGCCCGGGCCCTAATCTACATGCAGGCCACCCGACACATGGATTCCAATGGGTTTTTCTTTTTTAGAAGCACGTGACTCCTCAAAAAAGAGTGGGCTCCAGGCACAAAGCACTTTGCCCCGAGTTCACCCAGTGGAGTGACAACAGAAAATTTATATTTGCCATTGTCTTCCTGATTCTCCTACTGGCCAATCAGGAAGCGGGTGAGACCCGAATGGCCGAGAGGAGAAGCGAACGTATTGGCCGCCGTGCTGGAAAGAGGAGGAGGGAAGTCGCCGAGAAGGAAGCTGACGGGCAGCCCTAGACACAGAAGGGGAGGAGATGCAGGAAGGAGCCAAAAGTGTCCGTAAACTAGATGAGGTAATGAGGCAAGTGTAGGGCCAACTGGCCAGGGGAGCCTTGTAAGTGTGCCCCTCCAAATATACAGCACCAGCCACCATTGGTTATGGTATTTGTGGCTGGAATTGTGCACTTCAGTTTTACCCAATGCCGATCAGCGTACGACAATATACATCAGCACAATGGCATGGCTGGGCAAATAGGCGTACAGGTATGTCCCCTTTAAATTGCGGCATTGTGGGTGTGCATGGACCCACCGCGGGCACGGCCATTGAATACGCGGCACGTGCCCACAGTGCCACGATTTATAGAGGATGTACCTGTACGCCCATTTGCCCAGCTGTGCCATTGTGCCAATGTATGTCGTTGTGCGCTGGTCAGCATGTGGTTACATTAAAGTGATGGGGGCCCACAATCATGTCACGGAGTGGCAGAATGGGGAAATGTAAACAAGGCATTTCCCAGTTCTGCCTAGCAACATGACAGAGATCTACTGCTCCCTGTCATTGGGAGCAGTGATCTCTGTCATGTTCTAGTGAGGTAATCCCACCCACAGTTAGAATCACTCCATAAGACACACTTAACCCCTTTATCGCCCCCTGGTGTTTAACCCCTTCCCTCCCAGTCTCATTTACACAGTAATCAGTGCATTTTTATAGCACTGATCGCTGTATAAATGACATTGGTCCCAAAATAGTGTCAAACGTGTCCAATGCGTCCACCATAATATCACAGTCACAATAAAAATCACAGATCGCCGCCATTACTAATAAAAGAAAAAATTCATGATAAAGATGCCATAAATCTATCCCCTATTTTATAGACGCTATAACTTTTGTGCAAACCAATCTATATACGCTTATTGCAATTGTACATTTATTTTTTTACCAACAATATGTAGAAGAATACATATTGGCCTAAACTGAGAAAGACCCTTTTTATATATATTTTTTGGGGATATTAATTATAGCATAAAGTAAAAAATATTCCTTTTTTTTTCAAAATTGTTGCAATTGTTTTGTTTATAGCACAAAAAATAAAAACCACAGAGGTGATCAAATACCACCAAAAGAAAACTCTATTTGTGGGGGAAAAGAAGTACATACATTTTGTTTGGGTGCAATGTCTCACAACCGCGCAATTGTTAGTTAACACGACACAGTGCCATATCGCAAAAAGTGCTCTGGTCAGGAAGGGGGTAAATCCTTCCGGGGCTGAAGTGGTTGAGTTGTACAAGTCAAAAACTGAACTGCCAGCAGAATAGGATGACCATTTGTTCAACTCCTCCAGCCTTTTGAGCTAGGTGTTCTGAGTGATCAAACTGTCCCTTTGAGCCTCTGTTCCCAAAGCCAGTGTGGCTATAATAGTAAGACTAATAATAAAAAACTTTATTTTATACTGTACAGCGTCTTTAAAGTAGCTTCTCAAAGAACTTTACAAGGAAAACACAAGGAATACACAGGACAACATAAAGGAAAAAAGGGACAATTAAGTGAAAGTTTGTCTATAGAAAAACATTTTTAGATTTGATTTGAATGAAGTTAGAGGTGAGTCTGCTGTTCTTTGAAAGTGAATTCCAGAGTATCTGGACTATGACTTTTGATCTTTTTATTGTCTTAATAAAACTGGGCATCTTTGTTCCTAAGATTTTATCCCAATTTATGCCTTCTAGTACGGTTCATAGTTTAGGGAATTTGGCTCTTTTGAAATTCAGTGTCTTTGTATTCCCCTTATGTTTCCTATTTGTGTGATTTATACAGAAGCCAATTGACCTGTGGTCACTGTTTCCTAAAGACATTTAGGAACTGGCGAGCCTGAGGCCGCGTACACACGGGCGGACTGTCTGACGGACTTGGTCCGCTGAAACGTGTTTCAGCGGACAGTCCGCTCGTGTGTGGGCTTCAGCGGACTTTTTCAGCGGACAGTCTGGCGGATTAAGTCTTTCGGAATTTCCGTAATATTGTCCGTCCAACTTTGGTTTCAGCGGACAGTCCGCTCGTGTGTAGGCAAGTTGGACGGACTAAGTATGGCGCATGCTCAGAAAGGATTTACACGGCCGAAGGTTGCATTGCAGTGTATTGGACGTCGTATTTCTAGTCCCGTCGTACGTGCTGTACACGTCATCGCGCAAGCTTTCAGCGGACTGTCTGTTCATCGTGTGTGGTCAAGTCTGTTCATTCAAAAGTAGGACGGACTGTCTGTCGGATTGTCTGACGGACTTAGTTGGCCAGACAGTCCGCCCGTGTGTACGCGGCCTTAGATTTCCCTCAACCCAGTCTATGTCTGGATAATTAAAATCCCCCATTATGATAACACTTCCCATCCTTGCTGCTAATCCAAATTGTGATAGCAGATTGGTCTCCCCCTCCTCCCTCAGATTAGGGGGCCTATAGCATATTCCCAGTATTTTCCCCTTAGCTTCATCCCTTTGGAGCTCTACCCATAAGGATTCCACCTCCTCCCTAGCTCCCTTAGTGATGTCACCTCTCACATTCACTTGTACATATTGCATGTATTCTTGATATATAGGAATACCCCTCCCCCTTTTTTACCCTCTCTATCCTTGGGATAAAGGGTATACCCTTGAATGTTTGACAGCCAATCATGAGAGCTGTTGAACCAGGTCTCTGAAATTCCCACAAAATCCAAATCCTCCTTGTACAATAGTATCTCTAGTTCACTCATCTTGTCCGCCAGGCTCCTGACATTGGTGAACATGCCATGTAGTGTAGACTGGTCGCATATTATCCTCTTATTGGGTGTTCCGAGATTGCAACTAAGAATTGCTACTATACTTACCTTGGGTTTATGTGCTTTGGTCAACCTATCCCCTGAAAAAAATCACCAAAGTTAGTCTAGATAGAGGGAGACAACTTAATGCTCAAGTGAAAGAGAAAATGGTACTGCGCTACGGATTATATAAATGGCTGGAAAGGTCTTTTATGTATACTAGGGGGTTGTAGCTGCCTCTACAATTTACTTCTATCCACGGGTAGAGTAAAGTGTGAAAAAAGAGGAGAAAGTAGAAATGGCGCTGCCCTCTAGTAAACTAAAGAAAAGAGTGTACTAACCAAATTCCGCCATCATGATATAATGCCCCTAAATTAGATTAAAATACAGAAGAAAAAAAACGATTAAAAAGATTTTTTTATGGTACTTTAAACCAAAGTGCTGTGTTAGACCCTCTGTCAGATTTTAATAAACTGTGTTATGTGTGACCCTTTAAAAATATAAATGAACCTCCTTACTTCTCCTAAACAATGCCTTTTGTATTTTTTCAAAAGTGTACCTTGTGTGAAAAAAAGTGTTATTTGTGTTAGACCCTCTGTGCTGGGTTTTTTAAATTGCCGAGACAGAAATATTTAATATTGAGCCAAATGGAGTATGTGTATATATTTAGGAGCCACACTTGAAAAAACTGCCTCTGGTGACAGAGACCTATTTACTTGAGTGTGATTGAATAGTTTTAGAAATGTGGTTAAATGATAAATTCAGTAGTAAAAAAATATAAACATAAAAAATAGCTTTAATGTTGTTGTCAGACCCAAGTGTATTATCTTATATTATAAACAATAAACCACAAAGAAATGAGAAATAAGAAGGTCCCAGGAAAACACCATATAGCGGCATAGGGGCTCACAATGTGAAGGCGCAATTTCCCCTGTAGGGGAAAGACATCTGGTGAGTGCAAAATCACTACCTGCATGGAAAAGCGCACTGGCACCCTCTTTCAGCACATTAAGGATCAATTACAGCACCTGTCATATTGTGCACGAGTCACTTTTTTCACATCTATGGACCTATAAATATATCTTTTTTAAACTTATTTAATTTATATATCTAATTTATTTATATATCTGCACTAAATTCCTTATATTAATATAACGTGTGTGTGTGTATATATATATATATATATATATATGAAATTTATGGTCGAAGCCCTATGGCCGATACGGATATGAACAAATAGACTTACCATAAGATTAACAACATGAAATGGACCTGAAGTGTGCCCTGGTCTGATGGTCGGTATACCAAAATAAGGGGGCATACCCTAGATTAGAAATTATTTTGTGAAGAGAAATTAATTTGAGAAATGCCCTGAAAAAGGGGATGGGAGGGTGGGTGCCGCGCACCGGAGACCGACAAAGACCACAGGCGAGCGGGCTGGTTAAATACCCTCCGGGCTCCTCCCATAAATTCAGGCCACCATACTGGCCTTCCTGCTTATGGTCGAAGCCCTATGGCCGATACGGATATGAACAAATAGACTTACCATAAGATTAACAACATGAAATGGGACTTCCGGTTCCGGCGCCGCATGGAGTAGCTGTCCCCTCTCACAGCTCCCGCAGACCGGCCTCTAAATCGGCTACAAATCCGGCGATTTCGCCCGCTCCACCGGCCAGCTGACTACCAGTTCCAGGATGGACCGGTTCGTGGAAAAAAAACGGGCCACGTTCGTACGCGGCCGCCACCGCGTGGCAGGCCGCACAGCAAATCGAGGCCCCGGCTTCGGCCTACACCGCTCCGGTCACCGCTCCGGCCTGCGCGGCCTATCCAGAGGAGACAGCGCCAGCCATGGAAGTAGGAGACCCAGCACAAGGCCAGACAACCTCCAAGGCACCCTCTTCCCTACAATCTCCAACCTCCACACATGTACCTGGGCCTGTGGCGCCTGTGGCCATGCTGCATTCTCTGCCATCCCCACCGCTGCAGGATCCACAGACAGAGCTTCTGGCACAAGCTGTTGCTGCTCTCCTCTCCCCTATGATAGCTGCCTCTGAGAAAGCTGTCACCCAAGGCATGCATAAATTTCAAGCCCAACTCGGGGAACATGCATCCAGACTCAATGAGGCTGAAAATCGCATCTCCACTCTAGAGGAAGAATTATACCAAACGCAGTCCCTGGAACAAGCTCAGGACAGAACTAACAAATATATTTTGGAAAAGCTCGATGACCTCAAGAATAGGTCCAGGAGGAGCAACCTGCGTTTTGTAGGTATCCCCGAGTCGCTTCACCAATCCGCTCTGTCAGACCTGTGTGCAAGCCGCATCCCGGAGGCTCTGGGTCTGGGGGGACCCTTCGTCGTGGAACGAGCACATTGTGTGGGGGCGCCCAACTCAGATCGCAAATCCCCCGCGCCCGATAATTGCCAAATACCTGAATTATTCAGACAAAGCCTCCATTCTGCAGCAGTATCGCCAGTCCAGATCACTTCAGATTGACGGGGTCAAAATCCTGATATTTGCTGACTATTCAGTGGATGTTTCCAAGAAACGGAAGGCCTTTCAACATATCTGCACGGAACTATTCCAACGGCAGATGAAATTTACTCTGGCATTTCCGGCAATCCTACGGATCAAAGCACCCAACGGAGAACAGCTCTCTTTTCAAGACCCAGACGATGCATCGCGTTTTCTGAAATCGCTACGCTCAGGCCCTCCACTCAGCCCGGCTCCCAAAGCGGCCCCAGTCAATAGGGCTCTTGACCAGAGGAGCCCACGGAAGGATTCCCCCAAGCGCTTCAGGGCCTCAGGTCCAGCTCCTCACACTCTGAACCCACGTTGATGAACCCCAGGACCTTGTGACCTTTTTTGTCTTTCCTCCCTTTCCGGGACGAAGCTTTGCCTACCACCCGTTTTCTCATGGTAGAAGTGGCTTCTGCTTGAATTAATCTCCTCCTGGGCCACTTGCGCTTTGCATGCGCTCCTCAGGTAATATTTGATCAGGGCCGTGACTGGCCCCGTGCGCTACATTGACTGAACTTATGTCTTTTACCATGCCCCATACGCCTTCGGCTTCTGGTTGTTCTAGTATTGTTCTATTATAACTGTTTTTCCTCAATGTTTATGTTCTTTTTTCTCTCAGGTTATGCCCACTTGTTCCCCCTGTGGATTCTTCCGTGCAGACCATTTCACTTCGTTCTGATCCTTGCCTGGATTGACGGCGTGCCATGCTCCTTCTTTCTAGGGCAGCCATTTCTATGTCAGTTCGGAGGCCTGGTTCTGGCAGCTGGTCTACACAGTGACCCCCATGCGGAAAAAAGTGAAGTTCACAGTGAGTTGTTTTTACTTTCTTTGTTACTATGCCTGGCACATTTGCCGCTCCCTTTCCCACCTCTTCCTCCTACTTATTCCCACAGCTGCACTTTTCCCCAATTTACTCTCCCTTGCTGCTACCTTACCAGGGGCCGCCCTGGCCCTATCTGGAGCAAAGCTCCTGTTGTTACATGTCCCGGGTCCTCCCTATCACATGGTACTATTAATCCCCACTGTTACTGCACTTAACGCTCCACCATGCTACAAGTAGTCTCGTGGAACGTTAAAGGGCTTCGTTCCCCCAACAAACGTCTGAAGATACTGCGACACCTCAAGAGACTCAAAACAGACGTAGCGCTGTTACAAGAAACCCATCTCTCCTCATCGGACTTTGTTTGGATGAGGAAGCTCTGGGTGGGTGAGGTGGTGGGTTCTGAGGCTGTAGGCCGGAAAGCAGGGGTTCTTATTCTTATCAATAAGAATCTTCCTTGTAAGATCCTATCTACGGACACAGATCAACAGGGCAGACTCCTCACGATTAGGGCCCTCATAGGGACCAAGAAACTTGCTATTACAAACGTCTATGCCCCCAATAGCCCCACAAAACCTTTTTTCAGCGCATTGACTAGTTGGCTTCTGCGCTTCCCCCACCTCCCGCATCTGGTGGGGGGCGACTTCAATTCTGTTGCCCACCCGGTAGATGACAAATCCTCATCATTGCGCCCCGTACTTTGTTCGACTGTTACCATTCCCACGAGCCTGGCAGTGACTATGGAATCCCTTCACCTGCATGACATTTGGCGACTACACCACCCGACCGACCGAGAATTTTCCTTTTACTCTTATCCCCACAATGTCTTTTCTAGGATTGACTATTTTTTTAGCTCTAATGACTTAATCCCCTTCCTTCCGACAGCGGAAATTCATGACATAGCCATATCAGATCATGCTCCGATCTCAGTGACTCTAGAGACCCCTGACATACACCCTAATCCCAAAATATGGCGTTTCCCCTCCTATTTGCAACACAACGCAGACTTTCAAGCTTACATGACGAAAGAATGGGCATCATATTCACAGACGAACGCAATACATGCTGATAACCCACACTTGTTCTGGGACGCAGGTAGGGCGTTCCTTAGGGGACGCATTATCTCTTATGCCTCCTCGTTCAAGAAACACGCCTTGTCTCAATACAAAGCCTCCAGCTCCAGATTACATCAGGCCCAGCGAGCACTCTATGCCTTAAACTCCCCCGAAAATCGTGAGGCCTGGCATACAGCCAAGCAGTCATTTGACACTTGAGCCGAAACCTTGGAAACCACTAAACAAGCTCACTTCGACGCCACTCTACACAAATTTGGCAATAAGGCTGGCAAGCTTCTTGCCAGACTATGCAAGGGAACCTACCGCCCCACGGTCATATCGTCGCTACGCGACCCCGATGGCACAGTCACGACCACTCAGAAGGGCATCAATGCGGCGATGCTCCGCTTTTATTCCACCCTCTATGCGGCGGACCCTATTGACCGACCCACTGCTCGCGACTTCCTCGACGAAGTACAATTGACCCGAGTATCTCCCTCTCAACTCGATTCGTTAAACGCCCCCATTTCCCCCTCGGAGATATCCGATACGATTCGTAAGCTAGCTTCCTCCAAAGCCCCAGGCCCGGATGGCCTATCAGGCGAGTTCTATAAATCTTTAAACGCACTTCTAACCCCGACCCTGGCCGATGTCTACCAACATATATGGTCTGGTGGCCCCTATCTCCCGTCCGGTAACCAAGCAATTATTAAGTTGTTAAAAAAAAAGGGGAAAGACCCACAAGAGCCTGGGTCATATAGACCCATCTCGCTTCTAAATCTTGACGTCAAAATAATAGCTAATAGGCTGGCTGACATCATCCCCTCCCTGATCCACTCCACCCAGTCAGGTTTTGTCAAGGGCAGAACGGCAACTATTAATATCAGGAAGGTGATGATGGCACTAGAACATGCCAGATGTAACCCTACCAGCGATCTAGCTATTATTACTCTAGATGCCGAAAAGGCTTTTGACAATGTCAATTTTGAATGGCTTTCCATGGTACTGGGGGATATGGGCTTCACCGGACCATTTCTACACCTGATCAGCTCCATGTACACCTCCCCTGCAGCCAGACTGGTGGCCGCTGGCCTCCTCTCGGATGAGTTCCGGCTACATAAGGGAACCAGACAAGGCTGCCCCCTGTCCCCACTCCTCTTTAATCTGGCCTTGGAGCCGCTTTCCAGATACCTGACATATAAAGCTCCGCTACACGGGATCGAAATCGGGTCGCATGAATTAAGAACCTCTCTCTTTGCTGACGACGTCTTGATATTCTCCGCCAACCCTTCAACAGACATGCCCACGATTAAATCCTTATTTGACCGTTTCAGACAGTGCTCGGGACTGCGTATTAACTACTCCAAGAGCGAAATACTCCCCTTGGGATCCCTTCCACCTCCGACATGGGCAAACCACTCCATTTTCAAAGTAGCTAGAACCCATATCACATACTTGGGCATTAAGATAGGGAGGCTCCCCTCGACCCCCCCCTCTTTGCCAAACTTATACAGGAATTAGACAACTGGATGGATCTGCCTCTTTCGCTCTTGGGAAGGTGTCACCTGGTAAAAATGGTCAGCTTTGCATGCCTCCTATATCCCCTTCAGACGATACCCTTACTCCTTAGACATAAGGATACAAAACTTTTAAACTCAGCAATCTCTAAATTCCTGTGGCGAGGCAAGAGACCCCGCATAGCCTTCTCAAAACTTCACCTTCCCAGGAGCGAAGGGGGTATTAACCTTCCCAATCTTAGAATGTATAACCTAGCATGTCTTTTGAGGGTAGGTCTAGACTGGATATCCCAAAAATCCTGCTGCTCAAATTACCCACTGGAAGCTGCAATGACCCATCCTTACTCCCTAGCTGCTCTTCTCCACTGCAAATGGAAACAATTAGATTCGTCATTGCAACACAACCTTTTACTGAGAGACACGGCTATTGCCTGGAGAGAAACACGGAAGAGCCTTAAGCTGTCTCCCTTCATTTCTAGACATCTCCCGATACAAGGTAACCCGAACTTTACCCCGGGGCTGGACCGCCAACCCTATGAAACATGGCGTCAACAGGGCCTCGACACCTTCTTCTCCTTATGTGACCCGGACTCTGGTCGAGCACTTCCCTTCCGCCGGCTAGCTGTCAAGTTCTCCTTGCCGGATTCATCCGCCTTCCACCATGGCCAATGCCTCAGCTTCTTGCAGAAAACTTGCAGAGCGGAACATGCAAGATTCCAATCCTCTTTCATCGAAGTACTTCTCCCCAAAGACTCTGAAGGCATCTCTGATATTTACAAACCTCTACTACTAAATACTACACCCTCTCTGGAATCTTCCTGGGTCTCTAACTGGGCCAAAGATTTCCCAAGTACCGATATTGTGGATAAGATCCTACACGGACTCCAATCAGTCTATAATTTGGTCCCAAATGAAACTTGGAGGGAAACCCAACTAAAAATTGCACATCGAGCGCACATACCTTTTCTACCTTCCTCACCTTCGTGTCAATCCGCTGCTTCTTTGTGCCCTCTATGCCAGCATCCTAGACCCTCCCTTACTCACCGCTATTGGTCTTGCCTGGTCATCTCCTCATTCTGGGATGGAATTTTGGCTTTTATCTTCAAGATAACACTCCTGAAACTCCCCAAGGACCCGCTACTCCTCATCTTTGGGTATTGGGACCCCAAACTGCTCCCTTGGTCAGCTACCCCCACACCTCTGGGCAAGGAGTGGGCCTTGCTCTGCCTGTTACTCGCTAGGAGAAACATCCTAGCCAACTGGACAACCACGACTAAACCCCCTGACCCACAAGTAGACATAGAACTTATGCACCTCCTCTTTCGGGACAAATTGAATACTAGCCTTCTTCACGCTAAAGCCAAACTACGCTTTCACAACAGATGGGGCTTGTATATGGCATCTAGACTCACCCCACAGGAACGAGCCCACCTTGAGGACCACTCCTTCATCCATAAGGGACACGCGCCAACGGCGACAATCGCTGCAACCTGAAATCGTACCAAGCGGGTCTCTGTGCTCCTGACTCTCTCTCCCCCCACACGGGGACTCATCACCTTTCATGGACAGCCGGGATCTGTGCAGCACCTCTCCCCCCCCAATATGCAATAAACTGCACCTGCTACTGACCACTCCCCCCCCCCCTTCCCGCTCCCCCCCTCCCCCCACGGTTATTTTATTTCATATTTATTTTATTTCATATTCATTATATACTTTATTTTACCCTGTAGTTCGCTTTTATAAAACATACCAGGTTACCTCCTGACCTCCAGATCCATCCAGTTGAAGCTTCCCCTCCTCCCTTCTTTGGGGAGAATGGTAAGTCTTCCCTTAAGCTATGTACACAATGCTTAGTTACTACCAAACCCTAGGCTGAATGACTGTTTTCACTCGATCTTTCTATTTCAATGAGAAACATTTTCGTCTTTGTATTTTGTACAATTTGTTCTATGCCTTTTTCAATAAAATTTTATTTAAAAAAAAAAAAAAAAAAACAACATGAAATGGACCTGAAGTGTGCCCTGGTCTGATGGTCGGTATACCAAAAAAATAAGGGGGCAAAACCATTCAGGCAGGGGTGTAGTTTTATTAGTTTTAGCTTAATTAGTTGAGCAAGTTTGGTGAATGCTTGTGTCATTTCCACCCGAGGATTGGGGATGTACCGGGCGAGGTAGGCAGGGTTCCAACTGCTTAGTCTCTCAATGACGTGACTTGGGACCCATGCCAACACGCTGCCAAGGGTGCTCAAATACTAAAGAGTGACCACGGTATGGACCGGGGTCGAGGTGTAGGCTGCGTAGAAGAACCCCATGTGTTTGGGAAACTAGCAGGTACACAAGTGTTAGCACGAAAAGGCAATAGGGGACTAGAGTTTACCCGTTCCGGTGGGAGTGACAGTAGGTAGTCGAGTATGGTTACTCAACACCAAGCACTGCTTGTTCTATAGAAATGGACGTCTATCCTGGAGCCAGATTGCTGGGTATTTAGACACTGCAAGGTGGAGGATGAAATGGTGTTGGTAGCGAGCCGAGTGACGACTATGCAGAACTTGGCCTGCGGGATTGCTGAAGGCCTGGAATGAACATACAATGGACATTAAACTGGTGTCGCCAAGATAACTGCAGCAGTCTGCGCAGGAAGGACACAACCGAGAGCGGTCCAGACCTGGCTTCATCAACAAGATGAACCTAGGCCCAGTTGTCGGTGGTGAAAGCCACGGCCTGTCCTGTCCTGACATGACCCCAGAGTCGAGAGGCTGTCATGACCGAGTATAGCTTGAAGAGGGAGGAAGTCCAGGTAAACCCAGGGTTTAGGGGTATCCCTGATGCCATGGTTCTGTAAACCAGTGGTGGTCAAAAATTGCAGCGAAGCCTGTGGAGGCTGCGGCATCTGTTACTACCAGGGGTGACAGGGGCATTGTAGATGGTCTAAACATCGCTACACCAATCCATGCAGTAAGGAACCTTCCATCATTGATAGGTCTGCTGTTGCCACGGCATCTAAATTAAGGATCTGAGAGGGGTCCTGTGTCCGTGAGAGGAAGACCAGGAGGCGTGACATAAAGATCGACCCTGGGGAATGGCCCGTATTGCAGATTTGAACATTCGTCAGGTGGTGTCTGTGTAGAACCTGGCTGCCAGTGCTACTAACAATAAATTGGCTAGGCCATGGAAAACCACAAAGGGCCAGGTAGATGGCCGCTTGGATGACTAGACTGGGGAATATGCGAGGATTTTATATGTCCCTAAAGATGGCAGTTGTGATGGGCGAGCGTTTGCCGTTGGCTATGGGCTGATGCCTCTGGATGCCTCATAGTGGGGATCTTGCTGTATGGGCCGTAAAGACAGATGGCTCTCCGTGCACTGTAAGGATAAGAAATGCTGAACGCTGGCTAGATATAGCCTGAGCGTGTTACAGGAAGAAGCCAGTTGCGTGTGTCAACATGATCCTGGTGCAGGACGGAAGTTGAACTCAACTGTCCTAAGGGAGAGACAGATAGACAGAAAACGGTGAGTGGCTTGTAAGAAATGCCACAGGAGACAAGTGGCCAATTAAGTGCTGCTGAAAACGACGTGTAGCCAGTTTGTGTGCCACTGAGAATGTGCTTGCAAAAGAATGATTGCAAGAAGTTATGCTAAGTCGCGAGCCTTGGCATGATTGCAAAAGTTGTGTTTAAATGTGTGCATGCGACAATTGCAAGGGAGTTTGTCACTGGAGATGTGTTCATAGTGACTGTGAGAAATTCGTGTTACCGCATGTGCTTTGTGAAGACTGCAGGAGTTGTGCTTGAACGTGTGTTTGGATGCGTGCTTGCAACGATTGCAAGATGTTATGCCAAGATGCGTGCTTGCAACGATTGCAAGATGTTATGCTAGGATGCGTGCCTGCAACAATTGCAAGGAGTTACACCAGGATGCGTGCTTGCCATGATTGCAAGATGTTATGCTAGCATGCGTGCCTGCAACGATTGCAAGGAGTTACACCAGGATGCGTGCTTGCCATGATTGCAAGATGTTATGCTAGGATGCGTGCCTGCAACGATTGCAAGGAGTTATGGTAGGATACATGGGTAGCCAGGTCGGAAAAGACAGAAGTCCATCCAGTCCAACCACAAATCAAATAAAGTATCGCACAACCCGACACACCCAATTCTACACCCACAGCTGATCCAGAGGAAGGCAAAAAACCCCAACAGAGCATAGCCCAATTTGCTACAGCAGGGGAAAAAATTCCTTCCTGATCCCTCGAGAGGCAATCGGATTTTTTCAACTTTACCTATAAATATAAGTACCCCGTAATATAATGTACATTTAGGAAAGTATCCAGGCTTTTCCCAAAGCAATCTATTGAGCTAGCCAGAACTGCCTGCTAGCAATGATTGCAATAAGTTTGTGCCTGGACATCTGCTTGCAACGATTGCAAGAGGTCTATGCTCGAATGCGTGCTTGCAATGATTGCAAGAGGTCTATGCTTGAATGTGTGCTTGCAACGATTGCAAGACGTCTATGTTTGGATGCGTGCTTGCAACGATTGCAAGAAGTCTACGCTTGGATGCGTGCTTGCAATGACTGCAAGAAGTCTACGCTTGGATGCATGTTTGCAACAATTGCAAGAAGTCTACGCTTGTATGCGTACTTGCAAGGATTGCAAGACGTCCATGCTTGAATGCGTGCTTGCAACGATTGCAAGAAGTCTATGCTTAAATGCGTGCTTACAACGATTGCAAGAAGTCTACGCTTGGATGCGTGTTTGCAACGATTGCAAGAAGTCTACGCTTGTATGTGTACTTGCAACGACTGCAAGACGTCCATGCTTGAATGCGTGCTTGCAACGATTGCAAGAAGCCTACACTTGAATGCGTGTTTGCAACGATTGCAAGAAGTCTACACTTGGATGCGTGTTTGCAACGATTGCAAGAAGTCTACGCTTGTATGCGTACTTGCAATGACTGCAAGACGTCCATGCCTGAACGCGTGCTTGCAACGATTTGCAAGAAGTCTATGCTTGGATGCGTGCTTGCAACGATTGCAAGAAGTCTATGCTTGGATGCGTGTTTGCAACGATTGCAAGAAGTCTACGCTTGAATGCGTACTTGCAACGACTGCAAGACGTCCATGCTTGAATGCGTGCTTGCAACGATTGTAAGTGTGCCTGGGAATGTGTTTGCAATGATTGCAGGGAGTGTATGCTTAGGTGCGTGCTAGCAGCGATTTGCAAGAAGTTGTTTCTTGGATGTGTATGGAATGAATCCAATATGAATCGGTCGTACGAATGAAAACAACTGGAGCACACCGAAACGAATCGGTGCATGTCGGATTCGACCGACTCGAATCGGGGCACGGTATATGATGGTCAATTTAATGAAATCTGTTATGACAGAGGCATAAGCCGGTCGTGCCGCGACTGTGACTGATGATGAACCGGACTCTGGAGCATGCACTGAAATGAGGCTAAAGCACTGGGGCACACCGTAACGAATCGGTGCATGTATGCAACTGGATTCGAAACGGAGCGCGGTACGTGGCGGTGAAATTATTTTGATTGCCATGACAGAGGCACAAATCGATCATGCCGCTGTTGCAACTGTCCGTTAATCGTGCATGCTCTGAAGCATGTACTGAAATGTGGCTGAAATACCTGGGGCGCGCCGAGACGAATTAGTGCACGATGCGACTGGATTCGTATCGGAGCATGATACGTGACAGTGAAAATGATTTCCCATGACAGAGACATGAATCAGGGAACCGAAACCTGCAACCGATAATGAATCCTGACTCTGGAGCATGTACTGAAATGAGGCCGTAACCAACTGGGGCACATCTGAACGAATCGGTGCATCACGGATGGGACTAGATTCGAATCGGAGCGCGGTAAGTGAAAGTGAAATGAGTGACAAAAGTTTGCCATGGCAGAGGCCCGAATCAGTCGTGCCGCGATTGCGACTGACAACGAACGGGACTCTGGAGCATGTACTGAAATGAGGCCGAAAATACCTGGGGCACGCCGGGACGAATTGGTGCATCGTAGATGCGACTGAATTCGTATCGGAACGTGATACGTGACAGTGAAATGATTTCCCATGACAGAGGCACGAATCGGTGCGCTGCAACCTGCGACTGACAACGAACGGGACTCTGGAGCATGTACTGAAATGAGGCCGAAAATACCTGGGGCACGCCGGGACGAATTGGTGCATCATAGATGCGACTGGATTCGTATCGGAACGTGATACGTGACAGTGAAATGATTTACCATGACAGAGGCATGAGTCGGTGACTCAACAAATGGGACTCTGGAGCATGTACTGAAATGAGGCCGAAAAAACAGCTGGGGCGCACCTGGACGAATCGGTGCATTGTGGATGCGACTGGATTCGAATCGGAGCGCGGTAGGTGAGAGTGAGAGTGTCCATCAAATCCACGAGAAACATCGATTAGTCTGTGGAGCAAAAACAGCGAGACACGCCTAAACGAAGCTGTGTCTTTGCATCAGTGCGAGGTACACAAACACAAAAGAAATGTTTAGTATGATAACGTTAGGAGTAGTAGACAGACGTCGTGGCTGTGTGTAGGGTTTTACGAATAACTCGTAAGTTTGATATCGAGGTTTAGTGACGAGACATTTACAATGTATGAAATGACAAGTCAACCGTAAAACCCTACCTGCGACAGCCGAATCGACGCGTTAGTATGTGAATTGCAAACGGGAACGAGGACCTCAAACAACTACGAAACGGTAACTCACGGACGCTAATAAGTTTCGAAGAGTCGGCCTAGTGACGTCGTGCCGCGCACCGGAAACCGACAAAGACCACAGGCGAGCGGGCTGGTTAAATACCCTCCGGGCTCCTCCCATAAATTCAGGCCACCATACTGGCATATATATATATATATATATTATTTATTTTTATTTATTTTTTTCTATTTTTTTACACGCCTATAAGTTATTGTTTTTTTATGGCTTTATGAATTTTATGGCACTTTGTGGTTTATTGTTTATAATATAAGATAGTACACTTGGGTCGGGCAACAACATTAAGGCTATTTTTTATGTTTATATTTTTTTACTACTGAATTTATCATTTAACCACATTTCTAAAACTATTCAATCACACTCAAGTAAATAGGTCTCTGTCACCAGAGGCAGTTTTTTCAAGTGGGGTTCCTAAATATATACACATACCCTGTTTGGCTCATTTAAATATTTCTGTCTCGGTAATTTAAAAAACTCAGCACAGAGGTTCTAACACAAATAACACATTTTTTTCACACAAGGTACACTTTTGAAAAAATACAAAAGTCATTGTTTAAGAGAAGTAAGGAGGTTCATTCATATTTTTAAAGGGTCACACATAACACAGTTCATTAACACCTGACAGAGGGTCTAACAGCACTTTGGTTCAAAGTACAGGAAAAAATCTTTTAAATAATTTTTTATTTTCTGTATTTTAATCTAATTTAAGGATGTTATAGCCTGATAGCGGAATTTGGTTAGTACACTCTTTTCTTTAATGCTCAAGTGACCTGGAAAATTTAAGAGAAGCAACCATAACACTTGTGAGAGAACTGGGGGATAGGGCTGAATATTGGCAGATGGCTGTATAGTACAAATCCCAATACCGAGAACAATTAAATTTGACCAGTCTGTCACTGAAACAAGTGTCCGCTCCTTCAGTCCCAGCGACAGTATTCATCAGGAAAAAACATGGAAAAAAAAAACCTCTCACTTCCCTTAAAAAAAAAAGAAAAAAAAAAAAAGTTTTGTCCCTAATTACACTATACCTCATGCAATAATAACATTCCCTTCCTGGGGCATCATGGCAGCATACACATGGGGTGTAACTCCGCCCCCACAACCTGATAGGACTGGTTAAATATAAATCAAAGACAGACCCGCCTCACAGCATTCTCCTTTTTTTCTCTCACCTGTTCAGGACTGGAATTTCGAGGTATCCTTTATCGTTTGTTGCCCCAGCCAGGTTCAGCCTCTCCTGGGTGGAAGTCCTTCCTCTACAGTCTCTAAATGAGCTATATGGTTGGAGCCCCATTCTTGTGGTTTGGGGGGCATATTTTCAGCCTTTCCTGGGTGGAAGTCCTTACGCTATAGTCTCTAAATGAGCTATATTTGGTTGGAGCCCCATTCTGGGGGTGCAGGCTTGTCAAAGAAAGCTTTATCAGGTTCCCGACCGCCCCCCACAGTTTTCCTGTGGTAGGTTGGCTCCCCTGGGCAAACCGCTGTATCTTTATGTCGGCCCTTTAAGATGCTGTAAGCGGTGCATGCTTGACAGAGAGAGAACCAGGATCTGTGTGTGTAAACACACAAATTCCGGTTCTCTCAGGAAGAGGAGACAGATTGTGTGTTCATACTAAGTATGAACACTGATTTCTCTCCTCCTCTAGTCAGTCCCATCCCCCCACAGTTAGAACACACAATAGGGAACACAGTTAACCCCTTCATCACCCCCTAGTGTTAACCTCTTCCCTGCCAGCGACATTTATACAGTAATCAGTGCATTTTTGGTCTCAAAAATTTGTCAAAAGTGTCCAATTTGTTCGCTGCAATATCGAAGTCCCGATAAGATGTGCAAATACCACCAAAAGAAAGCTCTATTTGTGGGGAAAAAATTGTTTAGGTACAACGTCGCACGACCCTGCAATTGTCAGTTAAAACGACGCAGTGCCGTATCACAAAAAATGCCCTGATTATTGAACAGCTGAATCTTTCTGGGCTGAAGTGGTTAAACAAGCTTTTGACTTAAGTGACAGCATTTCCCTTTGCTTTCTATATACTTTTTACTTCTTTTCTGTGTTATGGACGTTTGCCATTTCCAAGGTGGCTGCAGCAGTGCAAGTATAATCTGAGCATGAGAGGCAAGATGTGATACGGCCTCTGTGACCAGTTTCCTGGCTAGAGATTTTCCATGATAGTGATCTGAGCATGCTCAGGCACTGATATCATTGCTAATGGCAAATGTGAGTTTTAAATGTTTTTTTTTTTTTTTTTTACAAAATTTTTTTATTGTAATATCAGAATACAGACCATATATATGCCATATGACATTCACTTGTTACAGAAAGATATCAGATAACACATTGGTCACAGCATAAAGAAGGATTGAATTACAGAACCATTGGAGGGTACAATAGCAAATTATAAATGTCCAGAGGATCACTCTGCAGCTCACCATAATATCGGGGCATGAGCTATGCTGATAAATCTAACGATGTTCTGTATGACTTAGAACAGGATGATCAGTTGTATTATTATAGAAAGAAAGGAGGGGAACGGAAGGGAGTAGAACGTGTCTGCATGCTTTACATTGAATATGTGACTATTGGGGAAAAGGGAGGGAGGGTAAGGGAGAATATAAGGGGAGGAGGTCAGAGAGAAGGGGTTCGGGGATGTAATCAAATGAGTATGCTAACGTTATGTGTGGTGGGTAGAAAGGGGGTAGGATAGATACGTCACTGGGGTCGGAAAATATAAATAAGAATTTCCCAACTAGAAATTTTGCCAGTGAGGGTCAGACGAATCTCATAGAGATTTCTGCGGTCGAGAGTGATTGGTAGTCGAGTAGGAATGAAAGAATTCTCTGTTTCCCTTGAGGTCAAAACGGAGTATAATGGATACCATTGCGAGTATTCAGGTGGGATAAAGTTAATGGGGCAAGGTGATTGAAAGTGAAGCATATCTACTTACGAGGGGTGTGAATGGCTTTAGAATGGAGGTTATAAGGTAATCGTACAGACTGATCATGTGTTTATTGTACGGAGATGTATAGGCGTTTTGGTCATAAGCTCATACATCTAAGGTAAGTATGTAATCAGAATCCATTGTCCACACTTATCTAAATGAAGGAGAAGGTTGTTAGCAAGTTGAGTTATGGCATAGTTAATGAAAGTGCAGAGCCTCTGTCCCTCCCAACATTGTCAACTGAGCGTATTATCTGGGTGACATCACACGACTGTTCGCAAAGCGATTCTTATGGAATCACATTCAAGGAAAGCATGGAGTTCTATTAAACAGTTTAGTAATAACAGTTTCAACACATAAGAAAAGTTAAAAACTATAACGACTATGGTAACATTGGGGGGATGATCTGAATGCCATCCTATATAAGCGTTGGATAACTTTATCTTCTTCTCAGTACATATCCCCGTCGGAGGGATCTCCTTATGAGGGGCTGCTCTTGAAAAGATACAGGGGTATCTGTACGCGTACACCATCTTCACTGTATCTACACACAAGGTCTGCTTTAATGAATACGGATGTATATGGACTGTTCGCCTAGCAAACATACAGAATGTGTCTTATCTCTCTGATAGAAAGCATAGTTGGTAGGTGATGTCTCTATTTAGAGAGTATATGTGTTCCGTGCAGGCCTGAACCGCCGTATCAAACGTAACCTTGACTAAATGAAATCATAGCAAAGTTCTAAGTAAAATACAATGAAGAGAAAAAAAGAAAAGAATAGAAAGAAGGGGAAAAAAAAGAAAAAAAAAAAAGGAAATGGGGATTTACCAACATTAGAGTCAATCCATTCTCAGAAGAGAGTTTATCCAATTGCAGCTGCTGATAGATCTGCGCAGTCCTCCATATTCAGTCCGATTGTGTGTGAGGATGATGAGAGGGGGTTTCTGCAGCATAAACTTGTTCAGAAAGGGATGAGTTGTAAAAGTAACCGGACAACATGTCCAACCATGAACTGGGAGTTTGAATGATATTCTCCTCCATTCTCATTTTTCTCCGCTTGGTCTTCTCTTCTTATATTCCATTCTCTCCTACCACTGGAATTAAGATCTTCTAGGCTTCCTATGGTCAGGCGAGGCTGTCGGACTGTTGTTACGCCGGTTTCCTTGTGCTCTAGGAGAAGCAGGGGGAGGGTGAGCCCTTCTACGTCTGCTGATGCTGAAGTTGTCTGCCTCTGCTATGCCTTCCATTGATTCTGCTCTGTGTAGTATTGGTAGGCGAAAATCGCTATACCAATCGGGTACGTCTATGAAAGGTAGATGGAGAGTGTTGCAGAAGTGGTCCAAATCTTCTGGGACTCTGAGGTTGACAGTATGACCATTCTGTGTGACAGAGAGGCAGAGAGGGAATTTCCACCTGTACGGAATCGCACGAGCTCTCAGAACATCCAATATAGGTCGCAATTCTCTTCTCCTCTGCAAAGTAATGGCTGATAAATCCTGGAATATTTTGACATCAGCGCCCTGATGTTGTATTCTCCCTCCATTTCTAGCTTTACGCATTATTTCTTCTTTAAGTAAGTAGTCCGTGAGACAGCATATAACGTCCCGTGGAGGATCGGTCTCTCTTCCCCTTGGCCTCAGGGCTCTATGTATGCGCTCCAAGTGAATAGGTGTGTCAGGAGGCCTCTCCAGTAGGCCGTTAAAGATGGCCGTGACAGAGCGACTAAGCAGGGCAGGCTCAATAGATTCAGGAAGACCTCGTACCCGTAAATTGTGTCTTCTTCCACGTTTATCGAGGTCTTCCAGGTGGCGATTTATGTCCCGGAGGTGTATCGCATGAGATTCAGAAACTTACTGTATCCTGCAGAGTGTAACGTCATGCCGGGCCTGCGTCTCCTCCACCTCCTCTACCCGCATGACCATAGCCTGAAAGTCAGCGCACAGCTCCGACACTGCGGCCGTTAGAGCTCCCTTTATGTCTGCAGTCATTGCCTTCAGATCCGCTATGCTGAGAGCCGGTGGTGTCGACGGATCCGGTGAATGAGCCTGCGGGCTTCTGCTACGGGATCTGTGTGTCCCTCTGCTGTGAGGCGATGCCTCATGAGGTGCTGCGTGCGGGTCTGGTGCTGGTCCTCTAGGCCGCGCTCGGAAAATTTCCGGGATGTGTTGGCTATTGAGGGCTTCTTGGCTCCTGGGTGATCTAGAGCGGAGACCCGAAGTGTTCTGTGATGTGCTCCCCATATTTGCACGTTTGTAGGTAGCTGATGGGCTGATTGCAGGACCTCTGGGAGTGAGAGCTTTAGAAAGTAGCGTCCATCTTTCTCGGGTACCAAGCCACGCCCCCCTTTAAATGGTTTTATGACAGTCTTGGGCCCCACCATGGTGGCAGAAGGCCAGGGCCCAGTCACAAGTGTAACCTTTGCTGGTAGTTCCGCCAGTGGTATCAGTGTGGACTGTGAATGGTGTCAGTAGGGAAGTAGACGTGGCCAGTAGAGCAGTAGAGATAATCAGGGCAGTGGATGGGATCAGTCGTTTTTATTTTTATTATTTTTTTACCATTATATTTTTTTATTTTACAATTTTATTTTTTATAGTAAAATAAGGAATGAATTTTTATAGTTTAAAAAAAAAATTGATGGGAGGGGAGGCAGTGGAGGGCAGTATGGTGGGGTGGAGGGCAGTATGAT
This sequence comes from Lithobates pipiens, assembly GCF_037356315.1. Lineage (NCBI taxonomy): Eukaryota > Metazoa > Chordata > Amphibia > Anura > Ranidae > Lithobates > Lithobates pipiens. The sequence goes on from NW_027507764.1 coordinate 524,832,913, forward strand.
GGGTGGGATGGCAGTGGAGAGCAGTATGATGGGAGGGGTGGCAGTGGAGAGCAGTATGATGGGAGGGGTGGCAGTGGAGGTCAGTATGATGGGAGGGGTAGCAGAGGAGGGCAGTATGATAGGGTGGAGGACAGTATAATGGGAGGGGAGGCAGTGGAGAGGGCAGCATGAGGGGAAGGGTGGCAGTGGAGGGCAGTATGAGGAGAGAGAGGGCAGTATGATGAGAGGGGTGTTAGGGGAGGGCAGTATAATGGGAGGGGGCAGTATGATGGGGCGGAGGGCAGTGTTATGGGGGGGGGTGGCAGTGGATGGCAGTATGATGGGAGGGGTGGTAGTGGAGGGCAGTATGATGGGAAGGGAGGCAGCGGAGGGCAGGATGATGGGAGGGGAGGCAGTGGAGGGCAGTATGATGGGAGGGGAGGCAGTGGAGGGCAGTATGATGGGAGGGGTGGTAGTGGAGGGTAGTATGATGGGGTGAAGGGCAGTATAATGGGAGGGGGCAGTATGATAGGGTGGAAGGCAGTATGATGGAAGTGGTGGCAGTGGAGGGCAATATGATGGGAGGGGTGTTAGTGGAGGGCAGTACTATAGGAGGGGTGGTAGTGGAGGGCAGTATAATGGGAGGGGGCAGTGGAAGGCAGTATGATAGGGTGGAGGGCAGTATAATGGGAGGTGTGGTAGTGAAGGGCAGTATAATGGGAGGAATGGTAGTTGAGTGCAGTATGAAGGGGGGAGTGACAGTGGAGGGAAGTATAATGGGAGGGGTGGTAGTTGAGGGCAGTATTATGGGAGGGATGGTAGTGGAGGGCATTATTATGGAGTGGAGGGCAGTATAATGGAAGGGGGGCAGTGGAGGGCAGTAGGATGGGACGGGAGGTAGTGGAGGGCAGTATGATGGGAGGGGTGGTAGTGGAGGGTAGTATGATGGGGTGGATGGCAGTATAATGGGAGGGGGCAGTATGATAGGGTGGAGGGCAGTATGATGTGAGCAGTGGCAGTGGAGGGCAGTATTATAGGAGGTGTGGTAGTGGAGGGCAGTATTATGGGAGGGGTGGTAAGGGACAGCAGTATAATGGGAGGGGGGCTGTAGAGAGCCGTATGATGGGGTGGAGGGCAGTATAATGGGAGGGATGGTAGCAGAGGGCAGTATGATGGGAGGGTGCCAGTGGAGGGCAGTATGATGGGAAGGGTGGTAGTGGAAGGGGAGTATAATGAGAGGGGGGCAGAGTGACCATGAGCATACTCGAGGCAGGGTAAACTTTTCCTACCTTTCTTCCAGCGTCAGGAACAGCCTTCAAGCAAGACCCGAAGTCGGGGGCAGAGCTTAGGCGCGAGGAGGAGGAATCCTCCCATGGCTCACTCGGAATGATGGGGCTCTCCTCCTCGTCATGACATCACTGGTTGCTAGACGGCAGGTATGCCACGTCTAGCAACCAGTTGTTTGGGCAGTGAGCCAGGCAGCGCCTGGGGTTTAACTACTTCCCACCCAGCCAATGTACATAAACGGCTGGGTGGGCGCTCTCTCCTTCTGAGTGGACGCTCAGGAACATCCCTCAGAAAGAGGGGGATCACGCGCGTGCCCGCGCAGCGGCGCGATCCTGATGCGCTAGTGTCACGCGGACACGGCGCATCTCTGATCGGCAGGAGGGCTCTGTGATTGGCCCTCCTGATCACATCATGGCCGTGTCCAATCACAGCTGTCATGTGATGTAAACACAGAGCCTTTTGCTAGGCAATCGGCTCTCCTCTTCTCACACAGAAGTTGTCGGTGAGGAGAGCGGATTGCTGCAGCCAGCTGGTGTTCAGTGAGAATGAGCTTTTTTTTACAGCTTTTTACTCACTGATCACCAACCTAGTGTCACTACACAATGTAAAACACACATCTCCAAAACACATGTCCCCAAAACACATGTCCCCAAATAATAAAAACACATACTGCCTTTGTGATTGAATTGCTGAATTTTGTGCTTAGACATAATATCTTCCAGTTTGATCGAACCCATTACCTCCAGGTACAGGGGGTTGCGATGGGGACTAAATGTGCCTCATCGTATGCCAACCTGTACCTGGGGGGATGGGGAAAAGATCTGTTTTTACGTGATGATGTGATACCTATGATTGAAAACGTTCTTGCCTGGTACAGGTATTTGGACGATATCCTTATTTTTTGGTCTGGAACTGAAGCAGAATTAAATCAATTTTTTCAACTAATTTTGATTAATGACTACAATCTTCGTTTTACTCTGAAGTATGGTAGAAGGGAGGTTGAATTTTTGGATCTTAAGATTAGTGTTAATTCTGATGGTCTGTTGACTTCCTCACTCTTTAGGAAGCCGACGGCTGGAAACACTATTTTACATGCGAATAGCTCACATCCACCGTCATTGGTACGATCTATACCATATGGTCAATATCTCAGGCTTAAACGGAATTGTAGCCAGGAATCAGATTATAAACAAGCAGCTAAAGCTCTTTATGATAGACTTAAAGCGGTAGTAAACCCGCATTTTTTTATTTTTTTTTTTTAAACCTGCAAAGCAAAAGGCATAATGAGCTAGTATGCACCGCATACTAGCTCATTATGAAATACTTACCTTAGAACGAGGCCCCGACATCTCGCCCGATCCACGCCGAGGAAGCCGACATGCTCCCTCGGCGTCTCTTCCGGGTATCGCGGCTCCGGCGCTGTGAGTGGCCGGAGCCGCGATATCGTCACTCCCGCGCGTGCGCGCGGGAGATTTAAATCCGGCCGGACGAGCGCTGCCGGATTTTCGCGGAGAGAACCCCCTTGTGCGCATGCGCCGCTGCAGTCAGCGGCGCATACCGAGGGGAATATCTCCTAAACCGTACAGGTTTAGGAGATATTTTTTTTACCTACAGGTAAGCCTTATTATAGGCTTTCCTGTAGGTAAAAGTTAAAAAAGTGGGTTTACTTCCACTTTAAAATACGTGGATATAGCCATAATAGCTTGAAAAAAGCATATAATTTAGTTCAGCAAAAAAGATAGGAATACTCTTATTTTTTCAAAAAAACCTGTGAAAGAAACTAATACAGTAAGATTGGTCACCAGACACTCTGATCAAAACAAAAAGTTTAGGGATATTATACAAACATTTTGGCCCCTATTATTAGCTGATCCTGTGGTGAAGAAATACGTTAATGAATATCCGGAGATTACCTATAAACGCGCCCCTTCTTTGAAGGATCGATTAGTGCATAGTCACTTTGTTGACCCTGTCAGTGGAACTGAAACAGGGAAATATGGTTCATATCCATGTGGACATTGCGACATGTGTCGATACATGGCTAACTGTAAAAAATTCAAATTGCCCAATGGAAATTGGCATCAACTCAAATCCCATGTGACTTGCTCCACATTGGGCATAGTGTATTTAGCACAGTGCCGGTGTGGAGGATTTTACATAGGGAAGACAAAAAGAGCCTTCTCGATACGTATGCGGGACCATATAAAACCTATCTTAACAAAAAAAATGACCACTGCGATTAGCAGGCATATCGGTACATACCATACGTTTAATCCCGACTATATTAAATTTCAGGCATTAGATCATATTCCACTGTCTTCGAGAGGAGGCAGTGTGGATAGGAAACTATTACAGATAGAGGCAAAATGGATTTTCAATCTAAAGGCAACGAAATTTCCTGGGTTCAATGAAAATTTAAGTTATCGATCATTTCTTTAAAATTGATTGGGATTGTTGTCACTACAAATGACATCCCCCATTCTTTAGATGTGAAGTGATGATCAGGATGTAATATGATGGTTGGAGAGGAAAGAGAAGGGGGGGGGGGGGATTTTGGGTAATAGTATGTGGTAAATTTTCCCCTTTTTTTTTTTTTTTTGTTGTGTTTTTGTATTTGGTCTTTGTTTTTGTCTTTGTTTTTGTTTTTGTTTCTGTATTCTTTTGTTTTCTGCTTTTGTTTAGTTAAAATTACCATATATATTTTTTTCTAAATTTTGCATTTTATTTTAAACTGTAAAGATACTCTACTGGATGCAATTATACTATATTGTGGCAGTTTATGCATTAGCATTTGAAGTTAATGATCTTTATATGTTTATAATCATATGTACTCTTTTCAGGCATGAGATGGGCTCAAATTATGTATCTCCTATTTGATACCAATTTAACATGCGATTCCCCCTTTTTTGGAGAATCGCATGTAATCCTTAGTTCAGATGCGGGGCTTCTGGTCTGCGGCCTGTGTAACTGTGGCATTGGGGAGGAGCATATGGACGCCCAAGGACATCCTAGCTCGGTTTGATTATGTTCAGCCGAGCGGGATGTCCGTGTGTTAGCAGCTTTGCCCGCGTATTAGTTTGGGGAGTTTGTCATCAAAAGGCAGTGCGAACGTTCTGTTTTGAACATCGCACTAGCCGTGCTTGCGCTGTGTATTCAGCGTGACGTTGGATGCCGGTGAATACACCGCTGCATTATGGGAAATGTAGTTTCCCGACGCCATCTTGACCCCCTCGCGCATGTGCATTGCTGCTTTAGACGTCCGCATCGAGCCGGTGACGTCAGACGCCGGCTCGATGGACAGCGGCCTTATATATTGGGACATGATGTTATCCGGCTCAGTTGTGGAGGAGCCGTGCTAGGAGGAAGTTCATGCCCTAAAAACTGGTCAGTATACAATCTTTAATATTATTTGGCTTGGAATAGTTCTTTCTAAGTACTAATTGACTTACCATATATCTTTCTTCTTTAGACACCCTGTAAACAGGTTGTTAAACTTGTTGGGTGCGTTATCTTTCAGGGTTTTGCTTACTTTGAAGGGGCTTCTGGACACTTTTTACTGGCTTAATAACAAACTTATGGACCGTAAGAGCCCATTCACACAGGGGCAACACGACTTGTAGGCGACTTGAGTCAGGCAACTTGGACACGACTTGAGTTAAGATCACAACGCGACTTGGGACGACTTCAAAACGACTTGTGATGACTTCAAGCCCGACTTGGGACGACTTACAAGTCGCCCCAGGCCAGGCGACTTTTGCCGAGGCCAAGCAGAGAATGAGCTCAAGGGGGAACTCCACGGCAAATTTCTGAAAAAAATTTGGCGTGGGTTCCCCCTCCGAGAGCATACCAGGCCCTTAGGTCTGGTATGGATTCCAAGGGGAACCCCCTACGCCGAAAAAACGGCGTGGGGGTCCCCCCCAGATCCACACCAGACCCTTATCCGAGCACGCTACCCGGCCGGCCAGGAAAGGGGGTGGGGACGAGCGGGCGGCCCCCCCCCCTCCTGAGCCGTACCAGGCCGCGTGCCCTCAACATGGGGGGGTGCCTTGGGGGAGGGGGGGCGTGCGGCCCCCCCACCCCAAAGCACCTTGTCCCCATGTCGATGAGGACAAGGGCCTCTTCCCGACAACCCTGGCCGTTGGTTGTCGGGGTCTGCGGGCGGGGGGCTTATCGGAATCCGGGAGCCCCCTTTAATAAGGGGGCCCCCGGATACCGGCCCCCCACCCTATGTGAATGAGTATGGGGTACAATGTACCCCTACCCATTCACCTGTGGAAAAAAAGTACAAAAAAAAAACACAACACAGGGAAAAAATATTTTATTGCACAGCTCCGGGGGTCTTCCGTCTTCGGGGGTCTTCTCGCCGGACTCCTCCGCTATCTTCTTGTAGCTCTTTTACTAGCGGAGGAGTCCGGCTTTCTTCCTCCCCGCCGCCGGCCTCTTCTCCCGACTTCGGGGGTCTTGTCCCCCTCTTCGGTTCTTCTGCTGGGCCACCGCGCCTTCTTATAGCTCTTTTACAAGCGGTGGCCCGGTCTTCTGTCGTCGCCGCCGCCTTCCGTTCTTCTTCTTCTTCTTCTTCTCCAGGAGATGTTGACACGAGGCTCTCTCCGGCCGGAATGCCAGAGCCGCCCTGCGCTGCTACTTATATAGGGACAATGGGGCGGTGTCACATGGGTTGATGTCACATGGGTTGGTCACATGGGTTGATGTCACATGGTAAGGGGGCGGGGTCACCATGTGACATCAACCCATGTGACCAACCCATGTGACATCAACCCATGTGACACCGCCCCATTGTCCCTATATAAGTAGCAGCGCAGGGCGGCTCTGGCATTCCGGCCGGAGAGAGCGTCGTGTCAACATCTCCTGGAGAAGAAGAAGAAGAAGAACGGAAGGCGGCGGCGACGACAGAAGACCGGGCCACCGCCTGTAAAAGAGCTATAAGAAGGCGCGGTGGCCCGGCAGAAGAACCGAAGAGGGGGACAAGACCCCCGAAGTCGGGAGAAGAGGCCGGCGGCGGGGAGGAAGAAAGCCGGACTCCTCCGCTAGTAAAAGAGCTACAAGAAGATAGCGGAGGAGTCCGGCGAGAAGACCCCCGAAGACGGAAGACCCCCGGAGCTGTGCAATAAAATATTTTTTCCCTGTGTTGTGTTTTTTTTTTGTACTTTTTTTCCACAGGTGAATGGGTAGGGGTACATTGTACCCCATACTCATTCACATAGGGTGGGGGGCCGGTATCCGGGGGCCCCCTTATTAAAGGGGGCTCCCGGATTCCGATAAGCCCCCCGCCCGCAGACCCCGACAACCAACGGCCAGGGTTGTCGGGAAGAGGCCCTTGTCCTCATCGACATGGGGACAAGGTGCTTTGGGGTGGGGGGGCCGCACGCCCCCCCTCCCCCAAGGCACCCCCCCCCATGTTGAGGGCACGCGGCCTGGTACGGCTCAGGAGGGGGGGGGGCGCCCGCTCGTCCCCACCCCCTTTCCTGGCCGGCCGGGTAGCGTGCTCGGATAAGGGTCTGGTGTGGATCTGGGGGGGACCCCCACGCCGTTTTTTCGGCGTAGGGGGTTCCCCTTGGAATCCATACCAGACCTAAGGGCCTGGTATGCTCTCGGAGGGGGAACCCACGCCAAATTTTTTTCAGAAATTTGCCGTGGAGTTCCCCCTTGAGAGCTGATAATTCTGTCAAAGTCGCCTCCGTATAAACGGAGATCCGACTTGGAGGCGATCTCCATTGAAATCAATGGGTACCGGTCGCCTACAAGTCGGATAGAAGTAGTACAGGAACCTTTTCTGAAGTCGGAGCGACTTCAGTAGTGTGCATTAAGACGGCTCTCATTCACTTACATTGCTTTTTAAATGTTGTCCGACCTGAGGCGACCTGAGGCGACTAGGGGCGACCTGAAGTCGGATCAGGAGTTGCCCCTGTGTGAATGGGCTCTAAAAAGGAATCTTTATTTCAGCCTTGTTTATGTAAGTTGATGAATTTAAATAAATTTGCTCCCTAAGTATACAAATAGACAACATGATTAAACAAAAATGATTACTAGATATATTAGAATAATGCTGATATTGCTGCAAGACTATTTTTTGAAAGATAATTTAAAATGTTAGAATATTGTCCCCTATAAAATACCTTTAAATTACCAAAAAAATTTATATTTTTCTTTATTAATTTGTCCCGATTAGTCGCTGTCTGTGCCCTCCTTGCTACATCACTTGGCTGTCGGGCTTGTTGCCCTGCATCTTCTATATCATCTGGAAAATTTCTTTGGCGTCGATTGGGGTGGTGAAGTGGGGGTAAGCATACCTCTCCATTTTTTGAGCCTTACTCATGTCTGTTAATAACAATATATTTGTTGGTTATATGTAGAAAATTATGTCAACAATTGGAATTTGTAAATTTAATTAATGTTTTTTTTTTTCTTATTTGATTTTGTTATTTTGGTAGTTGGCTTATCCTCTGATGAAGCAATAAGCGAAACATGTCGGGATAAATCAATCACAACTACCTCAACCATACCTCTTGTTGGACCCCAAAGTTGTATACAATATTTTTAGTATGATTATATAGATTGTCTCTATGTTTTTATGAGATTTGTATAATAAAATATTTATAGTAAAAAACTTTTATCTATATAAACAAAAACTTTATTGTTTTGATTATTGCACCATTAATGTCCCATCTCCCTGGTTTGGTTTTTCCAAAAAAACTTCATTAATAAAAACACATGTCCCCCACATATGTCCCACTAAAATCACATGTCCCAATGATTATCTGCACACATATGTCCGTGATCACCTGCGCACATCTGTACATGATCATTTGCGTACATCTGTCAGTGATCACATTAATCAATTATTATACACTTAACAGAATTTTTCTTTTTTAACAAAAACATGTAGCAGAATACATTTTGACTTCAATTTATGACAAAATTTGATTTTATTGGATTTGTTGTAAAATAGAAAGAAGAAAAAATTGTTTTTATTCCAAATTTCCGGTCTTTTTTCGCAAAAAAATAAAAAACAGAGTCGTGAATAAATACCATCAAAAGAAAGCTCTATTTGTGCGAACAAAATGATAAAAACTTAATTTGGGTACAGTGTAGCATGACCGTGCAATTGTCATTGAAAGTGCGAGAGCGCTGAAAGCTGAAAATTGGTCTGGGAAGAAAGGGCCCAGTATTGATGTGGTTAAAAATAAAACTGGTCTCGGCCAGCAGTACACCGAGCAATGAGGGACAGTGGCTATGTGGTGGCATTTTTTAGGGGGAATCAGATCAGCCAAGGGTGCAATTCCGGGACATTGTATTGTCCCGGAATCAAGGTGCTCGGGACGCTGGACAGACCTCCCAAGGCTGGACTAGGTGGGAGGTATGGTGTCATGTCAATTTTGGAAATGAACATCTAACTATTCCTTTCTTAACATTTTATTTCTTCTATAAACAGGAAAAACCAGCTCGTTGCCTGCTTTCCATGATCGTTGTTTCTGTTCCTCCCCTCACACCTTTTAGTTAGTAAAAATCACTATGACTCAGCAGTACTTGCTTTCTATAAAAACAATTGGCACTGAAGTCTAGAGCAGTCAGCAGGGAGAGATACTACACTACTAATTTCTGACAACAGCACATTAGCTGATCAAGCAATAGTAAGTACCACAGATCTTCACTTCTTTTGCCAAACTGTCTATGGCTGTTAGTTCTCCTTGCTTTACTACAGTCAGGTACAATTTTATCAAGGAATGCTAGTACAACTGAATACAGAATATACAAGGAATTGATATGAACTCAGAGAGTCTTGTACAGAATAATCCTCCAGAAAGACTGATTTTTTAAATTGAAACGCTATTTTAAGAATGGTTTTACTTTAATTGAATCATTTGTGAAACATTTAACATTGCAGTGCTTAAAATAAGAGGCTGTTCATGCAAGCTGCAATAATAAAAAAAAAAATACACCAATATAAAAAATATAGCTCTCTACCTCCTGATATTTGTCCATGGCTGATAGCTTTCCTTGTTTGACCAAGGTCAGGTAGCATTTAAACTTGCAATCTTATCAGTTAAAGAATGCCAATGCGAATCAATACAGACAATACAGAAAATTGATCTGAGAGTGAGTTTTGCACAGAATAATCTGTCAGAATGGCTAGCGGTTGATTTACTAAAGGCAAACAGACTGCATTTTGCAGGGGCAGTTGCGCTCATTTACCCCAGTGCTTAGTGAATGTGGTGAAGCTTCACTTTGTAAAGAATACTCAATCTGGTGCAAAGAATTGGTTGATGGGAGTCAGCAGAGCGTCACCATATTCCCTAAGCTGTGGGTAAAATGACTGCAACTGTACTTGCAAAGTACAGTCTATTTACCTTCAGTAAATCAACCCCTATGATTTTTGAAATGTAAAAAATGTGATTTATTTTAATGTTATCACTGCTGAATTTAGAAATGCGGTACCTTAAATAAGAGTTTGTTGCAATTTTGAAATAAGAAAGAGACTGTACTTGCAACCTTTAATTTTGACAACTACAAAAAAAAAAAAAAACCCCTACTAAAAACAATTGCAAAAAACAACTACTAAAAAAAGAAAAAAATCCCACCAGTGGTAAAATTAAGCAACTAACTAAGTATTAAAAAAAATCCCAATGATCCAAAAAGTGTAGAACCAATGAGCCTAATAATAAGCCTGTAATATATATATAAATATAGATAGATCTAATATATATATATATATATATATATATATATATATATATATATATATATATATATATATATATATATATATATATATATTGCGCCACGATTGACTGAATAATTTTTGAATGATGCCCCTTGGCTGAACCATTTTCCGTCTTTTCATGAGCTCCAAAAGTCTAATAGTCTACAGTATTAAAGAATTCAGGGCAATGTTTGGGATAGATAGCAAGATAAATAAATGTTTTAGTCCACTTGCTTTGCTGCGTGTTCCAGGTAATTTCACCTCGGGACTGGTTATTGCTCTAAGATGTTTGTAGAAATAACTTGGGCACCAGTCACTTTATAGACATAGATTGAACATAAATTTATTTTCAGCTCGACGTGTATAGGAAAGAACAATCAGGATACCCCACATCACACCATGGGGTTGATTTAGTAAAGTTAAATATACAGTTCATTTTGTACGGGATATTGCCCTAGAGCTTAGTAAATATCATGAAGTTTAACTTTGAAAAGAATATCCAATCATATGCAAGAAAAATGAAAAATAACTAAACGCATATTTGCTTGCACATGATTGGATGTTGGAAGCCAGTAGAGCTTTACCTCATTTACCCAGCTCTGTGGCAAATTCCCTTGCAAAATGATGTGATTCCGAGTATCCTGATTGTTCTTTCCTATATATTTTGGGCTGTAAACCCTCTGTTGGTTGAACTGGATGGACTTGTGTCTTTTTTCAACCAGATTAGGTATGTAACTATTTAATCCCCATGACTCAGACACAGGCTGGCTTCTGTATTCTGGTCATTTCTCTGCTCCTCAAGATATTCTCTGCTCTAGTGCAACTATGTTGGCTTCTGTGTGCCCTGTGTTAGCTCACCAACTCATGCCACTATTAAAAACTCCTGTGTGACTGGCTGGCTTGATAAATATTCATGAATCAGAAGTTAACCCCTTAACAGCAGCTTAGGCATACTAAAAAGTAAAGAAATACCTAGGCAGCCTGCAGCCGTAAACTGGCCATACATGCATATATTTCTCCATCCATGTTAAACCGCGTAGAAGGATGAATCTACTCTGCCAGCTATTATATTTTGGACAGCTGGTAGAGGCACCACCATATCCTTCAGTACACTGGCATGAGCTATGGGTGGGGAGTGGATTTGAGCTAGATACACTCCTGGTTCAAGGTTCTCACCATTGAAGTAGAATTTTGATCAAACTCTGTCTAGCCTTAAAACTGTTCCCATCCCCTTCCTAAAACCTATTCTACCTAACCTGTGCAAGGGTGGATTGAATCTACCTGCGGCGTAAAACTTTCTGTATTTTCCTCTGCGGGTTTTGAGCACAATGCAGGCACTTTTACAATGCAGTCACTTTTTTCCCCTTGCTTTCCTGAACTTTAATGGAATGTCACAAAGTCACAATTTTAGAGATAGTTAGGTTTTGCCTGCAATTCCACTTTAATCTTTTCAGCTACTGGCCAAAGTGAAAGACTCCGGCAACCCCTTTATAAAAGATATTTGTTTTCTTTGCAAAGAAAATTTCCTTGCCGTGTTGGGCACCAAAATATAACCTGCAGATCACAGAAGTACTGAACACACTACATATAGCAAGGTCCCCAAATTTACATATCCATGTTATTTTTAATGTTATGTTTAATAATTGAGTTCCTTTATTTCTTCTTGTTTTGCAGTGTCTGGATTTGTTTTAACTTATTTCCCACTGAGAGGTAAGTAAATTACTTCTTACTAGTGTATTTTTTTATATTCCTTTTACAGGCTACCATATCCAAATTGCATATCCAAACCCAGCGGCGGCCAGTGCATAAGGGACGCCACCCCCCTAATCTGCATGCGCCTCCCCCCTAATCTCCATTCCGGGGTCCAGACATATAGATTTCTACGAGTTTATTTAATTTTTGAAGCACATGCCTGAGGCTCTAATTGGCTTCAAAAAGGTTGAGCTCAAGTCACAGAGCACCGCTTCCTGTACTCAACCACTTGTGACATTAGCGAGTCAACATTCGCTATTGTCTTCTGGATTTTCCTCCCGGCCAATCAGGAAAGGGAGTGGGTCTTAGGACCGGATTGGCTGGGGCAGCCGCGACCTGGATGGGGTAAGTGCGGACCTGGTGGGGGGGTTTGTTTGCCGCCCACCCCCCCACAAAAAAAGGAGCACCAGCCGCCGCTGTCCAAACCATTAGCATCTAATAAAACTACAATGCATGTTGGCAGGTCTTAGCACCCATCAGCATCTCCCTTCCCCTATTATTATTGTTATTATTATTAATAAACATTGTGTGTGTGTGTGTGTGTGTGTGTGTGTGTGTATAAATATATATATATATATATATAATATTTTGTAAAAAAATTTTTTTACATTTTTGTAAATATTTTATGACATCTTTTCATGTGACGGCACTTATGAAATTACACTTTGCTACAATGTAAAGTAGTGAGTGTACAGCTTGTATAACAGTGCAAGTTTGCTGTCCCCTCAAAATAACTTAACACACAGCCATTAATGTCTAAACCGCTGCCAACAAAAGTGAGTACACCCCTAAGTGAACATGTCCAAATGGGGCCCAATTAGCCACTGTCCCTCCCTGGTGTCATGTGACTCATTAGTGTTACAAGGTCTCAGGTGTAAATGGGAAGCAGGTGTGTTAAATTTGGTGTTATCGCTCTCACTCTCTCATACTGGTTACTAGAAGATCAACATGGCACCTCATGGCCAAGAACTCTGAGGATTTGGAAAAAAGAATTGTTGCTCTACATAAAGATGGCCTAGGCTATAAAAAGATTGCCAAGACCCTGAAACTGAGCTGTGGCGTGGTGGCCAAGACCATACAGTGGTTTAACAGGACAGGTTCCACTCAGAACAGGCCTCGCTATGGTCGACCAAAGAAGTTGAGTGCACGTGCTCAGCGTCATATACAGAGGTTGTCTTTGGAAAATAGACATATGAATGTTGCCAGCATTGCTGCAGAGGTTGAAGGAGGGGGCGGAGGGGGGGGGGTCAGCCTGTCAGTGCTCCGATCATACGCTGCACGCTGCATAAAATTGGTCTGCATAGTCGTCCCAGAAAGAAGCCTGTTCTAAAGATGATGCTCAAGAAAGCCAGCAGTTTGCTGAAGACAAGCAGACTAAGGACATGGATTACTGGAACCATGTCTTATAGTCTGATGAGACCAGGATAAACTTATTTGGTTCAGATGGTGTCAAGCATGTGTTGCAGCAACCAGGTGAGGAGTACAAAGACAAGTGTGTCTTGCCTACAGTCAAGCATGGTGGTGGAAGTGTCATGGTCTGGGGCTCCATGATTGCTTTCAGCACTGGGGAGCTACAATTCATTGAGGGAACCATGAATGCCAACATGTACTGTGACATACTGAAGCAGAGCATGATCCCCTCCCCTTGGAGACTGAGCTGCCAACTGCCAATTCCAACATAACGACCCCAAACGCATCTCCAAGATGACTACTGCCTTGCTAAAGAAGCTGACGGTAAAGGTTATGGACTGACCAAGCATGTCTCCAGACCTAAACCCTATTGAGCATCTGTGGAATGGAAGGTGGAAGAGCGCAAGTTCTTTAACATCCACTAGCTCCATGATGTCATCATGGAGGAGTGGAAGAGGACTCCAGTGTCAACCTCTGAAGCTCTGGTGAACTTCATGCCCAAGAGGGTTAAGGCAGTGCTGGAAAATAATGGTGGCCACACAAAATATTGACACTTTGAGCCAAATTTGGACATTTTCACTTAAGGGTGTACTCCCTTTTGTTGCCAGTGGTTTAGACATGAATGGCTGTGTGTTGATTTATTTTGAGAAGACAGCAGATTTACACTGTTATACAAGCTATACAGTCACTATTTTATATTGTAGCAAAGTGTAATTTCTTCAGTGTTGTCACATGAAAATTAAATATACACAAAATTTAAATAAGTTTTGCCTTTAGTTTAGCTTTGAGAACTTTAAGATTGACCACTTAATAATGTTGTTGTGGTGTTTGTTTTAATTCCCAGAACTCGTTCATTACTGTGTTTCAATGTAATTACTTTTAAAAAAAAGTGAAGAATGTGTTAACCATGGTAAAAAAAATAAATCCAACTGTTATTAATTTAGCTCCTGTTTATTAAATCTGTATGTTTACCAATAGGAAGAGGGGAACCCATTCGTCTGATCTTGGCTGATAATGGCGCTAAGTGGACTGAGGATGTGATACAGCTTCCTGATTGGTTTGGTGGAAAATGTCCTTTGAAGAAAGAAGCAGTAAGTTCATTTTAAAACCTTTTTTTTAGGCACCTAGAGACATTAGATGATCCCCTACCTACTATTCCAGCAGAAGTGTAAGATGACTGTGATGTCTATGAAGTATCAAATATCTTAGAAAGTACCTCTGGCAAAGCTAAGAAATAGTGGTAGGAGTGTTGGTTTGGTTGGAAGTTTTTCCACCAAGGTTCCACGAACATAAAAGCAGTGTTGGGAATGACTGATTTTTTTTTATGGGACTGTTGAGCCATGATAGAATTTTTTTCCCCTAAATCTGATATTATCTTTCCCAGGTGTTTGGTCAGCTGCCTCAGTTCAGTGATGGAGACTTTGTTCTGTATCAGAGCAACACCATCCTGAGATACTTAGGACGCAAATTTGGTAAGTCTATTTATTGCATACCACTGCTATATACTTTTTTTCTTTTTTCTGAATAATTTCCCAAATGGATCATGCTTCTATTTTACCCAATAGCAGGAGCACAAAAACTTGGATGTATACTGTGTACTTGGAAAACAATGGTTCACAACCCTATCTTCATTAAGCACAGTATCCATTTGTAGTCAGCTTCAGAAAAAGTTGGATGTATAAAGGTTTTTGGGTAGAGCTGTTGCATAAAGCAAAGCTAAATACTACATTTAGTTTTACCCCTCTCCAGAACCAAAATGCAGTGAGAATTCATTCAAGTCAGCTACTTTTTCACATTCTACATGAGCTTTTAAAACCCTTTTTAAAGAACACAATTTTACTAGATCCTGTCCTGATGTTGGGTAGAACACAGCAGTTACTGCCTAATCCTTTCACCTTCAACCCTTCCACACTGTCCCCCATGGCATGAATTAAAGTAAAGCCAAAACTTTTTTGAATGGGTAAAATTCCTGTGGCAAGGCACAACTGGAAGTAAGAGGAAGTCACTACAAAGTATGGAAAATGTTCTACAAACTAAAACGCTACACACTGAGAAAAACATCCTCTATTACGTCAACAATTCAAATTTTTTTTTTCTCCTTTTCCAGTCCTATCAGTATCATCCAGTATCCAGACAATGGTCACTGGAATAGAGAATGAATCTCTTGCACAGTACAGTGATAAAAACAAGACAAAGGTTCTACCCCTTTCTTACTTTATCCAAAGACACATTAGAGTTGCTATACTTGCTTACTCTTTCCAGACACAGTACAGTAGGTGCCAATAGATCTGCACTGCAACACACAACATATACTGTGTGTTGTGAAAAGAAAAAAAAAAGTCCAGGTCGGGTTTTTGTTCATTTGACATATGTTGGCAGTGCATTATAAATTAAAAATTTTAATTGCCTGTAATAAATGTTTCATTTATTTACTTAGTTTGGTATATTACAACTGGTAAAACTGATAACTACAGCATCATTCTAGCCCAGGGGAGATCATAATTAATTTTAAGATTTATATTAAGTAAACGACAGTCATCTAGGTTAATAGAACTGCTATACATAGTAAAGAAATATTAAAACTACAATCATGTTGGACACAAAAAAGAACAATGAAACTATTAGTACCCTTGATGAGCCCAGTATAGCTCTTGGAAAGCTTTAAGACAAGGTAAAAGGGGACATAATTTCTTTTTATTTTAAAGTAAAAGACGCATTAACTAGTGAAAGGCCAATGCATTAGGTGCTACTACAGTAGACATCTTTTTTTGCGCTCTAAAAAAGTAACAGGATGTGCTGGAACTAGAGAGAGCCCAGAGAAGGACAGCAAAACTAATAAAGGGACTGGAGGACCTTAGTTATGAGAAAAGTTTATGAGCATTGAACTTGTTCTCTCTGGAGTAGAGTTGTTTGAGAGGGGATAGGATTTCAACAAACAAATACTGTACTGGTGACCCCACAATAGGGATAAAACTTTTCCACGAAAGGGAAGTTAATAAGACACATGGCCATTCACTAAAATAAGAGTTAAATAGGTTTAACCTTAAACTGTCTAGAGGGTTCTTTACTGTAAGAGCGGTTAGGATGTGGAATTATCTTCCACAGGCAGTGGTTTCAGCGGGGAGCATCAATCATTTCAAAAAACTATTAGATAAGCACCCGAACAACCACAACATACAGGGATATACAATGTAATAAAAAAAATCACACACATGTAGGTAGGACTTGATGGACTTGTGTCTTTTTTCAACCTTGCCTACTATGTTACAGTAACAGTAAAAGTTAAGAGTAGTCAGTTACTTTTGCCTCCTAAGCCTGCCACCTCAGGTATATATCACAAGAAATAGAGATAAACCAATAAGCCTAATTGTATACTGTTTGAGAAAATCTTGCAAATTAGGCTAGTCAATAAAATATACAATCTACAAGAGAAGATGATTATCCGTATATAACAAGCACTTCTCAATAATGATTTTATGTAGCTTTACTTATACACTTTCTTCTTGTCATTTAGGTGTTGCTGGAAGCAAAGATCAAGAGGTCGCTGTCATTGACATGATAAACGATGGGGTGGAAGACCTTAGACTGAAGTACAGCCGCTTCATGTTCTCTGAATTTGTACGTATGGGCCAAAAAGCAATATTTGAAAAAAATATTTTACATGTGTAACAGAATAGGTAATTGTCTAAATGATAGGCCAGGGAGTAACTGTAATGCCGCGTACACATGATCGGACTTCCCGGCAGACTAGGTCCGATGGGATCAGTCCGTCGGACAATCCGATCGTGTGTGGGCTAGTCTGATCGTTTTTCAGAAAAGAAATCAGACGGACCTAGAAATAGAACATGTTTCAAATGTATTCGACGGACTCAGTTCCGACGGACTAAAAATCGGGAAAACCATTTGTCTGTGTGCTAGTCTGACGGACCAAATATGACGCAAGGTCAGCTATTGGCTACTGGCTATTGAACTTCCTTGTTTCGTCACGTTTACGTCATCATGTTCAAAGCAAACGGACTTTCAAACGTACTTAGTCCATTCGTGTGTGGCCAAGTCGTTAGTTCGGAAAGTCAGTCGGAACTCCGCCGAAAGTCCGTCGGGAAGACCGTCGGACCTAGTCTGCTGGAAAGTCAGGTCGTGTTTACGCGGCATAAGTTGCAGTCTAATAAATAAGTGCAAAGTTAGAAGCAACAATGCAAAGTAAATTTGAGATGAGCATACATACACTGCAGAATATTACAAAACAGATGATGAAATCTGCACAAACGTGGACTCTTCACAGAGTGGCTCAGTCAGGGTAACAAGTGGCTGCATACTATAATTGTCTATGAGAGAAACTACAACAGCTCGGAATCCCTGCATCAGTAAAACAGTTCAGAACACAAACAACTACTTGCACTTATAAAAATAAATAAATAAAAATCCCTCTTAGGCTGGCCATACATGGTTGAATTTCGAAAGAATTTTCTTTTGAAAATCAGAAAATTTGTGTGGTTTGTGATCCGATGGTGCCACCATTGATTTCGAAATTCGGCCAACCAAGCCTTCAATTTCACCTCATGTTGCTACAGAAAAGAATTTTCGTGGCTGGAAATCTTTTTTTTCTTTCGAGGAATTTTCTTTTCTTGCAAATGCGCATTTCTTTTTTGATTACATTTCCCTCACTATTCTCCCATCATTGATTAGAAAATCGTTTGTTTTTCAAAAAAATTCAAACATGTCCAATTACTCAAATTTGATTGCTGCATGAAAATCGGCTGTTGCTGCAGCCCACTAATGGTGCAAAATACAAACGAAAATTCTTAGATAAAATTATTTCGAAATTTGATCCATGTACGGCCTGCCTTAATGAAGTCCAGAGTAGCTCTGGTACTACTGCTGATCCCCAGAGAAGCTGCATGCTACTAGGTTCTCGTCTGGCTGCCCCCACACTGGTTCTGACATTGGAGTGCTATTCACCTAGCTATTTTAGGCTAATAGGTGAGGAAGTGATAAACAAATTGTATGGGGGGCTGGGCACTGCCCTGAGGAACATGTACCAAGTAAATTATTATTATTTTTTTTAGTTCAATTTGTTGGGGAGCAGCAATTTTAGTAATGCTTAAAGTGAAACTGTAAAAATGCAAAATTCTTTTAAAAAACACGCCTGGGGATGCCAGGTATACAACCTACTACAGCAAAACTGACACTTACAAAGAACAAAAAAATGCTGTTTAAATTGGCAGGAATGACAGATTTGGCTACCAACTTCCTTTTGTAACAATAATGGCTGGGGATTTCTCTTCATCTATACCAGATACTGTATATCCTAAATGAGGGTTTGGTATAGATGTTAATGGGGAACACCGCACACAATAAATAAAATACAAGTCTGACATGGAAGTCAAAGGGTACCCTGTGCAAAAAAAAATGTCATGGGTTCCCCAAAAATTCATACCAGACCCTTATCTGAACATGCAGCCTGCCATGCCAGGAAAGGTACAGGAAGGTGAACATGCAACCCTCCCCTTCCTGAACCACACCAGGTAATTTGCTCTCAAGAAGGGGGGGGGTTGTAATTGCTCAAATAGAAATACTACAATATATGACGCGCCCAATCAAATGACAAAGAGTGTAATGGTCAGAAGAATGCACAAACCAAAGTTCAGAATGAATCTCGAGGGCATCCCTATTGCACACATTTTTTTTCTCCTTTCAGTGCTTCCTCTATCTGCCGAATTTGTTGTGCGCAGG
Organism: Lithobates pipiens; assembly: GCF_037356315.1. Lineage (NCBI taxonomy): Eukaryota > Metazoa > Chordata > Amphibia > Anura > Ranidae > Lithobates > Lithobates pipiens. The sequence continues at coordinate 524,851,793 of NW_027507764.1, forward strand.
TAATCATGGGCATTTCATAGATCTGGTTCACACCTATACATTTTTTAGTGCATTTTGCAGAAATGCACTACAGTCCATTTAACTTGATTTCCTAGGGGACACGTTCACATCTGACGCTACTTTTGGAAAGGGTCAGGGACTTTTTGAAAAGCAAAACGGTATGTGTTTGGTTCAATAGACCTTAATGGAGAAGCTGTAAAAAAGCATGTTTTTGCTGCATTTATGCCGCATTTTGCATTTTTAATCTGCCCAATAACAAATTTGGCCAAATGAAAAAAGCATAAAAACATAAAACGCATCAAAAAAAGCATTGCAGAAATGGATCACTGTGAACAGGCCTAAATTAGAGTTAAACACAAAAATGGGATAGGAAATGGTCTTCAATATAAATAGACTGAATACAAGTTATTACAATTACTGGGATGTTCTTATTATAGTCACTTTTGTTTAACAGGAAACTGGGAAGGAGAAGTATGAAAAGGATCTACCAAATCAGCTATCAGCATTTGAAAGGATCCTTTCTAAGAATTCTAATGGAACCAAGTTTCTGGTGGGAGACAAGGTAACTCAGCAGCTAACATCAGTAAAGTAAACTGAGTAAAAGATCTGAGGAGAGGAACTATATGGGTTTAATTGGTATTGCTGATGTTAAGTCCACATACTGTATATCAGAACACCTGATAAGCACAAGAACACCAGACCCTAACTTCAATAAAAATCATTGAAAGAGAAGAACACCAGACCCAAACCACATAGATGATTTTTAGCAGTGTAACCAAAAATCATCCATTGCACTGGTTATGTATTGAATGAATCATTGCTAAAAAAACTTCTAAGGCCCCTTTCACACTACAGATCCATTCAGATCCGCCTGTCAGTTTTTCAGGCGGACCTGAACGGATGCTCCATAGAGCTCTATGGAGCGTCGAATGTCAGCGATGACATGTCCGTTGACATCCGACCCGCTCCGATCCGAAAAAGGGTGACGGAGGAAAAAGCTATTTTTCCATCCGACATCGGATCGGGTGACGATGGACACTGCGGTCCGTCGTCACCCGATCTCCCATAGGGGAGAACAGCGCTGTGACAGGTCCGTCCCTGCGCAGTGTGCAGAGATGGATCCGTCCTCTCCCTGCTCAGCGGAGATCGCTCCAGCGATCCCTGCTGAGCAAGCGGATATCCCCGGGGAAGATCACCACTGATCCTCCCCGTGTGAAAGGACCCTAACAATGTGATCACAATTAGTAATTGGCCAAACATTCTTGTTTAGATTTTTGAGAAGGGAGAAGGAGATGGCACTAAGCATGATGTAGAGGAAGCAATAGTGTTGATTTACTAAAACTTGAAAGTGCAAATCAGGTGCAGCTCGGCACGGTAGCCGATCCGCTTCTAACTACAGCTGACAAAAAAACTGGAAGCTGATTGGTTTCTATGCAGAGCTGTGCCAAATTTTGCACTCGTCAGTTTTAGTAAATCAAGTGCATTGTGAATGGATATTGAATGATCTGTCAGACCTGTGTCCACTGAGCATTGGCCTGTCAGTAGCTGCTCCACAGAGATTAGATAACTGCTTGATCTGGCCAGATTAGGCACCTTTATACATACACTATATTGTCAAAAGTATTGGGACACCTGCCTTTACACACATGAACTTTAATGGCATCCCAGTCTTAGTCTGTAGGGTTCAAAATTGAGTTGGACCACCCTTTGCAGCTATAACAGCTTCAACTCTTCTGGGAAGGCTGTCCACAAGGTTTAGGAGTGTGTCTATATGAATGTTTGACCATTCTTCTAGAAGCGCATTTGTGAAGTCAGGCATTGATGTTGGATGAGAAGGCCTGGCTAGCAGTCTCCACTCTAATTCATCCCAAGGGTTGAGGTCAGGACTCTGTACAGGCTAGTCAAGTTCCTCCACCCAAAACCCGCTCATCTATGTCTTTATGGACCTTGTTTTGTGCACTGGTCCAAATAATTTGGTGGAGGGGGTATTATGGTGTGGGGTTGTTTTTCAGGGGTCAGGCTTGGCCCCTTAGTTCCAGTGAAAGGAATTCTTAAGGCGTCAGCACACCAAGGCATTTTGGGCAATTTCCTGCTCCCAACTTTGTGGGAACAGTTTGGGGATGGCCCCTTCCTGTTACAACATGACCGCGCACCAGTGCACAAAGCAAGGTCCATAAAGACATAGATTAGCGAGTTTGGGATGGAGGAACTTGACTGGCCTGCACAATTTCTTCAATTTCTTTTTTTAGAGTTCTGACCTCAACCCTATAGAAAAACTTTGGGATGAATTAAAGCTGAGAATGCGAGCCAGGCCTACTCATCCAACATCAGTGCCTGACCTCACAAATGTGCTTCTGGAAGAATGGTCAAACATTCCCATAGACACTCCCAAACCTTGTGGACAGCCTTCCCAGAAGAGTTGAAGCTGTTATAGCATTTATGTGCATGTAAAGGCAGGCATCCCAATACTTTTGACAATATAGTGTATATTAGCCAACTTCAGCCTGGTGCTCCAGTGAGCACTGGAGGGGCAGTGCAGAGCGAACTGAGATCTGAGTGATAAGTGTTCATGTGATCGCTCATTTCTCAGGCTTGGAGCCAGTGGGGACATCATTCAATTTTAATTGTTACAAAATAGAAATAAACAAGAAAATAATTAGGGGAAATAAAAAGTTAATGGAAAAAGTGAACAAGTCAATTAGGACTGTTTAGGAAAAACAATAGGTTAATGAGGAGTTAAATAGGAACAAAAAAAAACCAACTTATTTTTATACTTGTTTGTTAGGTTGCTTTAACTGATATCCTAAACAGATTGATCTGCAGATTAATAAAACGTAGTAGATACAAATGTAACAATGTTATACAGCAGTTTATGGCTATCATGTTGACAGCTGGGAATTGCCAGCAACTAATGGTACATAAAACTAGGGCAAGAGCCAACATTTGCTGTGCAGAGGTGTACTGAAGTCCTACAGACAATTACAGACACTCTATCCTCAGGGCAGTTGATCTCTCTCCTGATACTACAGCTGTCACACAGACAACACAGTGGCTTATGAGTTTGTTGGCCTGCGAGGACAGAGCCTGATGGGGATTCATGGTTCACACACTTGTACACACTAGTTCCCCATCAGGTCCGCTTCCCTTGTAATTGACAACAGGCAATAAGGGGATTCAATAGGCAACAGACAGCCTGCTATTGATCCTCCCATTTCTTTCTTTCAATTACAATGGGAGCAAATAAGATGGGGAACTAGCCCTTCATATTCTCCTTTGGCTCCACCTACTGTCGCTGCTTGCTAGGAGCCTGTCTATGAAGCCAACATCATCCTTGACAACCAGTAATAGGTGGGGAGGGGAAGAGTAAATGCTGTTCTGATACAGTGTACAGAGACAGGCACTCTGTATGCCAAGTTTGAGTAAATAGGTCATTATTATTTGAATTTGGTGCAGCTATAGATTGCTGACAGAATATTATTATCACTGTATAAAGTAAAGATGGGATGATCACAAATGTTTCTTTCTACAGATTTCCTATGCAGACTACAACCTCCTGGACATCCTTCATTGTCACCTCAATATCTTCCCAGACTGTCTGTCTTCATTCCCCCTCCTTACTGCATACAAAGCCCGCATTTCATCACGAAGCAATCTCAGTGAATATCTGAACTCCGAGGACTGTAAAAGCAGACCATTTTTTCCAAAACGAGGCTAAATACTATTGGTCCATGTTGACTTACCATACAGAAGTCTACCTCGTATATTATTTAGAGTAAACCATGTCATTCCCCTTGCTATGCCATTAATGTTTTGAGCTCTTCATTGCTCCCTTTCTCATGTCACAGTACTCTTGCAGTACCTAGATGGCAGCTGTGAAGCTCTCTGTAAAAATGCACTTCACTTTCATCAGGGATCACTAGAGAACTGTGACATGAGAGAGAGAGAGAGAGAGAGAGAGAGCAATAACAAGTTTATAACAGCCTCATTGTCAGGATCTGGACCTCGTAGTAACTCTAAATTTGTGATGTTTTTAAAAAATAAAAATAAAATCATTTTCACCCTGGTTTTGTACTTTTTCTTTACATATTGTGATATAGGCTGCTATTTTTATTATAGATTTTAATACTTATCATTACTAATTTAAGAAAAGCACTCCACCATGTAACAAAAAATATTAGCTGCAGTAGTCTCCCCTCCTTGTTGACGAAGTAGAAATAAAAATGAATACTCCTTAAAATCTTAGTAAGATTGGCCATAAATTATACAGTTTTCCTTTAGATTTACCAAAACCATATAATATGTGGCCAAACCTAAACACTTACAATTTGTAAGCAGTCAGGCAGGCCGGCCCTTGCACTACATAGCTGAAGGTAAATCTAATGTCATGTACACACGGCCGTTCTTTTCGACAGCAAAGGTCAGACGGAATGAATCCTTTGGACAATTAGATCATGTGTGGGCTTCATGGGACCTTTGCTGTTGAAAAATCAGACGGACTTTAGATTTGCAACGTGTTTCAAATCTTTCCGACTTGAGTCCAGTCGTGTGTACACGGCATAAAGGAAGTTGAACAAGGAAATTATATAATGTATGGTCAGCTTAAGTCAACTACGACTCCCTTTAAAATCTTAGCATGTCAATACAGTGGGAAAAAAGGGCTCAGTCAGATTACTTTGTTCCCATGCCTAAGCTCTAAAGTAAACAGTGCTCTCAACATACATATATCTCCATGACTAGGGTAGCCAGATAACTTACTTCCCCAACAATACATGTAAACCTTACCTATTAACCTTAAAATAAATACTCGGACACCTGCTTGGATGAAAATGGCCTCAACGGCCTTTATTTAAATAACAATAAAAAACTAAACTTTATTTTAATAATACAAAACTTGTAACAACTTCCAGTTACCCAAAAGACCCTAAGTGCTTTTTGGCTGGTCCCTGACGACCCCTTATTATTTTGAGCCTGTGATCCCCTCTTTGTCAGCATCTGTCCCCAGCCGCCAAACTTGCCTCGAGGACTCACTAACTGACCACAGACCCCCAACACATGTTAGCCATTAATCTGGACTGACACCAGCCCAAACATAATGACTCCATCTCTGGCATGGGTCCCAACCATTTTCAAATGACCCATGCATTTCTACATATATATATATATATATATATATATATATATATATATATATATATATATATATATAGCAGTCGTCAAGGACCCAACGCCACCGTGGAACAAGTGTGAAACTTTACACTTGTGACCGCCGCCACGCCAACAAAGCCCGGTGTACTTCATCTTCCAGCCCTAAGGCCCACAGATCAATGCCAACAGGGTTAAAATGAACCCCGTCACCCCTCAAATACCTCCAGGTGTCCACCTCCAGCTCCCAATGACGAATGACCACCCCTCCATTCCGGGCAATAAACTGTCCCTCTCCTTGTTTACCTTAATCCTGGTTTTATTTAGTTTTTCCCAGGACCGAGCCCCTCTCCAAGACATGCGGGCCACTATATCCGACCACACCACTGTCATATCTGGGAAAGCGGTACGGAGCCTCAAGAAATCCCACTGGATATCTTTGATCACCTGTCACATGGGTCGGACCCCCAGATCATTGCCCCCAACATGGAGCACCAGAATATCCGGGGACCAGTCCAATGCAGCAAAACGATGTACCTCGGGGACTACCTTATGCCACATCATCCCTGGAATCCATATCCACCTGACCGTGCCTTCCTCCCTGGCCACCCTGAGTTGTCTACCTTCAGGCCTGACATCCACCCTCCTGGCCCCCCAAAAAACAAAAGAATGTCCCATTATCCAAACGAGACATCTTCGGGGATCTGAAAAGACATAACCAAAGGAAAAACATTCAAACCCATTAACATTATTACGAGACAAAAAACACCAAAAATAAAACGGCAAATCAGTACAATAGTTGTGGCCTCACATATAACCGGTACCTAGCCGATTCCCACCTACCTATCCTCTTAATGACTTCCGACGGAAGTCCCCATCGAGCCACTTCAGTAGCCGCCCCTATTCTAAAAGAGTGGGAAGCATACTCACCCGAAGGAAGACCAGCCGCCTGCAGACACTTTCGAAAAACCACAGAGAATTGAAACCTGGACAGGCAGGATCCATCCTGATGTACCAACAACGCCCCCTCCCCCGGTGGGCGAAGTGCCAAAAACTGCTGCATAGCCGTAACTGGACAAAGCTGCTCATCCACCCCTTGAAACAACTCCACCCAGGCCCCTCTACCTTCCTGATCCATCTTTGACTTCCTAATCCAGATCCTTACCTTCCCTCCGGAGCACTGGACGTTACTCCACCGCAGTCCACAAGCTACCCTCCTGGACGGCGAGACCAGCTCCCCAATCCGGAAGGCCCCAAAGAACGCCAACACAAATGCTGCCCGAAACAGTACGACCTCGAAACCAGACGAACACACCTCCCCCAACACTGCCAGAACTAACCCCAGCACCGCAAAAGACACAGGGCACCTGGAGTCTCGTTTTTGGGAACCCCTTCTGTAACCCCGCAGAGCCCTGCGGACCAAAAAATGCCTTCATGACATCCACCCTACCTTCCATCTGAAACCAGAATGTCCTATGGCTGCCCCAGACACGCCTCTGGCATGATTAGCACATACAAAGAGTAACACCAGCATCTCCATCCCGTCGGGGCCCCCTGTACCTCCTACCTCATTCACCAGGACCAACCATTCTTGCCAAACTTTCTGATAAGCCTTCCACGTTCCTGCGCTGAGAGACTGTCTGATCAATCCTGCGGCGACTCCAATGCAACTGCCCACAGCTCCTGCGGGCACGGTTCCCCCGCCCGATTTGCCTCCGATGCCAGTTTGCGAAACGTGTCCCACTGGAAACGAGACAAAGCATCCGCTAAGCCATTGTCGACCCCAGGGATATGCACAGCATATATAAACGCATTTATACGCAAACAGCAAAGCACCAAGCGCCGCAACAATCTTATCACTGGGGGAGAAGAGGCTGAGATGTTATTAATGGCCATCACCACCCCCATGTTGTCGCAATTAAACCGCACCTTCCTGTTCTCAAAGACACCCCCCCCACAACTCAACAGCTAAAATGATGGGGAACAATTCCAGCAAGACTAAGTTTTTGAGGAAACCCACCTTCCTCCAACTCTCCAGCCACCCGATACGGCCTCATCCGTGAACAAGACCGGTTCCGCATTGCCGACCGGCCCAACCTGCCAAATGGCCCTCCCATTGAATTCCGCCAAAAAGGAATACCAAATCTTCAAGTCTTCCTGCAACTCCCTCGTCAATCTCACAAAGTGATTCAGCATGCGCACCCCCGCCGTGGCAGCCGCCAATCGTCTACAAAAAATGCGCCCCATAGGGATAATCCTGCAAGCAAAATTAAATTTGCCGAGCAAGGACTGCACTTCCTTCAAGCGAAGCTTACGCTTGCCACTGGCCATACTCACCTCCTGCCTCAATGCCACCAATTTGTCCTCCGGCAATCTACACTCCATTGCCACCGAATCAATCATGATCCCCAAAAAAATCAAGTCCGGTTTTGGGCCTTCTGGGCCTTCTGTCTTATCCGCCGCCAAGGGGATCCCAAATCTGTTTGCTAAATGCTGAACTGTCCCGAGCAAAATGCCGCAACAACGAGAATCCGGGGGGCCTAGGCATAAAAAATCATCCAAATAGTTGATAATAGAACTCACCCCTGCAACCTCCCTAACCGCCCATTCAAAAAATGAGCTAAACTGCTCAAAATATGCACAGGAAATGGAACATCCCATCGGGAGACACCTGTCCACGAAGTACGCCCCCTGCCAACAACAACCCAACAAACACATGCTTTTGGGGTGTACCGGCAACAACCGAAAAGCCGACTCCACGTCAGTTTTCGCCATAAGCGAGCCCCTACCATATTTCCAAACCCATGCTTCTGCCGCTTCAAATGATGTATAGGTAACCGCACATGCCTGTGGGTCAATACCATCATTGACCGAGCCGCCCTTAGGGTAGGACAGATGATGAATCATCTTGTACTGACCCGGTTCCTTTTTCGGAACAACACCCAACGGGGAAACAACTAAACCCGGCAGCGGAGGAGCCACGAATGGGCCCGCAATCCGCCCTAACGCCACCTCCTTGGCCAATTTGGCCGACACCACCTCCTGGTGGAGACGGGCCGACCTCAAATTATCCGAAGATCGGTGGCACCTCCCGCACCGTACTCTGAATCCTAAACCCTTCCCTAAAACCCAACCTCCAAGAACTGCGCCGCCGCCCTGTCCGGATACCTACTTAGAAAAGGAAGCAACCTTACCAGACTCACCGGCGTCATCCCTTTTTCCAGCGTTGTCCCCTGATCGACCCTTGCCCTGCTTAAAGCATCGCAGGAAGGGGTGGCTCCCGCTACAGCCTGAGCACTCATGCTTGTATCTGCACGATGTCCCAAAACGGCACGTTCCTTCATTGAACTGCCAGCAGACCCCTTTCTTTTAAGGGGCCGGCGATCCCGCGGAGGAAGCGCCACCGACCCCCCCTGGAAAAAACTGACCCGTCCCTCTCGAAGATGTCATCAACTTTATCCAAAGACTAATGTCTTTGTGATCCCATCTGATGGAGGGGCGAACCGCCTTCCGCTGACGAAACTGTTCGTCATACCGAAGCCATCCCAAGCCCCCATAAACCCTATGAGCCTCACTGATCGCCTCAAGATAGCAAAACAGTGCAGAGCAATTTTCAGGGGCCTTTTCCCCGATCACACTTACAAAAATCGCAAACGCTTGCAACCAGTTTGCAAATTAATCTATACCTCCGCTTCTCTTCCTCATCCTTTTTACTCTCATCCGGCTTCACCCGATCTAAATTAAATTTCTCCAAGGGGAGCAGGGAAAAAATTTCCACAAACTCGTCCTTCCAAATCTTTTCCCGAACCTCTTTCTTCAAATGAGCCCCTAAAGGGCCCTCAAAACACACACGTATACCTCACAACGTGCTGCGTCCGCTAAACACACCTTGTCCAAGTCCTTGTCCCCCGCCTCTGATCCAGTCTTGGTTCCCCCGGCGCCCTTTTCCGTCTGCGTCTCCGCTGTCACCGCCACCGACACCTTCTGCGCGGCTCCCCCCCCACCGGACGTCCCCCCTCCCACTGAGGGCGGAAGAACCCACGGCGTCACCGGAGCTGGGGGTCTCACCTCTCCCCCGTCCAATCGCCATAGCAGCTCCCTGAGGGACTCCCACAACCCCTGAGACCCTTCCCCCACCCCCTGCCCGGACTGAGCACTGCCCTCCCCTCCCCCCCTCCCCCCCCCACAACCTCCCCGCTCCCCCCTAAAACCCCCCCTCCCCCAATATGACCCCGCTCCCCCCCTTACACCCCCCCACAACCCCCCCACCCCACAAGACAATACAGAGTGTGAGCACTCACCAGGCTGTCCCAGGCGATAGGAACCTCCAGCTGCACCACCAGACACTCCTGCAGCCTCCTGGGGATCTTCAGACAGTTCTCCTTCCTCGCTGCTGCCAGCCCGGTCCACCGATCGTTGTGACAGCTGATGTCCTCCAGGTCCTCCTCTCCCCCTGGGCACTGAGAGCTCCGTCCAGGATTTGAAAGTGGCGCCGAAACGATGATGTCATTAAGCCGCGCCTCACTCCCAGCCACCGCACAGGCATTCCGACGGCCAGCCCTCCGAGGACCCACACTGAGCCTGGAGGTGGAGCCTCCCGACCGACGCGAATCACTGGCGCGATCCCGGACACTGCCAGCAGCCAAAATGGAGACTCCACAAGGTAAGCCCCCAGCTGCCTCAACTCCTGCACTGGTGCCCGCTTGTCTGCTTCTCCCAGCCAGTAGCAGCCGAATGGATCTGAGCCACGGAGGTGGCAGGAGGGGGTGGGGGCTGGCCCCCCGAACCTCCCCCCCCTGGGACTTTGCCGTGGACGGGGATTCCTTCCAGGCCCCCCGCTCGGTGCCCGGGGTGTCCGCTTGGCGGGGGGACCTGAAGGGGCCCAGCTGGGGCTTCCATAACGGCGTAGAGTCCTGGGGGTATTGTCTGGGCTCAGGCGCTCCAGGGGTCTGGACCTCCGAGCATGCATTTGGAAAGGCCCTGCTGTGGAAGGACCCTGTCCTACCCCCTGCAGCGTGGCAGCAATCTGGCCCTGAAGCCACTCCGTGCCATGAGCCTCCGCTGCTTCCCTAAGCTGCGCCCAAAGATCCTGCAACCCACTCATCCTAACTAACCTCTCTCTATCTGATTGCAGGACACAACGTCTCTCCTCGCTTGCTGACCCCCAACTGCTGACTTGCCCCACCCTGGCACATGGAAGAAGGAACCACACTCCTCCCCCCCTTGTGACCATCCACCAATGGGGTAAGTACGCCTGCATCCCAAACCACCCCCACGCTGCCTTTTCTCTAGCCCAGTAATTTCCCTGCACCCTGTCATGTATGTCCTGCGCTTCCTTTTTAATACAGCTCCGTACATGTCTTCTATTTTTCTGCATTCCAATCCATAAAAGAAGTAAATTTTGTCTTCAATGGGACTCTTTTCACATTAATGTTTCTTGTTGCAGTGCATTGTGGAAGCATCCCGTATGCTGTATTTTGGTTGTATTAACCTGTATTTTACCAACCTATGCAACACAATGATTATTAAGGCATGATAACATGTGCTAATATGTGCATCTCTGGTATGTACCCACCATATCAGAAGGTATGGATTTCTGCAAAGCCAACAACCAGAAGTGGCACACAGCCACACACATAATGTTGCTAGCTATTAGTAAAACATCCCATGTATAATACCAAGCTGCAAACTTCTGTTCTGTCTGCCAGTGCAGTATGGCCAGCCATTATTGTTGCTGACCCTCCACAGTTATGGTCAGTGGTGACTAGGGATGAGCTTGGTGTTCGAGTCGAACGCATGTTTGCTGTTAGCCCGTTCGGCGAAGCCAGAACTCTGGGGGCCGTTCGTGCCAAATTTGTGTGGCGCTCACGGCCCACAGTGCACTGCACCATTGCAGTGCTTTTGTCACGTACCTGGTGGAAGGAGCCCGGAGTGCAGGGAGCGGCCTCTCGTAAGCCTCTGGCTCGAGATTCCCTGAGAGTGGGAACAGGGACTCTAGAGGTCAGAGGGCACAAGTGCCAAGCGGGTGATGGTAGGTTTGGCCCTGGAGTTGGCGTCAGACAGAGGCGGGTGCAGGCAGGTGGTTCTGGAACAGCTGGTGAGCAGTCAGCGGCTGGCAGCGGGTACAGGTGATCGTACTGGAGCGGCAGGCAGGCAGGCAGTAGGCAGCAGCGGTCACAGATAGCAGACTGGATCAACTGGCAAAACAGCAGGGTCAAACACAGGCCGGGTCGTCAACGGGCAGGCAGCAGAAGTACAGAGGAGAAGGCAGAAGCGTGGTCAGACAGTCCGAGGGTCAAGGCTGGCAGCAAGCAGGAGTAATCAGGAACAGGCCGGGTAGATCAGAGCAGGAACAATCAGGTTAGCAGAGGTAAGTCACAGGAACGCTGTAGACTTGACAGCACCGGGGCACTAGAACGGATTCCTTAAGAAGCCCTCTGGGCGCTAAGAACGGTCGCACGGCGTGCCCGCTCGCGCCCACGTGAAACCGTGCAGCCGTTCGTAACCCCGCGCACCCGCGTGCGCACGTCCGCAACCTCGCGCACCCGCGTGCGCCCGTTCGTACCTGCTCGCACCCGCGTGCGTCCGTTCGCACCAACGCGCGCCCAGGGAAACCTATTAGCGCTCAACGAAGGGATTCTGTGAATAGGTCTTCCATGGGCCGCTGGATTTCGGGGACGACCATGACATTGCCCCCCCCCAAGGGGCAGCCTCCGGATGCCCAACTGAGCCACTTTACCCGGATGGGCCCTCTCAAAGGCGAGAATCAGTCTTCTGGCGTGAATGTTAGATTCAGGTTCCCACAAATTTTCTTCGGGTCCGTACCCCTTCCACTTCAAGAATTGAACTTGATTACGTCTACGCCTACAGTCGAGGATAGATTCCACCTCGTACTCGACTTCACCATCGATGATCACGGGTTCAGGTGGAACAACCCTCCGGCTGTCAAAGGGATCTGGGACGGCTGGCTTGAGCAAAGCTACATGAAATACGGGGTGAATCCGGAACGATTCTGGCAGTTTCAGCTCAAACGCAACGTCATTTATCTTCTTCACGATTGGGAAGGGACCCACAAACCTTGGCCCCAACTTCTTAGTAGGACAGGCCATCTTTAGGTTCAACGTGGAGAGCCAAACTTGGTCCCCGACTTTGAGTTCGAGCTCCCCCCTTCTCTTCCTGTCAAAAACCTCTTTATTATATCTCTGTGTTCTTGTCATGGTCTCCTGCAGCAGTCTGTTATTGGAGCTGAAAAAGTCAATACTCTCCTGAACCGCTGGTACCGGGCTTTCTGGCAGGTCATTGGACAGAAATGAGGGATGGAAGCCGTAGTTAGTGAAGAACGGGGACTGACTTGTGGCAGAGTGGATGGAGTTGTTGTAAGCAAATTCTGCTAACGGGAGCAAAGGAGCCCAGTCGTCCTGAGAAAATGACGAGAAGCAGCGCAGATACTGCTCCAACGTCTGGTTCGTCCGTTCCGTTTGCCCATTGGTCTGTGGGTGGTAAGCAGATGAAAGACAAAGATCGATCTTCAGGGCCCTACAAAGTGCTCTCCAGAACTTGGACGTAAATTGCACTCCCCGATCAGAAGTAATATTTGCAGGAACGCCATGTAGCCTCACAATTTCTTTAATAAATACCTCGGCTGTTTCCGCAGCGGAGGGGGTGCCCTTCATTGGCAAGAAGTGGGCCATCTTGGTTAGCCTGTCCACTACCACAAAGATTGTGGAGTAGCCTTCTGATGGTGGTAGCTCTACGATAAAGTCCATCGATATCATCCGCCAAGGCCTCTCTGGGACAGGTAATGGTTTCATCAGACCCCAGGCCCTGGACTTGTTGCCTTTGTTCCGGATGCAGGTGACACATGCCTCCACGTACTTTTTACAGTCAGACTTCAACTGGGGCCACCAAAAGGTTCGCTGAACCAGTTCGGTGGTCTTAAGGGCTCCGAAATGGCCGGCCAGCGGGTGATCATGGCATGAACTGAGGACTGGCACCCGGGTCTCCTGGGGAACAAAAATTTTGTCTTCATACCAGAGAAGTTCGTCTTTGGCCAGAAGCGTGACGTTAGGTGGTGGAGCAGCACCAGCGGAAGCCTGCTTGATCAGAGACAGCAGATCTGCTTGAAGGAGAAGAAAGTTCCCTGAGGTCAGAATGGTATCTGGATGGGGAGAAGTCTCGGGCTCGTTGAACATTCGGGACAGGGCGTCCGGTTTGGTATTCTTTGACCCCGGGCGATAGGTTATATGGAATGAAAACCGGGAGAAGAAAAGAGCCCATCTGGCCTGAAGTGGCCTCAACCTCTTGGCGGACTTCAAATATTCCAGATTTTTATGATCTGTGTAAATAAGGATTGGGTGCGTGTCCCCCTCCAGTAGATAGCGCCATTCTTCGAGGGCCACTTTGATGGCTAATAGCTCCCGGTCTCTGACGTCGTAATTCGCCTCTGCTTCGGATAGCTTGCGGGAAAAGAATGCGACTGGGTGCAGACGGGACCTAAGCCCATGTCTCTGAGATAGAACCGCCCCAACCGCAATCTCAGAGGCATCGACCTCTAGAATATAAGGCCGGGTCGGGTCAGGATGCTTGAGAATAGAGGCCGACACAAACAAGTTCTTCAGAATGGAGAAAGCTTCCTGAGCCTCTGGGGACCATTGGAACTTCAGGCCCTGCCTAGTCAGTCTCGTGATGGGGGCTATAATAGTAGAAAATCCTTTAATAAATTTCCTATAAAAATTTGCAAATCCGATGAATCGCTGGACCCCTTTCCTGTCAGTGGGAGCGGGCCAATCACGGATAGCGGAGATCTTCTGAGGGTCCATCTCGATGCCATCTACGGAAATTACCAGCCCCAGAAATTGAATGCTTTGTTGTTCGAAAGTACATTTCTCCGGGTTTGGCATATAGCCAGTGAAGTCGGAGTCGGAATAGTACTTTCCTGACGTGTTCCTGGTGTTCTGCCAGGGAGGAGGAGAAGATCAGGATGTCGTCTAGATAGGTAATGACGAACAGGTCTAGGTAGTCTCTGAAGATGTCGTTGATGAAGTGCTGGAATGTGGCGGGGGCGTTACATAAGCCAAAGGGCATGACCAGGTACTCAAAGTGCCCGAAGCGAGTACGGAAGGCAGTCTTCCACTCGTCGCCATCACGGATGCGGACCAGATTGTAGGCCCCCCGAAGATCCAGCTTCGAAAATACTGCTGCAGACCCCAGTCTTTGGAAGAGTTCCGGCACAAGTGGTAAAGGATAACGATTCTTAATAGTTATCTTGTTAAGGGCCCGGTAGTCAACGCAGGGGCGCAAAGTTTGGTCCTTCTTCTCCACGAAAAAGATTCCCGCTCCCGCCGGTGAAGTAGAGGGACGTATAAATCCCTTCCTTAGATTATCATCCAAGTAAGTCTTCAAAGCCACCAGCTCAGTCTCTGATAGTGGGAAAATTCTCCCAAAGGGAATTTCTGCCCCAGGAAGTAATTCTATAGGACAATCATATGGCCTGTGAGGGGGTAAGGTCTCTGCACCCTTTTTACTAAACACATCCAGGAAGTCATGGTAGGCAGGAGGTACAGCTCGACGGGTTTCTGCGTCAACTTCCAGGCAGAGCAACGAGGAGGAGGCCTGGTCGGTTCCCGACAAGCAGTGCTGGAGACAGTAAGGTGAGAGGAATTTTAATTCCCCAGTGGACCAGTCAATCTGGGGGTTATGTGCCCTTAGCCAGGGCATGCCGAGAATGATAGGGAAGAGGGGGGAAGTAATGACATCCAGACAGAGCAACTCTTGGTGGATCCCGGCAATGGAAGTCAATAAGGGCTGAGTCTCCCGGGTTACAGGACCGGATTTGAGAGTAGAACCATCGGCCAGATGTATAGAGAGTCCCTTTGCCCTGGGCCGAAGAGGAATGTTATGTCTTGAGGCGAAAGATAAGTCCATAAAGCCACTGCAAGCTCCCGAATCAATAATGGCGTTGGTCTGGACGTTCCCTCCTGGTAGCTGCAAGGAAATGGACACAGTCAGATGGGAGGTAGTGCTAGGAAAGTCAGACGTAAGGGCAGGAGACACGGAGAGGCACTTACGGAGCTTGGCAGGGCAATTGCACACAAAATGTCCAGACTCTCCACAGTATATGCAGAGGTTTCCCACCCGACGGCGTTGGCGTTCTTCTGGCGTCAAGGAAGGCCTAAGTAGGCCCAGCTGCATGGGTTCGGGGAGATCCTGATTCGTCGTGGTGGCAGCGGGAGAGGCAGGATGAGGAGAGCTGGGGACCCGAGGAAGCATCCACACTGGACGAGGAGTTGTTGAGGACCGCTCCAGACGGCGTTCCCTTAGCCGCCTGTCAATTTGGATAGCGAGCTCCACCAAGGCTTCTGAAGTCTCTGGAATGCCCACTCGGGCAAGCTCGTCCTTCAAGGGTTCTGATAGGCCCATACGGAACTGATAGCGTAATGCCGCATTGTTCCAATCTGTGTTGGAACTCCAGCGTCGGAATTCCGACACATAGTCCTCTACAGGTTGGCGGCCTTGCTGTAGTGAGTGCAGGGCCGCTTCAGCGGTGGCGGTTAATTGTGGGTCTTCATATAACCGCGACATGGCCTGAAAGAAGATGTCCAGGGTTTCAAGGGAAGGATCCTTCTTCTCTAGTAAGCGGTGGGCCCAGGACTGAGGTTCGCCAGTTAGTAGAGAAATGACATATCCCACCTTGATGGCCTCAAGGGAAAAGGTCCTGGGCTGGAGAGCGAAGAAAAGTTCACAGGAATTGCAAAAAGTCCGGAATTTTCCACGATCTCCAGAGAATCTCTCGGGTGTAGGCACCCTAGGTTCAGGGGGCAGCATCACCACAGAAGGGGTAGCAGAAGTCCCGGAAGCAGCTGGAGAGGAAGTAGACAGGGCCAGGACCCGTTCCTCCAGCTGACTATAGCCCTCCTGTAAATTCTTCACCGCTTGAGTGAGTCCTGCGAGGTGGCGGCAAAGTTCGTCCATAGGAGAGGCTCCCTGCGTGGGCTCGGACATGGCTGTCCAGTACTGTCACGTACCTGGTGGAAGGAGCCCGGAGTGCAGGGAGCGGCCTCTCGTAAGCCTCTGGCTCGAGATTCCCTGAGAGTGGGAACAGGGACTCTAGAGGTCAGAGGGCACAAGTGCCAAGCGGGTGATGGTAGGTTTGGCCCTGGAGCTGGCATCAGACAGAGGCGGGTGCGGGCAGGTGGTTCTGGAACAGCTGGTGAGCAGTCAGCGGCTGGCAGCGGGTACAGGTGATCGTACTGGAGCGGCAGGCAGGCAGGCAGCAGGCAGCAGCGGTCACAGATGGCAGACTGGATCAACTGGCAAAACAGCAGGGTCAAACACAGGCCGGGTCGTCAACGGGCAGGCAGCAGAAGTACAGAGGAGAAGGCAGAAGCGTGGTCAGACAGTCCGAGGGTCAAGGCTGGCAGCAAGCAGGAGTAATCAGGAACAGGCAGGGTAGATCAGAGCAGGAACAATCAGGTTAGCAGAGGTAAGTCACAGGAACGCTGTAGACTGGACAGCACCGGGGCACTAGAACGGATTCCTTAAGAAGCCCACGTGAAACCGTGCTACCCTTTATTGCTGGTGTTCTCTAATACAGCCATCTGCAGGAGTTAGTGGGTGTTGTGTGCCTCCAGCACAGCACAATATACACCTGTATCTACCCTTTATTGCTGTTGTTCTCTAATACAGCCATCTGCAGGAGTTAGTGGGTGTTGTGTGCCTCCAGCACAGCACAATATAAACCTATATCTACCATTTATTGCTGTTGTTTTCTAATACAGCCATCTGCAGGAGTTAGTGGGTGTTGTGTGCCTCCAGCGCAGTATACGCCTGTATCTACCCTTTATTGCTGGTATTCTCTAATACAGCCATCTGCAGGAGTTAGTGGGTGTTGTGTGCCTCCAGTGCAGTATACACCTGTATCTACCCTTTATTGCTGCTGTTCTCTAATACAGCCATCTGTAGGAGTTAGTGGGTGTTGTGTACCTCCAGCACAGTACAGTATACATCTATATCTACCCTTTATTGCTGGTGTTCTATAATAAAGGGATCTGCAGGAGTTAGTGGGTGTTGTGTGCCTCCAGCACAGTATACACCTGTATCTACCCTTTATTGCTGGTGTTGTATAATAAAGGCATCTGCAGGAGTTAGTGGGTGTTGTGTGCCTCCAGCACAGTACAATATAAACCTGTATCTACCCTTTATTGCTGTTGTTCTCTAATACAGTCATCTGCAGGAGTTAGTGGGTGTTGTGTGCCTCCAGCACAGTATACACCTGTATCTACCCTTTATTGCTGTTGTTCTCTAATACAGCCATCTGCAGGAGTTAGTGGGTGTTGTGTGCCTCCAGCACAGTATACACCTGTATCTACCCTTTATTGCTGGTGTTCTATAATAAAGGCATCGTCAGGAGTTAGTGGGTGTTGTTTGCCTCCAGCACAGTACAATATACACCTGTATCTACCCTTTATTGCTGTTGTTCTCTAATACAGCCATCTGCAGGAGTTAGTGGGTGTTGTGTGCCTCCAGCACAGTATACACCTGTATCTACCCTTTATTGCTGTTGTTCTCTAATACAGCCATCTGCAGGAGTTAGTGGGTGTTGTGTGCCTCCAGCACAATATACACCTGCATCTACCCTTTATTGCTGTTGTTCTCTAATACAGTCATCTGCAGGAGTTAGTGGGTGTTGTGTGCCTCCAGCACAGTATACACCTGTATCTACCCTTTATTGCTGGTGTTCTATAATAAAGGCATCTGCAGGAGTTAGTGGGTGCTGTGTGCCTCCAGCACAGCACAGTATACACCTGTATCTACCCTTTATTGCTGGTGTTCTCTTATACAGGCATCTGCAGTAGTTAGTGGGTGTTGTGTGCCTCCAGCACAGAATACACCTGTATCTACCCTTTATTGCTGGTGTTATATCATACAGGCATCTACAGGAGTTAGTGGGTGTTGTGTGCCTCCAGCACAATATACACTACCCAATTGCTGGTTTTCCCATCTCCCTGCAGGCCATTACTATGTCTGAAAGGCCAACAAGGAGAGACAGACAGTCACGAGCTAATAAAAGAGGGTAAGCAGGCTCTGTGTCTGGAGAGAACAGTGCTGGTCGTGAATGCGGTGTATCGTGATCAGCACATGGCCATGGGACATGCTTGTCCTTATTTTCGGCAGCTGGACGTGTTGAGCCGCATCATGCCGAAGGCTTGGTAGAGTGGATGACCAAGCCCTCTTCATCCTCATCATCCTCTCTCACCCAGGCTCAGGGTACTAGCAAAGACGCTGCCAACACTTCCTCTTTCCTCATCTCAATGTCATCATCAATCACTCCTTCCCTAGACCCACCATGTCCTCCCGAGGAGTCCCCTGAACCGTTTGAGCACAGTGTTGGGTACATGCTCCAGGAGGATTCCCAGTGTTTTGAAGGCTCTGATGATGGTACCCAGCTAGAGGAAGGCAGTAGCATGAGCACAGAGAGAGGGGATACTCAAGAAGGACAGCAATCTTGCAGTCATGTTCCACCAGCTGCAGCATACTGCCAGGTTTGCTTCAGTAATGAAGAAGGAGGAGTTGATGAGGTCACTGACTACACGTGGGTGCCTGATAGGAGAGAGGAGGAAGAGGAGGAGGCACATCTCCAATGAGGCAGGATGCCCTCCAGGGACTAGCTTGGGGGCATCACACCGACTGAATCACACCGCAGAGCTCCTCCTGTGCAGGGCGCTGCCTCTGCACGTTATTCCAAAGGTTCTTTGGTGTGGGCCTTTTTTGAGATGAGTGCATCAGATCGCACCACTGCTATTTGCAACATATGTCTCAAGTGTATCTCACGTGGCCAAAACATCAGCCGCTTGGGCACCACATGCTTGACCAGACATATGTTGACCTACCATGCAGCTCGTTGGCAAGCGTACCTTAAAGACCCACACCAAAGAACAAAGCGGACCTCTCCTTGCTCATCATCAGCTGGGATCTCCAACCACACTAGACCTTCAGTCCTCTCTGAAACCTGCACTGAGAGGAATGAAGGTGTAGAATTAGGTGTGTCACGGCCAAGTACTTGCGGCCACTATGCTAGCAGTACACCCACGTCCGATTGTAGCAGGAAAATTTCCCTGCCCCAGCTGCTGGACCATCAAAAGAAGTTCACTCCCAGCCATCCATATGCCCAGCGGTTAAATGCTAGCTTGGCTAAATTGCTAGCATTTCAACTGCTACCTTTTCAGTTGGTAGACTCGGCCCCCTTCCGTGAGTTTGTGCAATGTGAAGTTCCTCAGTAGCAGGTCCCCAAACGCTACTTTTTCTCACGGAAGGCGATTCCGGCTCTCTACCGGCATGTGGAAGGCCATGTACATGCCTCGCTGGACAGAGAGGTCAGCGGTAAGGTGCAACCTGCCCAAGAACTACCTTATATGTGACATGCCCATCAGGTGGAACTCAACGTTGGCCATGCTGCAGCGGCTGCACACGCAGCAGATGGCCATCAATGAGTACCTGTGCGACTACGGCACCAGGACAGGGTCAGGGGAGCTCGTTTTTTTCTCACCACGCCAGTGGGGCATGATCAGAGATGCATGCCCTGTCCTGTCACCATTTGAGGAGGCCACAAGGATGGTGAGCAGTGGCAGTGCATGTATCAGTGACACTTTACCTCTTGTCCACCTGTTGGAGCATACGCTGCGTGGAATAATGGACAGGGCACTTGAGGCAGAACAGAGGCAGGAAGAGGAGGACTTCCTTGCCTCTCAAGGCCCCCTTTATCAAGGCAATGTTCCTGCTGTCCCACCTATCACACATGAAGAGGAGGAGGAGGAGAAGGAGGATTGTGTCAGCATGGAGGTGGAGCCTGGCACTTTTAGGGATGATTTACAGTCCCAAGAAACCCGTGGACTTCTACGTGTCTGGGAGGAGGTGGCTGCGGATCATGTTGTCCTTCGTGACCCAGAGGACTCCGGACCGAATGCCTCAGCTAACCTACGCTGCATGGCCTCCCTGATCCTGCAAAGCCTGCGGAAGGATCCTCGTATTCTTCGGATCAAGGGGAAGGACCATTACTGGCTGGCCACTCTCCTTGATCTACGGTACAAGGGTAAGGTTGCGGACCTTATCTTGCCGTCACAGGGTGAGCAGAGGATGAGACATTTCTGGGAGGGCTTGCAGAAAGGTCCGTGCAGCGCGTTCCCAGAGACTGGGAGGTTCCAAACTCCTGGTCCTGGACAACGTGTTGCTGAGGCTTTGGTCAGTCACAGAAAGAGCGATGGAGAAGGTGGCCGTCTGACCGATGCGTTCAGATAATTTTTTAGTCCGCAGCCCCAAGATATGATCGGTCCCGGCAACCACAGCCAACGTCTGATTTACATGGTGCAGGAATACCTAGGGGCAAGGTCAGACTTGGACACCTTTCCCACCGAAAATCCTCTGGCTTACTGGATCTTGAGGATGGATCACTGACCAGAGCTTGCACAGTATGCAATTGAGCTCCTGGCCTGTTCTGCATCCAGCGTTCTTTTGGAACGCACCTTCAGTGCTGCTGGTGGCTTTGTAACCGATCATAAAGATGAATCAGTCTTGGATCACCACCAGCTACCAAGCACCTGAAGCTGATGTAACCGAATAATTTTTTGGGGAAATGTCACATCCCTTCAAGACTGCCTATGTTGATGCTGAGTGACTGTCCTGTTTTTTTGACTGACTATCCTCTTCCTCCTCAATGATCCCGCTGATATCTTGGAAGAACATTTTTGGTTCTGGGTGATGCCACCAGCCCAATTTTTTAGCCCCTGTTTAACAGGGGCGTGCAATTACAATTTTTGATGCAATGCTTTGCAGCAGGGCTCATTCCTGCACTCCAAATAGAGTATATGGGAGAGGTTGCAGTGTCGTGGCACCAGCACCAGTGCCACCAGCCCAATTTTTCAGCCCCTGTTTAACAGGGGCATGTAATTACAATTTTTGATGCAATGCTTTGCAGCATGGCTCATTCCTGCACTCCAACTAGAGTATCTGGGAGAGGTTGCAGTATCGTGGCACCAGCAAGCAGTGCCTATGACCCAATTTTTCAGCCCCTGTTTACCAGGGGCATGTAATTACAATTCTTGATATAATATTTCACAGCAGGGCCCATTCCTGCACCCAGAAAGAGTAACTGTGAGGACTTATGGTGTTGTGGCACCAGCACCACCACCACAACCACCAAAGGCCCAATTTTTCTACCACTGTTCAACAATGGCATGTAATTACAATTCTTGATATAATTGTTCACAGCAGGGCGCTCCAGCACCCACCAAGAGTAACTTTGAGGGCTTACAGTGTTGTGGCAACACCAACACCTTAGGCCTCATTTCTGCAGAGCATATAGGGCAGGCCCCTACTTTCAAACATCCAACTTACAAATGTCTCCTACCTGCAAACGGAAGGAGACAACAGGAAGTGAGTTGAAGAAAGATGGATGGCAAAAGAAATTATACCTATACCTTCCCTATGTTTTCCAAAAATCTTAAAAATAGATTTTTTGACTGGAGCTACAAATGTACCAGTTCCAAATTACAAACAGATTCTACTTAACACAACAAACCTACACAGTCCCTGTCTTGTTTGCACCACCTGTATACTGCTGTTCTGAGTATATAGGGCCTGGGGGCCCCCACGCCTTTCCTTATTTTAATATGGGTACGGGGTTCCCCTTAATAACCGTACAAGACCCAAAGGGGCTGGTAATGGGCAGGGGGGGGGGGCTACCCATGCCATTCTTCTCAATGATTTCCATCCATATTGCCGGAACCATATATTACATTAAAACCGCAAGCAGTTTTAAATTCCTTTTTTTCCGTTAAATGTCAATTTTTGCAGGGACTGTTCTAAACACAGGAAACATGTGCCACTTCACAGGCATACTATAAACACCCCCCATGCACGATATTTAAAGGAATATTTCACTTTTTTTTCACTTTAATCGTCATTAAAATTAGTGCTCCTGAAAAAACTACAGTTTTAAAAAAAAAAATTGGCATTGACCCATGTGACCTGGGGCAGGAGCCAGGTCCCCAAACCCTTTTTAGGACAATATCTTGCATATTAGCCATTAAAATTAGCACTTTTTATTTCGAACGTTCGAGTCCCATAGACTTCAATGGGGTTCTAAAGTTTGCACAAATTTTCGGTCCGTTCGAAAGTTCTGATGCGAACCGAACTGGGGGTTGTTTGGCTCATCCCTAGTGGTGGCCCATCGACTATGGGCGCAGGGGCGCTGCCCCCCCAATCCATGGGCCCGGCCCCTAATCTACATGCAGGGTGCCAGACACATGGATTCCAATGGGTTTTTCTTTTTCTTTTTTAGAAGCACGTGACTCCTCAAAAAAGAGTGGGCTCAGGGCACAAAGCACTTCTCCCTGAGTCCACCCAGTGGAGTGAAAACAGCAAATTAATATTTGCTATTGGCTTTCTGAATCTCCTCCTGGCCAATCAGGAAGCGGGTGAGAACCGATTGGTCGAGAGGAGAAGCGATCGTATTGGCCACCGTACCAGGAAAAGGAGGAGGGAAGCCACCGAGAAGGAAGCTGACGTGCAGCCCGAGACGCAGAAGAGGAGGAGACGCAGGAAGGAGCCGAAGGTGCCCGCAACTTAGATGAGGTAATGAGGCAAGTATGGGGCCAACTGACCAGGGGGGCCTTGTAAGTGTGCCCCTCCCCCCAAATATACAGCACCAGCCGCCACTGGTTATGGTATTTGTGGCTGGAATTGTGCACTTTAGTTTTACCAAATGCCGATCAGCATACGACAATATACATCGGCACAATGGCGCAGCTGGGCAAATGGGCATACAGGTACGTCCCCTTTAAATTACGGCATTGTGGGTGTGCATGCAGCTGCTGTGGGCATGTCCCCACAATGCCGCGATTTATAGAGGATGTACCATTTGCCCAGCTGTGCCATTGTGCCAACGTATGTTATTGTGCACTTGCTGATATGTGGTAAAACTAAAGTGATGGGGGCCCATGATCATGTCACGGAGCAGCAGAATGGGGTGATGTAAACAAGGCATTTCCCGGTTCTGCCTAGCAACATGACAGAGATCTACTGCTCCCTGTCATCTGGAGCAGTGATCTCTCTCATGTTCTAGTGAGACAATCCCCCCACAGTTAGAATCACTCCCTAGGACACACTTAACCCCTTTATCGCCCCCAGTGTTTAACCCCTTCCCTGCCAGTCTCATTTACACAGTAATCAGTGCATTTTTATATAACTGATCGCTGTATAAATGAGAATGGTCCCAAAATAGTGTCAAAAGTGTCCGATCCCCTATTTTATAGACACTATAACTTTTGCGCAAACCAATCAATATGCATTTATTGCAATTTTTATTTATTATTTTTTTTTACCAAAAATATGTAGAAGAATGCATATCAGCCTAAACTGAAAAAGACCTTTGTTCTTTATATATTTTTTGGGGATATTTATTATAGCGAAAAGTAAGAAATATTGCTTTTTTTTCAAAATTGTCTATTTTTTTGTTTATAGCACAAAAAATAAAAACCACAGAGGTGATCAAATACAAAAAGGAGAAACAAGCAGTGGCAACCTAAGTGCAGTAATATAACACACGTTTTATTGATTGTAGTCAAAATGCACTTACTCTGTGTTAATTAAGACAGGCACATCTTGAGGGGGTGTGGCTAGCCGGCGCCGAAGATGGATGCTTGATTTTACAGCTCCTAAGTGAGGGAGGACAACGGAGCGCCTACAGTCTGCCAGACACAGCGGTCCCGGGCCATCTCTACTCCAGAGAATCACCTTTTCCACAGTTCTAAGTTCACAACGCCGCAGATTCTCCCACTCAGTGGGTTCACCATCTTTGGTTAAGTAAACCCTTTCTTCAGCTCGCCTACCGCCCCCCTAACTGTAATGCCACGTACACACGGGCGGATTGTATGGCGTACTTAGTCCGTCTAAACACATTTCAGTGGACAATCCGCTCGTGTGTGGGCTTCAGCTGACTTTTTCAGCGTGCAGTCCGGAGTACTAAGTATTTCGGTTTTTTCGAAATTCTGTCCGTCGTACTTTGGTTTCAGCGGACAGTACGGTCGTCAGTATGCTAGTTCGACAGACTAAGAATGGCGTATGCCCAGAAAGGATTTACACGGCGGAAGGGTGCTTTGCTGTGTCTTGGACTTCCTATTTCTAGTCCCGTCGTACGTGCTGTACACGTCATCGTGCAAGCTTTCGACGGACTGTTTGTGCATCCGTGTGTGGTCAAGTCCGTTCAGTGGAAAGTACGACGGACTGTCCGTCGGATTGTATGACGGACTAAGTACACCATACAATCCGCTCGTGTGTACGTGGCATAAGTGTTTACCATTTAATTTCCCATTTCATACACCACCGGAACCCAGCAATGCGATCAACATTCTATCACTGAACGCCAAGGGACTTAATCATCCAGCTAAAAGACATTCCCTATGGCTCACTGTGGAAAAACTCCTTAGTGATATAATTTGTGCTCAAGAGACACACCTACTGCCCCAATCAACAACCCTTTGTTCTAACAACAAATACTCCCATATTTACCACTCTTCATATATATATATAAAAAAAAGAGGAGTCCTCATAGCTGTTAAAAACAGCATAGACTTCCAACTGATACAGAAGATTTCTGATCCCCACGGCAGATTCTTAATTCTAATCTGCACAATTAACAACATCAAATATACTTTGCTAAATGTATATGCTCCCAACACCCAACAGATGACTTTTCTTCGGACGGCCATAAGCATGCCTCAAGAAGCCAAACAAGGCCATCTACTGATATCAGGGCTGCTGAGCAAGCAGGCTCTGTGTCTAGAGGCCTGCTTGCCCTCAGTCATGAGCCAATGAAAGAGGGAAAGCAGGCCTCTAGACACAGAGCCTGCTTGCCCTCTTTCATTGGCTCATGACTGTCTGCCTCTCCTTGTTGGCCTTCCAGACACACCACTGGCTTGCAGGGAGATGTAGTTGCACAAAGCTGGGACGTACAGTAGGTTACTGGCGATATTGTGTCATCTCGGCGAGATTGACACCCTGCGAGCCCCGTCGAGCCGAGCTGGCTCGCATCGGGAAAGGAAAAATGGTTATTTTCCTTTCCCAATAAGTGACAAGCATCGCTGGCCGGGTTCACACTGGTGCGGGGATCCGAATTGGATTCCCGCCAATACCAGGCACTGTATTTGGTATGAATCCTAAGGGAGAACTCCACGTTAAAAAAAAAAACGGCATGGATTCCCCCTTCGGAGGCATACCAGGCCATTTTAAGGGGAATTCCCTATGCCAAAAAAAACGGCGTGGGGTCCCCCCGAAAATCCATACCAGACCCCTATCCGAGCACAAGCGAGCGCCCCCCCCCCCCGAGCCGTACCAGGCCGCGTACCCTCAACATGGGGGTGGGTGCTTTGGGGGAAGGGGGGCGCCCT
Source organism: Lithobates pipiens (assembly GCF_037356315.1). Taxonomy (NCBI): domain Eukaryota; kingdom Metazoa; phylum Chordata; class Amphibia; order Anura; family Ranidae; genus Lithobates; species Lithobates pipiens. The sequence goes on from NW_027507764.1 coordinate 524,877,376, forward strand.
GCGGCCCCCCCACCCCAAAGCACCTTGTTCCCATGTTGATGAGGACAAGGGCCTCTTCCCGACAACCCTGGCCGTTGGTTGTCGGGGTCTGCGGGCGGGGGGCTTATCGAAATCCCAGCCCCCCACCCTATGTGAATGAGTATGGGGTACAATGTACCCCTACCCATTCACCTGTGAAAAAAAAAAATGTAAAAAAAAAACACAACGCACAAGGTTTGAAAATAATTTATTGCACTGCTCCAGGGGTCTTCCGTCTTGGGGGGTCTTCTCACCGGACTCCTCCACTATCTTCTGGTCTTTTACTAGCTCTTTTACTAGCAGAGGAGTCCGGCTTTCTTCCTCACTGCCGCCTGGGGGTCTTCTTCCGACTTCGGGGGTTATGTCCCCCTCTTCAGTTCTTCTTGCCAGGCCACCGCTTCTTCTTCAAGCTCTTTTACTAGCGGTGGCCCGGTCTTCTGACACCGCCGCCGCTGCCGCCGCCGCCGCTGCCTCCACCGCCACCGCCACCACCACCACCTTCCATTTTCTTACTTTAGCTCTTTTACTAGCGGAGGCCCGGTCTTCTGTCACCGCCGCCCCTTCTTCCAACTTCGGGGGTCTTGTCCCCCTCTTCGGTTCTTCTTGCCGGGCCACCGCTTCTTCTTCCAGCTCTTTTACTAGCGGTGGCCCGGTCTTCTGTCGCCGCTGCCGCCTCCGCCTTCCGTTCTTCTTCTGGAGATGTTGACTCGACGCTCTCTCCGGCCGCAATGCCAGGGACGCTGTGTGCGGCGACTTATATAGGGACAAGGGGTGGGGTCACCGGTTGATGTCACATGGTGACCCCGCCCCCTTATCATGTCACAGTCCCAGCATCCTCCAGGACTGGCATTGCGGCCGGAGAGAGCGTCGAGTCAACATCTCCAGAAGAAGAAGAAGAACGGAAGGCGGTGGCGGCAGCGTCGGCATCGACAGAAGACCGGGCCACTGCTAGTAAAAGAGCTGGAAGAAGAAGCGGTGGCCCGGCAAGAAGAATTGAAGAGGGGGACAAGACCCCCGAAGTCAGAAAAAGGGGCGGCGGCGACAAAAGACCGGGCCTCTGCTAGTAAAAGAGTTAAAGGAAAAAAACGGAGGCCCGGCAAGAAGAACCGAAGAGGGGGAAAAGACCCCGAAGTCGGAAGAAGACCCCCCGGGCGGCGGCGGCGAGGAAGAAAGCCGGGCTCCTCCGCTAGTAAAAGAGCTGGTAAAAGAGTAGAAGATAGTGGAGGAGTCCGGCGAGAAGTCCCCCCCAAGACGGAAGACCCCCGGAGCAGTGCAATAAATTATTTTCAAACCTTGTGTGTTGTGTTTTTTTTTACATTTTTTTTCACAGGTGAATGGGTAGGGGTACATTGCACCCCATACTCATTCACATAGGGTGGGGGGCCGGTATCCGGGGGCCCCTTATTAAAGGGGACTCCCGGATTCCGATAAGCAGGGCGCCCCCCTTCCCCCAAATAACCCACCCCCCCATGTTGAGGGCACGTGGCCTGCTATAGCTCAGGAGGGGGGCGGCGCTCCCTCGCCACCACCCCCTTTCCTGACCGGCCGGGCTGCGTGCTTGGATAGGGGTCTGGTATGGATTTTGGGGGGACCCCATGCCATTTTTTCCAGCGTAGGGGATTCCCCTTAAAATCCCTACCGGACCTAAGGGCCTGGTATGCCCCCGAGAAGGCATGCAGGCTTCATTAGTGAGGCAACATTATAGCCGCTCTCACGTTCGCTCGTTACTATAGGAAAATTACATTTTCCTATTGCAGCCAGTGCGAGAACCAGCGCGACGGGATCGCGCTGGTTAGAGAAGCCTGTCGCCGGGAACCAGCACGACAGGATCGCGCTGGAAACACAATATCGGCTGCACCTACTGTATATACTTATTATACTGCAGCTAGCAGAACCTGCCTGCCTGTAATATTATTACTATGAGAACACCAGCAATTGGGGTAGCTTTAGCTGCAAACTATGCAGATGACACAGTACTCCGACTGTAATTACTGCAGCTGCTTGCGCTATAGGATCAGCAGAACACCAGCAATTGGGGTAGCTTTAGGTGTACACTGTGCAGATGACACAATACACTGACTGTAATTGCTACAGCTGCCTGCAGATAGAATCTGCAGAACACCAGCAGATGACACAGTACTCCGACTGTAATTACTGCAGCTGCCTGTGCTATAGGATCAGCAGAACACCAGCAATTTGGGTAGGTTTAGGCGTACACTGTGCAGATGATACACGGACTGTAATTACTGCAGCTTCCTGCCTGTGGTAGAGGATCTGAAGAACACCTGAAATTGGGGTAGCTTTAGGTTCAAACTGTGCAGGTGACACAATACATCAACTGTAATTACTGCAGCTACCTATGGTATAGGATCAGCAAAACACCAGCAATTGGGGTAGCTTTAGGTGTACACTGTGCAGATGACAAAGTACACTGACTTTAATTACTGCAGCTGCCTGCCTGTGGTACAGGATCAGAAGAACACCAGCAATTGGGGTAGCTTTAGCTGTACACTGTGCAGGTGGCACACTACATCCACTGTAATTGCTACAGCTGCCTGAGGTATAGGACCAGCAGAACACCAGCAATTGGGGTAGCTTTAGCTGTACACTGTGCAGGTGGCACAATACACCGACTGTAATTGCTACAGCTGCATGTGATATAGGACCAGCAGAACACCAGCAATTGGTGTAGCTTTAGGTGTACACTGAGCAGGTGGCACAATACACCGACTTTAATTGCTGCAGCTGCCTGTGGTATAGGACCAGCAGAACACCAGCAATTGGGGTAGCTTTAGGTGCTGCAGCTGCCTGTGGTCTTATATAGTGTGGGGCATGTACTAAACCCCCTGAGCCATAATTGGCCATAGGTATCCTGCCTGTGACCAATTATGGCTCTCTTCGCTGATGGCGCTGTGATTGGCCAAGCATGCGGTTCATAGTACATACTTGGCCAATCATCAGCCAGCAATGCAGTGAATTATGGGCCATGGGTGCCACTCAAATTTGGTGTGAATGGCCCATAATGTTCGGATTTCGCCAAACACGCAGCTCATCCCTAGTGGCTATCATAATAGTAAGACTAATAATAAAAAATCTTTATTTTATACAGCATCTTTAAAAGTAGCTTCTCAAAGTACTTTACAAGGAAAACATGAGGAATACACAGGACAACATAAAGGAAAAAAGGGACAATTAAGTGAAAGTTTGTCTATAGAAAAACATTTTTAGATTTGATTTGAATGGGTTTAGAGGTTCTTTGAAAGTGAATTCCAGAGTATCTGGACTATGACTTTTGATCTTTTTATTGTCTTAATAAAACTGGGCATAGAAGGTGGCAAGTGGGCTTTTAAAAAAAACAAATAAACAAAACAAGGGATTCCTCCATCCACACAAACTAGGTGGATTAAGGAATCGCCCCAGCTGGGACATTATATTTTGACCCACAGCGGAGGTCCATTTGCTGCTGCAGCATGTCCCTTTGACAGGACCTGATGAAATGATTGACTTCTGTCATGCAGGGATGACCACACACTGATCAAAATTCAGTTGGCCCCTGTTGAAACTGCCAAATTTTGATCAGTTGTATGGCCAGCTTTAGGCCCCATAGTCCTTCCCAACCAGGCCTCTGCGTAGTTGGCTGTTTCCACCGTTACCATACTTCACTACATTATTAGTGAAGTATGGCAAACATAACCCTTACTTCCTGCCATTTACCTTCACACCCCTTATGCCTCTACTTGCTCTGTAACTGACTCTGGCTTGTTATTCGACCACGCTTCTGCCTACCGATTCTGTTCATACTTCTGCCTGATCTAGAACTGACCCTGGCTAGTTATTCGACCATGCTTCTGCCTATCGATTCTGTACATACCTCTGCCTGATCTGGAACTGACCCTGGACTGTTTGACCATCTTTTTGCTTGCCTCTTGGACTGATATTGTACCCTGCCACTGGACTAGTGGGATTCATAACACAGGGGTCTCACATATGTGAGGTAGGGTTGCCACCTGTCCAGGATTCACCCGGACAGTTCGGGTTTGGAATCATGCGTCCGGGTTTCAGACTGCCTAAAACCCGGACACATTATTTAGATTGACTATGGCTTCCCTGCAGCTTCCACCCCCCAAACACTCCTACCCCTCTGTGTCTGCCCACACTCCAATCCCCGGCGCTGTGCCTCAGAAATGGAAAGTTGGGGCTGGAAATTTGAAGGTGCTGACTGCCAAGGAGTGAGTGAGTGAATACACTAAGGGCAAGTCAGGGTTCTCAGAGCACCCTTTACATCAGATTTCCCCTTTACACCAGAGGCCACAGTGTTCCCCCTTACATCAGAATCTTCTCCTTACATCAGAGTTCTCAACATTCCACCTTAAATCAGGGTTCCCAGAGCACCCCTTATGACAGAGTCCCCAGAGTTATCCCTTACATCAGAGTCTGCATAGTCCCCCCCCCCCCCCCTTACAGTGAAAGGGAACTCTGTGAGTTCAGATGTAAAAGAGGAATTCTGCGGACTCTGATGTAAAGGGGAACTCTTGTGATTAACTTCAGATGATTAGAAATGTTATTTAAGCACTTGCTTACTGGGCACTTAAACCCCCCTCCTGCCCAGACCAATTTTCATCTTTCAGCACTGATGCACTTTGAATGACAATTGCGCGGCCATACAACACTGTACCCAAATGAAATTTTTATCATTTTTTTCCCACAAATAGAGCTTTCTTTTGGTGGTATTTAATTACAGTTGGGAGTTTTATTTTTTGCTAAACAAACAAAAAAAGATGCAAAATAAAAATAAATAAAAAATCATGTTTAATAGTTTGTTATAACATTTTGCAAACAGGTAATTTTTCTCCTTCATTGAAATGCGCTGATGAGGCGGCACTGGTGGGCACTGATGGGCGGCACTGGTGGGCACTGATGGGCGGCACTGGTGGGCACTGATAGGCGGCACTGGTGGGCACTGATAGGCGGCACTGGTGGGCACTGATAGGCACAGTTAAGGCGACACTAATAGGCACAGACAAGGTAGCACCGATAGGCACAGATAAGGCAGTACTGATGGGCACAGATAAGGTGGCACTGATAGGTGGCACGGATAGGTGGCACTAAGGGGCACTGATAGGTACCACTGATAGATGGGACTAATGGGCTCTGATAGGTGGCACTGATAGGTGACTCTGATAGGTGACTCTGATAGGTGGCACTGCTGGGCACTGATGGGCGGCACTGATGGGCACTGATGGGCACTGGTAGATGACACTGATGGGCACGGATATGTGGCACTGAGGTGCAGCAATGTTGTTGAGGCAGATTATGGGCACTGATAGGTGGCACTGTGGGTACTGATGTATGGCACTGTGGGCACTGATTTATACACCAACAATATTGCGCAAATGAAAAAAGAAAAATTAAAGGAAAATAGAAAAATGTAAAAATATAAGTAATAAGCTGCTAACACGCTAAAATTAGGGACTTTTTAGCTGGGAAACATGTCAAAAGTATAGTGTAAGCGCTCAACTTATATATATGTTTCTTATAGTGCTACAAAATGATATGTGCTCGAATGTGTCAAAATATATATGAAATTACCCCGAAGAAGGGGGATAATACTGTATTATAGAAAATGAGAAAAATATATAAAAATATATAAAGTGACTTATACATATATATGTAAACCAAAAATGGTGACTGTGTGAATATTTATCCCAAAGGAGAAACAATGACTATAAATTTATGTAAATATAAATAATCACAGTGATAAAGTCCATAAATGGATATATAGTCCAAAAAACGTGCAAGATGTCAATCTGAACGTGTTGTAATAACAGCCAGGATTCTGTGATATTGTGACCGAAGAAGATAATATTTCACCCTGTGACGATCCCACCACCTTATAGGGTACAGGCTTACCGGATCTATATGACCCTAGCAGACATACGCCTCAGGGGTCAATCAAAGCTTGTGATCCCAGCCAAAATGGTCTCAAGGATTGGATGTATCAATCATGGCATATACGGTCCCAACAAACGACTAGATGTAGTCACTATTCTTCATGTACATATACAAATCCGACAACGACTCAGGCATGGAAGATGAAGAAACAAGGCCAACATGGCATAATAACGTTTTTAAAAAAACCTTTAATGAAAAATTTTGCTAAAACTCACATTTCCAAGGTGGACAATAAAGCATGTCAGAGAGAAAAAAGTGGCAGTAGTGGAGTCCTCCCGACGCGTTTCGACCCACCGGTCATCATGATGATGATCAGATGATGACCGGTGGGTCGAAACGCGTCGGGAGGACTCCACTACTGCCACTTTTTTCTCTCTGACATGCTTTATTGTCCACCTTGGAAATGTGAGTTTTAGCAAAATTTTTCATTAAAGGTTTTTTTAAAAACGTTATTATGCCATGTTGGCCTTGTTTCTTCATCTTCCATGCCTGAGTCGTTGTCGGATTTGTATATGTACATGAAGAATAGTGACTACATCTAGTCGTTTGTTGGGACCGTATATGCCATGATTGATACATCCAATCCTTGAGACCATTTTGGCTGGGATCACAAGCTTTGATTGACCCCTGAGGCGTATGTCTGCTAGGGTCATATAGATCCGGTAAGCCTGTACCCTATAAGGTGGTGGGATCGTCACAGGGTGAAATATTATCTTCTTCGGTCACAATATCACAGAATCCTGGCTGTTATTACAACACGTTCAGATTGACATCTTGCACGTTTTTTGGACTATATATCCATTTATGGACTTTATCACTGTGATTATTTATATTTACATAAATTTATAGTCATTGTTTCTCCTTTGGGATAAATATTCACACAGTCACCATTTTTGGTTTACATATATATGTATAAGTCACTTTATATATTTTTATATATTTTTCTCATTTTCTATAATACAGTATTATCCCCCTACTGTGGGCACTGATGTATGGCACTGCTGGGTGGCATTATGGGCACTGATGGGTGGCACTGCTGGGTGGCACTTTTTTAATTCTCTGGGGGTTACTGGCAGGGGGCAGGTGGGCACTGATACACTGGCCGTGATCGTTTTATTTTCTCTCCTCACGCTGTCAGCGCGAGGGGGGAAAATAGCCGATTACCGGCTCTGTTTTGTCACATGATCAGCTGTCATTGGCTGACAGCTGATCACGTGGGAAGGAGTCGGGATCGACCCCTTGCTCGGATCGGTGATCAGGCGAGTCTCATTTATTCGCCGATCACAGATCGCGCCACGTGCGCCCCTCAGGGGGCACGCAGGCCGCTCGTGCACGGGACGACGTCAATAGACGTAGTCCCGGCAAAGGAGGTTGCGCTGTACCCATCATTCGGCTATAGCGCGGATCTCAAGAGGTTAATAGCAAAATATATGTATAGTTTATACTATTAAAAAAAAATTGCTGCGTGATGCTAAAGTGTTTGGGTTTGACTTAAAGAAAAAGTGGCAACCCTAATGTGAGGGGCTCCAGAATTGTTTTTCTGGATGTAGAAAACATTTTTTTTTTGTTTTCTCATTCGTAGATTAGGGTCTGCAGACTCGGAAGCTTCAAAGAGATTTGGGTGGGAGAAGCCTCTGCCCCTATCCCCATTCTGTCGTAAATGAGGCCCTACTTTTGCCTGCTGCCTGTGGGACCTATGCCATCATGCCTCTGCCTGTCGCATGAACTGACCACACCACATGGATGGACCATTGCTGACAATCTGGAAAGTATTCCTGCCTGTTGCCTGGACAATTGCGTTTGCTTTTGCTGACCAAGTCCTTGCCTGCTGCCTGGACCCGTGCTATCCTCCTGTGGACAACTGTGCTACTAAAACCACAGGTAATCTTTTTTTTACCCTTTGCTCAGCAGAATGTTTTTTGGGGTGTAATTATTGGTATGTGCATGCTATGTGTCCCTAGAACACCTAACTGTGTTCCTTGTATGTGGCCAGGCTGTGTAAAAGCCTCACACATGTGGTATTGCCATACTCAGGAGGAGTAGCAGAATGTATTTTGGGGTGTCATTTTTGCTATGTACATGCTATGTGTTGGAAAAATCTTATAAATGGACAACTTTGTGTAAAAAAAATGCGTGGACCATTCAAAAGACTCATTATGCCTCATAGATTATACCTTGGGGTGTTAGCTTTCCAAAATGGGGTCATTTTGTGGGCGTTTCCATTGTCCTGGTGCTCCAGGGCCTTCAAAATTGTAATAGGTGGTTGAGAAATGAGATGTGTAATCAGTGGAGCCCCGTCCATAGGGGGCGCCCGTGCGCCGCCACCCCCTCCCATGTAGTCAAAAAAAATACAAAAAAAGATTTTTTTTTAAACATGTCCCTTTAAGAAAAAATGTTTTTAAAATTTCCCTCCCTATGTGCACTGGCGCCAGGCGCCGGGTGCAGTGCAATATAGGAAGCGCCATGTCTATGCAATCACAAGATTGCAGACGAGGTGCTTCATTTGCCCAAAAAAAGAGCGCTCTGTGGCGCAGCCGATCGCACCACAGCTTCCGGCGCGATCGACTGGTCGAGCAAGTGCATAGACTTGCACTTGAGTGAGCGGTGGGCGGTGCTTCCGACGTCACTCAAGGAAGTGATGTTGGCACAGCACTGCTCTGTTCTGTCCAGCCTGAGAGTTTCAGGTAAGGGGGTGCCGCATGGCAGCTTAGAAATTCTTGATCATTTATTCAGCCCAGCTGCCGGTACCCCCTCCACATCGACAGGGTTACTATGGTGGTTGCACTTGGCAGCATACCCCAACCCCCCCTCCCCACCCCCTGCTAAACAAGATTTAAAGAAAAAGTGTTATACAGATATGTGCAATTTACAAGTTGTAGATATGTGCGATTTACAGAATGCGATTTACAGAATGCAGATATGTGCTATTTACAGGTTGTAGATATGTGCGATTTGCATGTTGCAGATATGTGCAATTTACAGGTTGTAGATATGTGCGATTTGCATGTTGTAGATATGTGCAATTTACAGGTTGTAGATATGTGTGATTTACAGAATGCGATTTACAGAATGCAGATATGTGCTATTTACAGGTTGTAGATATGTGCAATTTACAGGTTGTAGATATGTGCGATTTGCATGTTGTAGATATGTGCAATTTACAGGTTGTAGATATGTGCGATTTACAGAATGCAGATGTGTGATTTACAGAATGCAGATATGTGCGATTTACATGTTGCAGAATGCAGATACGGGCAATTTACAGGTTGCAGAATGCAGATATGTGCAATTTACAGGTTATAGATATGTGCGATTTACAGAATGCGATTTACAGAATGCACATATGTGCTATTTACAGGTTGTAGATATGTGCAATATACAGGTTGTAGATATGTGCGATTTGCATGTTGTAGATATGTGCAATTTACAGGTTGTAGATATGTGCGATTTACAGAATGCAGATGTGTGATTTACAGAATGCAGATATGTGTGATTTACATGTTGCAGAATGCAGATACGGGCAATTTACAGGTTGCAGAATGCAGATATGTGCGATTTACAGGTTGTAGATATGTGCTATTTACAGGTTGTAGATATGTGCGATTTACAGAATGCATATATGTGCGGTTTACAGAATGCAGATGTGTGATTTACAGAATGCAGATATGTGCGATTTACAGAATGCAGATGTGCGATTTACAGAATGCAGATATGTGCGATTTACAGAATGCAGATGTGTGATTTACAGAATGCAGATATGTGCGATTTACAGAATGCGATTTACAGAATGCAGATATGTGCGATTTACATGTTGCAGAATGCAGATATGGGCAATTTACAGGTGGCAGAATGCAGATATGTGCAATTTACAGGTTGCAGAATGCAGTTATGTGCGATTTACAGAAAGCAGATATGTGCAATTTACAGGTTGCAGAATGCAGTTATGTGCGATTTACAGAATGCAGTTATGTGCGATTTACAGGTTGCAGAATGGAGATATGTGTGATTTAGAGGTTGCAGAATGCAGATATGTGTGATTTAGAGGTTGCAGAATGCAGATATGTGTGATTTACAGGTTGCAGAATGCAAATATGTGCGATTTACAGAATGCAGTTATGTGCGATTTACAGGTTGCAGAAGAGGTGCCTGATGTGGTTATACACAAGATAGGCATGATTCATCTGCTTTAGTAGAGCCCTGTGTATAATGTGCAGCCTGGTATATGATGTTGATTCGATAAGGGGTGTGGCTTGTGAAAAGTGGGAGTGGCCAACCTATGAAGGGGTGGGGTCTTGCGCCCCCCCATCCTAAAACTTCACCAGCCGCCCCTGTGTGTAATTGATGCTTATAAAACCCTTGAAAGTGCTATTTCAAAGTTGGGCCTCTGTATGTGGCCAGGCTGTATAAAAGTCTCACATATGTGGTATTGCCATACTCAGGAGGAGTAGCAGACTGTATTTTGGGGTGTAATTTTTGCTATGTACATGCTATGTGTTGGAAATATCTTATGCCTCCTAGATTATACGTTGGGGTCATGGGCGTCCGCAGATAGAGGCAAGGGGGGTCAAGTGCCCCCCTGGAATCGGCAAGGTGTCTGCACACAGACACTGGTGTCCATGAGCAGTCTTTGCAGGCACGGCAGGGAGGAGGGGGGGTGTCAGATTGTGAGCTTCACTATGCTCATAACACTCAGGAGATGTTCTTAACTCTGATACAGCCGCACACTGAACTGAGGCTGTGCTTGCCTCCTTCACTGTAGCAGCCGTACCAGACAGGAGGAAGACAATTCTCCCAGGTTTGTCTGCTGTCCAAGTCAGAGTGATCACAGTCAGAGCAGCAGTGAGGGTGGGCGGAGCAGGAAGATAAAGTTCACTCAGCAGCCACTGTCCAGCCCAACAGTCACCAGAGCTCACCCCAGACCAGCTAAGAAGTTCCTGAAGCCATGGAAGCTGCCATTAAGGTGAAGTGCTAAATGATATTTGTAGAACAAGCTGGGTTAGTGTCAGCTTGTTCTGTGTCATGGTCTGTCTGTAATCACCAGTGCTTGCAGATTACTATTTAATTATAAGTATCCAGCAACTCTGATAGGACCCCAAACCAGGACTACTTCCCAGCCCAGGCTCATTACAACTCTGTAATGGACATGTTTAAGGCTACATGTTTTGATTGCAAAGGAGGTGGGCGTCTACAAGAATTAATTTCTGACCAAGCATGTGATCACTTACATATTCTTTAACCACCTCAATACAGTGCACTTAAACCCCCTTCCTGATCAGACCAATTTTCAGCGCTCTCACAGTTTGAATGACAATTACTCAGTCATCCAACACTGTACCCATATGAAACTTGCGTCCTTTTTTCCACACAAATAGAGCTTTCTTTTAGTGGTATTTAATCACTAGTGGGTTTTTTATTTTTTGTGCTATAAATAAAATAAAACGTAAATTATGTGAAAAAAAAAAAGCCTTTTTCTTTGTTTCTTTCATACATTTTTGCTAATTAGTAATTTTTCTTCATACATTTTGGCCAAAATTTATACTGCTACCTATCCTTGGTAAAAATAACCCACATTCGTTTATATTATTTGGTCTTTGTGAAAGTTATAGAGTCTACAAACTATGGTGCCAATCGCTGAAAATTGATCACATCTGATCAGGCCTTCAGTACATCAGGTGTATCTCATTTCTTGACACACTAACAAGTTAGGAAAGTACAAATACCCCCCAAATGACCCCTTTTTACAAAGTAGACATTCCAAAGTATTAAGTAAGTAGCATGGTGAGTTTTTTTAAGTTGTAATTTTTTCCCACAATTCTTTGCAAAATGAAGATTTTTTTTTGATTATTTTTTTTTACAAAATTGTCATATTATCAGGTTATTTCTCACACACAGCATATGCATACAACACATTACACCCCAAAATACATTCTGCTACTCTTCCTGAGTATGGCGATACCACATGTGTGAGACTTTTACACAGCCTGGCCACATACAGAGCACCAACATTGATGTAGTACCTTCAGATGTTCTACGAGCAAAAATGACGCATCTCATTTCTCAACCACCTATTACACTTTTGAAGGCCCTGGAGTACCAGGACAATGTAATTTCCCATAAAATGACCCCATTTTGGAAAGCAAACACCCCAAAGTATAATCTGTGAGGCATAATGAGTCTTTTGAATGGTTAATTTTTTTTCCAGAAGTTTTTGGAATATGTGGAAAAAAATTAAAAGGCATTTTTTTTACACAAAATTGTCAATTTATAAGATATTTCTAACACATAGCATGTATATAGCAAAAATAACACCCCAAAATACATTCTGCTACTCTTCCTGAGTATGGCAATACCACATGTGTAGGACTTTTACACAGCCTGGCCACATAGGGAGGCCGAACATTGAAGTAGTACGTTCAGGCATTCTAGGAGTATAAATGACAAATCTCATTTCATTCCTACCTGTCACACTTTTGAAGGTCCTGGACCACCAGGACAGTGAAATTACCCACAAAATGACCCCATTTTGGAAAGCAGACACCCCAATGTATATTCTATGAGACATGGGCTACAAATAGGTACTCGGTTACTCTGATGGGCTGGAGATAGGTACTCGGTTACTCTGATGGGCTGGAGATAGGTACTCGGTTACTCTGATGGCCTGGTGACAGGTACTTGGGTACTCTGATGGCCTGGTGACAGGTACTCTGATGGCTTGGTGACTGGTATTTGGGTACTCTGAAGGGCGGTGACAGGTACTCATATGGACTGTGACAGGTACTCGGGTACCCTGATGGACCGTGACAAGTACTCGGGTACCCTGATGGACAGTGACAGGTACTCGGGTACCCTGATGGACCGTGACAGGTACTCGGGTACCCTGATGGACCGTGACAGGTACTCGGGTACCCTGATGGACCGTGACAGGTACTCGGGTACCCTGATGGACCGTGACAGGTACTCGGGTACCCTGATGGACCGTGACAGGTACTCGGGTACCCTGATGGACCGTGACAGGTACTCGGGTACCCTGATGGACCGTGACAGGTACTCGGGTACCCTGATGGACCGTGACAGGTACTCTGATGGACCGTGGCAGGTACTCGGGTATTCTGATGGGCCGTGACAGGTACTCGGGTACTCTGATGGGCCGTGACAGGTACTTGGGTACTCTGATGGGCCGTGACAGGTACTTGGGTACTCTGATGGGCCGTGACAGGTACTCGGGTACTCTGATGGACCGTGACAGGTACTCGGGTACCCTGATGGACCGTGACAGGTACTCGGGTACCCTGATGGACCGTGACAGGTACTCGGGTACCCTGATGGACCGTGACAGGTACTCGGGTACCCTGATGGACCGTGACAGGTACTCGGGTACCCTGATGGACCGTGACAGGTACTCGGGTACCCTGATGGACCGTGACAGGTACTCTGATGGACCGTGGCAGGTACTCGGGTATTCTGATGGGCCGTGACAGGTACTCGGGTACTCTGATGGGCCGTGACAGGTACTTGGGTACTCTGATGGGCCGTGACAGGTACTTGGGTACTCTGATGGGCCGTGACAGGTACTCGGGTACTCTGATGGGCTGTGACAGGTACTCGGGTACTCTGATGGGCTGTGACAGGTACTCGGGTACTCTGATGGGCTGTGACAGGTACTCGGGTACTCTGATGGGCTGTGACAGGTACTCTGATGGACTGTGATTGACAGGTACTATGAGGGGTGGTGACAGGTCTGCTTTATTGGGGGGGGCAATCAGTGTGCTTGATGTGTACTGTAGGCGGTATTCTCCTCTCCACACACGATCGGTGTGTGAGGAGGAGAACCCGGTAACATCTTGTTACCGTGGTTTGTTTACATTTTAGTGATCGGCTGTGAAAGGATCACAGCCGATCACGTGGGTAAACACCTGGCCAATGGCTGTTTACCAGCGTCGGTGACGAGCAGTGTTCCCGGGGAACATGCCGCCACCGACGTGCACGCGCAGCGCGCTCATGATCACAGTCGGGGTGTGACCATCTGTGATCACGTGGTAAACAGCCATAACCAATGGCTGTTCACCCCCTTCGGGGGCGAGCAGTGTCTCCGTGACACGCCGCCACCGAAGAAACAGGGATGCGTGCGCACATATGACGGCTTCCCACCACAATAGGTGCGCCGCCTGGCCATCATTTGACAGCCGGCGGTCAGCAACTAGTTAAGGTCAGTTACAAATGTCTAAAAATCTCTCACTCAGTATAAATCTTTTTGGGCATTCTGTATGTAGCTGTTAATATTTTAGAAGAAATTTGTATTTTAGGCTAACTAAAGACGCCCATCATTAAGCGCAGTTTGGCGTCTTCGCTCTGGTCACCAAAAAAACTTGTCCCGGCACTGGGAGCGCTGCAAGTTCAGTGTCACTGGACACAATAGGAGACAGTAGCATTTGTATGGCCACAATAGGAGTTATACAGTATGGACAGAATATCATATTTATGCTATTGTGTCCATATAACTGCTATTGTGCCTATATAAATTAGTGAAGGAAATTATTCCTGCGCCAAGTCAGGGCAACGAAAGGGAGATAATGTACTGCTGCACACACCGAGAGGGAAATGTCTGAACCCAGAGGAATAATAAGTAAGAAAGATAGTGGTGCGCTGTACGTCGGAGGGGTATGCCTATCGGTAAGAGCAATATACTGAATCCACAGTTAGGAGGTGTAGAATAAAGTCTAAAAAAACTAATATAAATAAGACTATAATAAAAATATGTGCCTGTGTGGCATATTAAACAATAATACTTATTGCTGCTAATATATAATCCAGAACATTGATAAATAAAATACAGTAAACAACAGTAAAAAAAATGGTAAAAAAATAAGCAATATCAATTCCAAAGTGCAGCGTGTTGCGATCACAAAAATCGCATAAAGTGCAGGTGCTCTAATGTGATGTGCATAGGCAAACCTTCAAATATAAACAGGAATATGGTGACAAGCAATACTGGTGTATCAGACAAAAGTCAGTTTCAAGTGCAAAGTGCTGCGATTATTCCTATAATCGCACAGGGTGTGACTCCTTCAACATGGTAATCTGTGAACAATATTGCAATGGAGAGGGCAGTGGTGCTGGTGAGAGGGGATATATCCTTCGTAGTTCCGTGTATACCGATGATGGATGTCCCCTTACCTTACCACTGTAAGGTAACAGCGTGTATACAGATCTTTAGGATCCTTTGGCGGAGTTTCCCTTTAATGTGGAATTCCCAGGTCCTAACAAATGGCGGGGTCCCTTTAAGGGATTTCTCTGGGGTATTGCAGTCAGGGTTCCTCAATGGTATAGCGTGTATGTGGGTTTAAGCAGACATGGAGGAAGGATACTCCATAGTGTGAAATGTTTCAACAGTCAGATTTATTTATTTAAAAATGTATAAAAATACTCACAAACACAGAGTCTGTATAGACAGTGTACAAACAAGCTGCGGGCTTGGTCTACGTCACTTCTGGTCGCTTAGTGTCCCTTAGTGACACTAAGCGACCGGAAGTGACGTAGACCGAGCCCGCAGCTCGTTTGTACACTATTTATACAGACTCTGTGTTTTGTATTTTTATACATTTTTAAATAAATCTTTTTTTTTTACCGTTGTTTACTGTATTTTATTTATCAATGTTCTGGATTATATATTAGCAGCAATAAGTATTATTGTTTAATATGCCACACAGGCACATATTTTTATTATATTCTTATTTGTATTAGTTTTTTTAAACTTTATTCTACACCTCCTAACTGTGGATTCAGTATATTGCCCTTACCGATAGGTATACCCCTCCGACGTACAGCGCACCACTATCTTTCTTACTTATTATGCCTATATAGATGCTGTTGCACCCATATAGAAGCACACCAGCTTCTATATGGGCACAAAAGCAGCTATATGGGCACAACAGCATAAAGATGCTATTGTGTCCATACATATTTGAAAATCTCCACTGTCTTAAGCCAATGCTGCACCATGCAGGTGTAGGTTTTTTTTTTGTAATTGATTGCCTAATTGTATGTTTATTTATACCTTCACTGGCTGTGGTCGCTCGCAGCATATTTGTTTGCATGGTTTTACATGTGGCTCAGATCGCCACGGCAAAACCAGGTACACTCTCTCCCCCAAAAAGTGCCAAATGTGGCAGTGGAAGGGGGGAGGGTGCAAACAAGTGGAGCTTCCCCTTTTGGGTGGAGCTCTGCTTTAACACTGCCACAAACCACCAATAGGGAGGGTAGGTTGAAAGTAGAATTCCAGCTTGCGCTAGTCTTAAAAACTGCCCCCCGTCCACTTACCCCTAACACCTATGTGGACTAACCTATTTTCAGACTGTTCCAATCTGGTCATGTTATCTCACCTGTGTGATCCAGCACCGTATGCAGGGGAGAGGGGGGAGCAACAATAACAACTGTGACATGGAAATCTTCAACATCAAACGCCTCACCACACATCTTACTAAATACCTTGGAGTGTCTGCTTTCAAAAAAGGGGTCATTTGTGGGGTATTTGTACATTCCTGGCTTGTTTGGGTCACAAGAAATGAGATAGGCCACCAGTACTTCAGGTGTGATAGATTTTTTATGATTTGCACCACAACTTGTACACTCTCTAACTTTCACACAGACCAAATAATATCCACTAGTTTGGGTTATTTTTACCAATGTAGCAGTATAAATTGTGGCCAAAATTTATGAAGAAAAATTAATCATTTTCAAAATTTTATCACAGAAACTAAGAAAAATTCATTTTTTTTTCAAAATGTTTGTTTTTTCCATTTATAGCGCAAAAAATAAAAAACCCAGAGGTGAGCAAATACCACCAAAAGAAAGCTCCATTTGTATGAAAAAAAGGACGAATATTTCATTTGGGTACAGTATTGCATGATTGAGTAATTGCCATTCAGAGTGGGAGAGCACTGAAAGCTGAAAATTGGTCTGGTCATGGGGGGGGGGGGGGGGGTTTATGTGCCCAGTTGTCAAGTGGTTAACGTAAGGTCTCCGTTTATTATATTTCCATTACTGGAGTCCCTTTATTTTCTTTGTGTGTAACTTAAATTATCTTTGTCCATTGGCCAAACTGTATTTGTAACATTGCTTCTCTGTATTTGTAATATCTACTTTATATTCAGTAATATATGATTATTCTAACGTTTCTTTTCTGTAAAAATAAATTAGATCTTCGTATTTTAGAACCATTATCAATTCCTTATTGCTTTAATGGGTTATAGCTACAACCGCATTGGTTGATTCTTATATAGACAAGCTTTTAATCACATATGGTATATAGCGTTAAGCGTATAGGTGAGGTAGGTAGAAAACGCCATTACAGGTGGTGCCCTGTGTGAGGAAGTTTAACCTTTGGGTGATTGTGATTTCGTGTGTGGAAGACAGAGCTGGTCTATACAGTCCTAACGCCAGAAATGCTAAGCGTTTTCTTTGTATGTCTTTTCAACCCTTTTGTTACAGGTAACCTCTGCCCCGTTAGCTGAACAATTCCAGGCGCTTACACTCAATATGCGTGTTTGTACCTGGGGGCTGTGGAATTTTTTGGTCTATTTCTAATTAGCAGCTGTTTTTAAAAGGGATATTAAACCCATACAAATGCATACAAACAATCTACACAATTAATAAATATATCAATAGATAAATTAATCCACCAATAGAAAACAGCGCATAGCACTACATTAGCAATAATAGTCGGGTGCAATCCTCTATATCAAATCCTACAAATAGTCCTCTGTAAGTCCTTAGTGTGCACTCATTTTATAAAAACGACACATATATCCAACTTATGATTCCGCTTCAATATTCATCAATTATGTAGCCCTTCCACCAGGAATACACCTCCACACGTGCACAAGTAACACGAAAGCCACACTGAGAGATATGTGGAGATAAACAGATCCCCCTTTAGTGTTGCTCTTACCAGACCCTGCTGGTTTCACAGGCCTTTACAAATCACTTTTGCTGGCTCCAAATGACATCCCCCATGATCAGAAAGTGTTTTTAGGCCACGCCCTTGATTTTTGTTTGTCCCAAAATTATTTCTGGTACAACCAGAATTTTTACTCTCAAAAAAGAAGCGTTGCTATGGGGGCTAAGTTTGCCCCCAGCATAGCAAATTTGTTTATGTCCGAGTGGGAGAACAGGATCGTTTTTGCACAACAACAACAACACGAAACATCATTAGTATTTTATAAAAGATTCATTGATGGCCTCCTGTTCATTTGGGAGGGTTCAGAGAGCTCCCTACATGAATTTATGACTTTTTTAAATAATAATAAAAATAACATCTGTTTAGATTACGAATATAGTAAAGAGAAAATACATTATTTGGATGTTGATCACTAAAGCATATTTTAAACCTACAGATAGGAATAGCTATCTACCTTTGAATAGTGGACATCACCCATTGTGTTTAAAAAATATCCCTAAGGGCCTGATTATGCGTATTCGCCGTAATTGTACTCTAGTGATTTTCTTCCCCAGTCTGATATCATTAAGAAAAGATTTGTAGAAAAGGGATATAGTGAAAAAGATCTTGACAAAGTAGTATCTCAGATAGTAAAAATTCCCTGAGATAAATGTCTGGAAGACAAATCGAGAGGAAATGCTCCCAATCAAGAATGGGGGTTTATTTCAGATTTTCACGCTCAGTATAAGGAAGTGGAGACCATACTAAACCATCACTGGCACATATTGTGCTTAGATAAAGTATTGGGACAAGCTCTCCCACCTCGTCCCCTATTTATATACAGAAAAGCCCCTAATTTCGGAGATCAAGTGGTAAAAAAGGTATTAAACCCACCCACAAAATTGGAAACTTTTTGGGATAGATGTGGGTTCTTTTCATGTAGGAGGTGTCAACCTTGTATGAAACGTAATCATCTGATCAGAGGCCTAGTGGAGTTCATATCCACAGGCAATAATAGAAAATATGAAATTAAAGAATTTATCACTTGTAGTTCTACACATGTGGTATATGTATTACAGTGCCCATGTGGCCTTATGTATGTGGGAAGGACAAAGAGGACTTTGAGGAAGCGCATATCTGAACATATGTACAACATAGAAATTGGATACAGTGACCACAGTGTATCTCTTAATTTTAAGAAACATCACAATAGAGACCCCTCTTTACTAAAATTTTTGGGGGGGGGGGGGTCGACAGAGTGTACCCTAACTGGCGCGGATCAAATAGGGTTCGGGAAATTTCTAAAAAAGAATCTCAATGGATATACCGAAATTAACACTTTAACGCCCAATGGTTTGAACGTCGAATTAGACGTAAACTGTTTTATTAGTGACTTTTAGTATACTAATTAAACACTTTAGGTAGATCCATAAAATATAGTGGCAGATAAATATTTAAAGCAATGTCGTTATTTTCCCCCAATAAGCATAATAATATGCTGGTGCTTTAGTGTAGACATATTTGAGTATATAGATGGGGAGGATTTTTTTGTATATACAGTGGTGTGAAAAAGTGTTTGCCCCCTTCCTCATTTCCTGTTCCTTTGCATGTTTGTCACACTTAAGTGTTTCGGAACATCAAACCAATTTAAACAATAGTCAAGGACAACACAAGTAAACACAAAATGCAATTTGTAAATGAAGGTGTTTATTATTAAAGGTGAAAAAAAATCCAAACCATCATGGCCCTGTGTGAAAAAGTGATTGCCCCCTAAACCTAATAACTGGTTGGGCCACCCTTAGCAGCAACAACTGCAACCAAGCGTTTGCGATAACGTGCAATGAGGCTTTTACAGCGTCCTGGAGGAATTTTGGCCCACTCATCTTTGCAGAATTGTCCTAATTCAGTTACATTAGAGGGTTTTCGAGCATGAACGGCCTTTTTAAGGTCATACCACAACATCTCAATAGGATTCAGGTCAGGACTTTGGCTAGGCCACTCCAAAGTCTTCATTTTGTTTTTCTTCAGCCATTCGGTGGTGGACTTGCTGGTGTGTTTAGGATCATTGTCCTGCTGCAGAACCCAAGTTCGTTTCAGCTTGAGTACACGAACAGATGGTCGGACATTCTCCTTCAGGATCTCTTGGTAGACAGCAGAATTCATAGTTCCTTTTATCACGGCAAGTCTTCCAGGTCCTGAAGCAGCAAAACAGCCCCAGACCATCACACTACCACCACCATATTTTACTGTTGGTATAATGTTCTTTTTATGAAATGCAGTGTTCCTTCTACGCCAGATATACTTGGACACACACCTTCCAAAGAGTTCCACTTTTGTCTCATCGGTCCACAGAATGTTGTCCCAAAAGTCTTGGGGATCATCAAGATGTGTTGTGGAGAAATTGAGACGAGCTTTGATGTTCTTTTTGCTCAGCAGTGGTTTTCTCCTTGGAACTCTGCCATGCAGGCCATTTTTGCCCAGTCTTTTCCTGATGGTGGAGGCATGAACGTTGACCTTAACTGAGGCAAGTGAGGCCTGCAGTTCCTTGGACGTTGTTGTAGGGTCTTTTGTGACCTCTTGGATGAGTCGTCGCTGCGCTCTTGGGGTAATTTTGGGCGGCCGGCCACTCCTGGGAAGGTTCACCACTGTTCCATGTCTTCGCCATTTGTCTATAATGGCTCTCACTGTGGTTCGCTGGATTCCCAAAGCTTTGGAAATGGCTTTATAACCCTTTCCAGACTGATAGATCTCAATTACTTTCTTTCTCAATTGTTCCTGAATTTCTTTGGGTCTCGGCATGATGTGTAGCTTTTAAGGATCTTCTGGTGGACCTTACTGTGTCAAGCAGCTCCTATTTAAGTGATGCCTTGATTGTGAACAGGTGTGGCAATAATCAGGCCTGGGTGTGGCTAGAGAAATTGAACTCAGGTGTGGACAACCACAGTTATAGTATGTTTTAACATGGGGGGCAATCACTTTTTCACACATGGCCATGATGGTTTGGATTTTTTTTCACCTTTAATAATAAACACCTTCATTAACAAATTGCATTTTGTGTTTACTTGTGTTGTCCTTGACTATTGTTTAAATTGGTTTGATGTTCCGAAACACTTAAGTGTGACAAACATGCAAAGGAACAGGAAATTAGGAAGGGGGCAAACACTTTTTCACACCACTGTATATATATTATTAAAAAAAATTTATGTGACATTTTTATATCATTTTATAATTCTATACTCTTTTATTATTTGGGACTAAGTATATAGTCGCTTATATATAAATATATAGGCAGGAATTAATGTTTCTTTGATGCAGCTTCCCCATTGGGGTTTAGCATAATTAGATTATCGGTTATTTGAATAATAATGTATCTTTCTGCCTTTTAAACTAATGAGGGAGATTGTTTCAATATATGAAGAGTGCTAAATTTAATCCCTCTTCATTTATCTTCCGCTTATTTAACTTTTATTTTTTATTTTTTTTATATTTTAGTAGGTTAAGATAGATAAAGTGAATATACAAACACTTTGGATTTTACATTATTTTAGAATATTTCATTTGAGATACACCGGCCGGGTATAGGCATTTGAGATAAATATATAATTGCTACAGTCTTCGCTTACTTAGTAACCTTATTTAAAATGATCCTTGAACACCTGAATTTGATTTAGTTTCATGTGGCGTCTATTATAGACCCCGGGGAGAAACGGACTAACAGAAGAAAGGTTTGACACCCAAGGTGTAACCTATCACAACAAGTCTGATTACCAATCTAAATTCTCCATGTACGATTGCGATCGGGTAGTGTATAGTCCAGCTCTAAGAAAGACGAACGAGGGCTTGGCGGTAGCAAGCGGGGGGAGGCTAAGCACTGGCCTCGGGCGATATAGTAAGATGAATGATTCATCTAGTGACGGCGACAGTGTCAGATCGCCAACAAACAGTTAAAACCTCTTAGCGCGAGTAAAGTACGGCGAGAAGTTGAATATTGTTAAGCTTCATGCTGCATCCCATATAAAGACTCCACTAAGGTGACTATGCGCCTTAGTATTGGCTATACAGATGTCTCAGTGGAATAAACATTCCCTCCACTTAGAACATATGTGTAGTGTATATATGGGAAGGGAATATGTGTCAACGTAAAGGTCGGCTCATATTTCATATACATATATATTGCTTAGAAATGATTATCTTTGCTACACGCTGAACATTTCCTGTGTGCAATATTCTAATCCCAAACAATGGGCAGCACGAGCGGGATGTTTCCAATTATGCGATCT
The DNA here is from genome assembly GCF_037356315.1 of Lithobates pipiens. Taxonomy (NCBI): domain Eukaryota; kingdom Metazoa; phylum Chordata; class Amphibia; order Anura; family Ranidae; genus Lithobates; species Lithobates pipiens. The sequence continues at coordinate 524,899,561 of NW_027507764.1, forward strand.
GAGATCGGTGTATCGGTAAATGAATGAGGGTATAGGGTGGGGATAAATTGTTTAGATTGTTTTAATTAAAACAAATGAAAATTAGATTCTTTGAGTGTAGCCTGTGAGGTCCTGTGCCTGCCAGCTAGTGAGAGAGCTGTATGTGCAGGAGAGATGTGTTGATAAAAACCTACGAAGGGTTAACAACATAGGCCCTATATATGTATAAAAAAGTGACGGGACCGTAGTACTCCACCCTCAGATGATGTCAACACGACGAAACGCGTCAGGTGGAATCTACAAACACGAGTAGAGTGGAATTGACAGGAGGAAAGACAGACATCCAGCCAAAACCGTGAGCCATTAGTGGTTACCATTTAGGAGCTGTGAAGGATAGGATTGTCTCTCACCCTGGTCGATTGAATGAACCATTCATTTAGAATGAATCAATGTCTTTAAAGCTTTTATGTTTGTGAGTGCAATATATTTGGGATTTTGTTTTTAATTAAAAAAATGTTGTATATAACGGAATTACGCTATGTGTGCTTTGTAAAATTGCCCTTTTCCGAGATTCCGCACACCTGTGGCCAACGATGTTGATGGAACCCAGCATTTGGAGCCAGCAAAAGTGATTTGTAAAGGCCTGTGAAACCAGCAGGGTCTGGTAAGAGCAACACTAAAGGGGGATCTGTTTATCTCCACATATCTCTCAGTGTGGCTTTCGTGTTACTTCTGCACGTGTGGAGGTGTATTCCTGGTGGAAGGGCTACATAATTGATGAACATTGAAGCGGAATCATAAGTCGGATATATGTGTCGTTTTTATAAAATGAGTGCACACTAAGGACTTACAGAGGACTATTTGTAGGATTTGATATAGAGGATTGCACCCGACTATTATTGCTAATGTAGTGCTATGCGCTGTTTTCTATTGGTGGATTAATTTATCTATTGATATATTTATTCATTGTGTAGATTGTTTGTATGCATTTGTATGTCTTTTGTTTTCACCTGTGTCCCGTCTAAATACCCAGACTAACAATCTTCTCAGAACTTTCCTTTTTTACCTTTTGTCTATTCTAATACTTTGATGAGACTGATTTTGAGTAATACATAAAATGAAATTGTAAGTGCGAATGATAAGGGCTCCGTTTGGAATTTTGGAGGCAGTGGAAAAGGATATGTGCCTTTCTGCAAAAAGCAGTGCCAGCTGACCCTTTGAATGAGATTAGGCCAATCCTTGTGATTTAAAAGTACCTGTGGGCCTAGAGCTAAGTTCCCACTGGTGCAAAGCCAAAGTCACATGATTTACAGTGTGACTGTGAGGGGCGACTTTGTCGTGGCGGTGGTGTGGCTTTGAATGCAACTTTAATCCAAATTTACACTCTGGGTCGAAGTCGCATCCAGAGTCACATCAGAATGGTGCAGGTACCTTTTCAGAATCGCTGAAGCTTTGAGTCGTATAGATTGGAACGGGTGCTATTGAAATCAATGGGCTGCGACGTGTAATGCAACTTTATGTGTCCAAAGTCGCATGACAAATTTCACTAGTGGAAATGGAGACTAAATCGCATTGAATGATCTTGTGTATGAATCTTTCTTCTTTGCAATTACTAACTGAGAATTGTAAGTGTTGTAGACCTGTGAATAGGGATGAGCCGAACACCCCAGGTTCGGTTCGCACCAGAACTTTCGAACGGACCGAAAATTCATACGAACTTTAGAACCCCATTAAAGTCTATGGGACTCGAACGTTCGAAATCAAAAGTGCTAATTTTATTGGCTAATATGCAAGACATTGCCCTAAAAAGGGTTTGGGGACCCGACTCCTGTCCCAGGAGACATGGATCAATGCCAATTTTTTTTTTTAAAACTGACGTTTTTTTGGGGAGCACTGATTTTAATGACGATTAAAGTGAAATATTCCTTTAAATATCGTGCCTGGAGGGTGTCTATAGTATGCCTGTGAAGTGGCATGTGGTTCCCGTGTTTAGAACAGTCCCTGCACAAAATGACATTTAACGGAAAAAAATTCATTTAAAACTGCTTGCAGTTTTAATGTCATGTCTGGTTCCGGCAATACGGATGAAAATCATTGAGAAAATTACATTGGTAGCCCCCCCTGCCCATTACCAGCCCCTTTTGGATCTTGTACGGATATTAAGGGGAACCCCCTACCTAAATTAATAAAAGTAAAGGTGTGGGGCCCCCAAGCCCTATATACTCAGAACAGCAGTATACAGACAGTGCAAACAAGACAGGGACTGTGTAGGTTTGTTGTGTTAAGTAGAATTTGTTTGTAATTTTGAACTGGTACATTTTTAAAGTGTAGCTCCAGTCAAAAAATCTATTTTTAAGCTTTTTGGAAAACATAGGGAAGGGTTATCACCCCTGTTTTTTCATCTCCCTTCCTCTTGTCTCATTCCGTTTGCAAGTAGGAGACGTTTGTAAGTTGGATGTTTGAGTATATAGAGGCCTGCCCTATATGCTCTGCAGAAATGTGGGCCTAAGGTGTTGGTGTTGCCACAACACTGTAAGCCCTCAAAGTGACTCTTGGTGGGTGCTGGAGCGCCCTGCTATGAACGATTATATCAAGAATTGTAATTACATGCCATTGTTGAACAGTGGTAGAAAAATTGGGCCTTTGGTGGTTGTGGTGGTGGTGCTGGTGCCACAACACTATAAGTCCTCACAGTTACTCTCGGTGGGCGAGGAACGGGCCCTGCTGTAAAATATTATATCAAGAATTGTAATTACATGCCCCTGTTAAACAGGGGCTGAAAAATTGGACATTAGGCACTAATGCTGGTGCCACGACACTGCAACCTCTCCCAGACACTCTAGTTAAAGTGCAGGAATGAGCCCTGCTGCAAAGTATTGCATCACAAATTGCAAATACATGCCCCTGTTAAACAGGGGCTGAAAAATTGGGCCTTAGCCACTGATGGCATCACCCAGAACCAAAAATTGGGCCTTAGCCACTGATGGCGTCACCCAGAACCAAAAATATTGTTCCATGCTATCAGCAGGATCATTGAGGAGGAAGAGGATAGTCAGTCAACATAACAGGACAGTGACTCAGCATCTGCATAGGCAATTTTGAAGGGATGTGACATTTAAAAAAAATAAAATATTGGGTTACATCAGCTTCAGGTGCTTGGTAGCTGGTGGTGATCCAATACTGAGTCAACTTTATGAAGGTCAGTCAATCAACCAAGTAGGTGGACAGGCGCACCCTGTGATCAATTACTAAGCCTCCAGCAGCACTGAAGGTGCATTCCGAAAGCACGCTGGATGCAGGACAGGCCAGTAGCTCAATTGCATACTGTGCAAGCTCTGGTCAGTGATCCATCCTCAAGACCCAGTAACCCAGAGGATTTTCGGTGGGAAAGGTGTCCAGGTCTGACCTTGTCCCTATGTATTCCTGCACCGTGTAAATAAGACGCTGGCGATGGTTGCTGGAACCGATCATACCTTGGGGCTGCGGACTAAAAAATTGTCTGAACTCAACGGTTAGATGGCCACCTTCTCCACTGCTCCTTCTGTGACTGACCGAAGCCTCAGCAACACGTTGTCCAGGACCAGGAGTTTGTAACCTCCCAGTCTCTGGGAACTCATTGCACAGACCTTTCTGCAAGGCCTCCCGGAGATGTCTCATCCTCTGCTCCCTCTGCGATTGCAAGATAAGGTCTGCAACCTTACCCTTGTACCGTGGATCAAGGAGAGTGGCCAGCCAGTAATGGTCCCTCTCCTTGATCCGAAGAATACGAGGATACTTCCGCAAGCTTTGCAGGGTCAGGGAGGCCATGCAGAGTAGGTTAGCTGAGCCATTCGGCCCAGAGAGTCCTCAGGGTCACTAAGGACAACATGATCAACAGCCACCTCCTCCCAGCCACATACAAGTCCACAGGTTTCTTGGGACTCTAAATCATCCCTAAAAGACTGCTGCTGATGCTGAGTGCCAGGCTCCACCTCCATGCTGGTACACAATCCTCCTCCTCCTCTTCCTGTGTGATGGGTGGGACAGCAGGAACACTGTATAAATAAAGGAGGCCTTGAGAGGCAAGGAAGTTCTCCTCTTCCTGCCTCTGTTCTGCCTCAAGTGCCCTGTCCATTATTCCATACAGCGTATGCTCCAACAGGTGGACAAGAGGTACAGTGTCACTGATGCATGCACTGTAACTGCTCACCATCCTTGTGGCCTCCTCAAATGGTGACAGGACAGTGCATGCATCCCTGATCATGCCCCACTGGCGTGGTGAGAAAAAAAACAAGCTCTCCTGACCCTGTCCTGGTGCCGTAGTCACACAGGTACTCATTGATCCCCTATCTCTGTGCTCAAGCTACTGCCTTCCTCTAGCTGGGTATCATCATCAGAGCCTTCAAAACACTGGGTATCCTCCTGGAGCATGAGACGAGGGAAGAGGACGCGTTGGCAGCTGCTTTGCTAGTACCCTGAGCCTGGGTGAGAGAGGATGAGGAGGATGAGGAGGGCTTGGTCATCCACTCTACCAGGTCTTCGGCATGATGGGGCTCAACACGTCCATCTGCCGAAAATCAGGACAAGCGTGTCCCATGGCCATGTGCTGATGACGATGCACCACGTCCAGGACTAGCACTGTTGTCTCTAGACACAGAGCCTGCTTGCCCTCTTTTATTTGCTTGTGACTGTCTGCCTCTCCTTGTTGGCTTTCCAGACATAGTAATGGCCTGCAGGAAGATGGGAAAACCAGCAATTGGGTAGCTTTAGGTGCACACTAAGCAGATGACACAGTACACCGACTGTAATTACTGCAGCTGCCTGCCTGTGTTACAGAAACAGACCAACACCAGCATTAAGGGGTTGCTTCAGGTGTATACTGTGCAGGAGGCACACAACACCCACTGTAAATGCTGCAGATGCCTGTATTACAGAAACAGAACACCAGCAATAAGGGGTATCTTCAGGTGTATACTGTGTAGGAGGCACACTGTCAGGGCTTCCTTAGCCCTTCCTTCTCTGGGCTGGCCACTCATCTGTCAGCTAATTGCCAGCTCTCTTCACAGTTACCAGCTGTTCCTGATGATGCTTGTCTGACCTGCCTACTTAAAGCCTTCCAGCTCACTTCACCTCTGCCTTCGCCTTGGTCACATCACTGAAACCATCTCCTGCGGTTTGTTTAAACACTGGCTTGCTGACATCCCTTCTGGCTCCTTATCCTGCTTGCTGTGCTCTACTTGGATCCCTGACTTCTGGCCTAGCTGACTTCCCAATCTGGTTACTGGACTTTGGCTATGCTTGACTACGCTTTTTCTATTTACCTTTTTATTTTTATTAATAAACAAGTGTGATTTAATTGTACTTCTGTCTCAGCCTGATTCATGGTTTCTGACAGTAGGTGAAGGCCATGAATTCAGAAGATACAGTCAATCCACTTGTTGGTAATATTTTTTCCAGATTGGATGAGCAAGATCACCGCATGGATCAGTTTGCCATGGCATTACAAACGCTCCTGAATTGCACAGCTCACCTGGAATCCCCCACGGTGGCTGCTCCAGTACAACCTGAGTCGCAGGCTGTCTCTGCTGCTGCGCCAGTCTCTGTGCAGGCATCCGCCTTGAGTATTACCTCTATAAAAGGTATGTCTGGTTCTGCTCCGCTTCCCCAGCGATTTGGGGGTGATCCAGTTCAATGCAGAGGGTTTCTCAATCAGTTTGAGATATACTTCGAGATGCTGCCCCAGGCATTTCCCACGGACAGAAGCAAAGTAGGTTTCATGATATCTTTGCTTTCTGAGAGAGCCTTGGCCTGGGCTAACCCTCTATGGGAGATGCAAAAACCTGTTGTCTTGAGTTACCCTCAGTTTGTGGCCTCCTTTAAAAGGGTTTTTGACGTTCCCGCACACTCCGCTTCTGCTGCCAAGTACCTCATGTCCATCAAGCAGAGTACGAGTACTGTTGCCGACTACACCATTGAATTCCGTACTCTGGCAGCAGAGGTTGCTTGGAACAATGAGGCCCTCGTGGCTGCTTTTTCTCATGGTCTCTCGGATTCCATCAAGGATGAGATAGCAGCCCGAGATATACCCACTGAGCTGGAGAGCTTGATCTCGTTTGCCATCCTCATTGACTCCAGACTCAGAGAAAGACTTTCTCTTAAGGAGCGCTTGCGGAAGCCTCCTGTACGTTTGCCTCCGAGCTTTGTAGTCCCACCCATGCCTCCCTCACCTCCCATGCCTCCTGGTACCAAGTTGGTCAGTAAAGATGAACCCATGCACCTGGGCTTTACGCGTCTCTCTGTGGATGAGAGAGCCTTTAGTAGGAGGCAGAGATTGTGCCTTTTATTGTGGCCAGGCAGGTCACTTTTTGAGGTCTTGTCCTACCCATCTACGGAACGCCCGAGCCTTGAGGTCCTGTCATGGACAGACCTTAGGTGGCGTTGCTTCATCCCCAGTTATCCAGAAGGATAAGCCCCTGGTTTTGGTCACCCTTTCTTGGGCTGAGTCGTCCAAAAAGATACAGGCTCTAATCGACTCTAGGGCTGCAGGCCTGTTCATTGATGCTGCATTTGTTTCGCAGCACACAATTCCGCTGCAGATGCGTGACACTCCACTTGCCATTGAGGCTCTTGACGGGAGACCTTTACAGCCTCCCCATGTGACTCATGAGACGGTTCCGTTGTCCATGGCCGTAGGGGCTCTTCATCATGAGATAATCCAATTCCAAGTTGTTTCCTTACCCAGGTTTCCGCTGGTTATTGGTTATCCTTGGTTACAGAGGCACAACTCCTCTTTTGATTGGCTCCATGCTGAGGTTCTCTCCTGGTCACCACAATGCAGAGAGACATGCTTCCTGAAGGTATTCAAGGTCCTGTGCACCTCTTCACTCCCCTCCCTGTGGGAGGAGTACCATGATTTTAGCGATGTCTTTGATAAAGGTCAAGCCGGTAGTTTGCCTCCACTCCGGTTATACGATTGAGCAATTGACCTTCAACCTGGTGCCATACCTCCTCATGGCTGGGTTTACCCTTTGTCGGTCTTGGAGGATAAGGCCATGAAGGAGTATGTTGCTGACGCACTTTCTCGAGGTTTCATCCGCAAATTCTTGTCTCCTGCTGGTGCTGGTTTCTTCTTTGTGAAAAAGAAGAGCGGTGAACTGAGACCTTGTATAGATTATAGGGGGTCTCAATCGTGTCACGATTAAGAATGCCTACCCGATTCCATTGATTACAGAGTTATTTGACAACCTCAAGGGAGCAACGGTTTTCACGAAGCTTGGCTTGAGAGGGGCATACAATCTTGTGCGCATTAAGGAGGGCAACGAGTGGAAAACTGCATTTAATACCAGAGCAGGCCATTATGAATACCTGGTAATGCCTTTTGGCCTTTGTAATGGCCCGGCAGTTTTCCTTGGAATTTATTAACGATGTCCTCCGAGATTTGTTGCAGTTGTGCGTGGTGGTTTATCTCGATGAAATCCTCATATTTTCCAAGTCCCTGGAGAACCCCCACACAGATGTCCGTCGTGTGCTTCAGAAACGAAGAGAGAACAATCTCTATTGTAAACTGGAGAAGTGCGAGTTCCATCGTGAACAGGTTACATTCCTGGGCTATGTCATTTCCACTGCTGGTTTTTCGATGGACCCAGAGAAACTTTCGGCAGTCCTACAGTGGCCTCGACCCACGGGTTTACGTCCTCTGCAGCGTTTCCTGGGCTTTGCCAACTACTATCAGAAGTTTATTTGTAACTTCTCGTCTCTGGTCAAGCCCCTGACTGATATGACCAGAAAGGACGGTAACCCACAGCGTTGGTCTCCGGAGTCCATTAAGGCCTTTGAGACGCTCAAGGCTGCCTTTGTTTCTGATCCTGTGTTGGCACATCCTGATCCTACGTTGCCTTTTATCCTAGAAGTTGATGCTTCTGAGACTGGAGTTGGCGCCCTTCTGTCTCAACGTCCTAACTCTTAGAGCGCTATGCATCCGTGTGGCTACTTTTCCAAGAAATTGTCACCCGCTGAGTGCAATTATAAGATTGGTGACAGAGAGCTGTTGGCGATCATTTTAGCCCTGAAAGAATGGAGACATCTCCTTGAAGGTACCACTGTGCCTGTTCTTATTCTTACTGACCATAAGAATCTTACATTCTTGTCTGAGGCTAAGCGAATCTCTCCCAGAAGGGCGCGATGGGCTCTTTTCTTGTCGAGCTTTAATTACATTATCTCATTCTTACCCGGTACTAAGAATGTAAGGGCTGATGCCTTGTCACGACAATTTTCCTCCACTTCCAAGTCGGAGTTGGTTCCGGTTCCTATGATTCCTCCTGATCGTATCTTGGCTACGGTTCGCACCAGTCTTACTTCTCCTTTGGGTGACAAAATTCTTGCTGCTCAGGTCCATGCTCCTCCTGATAAACCTTGTGACTTCTGCTTTGTCCCTGAGAGTCTCCGTACTGCTGTACTCTAGAATTACCTTTCTCCCAAGGCAGCTGCCCATCCTGGGAAGAATCAACTCGTTTGGACCATTTCCCAACAATTCTGATGGCCTAGTCCACGGGCTGATGTTACTGCCTTCGTAGCTGTCTGTCCCGTGTGTGCTCAGAGTAAGACTCCAGGACACCTTCCAGTGGGCCTTCTACAACCCATACCCAATGGAGAGAGGCCCTGGACTCACCTGTCTATGGATTTCATTGTGGAGTTGCCCAACTCCCAAGGCAACACTGTTATCTTTATGGTGGTTGACTGGTTCTCAAAGATGTGTCATTGTATTTTACTTAAGAAGTTGTCCACCTCTAAGGAACTGGCTTCCATTTTTATCTTTGATCTTTCGCTTACATGGACTACCCAAGGTGATTGTCTCGGACAGGGGCAGTCAGTTTGTCTCCCGGGTTCTGGCAAGCCTTTTGTGCTCAGTTGGGAATCCAGCTTGTGTTCTCTTCTGTGTATCACCCGCAGTCTAATGGGGCCGCAGAATGAGCCAATCAGTCCTTGAAGCAATCCCTACGTTGCTATATTTCTGACCATCAGAACAACTGGTCTGAGCTATTACCTTGGGCAGTGCCTTGAATTCTGCCTCCCTCCATTTATGGCGAATTATGGTTTCCAACCTTCCATGTTGCCTGACTCGTTTGTTCCCCAGAGTATTCCTGCGTTAGAGGAGCATCTCCGTGGTCTTCGTTCCACTTGGGTACAAGTCCAGGAGGCTTTGCGTCATGCTAATGAGAGGTACAGACTCCATGCTGACCGCAGACACCTGCCTGCACCTTCCTACCAGGTTGGGGACAGCGTCTGGCTGTCATCTCATAACCTCCAGCTTCGTGTTCCCTCACTGAAGTTTGCACCTCGGTTTATTGGGCCTTTCCGTATCCTTCGCAGGATTAACCCAGAGGCTTACGCGTTGGACCTTCCTCCTAGTATGCGCATCTCAAATGTATTTCATGTCTCCTTATTGAAACCGTTGGTCTGTAACCGATTTACCACCTCGGTGCCATGTCCTCACCCTATTCAGGTTGCAAACCATGAGGAGTATGAGGTACAATCCATTGTTGACTCCTGTAGGTTCCGTGGGTGCATACAGTACCTGGTGCATTGGAAGGGGTACGGTCTGGAGGAACGCTCCTGGGTTTCATCCTCTGACGTACATTCCCCTGTCCTCCTCCGCAAGTTCCATAGCTGGTTTCCCCTCAAGCCCAGTGGCCCTCCGCGGGAGAGGGGTCATCGAGGAGGGGATACTGTCAGGGCTGGCTTAGCCCTTCCTTCTCTGGGCTGGCCGCTCAGCTGTCGGCTAATTGCCAGCTCTCTTCTCTCTCCACAGTTACCAGCTGTTCCTGATAATGCTCGTCTGACCTGCCTACTTAAAGCCTTCCAGCTCACTTCACCGCTGCCTTCGCCTTGATCACATCACTGAAACCATCTCCTGTGGTTTGTTTAAAGACTGGCTTGCTGACATCCCTTCTGGCTCCTTATCCTGCTTGCTGTGCTCTACTTGGATCCCTGACTTCTGGCCTGGCTGACTACCCGATCTGGTTACTGGACTCTGGCTATGCTTGATTACGCTTTTTCTATTTATCTTTTTATTTTTATTAATAAACAAGTGTGATTTATTTGTACTTTTGTCTCAGCCTGATTCATGGTTTCTGACACACACAACACCCACTCTAACTTCTGCAGATGCCTGTATTACAGAAACAGAACACCAGTAATACAGGGTATCTTCAGGTGTATACTGTGCAGGAGGCACACAACACCCACTCTAACTGATGCAGATGCCTGCATTACAGAAACAGAACACCAGCAATAATGGTTATCTTCAGGTGTATACTGTGCAGGAAGCACACGCCACCCACTTTAACTGCTGCAGTTGCCTGTATTACAGAAACAGAACACCAGTAATAAAGGGTAGCTTCAGGTGTATACTGTGCAGGAGGCACACAACACCCACTGTAACAGCTCTAAGTTCCCAAGCAGTCAAGACACTGTCCCTGCCTATCATCCTATCATGTCGCAGTGCATTGTGGGCCGTGAGCGCCACTCAAATATGGCGCGCACGGCCCACAGAGTTCTGGCTTCGCTGAATGGGCGTGGCCATGTTACGTGCACCTTTCCCATAGCTAGCAGCAGCCGGCGGATGGTTTTGTATACAGAGCGATCTTTTACTTTACCAATGTGAGTAGGTTTTCTTCGTATTTAAATAAAGCAATTATTTGTACATACTGCACCATGGATATGTTTCTTCCCTCAATGCATATACCAATGGAGACAATATAAATTGAAGAGCGAACATCTCCCCAGCACACCAGCAGCAGAGGCCAGATAGCAGCACAGTGGCTCATACTGTGAAAGCCCATCCAACCCCGCTGGGGTATAAGTTCTGGTGAGAGCATTTACATTACCACAGTACTGAGTGGTGCACCGGGGAAGATTGTTTTCTCTGCATTGAAGATATTGGCACTTTTTGCACTTGTCACTTTATTTCACTGCTACCTGGGACGTTGTTACATGGGACATTTTCTCAGCGATCCTAGGACGTGTATTTGAAGGGGTTTTTTTCACACACAATGATGTTTGCACAATTTTGAATGAATTTTATAATGTGTAATAGTTATATGTAATTTAATCTATATTAATTTTATTGGCACATCTGTGTTAGCACATATTCAACATATAAATCACCACTACTTTTTAATTAATATTTAACTAATATTTCAGTACTTAATTACAGTTCTTGGACACTATTATACCCACACAATAATATGTTTTGCACATAGACCATTACAAACTAGTTTTATTTCCTTGTCGACAGGCTATAATATACCAGGTATACAATATTTTGGGTTTAGCGTCATAACCTATTATTCACACTTCTAAATCAATTGAATAGAGCTGATTAGCGAATGGAGTAATCTGTTGCATGGTGGGGGAATATTCAGAATATCAGCATATAATATGCATATTAGTGGTGAAAGAGAGATTTTAATTTTGGTTGAAGATTCCATTTTGGTTATTACAGCCTGCCATATAGGCTCGAGGAGTGTGCAACTCCAAAAAATATGAAGGTAGTTGCCTTCGTCTGAGCAACTTCTGAAGCAAGCTGGGGAAACTGAGGGATAGAATGTATTTTGGCAGGGGTCATATACCACCTAGTAACCAGTTTCAATGGGGATTCTCTGAAAGCTGCAGCTTGGTTACTTTTGCATAAATTATCAATCATCTTATACCAGGATTCCTCAGAGAGAGAGAGGTCAAAGTCAGTCTCCCATCGAAGTAAAATGGTTGGTTTTTCTGGGAGATGTAAGCAATTTAAAGAGTTGTATATTAACCACTTGACCACTGGGCACTTAAAGAGGAAGTAAACCCTGATGAGTTTACTTCCTCTTTCATTCCCTGCAAAGGCAAAGCATAATGGACTACTATGCATCGCATAGTAGCCCATTATGTGTCACTTACCTGACACAGGAGCCAGCGAAGTCGCCGCTGTCCCCTGTAGTCCGCCGCATCCATCTTGTTGGTGGGGTCTCGCAGCTCCGCCGCTGTCATTCGGCGAAGCCGCGATGGCGTCACTCCCGCGCATGCGCACGGGAGTCGACACGTGCGGCAGCTCCATTCTTGGAAATGCCGCGCTCAGTGCGCCTGCGCGCCGCTGTCTACGGCGCATGCGCCATAGACAGCGGTGCCCGTTTTTGGGCAAATATCTCCTAAACCATATAGGTTTAGGATATATTGCTTGGACCTACAGGTAAGCCTTAATCTAGGCTTACCTGTAGGTCAAAGTGGTTTGTAAGGGTTTACAACCACTTTAAACACCCTTAATAACCAGACCAATTTTCAGCTTTCGGAGCTCTCACATTTTGAATGACAATTACTCAGTCATGCAACACTGGACCTATATGAAATTTTTGTCCTTTTTTTCACACAAATAGAGCTTTCTTTTGGTGGTATTTAATCACCGCTCGTTTTTTTATTTTTTGTGCTATAAAAGAAAAAATACAGAAAATTCTGTAAAAAAAATAATTTTTTCTTTGTTTCTGTTATAAAATTTAGCAGATTAGTAATTTTTTCTTCATAAATTTTGGCCAAAATTTATACTACTACATATCTTTGGTAAAAATAAGTACAAATTGGTGGATGTTATTTGGTCTTTGTGAAAGTTATAGAGTCCACAAGCTATAGTGCCAATATCTTAAAATTGATCACACCTGAAGTACTGACGGCCTATTTCAATTCTTGAAACCCTAACATGCCAGAAAAGTACAAATACCCCCCAAATGACCCCTTTTTGGAAAGAAGACATTCCAATGTATTTAGTAAGAGGCATGATGAGTTTGTTGAAGTTGTCATTTTTTTCCCACAATTCTTTGCAAAATCAAGATTTTTTATTTTTTTTCACAAAATTGTCATATTATCAGTTTATTTCTCACACACAGCATATGCATACCGCAAATTGCACCCCAAAACACATTCTGCTGTTACTCCCGAGTACGGCAATACCACATGTGTGAGACTTTTACACAGTGTGGCCACATATAGAGGCCTTACATGCAGGGAGCGCCATCAGGTGCTCTGGAGCACCCAAGACAATTCTGACATTTCTCTCCTACATGTAAAAATCATAATTTATTTGCTGGAAAATTACATAGAATCCCAAAACATTATATATGTTTTTTTAGCAAACACCCTGGAGAATACAATGGTGGTCGTTGCAACTTTTTATCTCGCACGGTATTTGCGCAGCAATTTTTCGAATGCTTTTTTTTTGGGAAAAAAAAACAGTTTTGTGCTTAAAAAATAAAAAAACACAGTAAAGTTAGCCCAATTTTTGCATAATGTGAAAGATGAAGTTACGCTGAGTGAATAGATACCTAACATGTCACTCTTCAAAATTGCACACGCTCGTGGAATGGCGCCAAAAGTCGCTACTTTAAAAATCCCCATAGGCGAGGCTTTGCTTTTTTCTTTACTGGTTATATGTTTTGAGTTACAGAGGAGGTCTAGAATTATTGCTCTCGCTCTAACGTTCTCAGCGATACCTCACATGTGTGGTTTGAACACAGTTTTCATATGTGGGCGGGACTTACGTATGCGTTCGCTTCTGCATGCGAGCACATGGGGACAGGGGCGCTTTAAAACATTTTTTTTTTATTGTTCATTTTACTTTATTTATTTTAGTTTGACTGTTTTTTCCCCAAAAATTAATTTTTTGATCACTTTTATTCCTATTACAAGGAATGTAAACATCCCTTGTAATAGGAATATGGCATGACAGGTCCTCTTTACAGTGAGATATGGGGTCAATAAGACCCCACATCTCACCTCTAGGCTGGAAAGCCTGAAATAATAAAAAAAAAGATTCTGGCTTTGATCGTATTGGCGAGTCGGTAGAAGCACCGGAGGGCGGCGGGAAAGGGGGGGGGATGTCTATGGCTGGGTATTGCAGGGTATCACCGACTATGGCTGGGTATTGCTGGGTATCTCTGGGTATGGCAATTTATGGCAGGGTATTGGCAGGGTATTGCAGAGTATTGGCGGGTGTTGCAGAGTATTGGCGGGTACTGCAGAGTATTGGCGGGTACTGCAGAGTATTGGTAAGAGTAACATGACGCCGGTTTGTTTACAAGTGATCACGTCATTTAAACGGTGGTTAATGAGATTAGTTCTTTGTCTCTAGGGGAATTTGTGCAAAAAACCTTTACTCAAAGGGTATTGAGGAAGCCAAACCTTTTATATTGAGGTTTTGTCTAATGGCCTGTGCAAGCGGTTCTATTGCAAGTACAAATAGGAGAGGGGAAAGAGGGCAGCCCTAGTTCCTCTACTCAAAGGAAAAAAAAAATATTGCCTGGGGCGTGGCCTGGACGAGGACCGTGATGGACGCCTAACTAGTGAGCTCCCGCGTTCCGGGGATACTTTACCTGCTCATACGGGAGCCTACCTCCTTTCCCTGCTATGCACAGGTCCACCAGGAGCTCGTCTACCTCCCGCACCCCTAAGGAGCCCAAGACCATACAGGGGAGACACATCCCGGATATCTTCCGATCACAGAGACACCAGGCCTACGAGCCTTTGCAGGCCCAATCCCCGGCCCCGCCTGACGGTTCCTCTCCAACCCACATGCCTGGAGCTTCCGCGCCCGGCTCTGGGGGAGCCCATCCCCCGAGCCTTTTAGACCTGGAGAAAGTGGCTCAAGACATCAAATGCACGGTAACCGCCGCAATTGCTGACCTCAAGGCGGACTTATTGGCAGTCGCCCACCGCATGGACAGTGTGGAACAGACCACCCAGACCCACGCCGCGGCCATTCGCCAGGTGCAATCCGCCTACGATTCCCAGCTCTCTCAGGTCTTTGAGCTCCACAGACACGTCGAGGACCTGGACAACCGTGGACGGAGGCACAACATCAGGGTGCGGGGGGTCCCCGAAACCATTGCTCCTGAAGCCATTCAATCCACCCTGTGTGCCATATTCAATGACCTTATGGAGCGACCGGCGGATTCCCCCATCGACATGGAAAGGGCTCATCGTGCCCTCTGTCCCCCGCCCAGGGATACCGACCCACCCAGGGACATTGTTTGTGCAATTGTAAACTTTCCTCTCAAGGAGGAAATCCTCCGAAAGGCGCGCTTGAAGGGCCGTATTTTGTTTAATGGGGCAGAAGTGAGACTCTTTCAGGATCTATCACAGATCACTCTCCAAAACAGAAAGGCGCTTCGCCCGTTGCTGGAGGCCCTGCGCTCTAGAAATATCCAGTATCGCTGGAGGTTTCCTTTTGGTCTGTCCGCCTCCGCCAGAGGGCGCTCTGCTCTCCTACGCACCCCAGAAGATCTCCCTGCCTTCTGCGACCAACTCGACCTGCCTCACGTCGAGCTCCCGGATTGGTACGCGACCTTCTTCCCGACGGAACCCTGGCGCCCTGTCTCTCTCAACCCATCGCCGAAGGCCGCTCGCCATCGATCTCGCCACCGTCGACCTGACCCGATGTCTCCTAACGCCCGCCCGCTGCGCCGAGAACTGCGCCAACGGAGCCCCTCACCTCCGCTCGTTCGGGGTGGGGTCCAGGAGGACTGAGAAAAGTTGAAGCTGCTGGAGTCCTGCCGAGAGTGAGTACCTCTCCCCACGTCCCTCCTGATCCATCCCTCGAGACTATCCTTGCCTGCCCCGTTCCCCCTCCTCCATGTTCTCCTGTGACTTCTCAGGCCTTCAGGCGCCACCTCTGTCGCCTCACGTCTCATAATGACAGCACTCCCCACCCCCGAACTGCGGGGTGCCCCCATTGTTGGATGCCTTTTTGACCCCGATGTAGCCCGGGCGCTGACTGTTCCTGCCCGACACCCACTGGATTGTTCCCGAGGCACTAACTGCACACTCCGGAGGGATACCTCCCCCCAGGAAATCCTTTGTCTCCCACTCCAGCCCCATGCTTGACTCATCCTCTCCCCCCCAGTCTCCCCTTTCTACGGATGTTTGCTATATACCCCAGTTATTTGTCACCCGTCTCGCCCCGTGAGGGGGTTTCTTGGAACTTGCCTGGTCTCTTGCCTTATGGGAGGTATGCCCTCATCCTTCTCTCCCCTCCACGTTGCCGAATCGCCCATCCGCTGGCCTCCCTAACACTTGGGCGAGTGTGGGGGAGAAACGATTACATGCCTCATCCGCTCCCCTCTACATTTGTTATAGCATGCTACTGTCTAACTGAATAGGAAACAATTTTTGCTATACACTTGCCTCTGAGGTTGCCCCGACCTTCACCTGCCGCCCCCCCCTTCATGTCCTTTCCCCCCTACCCCCCTCCTTCCTTCCCCCCCTCCCTCCTCCCTTCCCCCCCTCCCCCTCCCCCCTCTCTCCCCTCCCCCCCTCCCCCTCCCCTCCTCCTTTCCCCCCTCCCTCCTCCCCCCCCCTCCTTCCCCCCCTCCCCCCCTCCCGGGAAGGGGAGGTGCTCGACCGAAACTTTTCTCAGGCCTCCCCATCCCGGCTCAATATACTGAGGTGAACACTACACCTTTCTTTATGTTTAACCGCAAGGTTCATTGTGCACTATTGTGTAATTGTATACGCCCTGAGGCCCAGGGCCTGTTTTCTTGTTTTCATATTCTGGCCATAGTTCTCTATTGTTTTGTTGGTTTTATTGTTTTACTGTCATGCTGTCTAGCTAATTGTACCTAACAATGTGATCTCTCTCCCTACAGGACCCCCTCATATTGGTAGGCTCCCCCATACGCCCGGTCCCTCCCCGGAGTGGGTGAGGTCCCCCTTTTTCCTTACCTAGATCCCCCGGATCGCGGCTGTCGTGTAATCCTCGTCTGTTCCATTGTCCCCACACAGCAGTCTCTTTGAGACCAAGCTGACATACCAGACTTTTCCACCCGTCCTTCCAGGTAGACAGCTGGTCTGATTATACCTCTGGTCTTTTTTTTTCCTGTCCCCTGTCTCCCTGCCCTTACCTACCCTTCCTTGCTCCCTTGTCTCCCTCCTCCTCTGCTACTCCTACCCTGCTCTCCGCCCTTCTCCTTACTTAACTCCCGGGGTGTGGCCCCCCGTTTCACATCCCCCTGTGTGAGCTGTTCCGCCCGCTTATCCCCTTAAGATGCAGCCAACATCTGCTAACAGAGCGCCTCTTCAACTGAAGTGTGTTTCCCTAAACGTGAAAGGGCTCAACCTGCCAGAAAAAAGATCTCAGGTGCTCTCCTCATTAACCAAACTCAAAGCCCACTTTATTTTCTTGCAGGAGACGCACTTTCGCTCTGATGCCGTTCCTAAACTCTCAAACCACGTCTACAAGACGGCCTTCCATGCCACCAATCCTGCAGCAAAAACGAAGGGTGTGTCCGTCCTTGTCTCCAGACATGCTAACTTTCATCTATCCGACTCCTTGGTGGATCCGGAAGGTAGGTATGTCTTCCTTAAGGGCACCTACGGGTCCACACCGATTACGTTGGCCAACATTTATTGCCCAAACGAGCACCAGGTTGCTTTCTTCCGCACAACTTGTGCCCTACTATCCTCCTTCCAGTGCGGCCTGCTTCTTCTAGCTGGAGACTTCAATGTCCCCCTGAATCCTCTACTGGATACGTCCACTGGGACGTCCTCGCTAACATACAAGGCCCTCCGTCAGATCAAATCACATCTTCAAGCCTTATCACTTCATGACGCATGGCGCACCCTCTACCCCTCCTCCAAAGATTATACCTTTTTCTCTGCCCCCCATCAAAAATACTCCAGAATAGACTTCTTCTTTCTGTCCCAAAAGGATCTCCCCCTTCTTCAGCACTCATCCATTGAACCCATGTTTCTCTCTGACCACCACCCTATCACCGTCACACTGTCCTTCCCCGAATCCTGCCCCAAAACCAAAATATGGCGTTTTAACCCGTCTCTGCTCAAAGATTCTCTCGCCCTGGAGCGTATTCGCTCGAGTATTCGACTGTTTTTTCAGGAGAACTCGGGGTCCGTTTCATCCCCGGTCTCCCTGTGCGTGTGTCTACCCTCCTGTCGAAACTGAAAGCTTTGGAACTGTCCCACAAATTATCGCACGCCCAGGCTACCCTTCAAGAACTGATCCACACCCGACACAACACAGATGAGTTGGGTAAACGCACTAAAAGGCGTCACGTCCTTGGCCAAAGGATCTTTTACGAACACGGCAATAAGTGCGGCCGCCTCCTTGCTCGCTCGGTTCAATCAGCCAAGCTCTCCCCCACTGTCCATAACCTGAGGCGCCCCTCGGGATCCTTACTTACCAAAAATGAAGACATCGCGAAAGAATTCGAGAATTTTTACACTAAACTGTATAACCTTCAGTCACCCCCCCCCCCCTCCCAGTCCTCTCAAGAGGCCCGTGATGCTATTATCGCAGACTTTCTTTCAACACACAGCCCTGCACCCATCTCCTCCCTGTGTGCCCAATCCCTGGAAGCACGATTTTCCCCCCTTGAGCTAGACACCGCGCTGAAGCAGATGAAGGTAGGCAAGAGCCCGGGGCCGGACGGGTTTTCCCTCCAATATTACAAGTCCTTCTTGGACACTCTCTCCCCTCACCTCCTACTCACATTTAATGCCTTAGCTGATCCGCAAGTACAGTCGGACCAGATGCTAAGGGCCCATATCGCAGTAATACCCAAGGAGGGCAAGGACCCGCTCCTAGTGGCTAATTACAGGCCAATATCATTGTTAAACGTCGACATTAAAATCTATGCCAAGATCTTGGCCAATAGATTGCTCCCCCTGATCCCCAGTCTAATCCCCAATGATCAGGTGGGCTTTGTCCCGGGCAGGGAGGCCCGGGACAATACAATCCGTGCCCTGAACCTTCACCATTGGCTCACTTCTTCCAAAACCTCCGGCTTTTTTCTTTCCCTAGACGCCGAGAAGGCGTTCGATAGAGTGGCCTGGGACTATATGCGTGCTGTATTGGCAGCGGTTGGCTTAGGTGACCGCATGCTTGCATGCATCATGGCTTTGTATGCCGGCCCTACTGCGGCGGTGAGAGTCAACGGCCACCTATCGGACGCCTTCCCTATCAACAACGGCACCCGTCAGGGATGCCCCCTTTCCCCTCTGATATACATTCTCACTCTTGAGCCCCTTTTGAATAAGCTCAGAACAAACCCGGACATCAGGGGGGTCTTGGTAAAGGGGAGAGAGTTTAAGGTCTCGGCTTTTGCAGACGACATTCTGCTCTCTCTGTCCGCTCCGCGCATTTCTCTCCCTTCGTTGCTTCGTGACTTGGAGGCTTTTGGAAAGATTTCCAACCTTAAGATCAACTACTCCAAGTCCCAGGCCCTAAATATCACCCTGCCCTCCCAGGAAGTGGCCCACTGTCAAACCGCGTTTCCCTTCCACTGGGAACGTACTGCCATCTCGTACCTGGGCATTAAAATTCCCCACCACCTCTCGGACCTCTTTTCCCTTAACTTCCACGCGGCTTTGACCCACACCCAAACTTACCTTAAGGAATGGAATCACCTTAATGTGTCCTGGTTTGGACGAGCAGCCCTCCTTAAAATGATTGTCTTACCTCGTTTTCTATACCTGATTCAAACCATCCCTATGGCTTTGCCCGGCAGTTTCTTTTCTTCTTATCGGAGGGTTTGCTCGTCCTTTCTATGGAAAGATTCCCCCCCGAGGATCAAATACTCTAGACTCACTTTGCCCAAATCTAAAGGGGGGATTGCCCTCCCAGACTTGTACAGGTACTATGTAGCCTGTCATCTCACCAGGATAGCTGACTGGAACATCCACTCCCGTGAAAAGCTGTGGGTGTCTCTAGAAAACGCCTTCTCCCCTGCCCCCATCCACCTCCTTCCCTGGCTGCTCCCGAAACAATGGCCCCCGTCCCTGGCCTCTCACCCTTTCATCTACACTTCCTTGATGTTAGTCAGGAAGACTTCCACCTCTGTTCCCATTGCTCCTTCCCCAGGCCCCCTGACCACACTGCGTTGCAATCCTGACTTTCCTCCTGGGAACTCGCCCAATTTTCTCTTGCAGGAATGGCCCTTTGAGGATGTTCTAGCCACACACTTTTTCCCAGGGGGCAGGATCGCCTCCCTGGATGCTCTTCGTAGCCTCTCGAATTCCTCCTCCTTCTCGTTCTGGACGTACCGACAGATTCGCCATTTCCTCTCCACGCAGGCTCCCCTGGAGGATTGGATGAGACCTCTTACCCCATTTGAGGACCTATGCAACCGCAAGACACCCCAAAAACACCTTGTCTCTTTCCTGTACGCCCTTGTCTCAGACCCGGGTGTCCTGGCCCCATCCCCCTCGCAATCCTCTTGGAACAGGGATCTGCCGACCCCTTTAACCCCGACGGATTGGACTAGGGTCCATGAATATGCTCATGGGGGTTCCCTCAATGTTGCCATCCAAGAGAACGGGTATAAAATTCTAACTAAATGGTATAGGACTCCATCCCGCCTTCACAAATTCTCCCCTACTGTACCGAATGTCTGCTGGAGATGCAATGCTGATGTTGGGACGATGCTTCACATCTGGTGGGCATGCCCGGTTATCCAGCCTTTCTGGAGGGACGTCCACAGACTCATCCTAGCAGTTACCACTTATAATCTCGACTTCACACCGGCACAATTTCTCCTGCACCACACGTCCCTCTCTCGGAAAACCTATTTCAAATCCCTGGCTATGCACATGGTCAACGCCGCAAGGTTGTGTGTGCCTAGACATTGGCGGACCACCCACACCCCAACCCTGGGTGAGTGGTTTGCGTCCATCAACAGGATTGCTGGCATGGAAGAATTGATCCACATTTCCCAAGAGAGACTGGAAAAATACTCCTCCACGTGGGCCTGCTGGTCTCACTTCACGACCACCTCTGAGTTTAAACACCACGTTCCCCCCGACTGAGAGTCGATCCCATCCTGGATTCCTGCCGCTCACCCCCTCTACCTCTTGGGTCTCCGATGCGGGGGGCCACGCCACGTCCCCCCTTCTCTTTCTGCCTTCTTTTTCTTCTTCCCTTTTTCTCTCCCCTCGCTTCCTTTTTCTTTTGCTTTTTCTCTCCCCCCCCCTTTTTTTTTTTTCTTACTTTTTTCCTTTCCCCCCTTTTCCCTCCTGTCCTTGCTTCCCCCCCCTTTCCCCCCCCTTCCCCCCCCCCCCCCCCCCTGTAGGCGCATCTGTTGCATGGTTTCCGATGCCCTACTTTGCCTTACTCCTTTGCCCGGACTTCGACTCTAGGCTGACTCGGGTGGGCGCTGGTAGCCGCCCGAGCCACCTTCCCCCCCCCCCCCCATTGAGAGTCTAATATAGTTAGACTTAGCGTATATACCGATATAGTTGTTGGAACAGTTCTCCTTTTGCTCTTTTGCCTGGTATCCTTCGGAGGTCCCTCCTGGTCCCTCCTTTGAAATGTTCTTTTCCCTTTTGCTGATTGTCTAAATGCCCGATACCTGTATATTTGTATCGACCTGTTCCTGTTATTGTCTGCAATCTTTAATAAAATCTTTATGGAAAAAAAAAAAAAAAAAATATTGCCTGGAATTTTAATTCTGGTTTGAGGAGAATGGTATAGTGTGTTAAAAACCGTGAATAAATTTATCAGATATGCCATATTTGGGGAGGAGGTGGTTTAGATAAGACAATTAACGCTATTAACGGCTTTGTGAATATCTAGGCTTAAAAGGCATACTGAATGGGAATAAAGATTGGCATCTTTAACAATATTTGTAAGTAGTCTAATGTTGTCCATTAATTTGTCTGCCAGTGATAAAGCCTGTTTGATCTGTATGAATCAGTGATGTAACAACTGAGGCAAGTCTGTTTGCCAAAAGTCGACCAAAAAGTTTTAAGTCATTATTAAGAACTGAAATGGGACAGTAATTTTGTGGTAGGGAACGATCTTTTTGAGGATTTGGTATAAGAGAGAGGTTGGCCAACAATATTTCTCCGGATAATTGACCACCAAGTAAGACATAGCTAAACATTTTAGTGAGGTCAGGGGCTAATAATGGGGCAAATTTTTTTATAATATGTTTTCAAGGTTTTTATTATGTTTGTGATTTCAGTGTCGGTACAGGGTTAATTTAAAGAAGCTATTTGTTGTTCATTAAGTGTGGGAAGTTGAAGATTGTTCAACCATTCTAACGTTGAAGGTTGAGGGAGTGTTTGAGTGCCTGAGAGGAGATCTTTGTAGAGTGACTTAAATATTTGTAAGACATCTTGGGGATGAGACACCATATTACCATTTTGATTCCTTAATTTATAGACATGTGGGGGGTTTGAATCATGTTTTAGTTTCCTGGCAAACATTGCTGAGGTGGAATTGCTATGTAATAAGAATTTTGCTTTGGAAAATCTCAATGATTTTTCTGTGTCTTCTGATAATAGAGTATTTAAAGCTTGACGTTTACTTTGAATAAGGCCTGTTCGTTCAAGAGAGGGTAAGTGGCCAATTTTGTTTAAATAAATTGTGTAATTCTTTAGTGAGACATTTAGTGCCGGTTCACACTAGCACGATGCCAGACACCGCATGTAATTCGCAGCGCATGGCTGTTCACATTACATGCGATGTCTGTGCGGGTACAGATAGTATGGCTGATATCGCACCGCATTCGGTCCAAACACGCACAGGACCCTTTTTTCTGTTCGGACCAGAATCGGATCGCATGTGTGTTCACACATATGCGATCCGATTCATGTCCGAACTGTAAGTTCGCATTGCGATATGCGAGCTGAAATGGGGGTGTCGTTAACATATAATGACACTCCCCATCAGATCGCATATGGCAGTGTGAACTGCCGTGCGTGTGAAGTGCGAAGCGGGAACCTGCAGTTGATTCGCAGGGTTCTCGCATCGCACTAGTGTGAAGCGGCACTTAATGTTTGTTTTGCTTTTTTCCTAGCCGTAGCAATGTTAATAATAGGTCGTCTCAAAACAGCCTTGTGTGCCGCCCAGATAGCGGTGGGAAGCACTTCATCACAGTTGTTGTCATTAAAGAATTCCTCAATGTGTGTTCTAATTTGTTGATGAATATCAGAGTCGGTGGGGAGTGAGTCATTTAGGTGCCAGTTAAATGTAGTAGGGGCTAGCCCTATCTGGGATGTTTCAAAGACGACCATTTCATGGTCTGACCATGGGCAGGGGTGGATTGAGGCAGTAGAGGAGTTTGCTAAAGGTATAGGAGTGCTAAATATATAGTCAAGACGAGCGTAACAGTCATGGGGATGAGAGTAATGGGTGTATGCTTTGGTGCCTATATTATGTGCTCTCCATGAGTCAATCAACTGGAATTTACTTAAGGAGCGGTTTATAGATTTGCAGAATGCCTTTGAGGAAAGGACTGTTTGCTCCTGTCAAGTGTGGGGTGAACTGCTAAGTTGAAGTCCCCACCTATGATCATATGGGGTGAGCTATATTGGTCTAAAGTGTCAAAAAATGTATTAAAAAATAGGGATTGAGCCTCATTAGGGGCATATATTGAGGCTAGTGTGAGGGAGCGCTTGTTCAAGATAATAAAGCGACTATCTATGTCTTTATATATATTATGGAGTTCAAAAATGATAGAATTGCAACTCCTCTAATCTTATTTGAAAAAATTGTGTAATAGAATTGGTTGAAGGTCTTGTCAAAATATTGTGGGTGTTTAGTTGAAGATAAGTGAGTCTCTTGTATCATTTATAACATCAGCCCCTAGTCTCTTGTAATGTCTGAAGGCTTTTTTACACTTATTAGGTGAGTTAAAACCCTGAATGTTGTGAGAAAATATTTTAAGGCCCATTGTTAATAAAGTGGGGATGTGCTAAGTGAGTCAAGGTTGCCATGCAAAAGTCAGTCATTATTACTAAATAAAGGACACTATACCTTGTTATGAGTGTAAAAGATTATATCTATAACCATATTGCATAGATTAATTAAAACAGCTGTTGTTCCGTAACATGAGCACAAATGTGTAGTACCATAGAGATCAATCATTGCACCTGTATGGAGTATATAAGAAAAAAGGGAAATAAGAATTTTCACTTTTCAATTTTCACAACGTGACATTTGGCCAAAAGAGTGAAAACAATAACATAAACAAGAAAACAAAGGGGGCTAGGGGACATAATGTCGCCCAGCCTGAAAACTTCAACCAGAGGACAATTCAGTCCTGAAACCACCTGTGAGGACCACCGCATCACGCAAAAAAGCGAGGAGGTGGACCCCAGAGGAAGCATGGGAGACAAACCAGCGACGGCGGATGTGCCTGGTTATTCTATAAATGCTTATATAACATACATAAAAGTACATGGTTATAAATGTGAATCAGCACAAAGATAAATAAACTTATGTTACCAAAATAGATACTAGAGTGTAAGGGCTATTGGTGCCCACAATGACAGCAAGGTATAAACTGCGAGACCACCATGCTATGAGGCATATATCATATCCTATAAAGAAAAATGGATCAAGAAGTCTGTAGAAAATATAAAGCATCTCGCGTATGATCATGGGTGCCTCGCTTTAGGGGAGAGGTGTTCGGAAGTTCATACATCACATAGCTCTATCCATAGGAAAAAAAAAACATCTTTATGGTCCTTTCACGATCCGCTATAATGGATGTAGACTGGTAGAGATAATAAAAAAAAAAGGGGGGGGGGGTGAAAAGGAAAAATTACCACCCCCACCCTACCCTGTCCCCCGTATAAGGTGGAAGGCGGTTGAAGGGGATTGTCAAAAGTGGAGGATCCCTGGGTTCCAGATAAATTTGGCATATCGGGGGGGAAGGGGGCAATCCAGTGCTGCCATTAAGGATCAACAAGTTAACAATTGAAACCGACCACCTATAGTGTAGCTCAATCACAAAGATTATGTTGTAAGGTTTTGAAAAGGTTGGTTCATTCTTCTTTGCTCTCTCTGCGTGCTTCTTGGAGTAGACCAAATGGGAGATGATCTGGTGTAATAGGGAATCGATAAGGTGGGGCTTGTTCCAGAAGGCCCAACTTAACCAGCAGGTCTTTTCCTTCTATGACATTGTAAACCATGTGTGTGGAACCATTGTGCATAATAGATAATTTGAATGGGAAGCCCCAACGATATTTGATTCTGGGGAAAAAATTATGGGGGAGATGAGATATGAGTAAGGTTTCAGGCTGATGAGGTATTGAATTGGCCTCGGGAATCTTGCCAGGCAGGTCCGGTCAGACAGAGCTAAGCTCGGAAAGGTCCGTCCCACATCGCGCCGCGCATGTGCCCCATGGGCACAATTTTGAAGGGTGACATGTTGGGTATCAATTTACTCTGCGTAACATTATCTTTCACTATATAGAAAAAATTGGGCTCCCTTTAATGCTGTCTTATTTTTTCATTCAAAAAAGTGTATTTTTCCCAAAAATGTGTGCTAAATACGCTGTGACAGAAAGTATTGCAACAACCACCATTTTATTCTCTAGGGTGTTAGAAAAATCTATATAATGTTTGGGGGTTTTAAGTAATTTTCTAGCAAAAAAAATGTTTTTAACTTGTAAACACCAAATCTCTAAGACCCGTTTCACACGTATGGACTGTTCAGATCCGCCTGTCAGTTTTTTTTAGGCGGATCTGAACGGTCGCTCCATACAGCTCTATGAATTGGATCAGATGAAAATGCACAGGCAGTCCGCAATCACCCAATCCCCCCATAGGGGAGAGCGGACTCTCTCACAGGTCCATCCCTGCACAGAGTGCAGAGACAGGTTTGTCATCCGCCGGATCAACGGAACGATCCCCGCTGAGTAAGCAGATGCTAAATATGGCCCCGTGTGAAAGGGGCCATAAAGAGGCTTGATCCTTAAATGGTTAAGGAGAAATAATTTCAAACAATGCTTGAACGTAGGGACAAGCAGAAACCATCACAGCCCCCAACAAGTGGTGACAGTGATTTCCAGAGAGACAAAGTACAATTGTCAGGACTTGGGCCTTATGCAGTTGCCCAGTCCTGGCCAGCAGAGTGCTCAGGGGCTGACATGAACTGTCAGCTTTCATTGGCTGACAAAAGGGGAGGGCCACAACATGTCTGATACCCCAGTAAAATTTGAAATTCAGGGGGATTGTGATGCACAGGAAAAGGAAAAGGAAGGCAGATCAGCAGGGCATGGAAAGGAAATGGTCATGCTGACATTAAGGGAGGAAAATCTCCAGGCAGAAGGGACATTTTCTGTCCCTCTGACGGGAGAGGATGTGAAATTAAATTTCACTGTAAGAAGCTGTAGTAAGCGCACGAGAAAAACTCAAATAATCTTTGCAGTCGGGTGGTTAGCGAAACAGTACAAACATTTGAAATTGCAAAACACATCCCTAAAAGAAATATAAATAACCAAAGGTAACATCTGGCTATCCACAAGCAAGTAGTACGAGAAAACCAAAGATTACAGGAGGACGTTCATCAGTTGGGGAAAAAAAATGAAGGCTGCAGAAAGTGAAGTGAAACCATTATCTGCCAGGAGCAGTTGGCTCAGTTCTCAGTGTACAGGATGCCAAGCTTGGGTCCTGGACGGGTGCTATATAACACCAGTATTTGGGTTGTGGTCCCTTTAAGGGAATCACGGTAGACTTCAGGGGGTCACCCAGAAGGGGTGAGGAATTCCGGGAGTAGTCTATAAGGAGAGGACTGACTCGCAGTTCACTCTATATTAATAGAGAGTTATTTGGGACCCGGAATTTGGCTCTGAAGTGATATTCGGGTGGGAAAGAGTCTCCCTCCATGCCCACAGGGATTCAGCACACAGGGGGGTTAAAGGCCTCCAGGAAACAGCTCATAAAAGACAGGAAGTAGTGAAGAGGTGGTGGTGAGGAGGAGTAGGTGCATATACCTGTCTTGATGAGCTGTGTACCTGTTTGGGAGCTGCTAAAGATCCAGCAAGGACTTTAAACTCTAGAGTGAAGACCTGGCTACAAAACTGTATGTGCTTTTTCTTAAATTTTTGCTTTGCACTGAAGATACGTGGACTTTGTTTTATGCTGAAGATAATCAGATTTGTTTTATATTTTGACCTGTGTGCTGAAAGAAGCCTTATTTTTGATTTGCTTATAAATAAAAGCCTTTTGTTTCAAGTTTAAATGGTTTATGCACTTAGTCCAGCGGAGCTATTGTCCCCAAAGTTTACATCAGATAGAGTGGATAACAATGCAACAGATTTGGGTATGTCTGAATTCAGGGGGACATCCTCCACCCCTAAAGTATGTACCAACAAGAATAACTTTCTGGAAGGTAAGAGCTCTTTAAAAATTGCCCCTATAGCTTGTAAATAGGGATGAGCTTCATGTTCGAGTCGAACATACGTTCAACTCGAACATCGGCTGTTCACACGTTCGGCGAATAGCGAACGTTATGGGCCATTCGC
Organism: Lithobates pipiens; assembly: GCF_037356315.1. Taxonomy (NCBI): domain Eukaryota; kingdom Metazoa; phylum Chordata; class Amphibia; order Anura; family Ranidae; genus Lithobates; species Lithobates pipiens. The sequence goes on from NW_027507764.1 coordinate 524,926,813, forward strand.
GCCACATTCGTGTGGCGCTCATGGCCCACAATGCACTGCGCCATCAGGCCATTACCATGTCTGGAAGGCCAACCAGGAGAGACAGAGAGGCACGAGCCAATAAAAGAGGGCAAGCAGGCTCTGTGTCTGTGTCTCGGTGCATCGTCATCATCAGCACGTGGCCATGGGACATGCTTGTCCTTCTTTTCGGCAGCTGGACGTGTTGAGCCGCATCATGCCGAAGACTTGGTAGAGTGGATGACCAAGCCCTCTTCATCCTCCTCATCCTCTCTCACCCAGGCTCAGGGTACTAGCAAAGCAGCTGCCAACGCATCGTCTTCCCTCGTCTCAATGTCATTTTCAGTGACTCCTTCCCTAGACCCACCACGTCCTCCTGAGGAGTCCCCTGAACTTTGAGCACAGTGTTGGGTACATGCTCCAGGAGGATGCCCAGTGTTTTGTAGGCTCTGATGATGATACTCAGATAGAGGAAGGCAGTAGCGTGAGCGCAGAGAGAGGGGATGCTCAAGAAGGACAGCAATCTGGCAATCATGTTCCACAAGCTGCAGCATACAGCCAGGTTTGCTCCAGCGATGAAAAGGGAGGGGTTGATGAGGGTACTGACTCCACGTGGGTGCCTGGTAGGAGAGAGGAGGAGGAAGAGGCACATGTCCAATGAGGCAGGATGCCCTCCAGGGGCCAGCTTAGGGGCAGCACACCGACTGAATCACACCGCAGAGCTCCGCCTGTGCAGGGCGCTGCCTCTGCACGTTATTGTAAAAGTTCTTTGGTGTGGGCCTTTTTTTAGACGAGTGCATCAGATCGCACCGCTGCTATTTGCAACATATGTCTCAAGCGTATCTCGCATGGCCAAAACATCAGCCGCTTGGGCACCACATGCTTGACCAGACATATGTTGACCTGCCATGCAGCTCGTTGGCAAGCGTACCTCAAAGACCCACACCAAAGAACAAAGCGGACCTCTCCTTGCTCCTCATCAGCTGGCATCTCCAACCCCACTAGACCTTCAGTCCTCTCTGAAACCTGCTCTGAGAGGAATGAAGGTGTAGAATTAGGTGTGTCACAGCCAAGTGCTTCCGGGCACTCTGCTAGCAGTACACCCACGTCCGATTATAGCAGGCAAATTTCCCTGCCCCAGCTCCTGGACTGTCGAAAGAAGTTCACTCCCAGCCATCCACATGCCCAGCAGTTGAATGCTAGCTTGGCTAAATTGCTAGCACTTTAACTGCTGCCTTTTCAATTGGTAGACTCTGCCCCCTTCCGTGAGTTTGTACAATGTGCGGTTCCTCAGTGGCAGGTCCCCAAACGCCACTTTTTCTCACGGAAGGTGATTCCGGCTCTCTACCGGCATGTGGAAGGCAATGTCCTTGCCTCGCTGGACAGGGCGGTCAGTGGTAAGGAGCATATTACCGCTGACTCATGGTCCAGCAGGCATGGACAGGGACGTTACCTGCCTTTCACGGCCCATTGGGTCACTCTTCTGGCAGCTGGGAAGGATGCAGGATAAGGTGCAGTAGTGTTGGAGGTTGTTCCGCCACCACGCCTCCAAAATACTACTACTGGTTGTGACACACCTCTCTCCTCCACCCCCTCCTCTTCTTCTTCCTCCATGGCCTCTTCTAGTGCGCTGTCCTCAGAACCAGTGGTGCTCCGTAGGCGTTCAAGGGGCTACGCAAGTACGCAGGCAAAACAATGCAGTGCAGTGGTTTGTTTGGGGGACAGGAGCCACACTGGGGCAGATATTTTGTCAGCTCTGCAGGGGCAGGCCAAGAGGTGGTTGACGCCACGCCAGCTTAAGCCAGGATTGGTGGTTTGCGACAATGGCACCAACCTCCTCTCCGCCCTCCAACAGGGACAACTGACCCATGTGCCCTATGTGGCTCACGTCCTTAACCTGGTGGTGCAGCGGTTCTTGGGCAGGTACCCGGGCTTACAGGATGTCCTGAAGCAGGCCAGGAGAGTCTGTGTGCATTTCCGCTGATTATTTAATGCCTGTGCTCGGCTGGCTGAGCTCCAAAAGGAGTTGAACCTGCCCAAGAACCGCCTTATATGTGACATGCCCACCAGGTGGAACTCAACGTTGGCCATGTTGCAGCAGCTGCACACGCAGCAGAGGGCCATCAATGAGTACCTGTGCGACTACGGCACCAGGACAGGGTCAGGGGAACTCGGTTTTTTTCTCACCACGCCAGTGGGGCATGATCAGGGATGCATGCACTGTCCTGTCACCGTTTGAGGAGGCCACAAGGATGGTGAGCAGTGACAGTGCATGCATCAGTGACACTGTACCTCTTGTCCACCTCTTGGAGCATACGCTGCGTGGAATAATGGACAGGGCACTTGAGGCAAAACAGAGGCAGGAAGAGGAGGACTTCCTTGCCTCTCAAGGCCCCCTTTATCCAGACAGTGTTCCTGCTGTGCCACCCATCACACAGGAAGAGGAGGAGGAGGAGGCTGGCACTCAGCATCAGCAGCAGCAGCAGTCTTGTAGGGATGATTTACAGTCCCAAGAAACCCGTGGACTTGTACGTGGCTGGGAGGCGGTAGCTGCGGATCATGTTGTCCTTAGTGACCCAGAGGACTCCGGACCGAATGCCTCAGCTAACCTACGCTGCATGGCCTCCCTGATCCTGTAAAGCCTGCGGAAGGATCCTCGTATTCTTCGGATCAAGGAGAGGGACCATTACTGGCTGGCCACTCTCCTTGATCCACGGTACAAGGGTAAGGTTGCCGACCTTATATTGCCATCGCAGAGGGAGCAGAGAATGAGACATCTCTGGGAGGCCTTGCAGAAAGGTCTGTACAACGCGTTCCCAGAGACTTGGAGGTTACAAACTCCCAGTCCTGGACAACGTGTTGCTGAGGCATCGGTCAGAAGGAGCAGTGGAAGGTGGCCGTCTGACCGATGCGTTCAGACAATTTTTTTTAGTCCGCAGCCCCAAGGTATGATCGGTTCCAGCCATCATCGCCAACGTCTGATTTACATGGTGCAGGAATAGCTAGGGACAAGGTCAGACTTGGACACTTTTCCCACCGAAAATCCTCTGGCTTACTGGGTCTTGAGGATGGATCACTAGCCAGAGCTTGCACAGTATGCAATTGAGCTACTGGCCTGTCCTGCATCCAGCGTTCTTTCGGAATGCACGTTCAGTGCTGCTGGTGGCTTTTTTACCGATCACAGGGTGCGCCTGTCCACCGACTCGGTTGATCGACTGACCTTCATCAAGATGAATAAGTCTTGGATCATCCACAGCTACCAAGCACCTGAAGCTGATGTAACCGAATATTTTTTTCTTTTTTGAAGTATCACATCCCTTCAAGACTGCCTATGCTGATGCTGAGTGATTGTCCTGTTATGTTGATTGTCTATCCTCTTCCTCCTCCGCTGATAAGTTGGAAGAACATTTTTGGTTCTGGGTAATGCCACCAGCCCAATTTTTCAGCCCCTGTTTAACAGGGGCACTTAATTGCAATTTTTGATGCAATGCTTTGCAGCAGGGCTCATTCCTGCACTACAACTAGAGTATATGGGAGAGGTTGCAGTGTCGTGGCACCAGTGCCTAAGGCCCAATTTTCAGCCCCTGTTTCACAGGGGCATGTAATTACAATTCTTGATATAATATTTCATAGCAGGGCCCGTTCCTGTGCCCACCCAGAGTAACTGTGAGGACTTATAGTGTGGTGGCACCAGTACCACAACCACCAAAGGCCCAATTTTTCTACCACTGTTCAACAATGGCATGTAATTACAATTCTTGATATAATCATTCACAGCAGGGCGCTCCAGCGCCCACCAAGAGTCACTTTGAGGGCTTACAATGTTGTGGCAACACCAACACCTTATTCCGCCATTTCTGCAGAGCATATAGGGCAGGCCCCTACTTTCAAACATCCAACTTACAAACGTCTCCTACTTGCAAACAGAAGGAGGTAACAGGAAGTGAGATGAAAAAGATGGACGGCAAAACAAATTATACAGAGGTGATAACCCTTCTCTATGTTTTCCAAAAAGCTTAAAAATAGATTTTTTGACTGGAGCTACACTTTAAAAATGTACCAGTTCAAAATTACAAACAGATTCTACTTAACACAACAAATCTACACAGTCCCTGTCTTGTTTGCACTGCTTGTATACTGCTGTTCTGAGTATATAGGGCCTGGGGGCCCCATGTCTTTCCTTTTTTTTAATATGGGTATGGGGTTCCCCTTAATATCCGTACAAGACCCAAAGGGGCTGGTAATGGGCAGGGGGGGCTACCCATGCCATTTTTCTCAATGATTTTCATCCATATTGCCGGAACCAGATATTACATTAAAAACACAAGCAGTTTAAAATAACTTTTTTTCTGTTACCGGTAAATGTAATTTTGTGCAGGGACTGTTTTAAACACGGGGAAACACGTGGCACTTCACAGGCATACTATAGACACCCCCCAGGCATATTTAAAGGAATATTTCACTTTTGTTTTCACTTTAATCGTCATTAAAATCCGTGCTCTCGCAAAAACGGCCATTTTTATTTTCAATAATTTTTATTAGAAGATTTTCATCATAACAAATAATACGAACATTCCATTAAACAAAGAAAGATCATCCACCTTTCCGTACCTATAGGCAGAAAAGGCAAACATAGACTTAGTCAATGACATCTCAGAGCATATTATTAAAATAAACGACAACTAGGTCGGTAAACCAAATGAACTGCCGTGAGCCCATATCAACCGGTCTATTCCTCTAATCGGGTTACGTCCGGCTGAAGTACACGGCCCCCAGACCCCTGGCGCCCCAAATGGGATCACGCTGCTGTCCAAGGGTTGGGCCCACCCACTCCAATCAGGGAACCTTCACTCCATCCTACTAGGGTCACACAGCCTGAGATGTTGATAAATAACTTGAGTGATCAAATTGCCCATATCATGGCTGCTGTCTCGCTAAGTAACCCAATAGGGTATCGTCACATTGCACCAAGGGAGGTGCCAGGGGAGGAAAGAAGGAAAACGTGTGAGGGGGGAAGAGGAAGAGAAGAATATGTTATGCCAGTACTAATGGCACCTGAAGGGCAGACTACCAGGTTGCACCCCAGGTATAAGAGAAATCTTACACATCGTGGCCCAAGGTTCCCAAACCGCCCGAAATCTCTGTTTTGTCATTCCATTTGGCCACCACTTGTTCTTGCACCATAATCCATGATACCTTCATTTTAAACATCTTAAAGGAAACAGTATGTTTCTTCCAAGCCTTGGCTATTGTAATTTTGGCCCCAAGAAAAATAAAAAACGCCAGTTTCTGAGAAAGTTTGGGTAGTGCCGGGATGGTATGGTTGAGTAAGGCCGCACTGGGGTGTGGCCCAATGATGACCCCCGTCAGGGAACTAGCCGTGCGAAATACTTTCCGCCAAAAAGATCGGATGCGAGGACATGACCACCAGATATGGAACATGTCACCCTCTAGTCCACAACCTCTGAAACATAAGGGCGAGGAGCCCGGGAAAATTCTAGCCAGCCTAGAAGGAACATAATACCACCTAAATAAAACCTTGAGGCCAGCCTTGATCAGAGAGACATTAAGAATACCTTTATGAGCTCTCAACGAGGCTCTATACCATTGTGTAGAGTCCTAAGTGCAGTCCAAATCAGCTTCCCAAGCTCGGGCATAAGGGGGCTTGATATCAGTCTTCATAAGAGCTGTATAGATCAATGAGACGCCCCCCCTCTGGTCCGTTGCATTCACACACCACTGTTTGTATTGCGTTATAAAAGGGGGAAGTGGTTTAGAGGTCCAGATGGAATTTAAATAGTGAGAAATTTGTGTAAATCTGTAAAGCTCTGAGTCGGGCATATCTAGTTTTTTCCTGCAGTGTCAAAGAAAGGGGGCCGGTAACGGAAAAGAAGTGTCCAATTCTATATAACCCCTTGCCCGTCCACCATTTAAAGGCTTCTATATTTTCCCCTGGGGGGAAATCCTTATTATGGAAAATATGTTTTAGAGGCCTAATTGGGGAGATCAGCGAGCTCCGTTTAAAAAGGGTGGAGCTTAGCGCCATTGAGTGTAAAAGGGTGGGAGCCATAATCGCAGGTCTGCGTTTGGGTTCGCATCCCATCAGGAAATCTATTGTATGCTGGGGAATAGACTGCCTTTCCATTAATAACCAATCCGGTTTCACCATCCCTGAGAAAGCCACTGAGATTTGGGCCAGTTGCGCCACTTGATAATATCCCCACAGATTGGGTAGGCCCAACCCACCTTGCGATCTCAGACGTTAAAGTGTGTCTGAGGAGCATCTGTAACCTTTTTTCCCCTACGTGAACCGCAAAATGTCTGATTGCATTCTGTTCAGAAAAGTTTTGGGGACCGGAATTGGTAGTGAACGGAATAAATATAACAACCGTGGTAGTTTGGCGAGTGAATCCGCCATGGGGTGCGGTTTATGTTTTTTAGCCAGGGAACGGAACTCCTCCGTGAGTTTAAGCGTGTCGACCTGATGTTGTGCTTTGAGGTTTGAGGCCAACTGTATCAATTTCCCTCTTACTACAGATTTGTGGGCTGCCCATAGAGTGACCGGTGATACTTCCCCTGTATCATTCAGCTCAAAGTATTCTCGTATGGATGCCTCCATAGCTTCGCAATGTGCAGGGTCACTCAACAGGGATTCCCGGAGGCGCCAACATGGGCGACTCCCAGACCCCATAGGTCTCCTAGTTACTAGAGCCACCATGGAGTGATTCCGATAAGGACGAGTCTAAAATCCTAGCGTTAACAATCAAAGAGATCATCTTAGCTCTCGTAAAGATGTGGTCTATTCTGGCGTAGGTGTGGTGTGGTGCCGAAAAATGTGTGTAGTCTTTCGTACGTGGGTTCATTTCCCGCCAAGTATCAATTAGACCTACCATGTGGATCGCGTGGGCTATTTTAACACTCTGCTTTGACGGACGCTTGGGTTTGGATACACCATTTGCAGATTTATCAAGAGAGAAATCAAATGCTACATTCGAGTCTCCCCCTATGAATACCGTGCCCTGAAGGCATTTCTGCAGCTTCCCCAGCATAGACGCAAAAAAGGAGCTTTGACCCTTGTTAGGCGCATAATAGGAGACAAAAGTGTAGCATTCACCATCTATGTGTCCTGATACCAAAATGTAGCGACCCTGAGGGTCTGTAACAATCTCGGGTTGCGACAAGTTGATATGCTTGGAGAGACACCCTGCCACCCCTCTAGTCTTGTTCTCAGCGGATGCTAAAAAAAACTGAGTATAGTGTTGATGTGAATAAGTGGGTTTGAAAGCAGAAGGGAAGTGCGTTTCTTGTAGTAGGAGGATGTCCGCGTGCATGGAACGGTAGTGTTCCAGAAGCTTCCTGCGTTTGAGTGGGGAGTTAAGGCCTTGCGTGTTGTGTGAGATAATTTTAAGGGTGGGCACTTTAACGGGTGTATCAGGCATGAACCAGTGGGGGGTGATCTACACAATTGATCAGAAACTCATCGCTCCTATGAAGAGCTCCTGTAGACGACTCAAAAGCCAACAAGATGCCTCACATGAGTCTGAGAGTGCTGGCTGGATGCCTAGGCGGAAGTCTAAATTTCTGCAAAATACATGAGGAGAAATGAGAGGAAAAGAGATGAACATTAAGAGGGATAGAGAGTCCTAGAGAGAAAGGACAGCAACATGAGCAAATACATAACGCATTACCACTATGTGGCCAATCAAGTACATACAGGGGTCCCCTGACCCCTCCCTCCCCCCCCCAGAGCGGTTGGAACTCAGCCAACCAGCCCTCATCCATAGAAAATTGGGGAAACCTTGGAGAAGGGTACCCCGTAAGTGGTCCAGAAGTGCTGCAAGAGCCTCTGAACCAGGGGGAGCACACTGAATCCACCGCAGCCCCGCCACCTTTTAACTATGTAAACTAAGGAGCCAACAAGGGCCCATATCCATCTGCTAACGAGGCGCCCATTACTAACTAGAACAGCAGGGGAACATCTAACAAAGGCTTGTATCAAATTGGCAGCCACTGGCAACGGCCCCAATTTTATTATCGAAAAATATTGTCACGTATCTGTCAGCCCCGCTGCGGATTTAGGCCGCGGAGCTGACAGATCGCGCACATGCTAGGAAGGTATTACACCTCAGTCAAATTACAAGTGAAACAAGCCAGGATCAAGGTAAAAAAAATGTACCAAAAGGGAAAAGCAAGGGCATAAAAATAGTACAAAGACAACCCTCATCCGGGAAAACAATGTGCCAAACATAACTGGGAGGATGCGATCAGTCTTCCACTGAAACAATATCAAAAAAGAAAAACCCCCAGAGGGGGCTCAAGTAGGCAGCTCGGGATGGGGGGATTCCTCCCCTTCGCCTCCCTCTATTGGGAAGAGGGGGCAAGGGGAGCCCCTAGATTCCCCTGTATCCCGGAACCTAAGGCACAAGCAGGGGAGATAAAAAAGAGGAAGTCCATCCCAATAAGGGAGAACAGGCGAAGTCTCATGGCGGTAGATTTTCTTTGGAGCGTTTGGAGCTTTGCTTCATCCAGACCTGTTGCAGCGGGCTCGCTGGAGTTGGTCTCTTGGCCGAAGCAGGGGTACCTGTTAGAGTGATCCGCTGTGGGTTCCAGTTGTATCAGACCAAGTCGGGTTAGGAGTTTTTTGCCTTCCAGAAATGAGGAGAAACCAAAACTTTTGTTCTTGTAGGAGAAATTCAGCCGTAAAGGGAACGACCATCGATAAGCAATTTCCTTGTCCAGTAAGACCTGCAGCAGGGGTTTAAAGGAGCGCCTCTTCTGAACAATGTATGGGGAGAGGTCGGTAAAGATTTGGATCTTGTGACCCTGAAATGAGAGATTCTCCGCGTATCTGGATTTACGCATGACCTCTTCTTTCACTGAGTAATAATGAGGCTTGACAATAATGTCCTTAGGTAAACCGTCAGAGCAGGGAGCCTGGAGCGCTCTATGGGCTCTGTCCAATTCCAAATGGTGGTCGAGAATGTCCGGTACTAGATTCCTTATAAGAGACCGCACCACCTTATGCACCTCCTTTTCAGATTCCAGAATCCCCCGTACCCTAAAGTTATATCTTCTCGACCTATTTTTGAGGTCATCGATTTTTGCAAACGCAGTCTCTAATTGATCCTGAACCTCCTCCAATCTAGCAGAGTTCTGATTTATCCGGGCTACTGCCTGGTCAGTTTTCCGTTCTATCTATAGTGTCCATCCACAGCCCTATTTGCTGCAGATCCGCCTGCAGAGAAGTGGTGATCTGTGCTGCTTGTAATGCTAGGCTTTTGGACAGCATGTGTGAGAATGCAGTCATCATGGAAGGAAAGTCTGTGGGGGTAGGGATATCTTCATGTGCCTCACTAACTGCCAGCAGCAGGCCTGTATGGGGATCCCACATAGGGGTAGAAGGATATCCCGTGCTCAGCCCACCCAGTAGTGACTCAGTGGAAGAGGGAGAGTTAGCTGTTTGTAATGGAGCACAATCTGTACCTTGAAAAGGCAGCTGGGCTTGATCCTGGTCCGCCATGGATGTGACCTCTGGCGATGAGGCCGGGAGGCCTCGTGTCGCCGCCGCCATCATGGCATAACTGATGGGGCCGGTTTTGGCCATCATACGGCCTGACAGATCCCTCCTGGCATTCGGGGATGACATGTGCGGGATCCCGGCGTGTTCCCCTGCCCGAATCTTCCGTTATGCAATGCGTTAGGGCGTTTTATGCGCTCCGGTGGTCAAAGCAGGGCTGCGGTGGAGACTCTGCGCATGCACCCCCCAAAACTGACATTTTTAAAAACATTTTAGGCATTGACCCATGTCCCCTGGGGCAGGAGCCAGGTCCCCAAACCCTTTTTAGGACAGTATCTTGCATATTAGCCATTAAAATTAGCACTTTTTATTTCAAACGTTCGAGTCCCATAGACTTCAATGGGGTTCTAAAGTTCGTACGAATTTTCAGTCCGTTCGAAAGTTCTGGTGCGAACCGAACCGGGGGGTGTTTGGCTCATCCCTACTTGTAAACATCCAGCTACTAATCAAGTTGTAGCCATCCCACTTGCAGCCATTGAACATTCTCAGTCATCTAAAAAAGCTGTTAGAGATGCTGTACCACTTTAGATAAGACCAAATGCCACTTATATCGGTTATTTGGTCACATATCTAAATTCTGTCTATCCAGTCTCATTGAAAAAGTTGGTAAACATAATCCATATAGGACCACAAGATGTGATTTTTTATTTTTATTTTTTGTTGAAGTGTACTCTGGATGCTTTGCCACGTGGCCTAGGTCTAAGAAGTATGGACTACCTGGGTCATGGGTCCCATTCCAAAATCCTAAGAATGCGTCCATAAAGGCTAAGAATGGGCTAATGAAATGAAATGGAATGGATCTTTGAAAGGCTTTTGACTTTACAAAACAGATTTTATGGATTTAAGAAGTACAGGTTATTATAGAAAACATGTTATGTCTAGAGTTCATCTTTAACTAGTTCAGCCCCGGAAGGCTTTACCCTCTTCCTGACCAGAGCACTTTTTGCGATACAGCACTGGGCCGTTTTAACTGACAATTGTGCGGTTGTGCGACGTTGCACCCAAACAAAATTGATTTTATTTTATTTCACACAAGTAGAGCTGTCTTTTGATGGTATTTGATCACCAATTTTTGCTATAATAAATATTCCATCCCAAAAAAATATAAAAAAACAAAAACAAATTCCTTCCTCAGTTTAGGCCAATATGTATTCTTCTACATGTTTTTGGTAAAAAATATATCACAATAAGCATATATTGATTGGTTTTCGCAAGGGTTATAGCATCTACAAATTAGGGGATAGATGTATGGCATTTTTATTTTATTAGTAATGGCGGCGATCTGCTTTTTTTTTTTTCCGTGACTGCGACATTGCAGCAGACACATCGAACACTTTTGACACTATTTTGGGACTAGTGACATTTATACAGCGATCAGTGAAAAATGCACTGATTACTATGTAAATGACACTGGCAGGGAAGGGGTTAAACACTTGAAATATTTCTGCACCCAGGCGCCTGTGACCCTAGGATCGGCCCTGTCTACACTACACTCTTGCACATACAGAGAGGCCACGGAGCAGCAGCCAAAGGCTGTATGCGCAGGGACGGCATGACAGTTGTTTGTATGCACTGTCGCCGCTTTAGGGACCAGTTAGGTGGGGGCGCTTTAAGAAGCCGGGTAGGCGGAGCTAAAGGGGCGGAGCTAACACGTTCGGCTGGGAAGCCGAGCGGAAGCTAGGTCACTTGGAGAGCGGAGGAGGAAGAGATTGGTCATACCCTCGCCGCTCTTCCGTGCTTCCAAGATGGCGTCCGCGGAATTGTTAGCACAGCTCAGGGCCGCCATTGATCGTGAGGGCGCCGCATGGCTCCAGGGGCAGGTTGCGGCCATGGCGGCAGAGTGGGCTGCGGCGACGAGCGAGGGGATGGCTGAGACTCCACGGGCGCGGCGTTCCAGGCCGCCCGAGCGCTACAGTCTGGAAGCGGGCCACGGGGGGCCCCCACGGGGGGCACACACGTCCACGAGGAGCAAGGGCAGCGCAGAGCAGCGTCCCCAGCGGATGGCAGTGACTCCGGTCTCCACCCCATCGGGGGAAGGGAGCACCAGGTACTCGGTCAGGAGTGGGGCCAGGAGGAGGGGACAGGGGAGCGTGGCTGGGAGGCCTGGAGAATCGTCCCTGGATTCGGCGCCACCTGCTCGGCGCAGGTGCATGGGCCAGGCTGGGGAGGCTGAAGGAGCTGGGGAGGACGGTCTGCGGGGGTCAGCAGTACAGCGGGGGGGCACGGCACGGCGTGGCGGCCCCCAGCCCCAGGAGTAGTGGCGGTGTTCCTGTAGGCGGCCGGGACACTGGAAGCAGCATGGCTGGGGGGCAAGTGGCGAGGAGTCGGCAAGCTGGGAGGCGCAGGAGCCCTTCGCCCAGACGTGAGGGAGGAGCGGGCGGTCGGGTGGGCCGGGCCCCCAGAGATGTACTTCGTAGAACCCCTGATGGTGGAGCGGGCCCATCTGGGCGTCCTTCTTCCGGACCGGTGTCCGCCGTGGCAAGTGATCGATCGGAGGGCGAGCTGTCAGAGTCAGATGGCGGTGATGTCCGTGACGTGGAGTCGGCGGTGGGTCCAAGTGCGGCGGCTGCAAGGCCCGGTCCTGGGCAGCCCGGTGAGTGTAACCCCTCTTTTTCTATTTCTACTCTGTTGCATGATTTGTTGGGGCAGGGTAGCTTGCGGGGTGTGCCGTTGGCCGGCCAGGGCGGTGGGTCCGCGGGGTGGGCGGGCGCGAGGGGAGGCAGGAGGGCCTCGGGGGCTTGTTGACGGGCCTGAAGGAGCTGGTACAGAAATTTGAGGCGGACATGGCGGGCGGGCCGGCCCAGGCGTGGTCGCCGGCGGCCGCCTCGGTGGCTGCCGTAGCAGGCCCATCAGGCGTGGAGTCCACTCCGGCAGTGGCCCCGGGGGTCCCGGCGGCTGGGGGGGAGACGCCGGCGAGCTCGGCGGCCCCCGCGGCTGACGGGATCTCTGCGAAGTCGGGGGAGCAGAGCGCTGACCTGGTCAGGCTGGCGGACGCCGCGCAGAGCGAGGTGTACGTTTGCTTCGAGGGACCATTGGGGGCGCACTTGAAGCAGGAGGTGAAGGAGAAGATTTGGAAGGGTGAGTACATCGAGATCTTCACCCTGCTTCCGCTGGAAAAGTTCAACCTGGACCGGTTGAAGCCTGAAGAGCGGAAGAAGGAGGATGAGGAGAAGCGGAGGTATAGGTTGATTCCTCGTACTTTTTCTAATTGGCTCCAGGCGTTTGCCATTTTGGCGAGCGTTGTGGGGGAGAAGGCGCCGGAACATTGCTCCGCGTTGTTCGTGTACCTGGAGGCCATCAGTGAGGCGCATAGGACGTACGGCGGGGTGGCGTGGCTTAGGTATGATGAACAGTTTCGGCAACGGATGGCGGTTCGACCCTCGCTTCGCTGGGACCACAAGGACATCAGCTGGTGGATGAAGTTGATGACGGCGGCAAGGGCTCCCAACCAGTTTTTTCAGGAGGGGGTCGGAGGTTCAGCTACCCCAGGACAGCCGACCGAGAAGCTGGCAGTTCAACGAGGGCACCTGTAAATTCAGATCCACCTGCCGTTTCAAGCACTTGTGCTCGGGTTGCGGTGGGTCCACCCCCTCGCCAAATGTTTTAAGAAAGGAAAGGGGCGCACTGGAGATGCTGTCCCAAAGAGGGACGACTCCAGTGCGGGTGGAAAGGATGCAGCCTTTTCTCAGTAGATATCCGGACAGGGTGGGGGCAGGAGTGCTGGAGGAGGGTTTTACATGCAGTTTTCGGATCCCTTGTTCGATGTCCGCGCCTCCTCCCGTGGCCAAGAATTTGAAGTCCGCATTGCAACACCCGGAGGTGGTGACGGACAAGTTGAGCAGGGAAGTCGCGTTGGGCCGTATGGCGGGCCCGTTTCTGGACTCACCCCTCCCCCACTTGGTGGTTTCTCCGCTGGGGGTAGTCCCCAAAAAGGAGCCCAACAAGTTCCGGTTGATCCATCACCTGTCCTTTCCGAAAGGGGGCTCGGTGAACGACGCCATCTCGCTGGAGGATTGTGCGGTGACGTACACCTCCTTTGATGCGGCGGTGTCCTGGGTGAGGAGGTATGGCCAGGGGGCCTTAATGGCGAAGTCGGATATCGAATCGGCATTCCAGCTCTTGTCAGTACATCCTGATAGCTTTTGGCTTCTTGGGTGCTGTTGGGATGGGAGGTTTTACGTCGATCGTTGCCTACCCATGGGTTGTTCCATTTCCTGCGCATTGTTCGAACAGTTCAGTTCCTTTTTGGAATGGGCCGTGCAGGACGTGTCGGGCATCAACTCGGTCATCCACTACTTGGACGATTTCTTGTGCATTGGCCCGGCCGGCTCGAATGTTTACGCAGTCCTCTTGGGGACGTTGCAGCACTTGGCGGGCCGCTTTGGGGTCCCCTTGGCGCCGGAGAAGACGGAAGTGCCCACGGCCTGCATTACGTTTTTGGGGATTGTGATCGACTCGGACAAGATGGAATGCAAGTTGTCTCAGGACAAACTGGAGTCGTTGCAGGAGGAAGTCCGGGCGACCATCGGGGTTCGCAAGCTGCAATTGCGGCAGTTGCAATCTTTATTGGGCAAGCTCAATTTCGCGTGTCGGATCATTCCGATGGGGCGAGTTTTCAGCCGCAGGTTGGCCTCGGCCACGGTGGGGGTCCGGTCACCTACTCATTTTGTGACTCTGAAACAGGAGCACAAGGAGGATCTCGAGGTGTGGCAGGCATTTTTGGTCTCATTCAACGGGCGGGCCTTATGGATGTCGGGTCCCATTAGCAATTGGGATCTGGAGTTGTTCACTGACGCGGCTGGGTCGTCGGGTTTCGACGCTTACTTCAAGGGTCAGTGGTGCGCGGCACCGTGGCCTGCAGAGTGGGCCGCGGCCGGGCTCCTGAAGAACCTGGTGTTATTGGAACTGTTTCCCATTGTGGTGGCCTTGGAAATTTGGGGGGAGTCTTTTAGGAATCTGAAGGTACGCTTTAATTGCGACAACTTGGGGGTGGTGCACGTGGTTAATCGGCTGACAGCGGCCTCTGGGCCGGTGGTCAGGCTTGTACGCCACCTGGTGTTGCGTTGTTTGCAGGTTAATGCTTTCGTCTATGCTGTGCATCTACCAGGGTTGGAGAACAAGTTGGCTGACGCTCTGTCTCGTTTTCAGTGGGACAGGTTTCGGGGTCTGGCACCGGAGGCAGAGCGTCACGGGATCGCCTGCCCGGCTTGGATGTGGAGCATAGCGGTGGAGTTGCAGCGCAGTTGATTGAGATGTCAGTGTGTAAGTCGATATGGAGGGCATATTCTAAGGTTTGGCAGGAATGGTCGGAATGCCTAACAGCGATCGGCATGGCCCCGGGTGAGGCGGGCATGGCTCAGGCTGTTTTTTACTTTCTTTGCAAGGATATGGATAGGGGGGTTTCGGCGGCCTCCATAGACAGGAAGCTGGCTGGGTTGGCCTTCTTGTTTAAATGGGAAGGGTGA
The DNA here is from genome assembly GCF_037356315.1 of Lithobates pipiens. Taxonomy (NCBI): domain Eukaryota; kingdom Metazoa; phylum Chordata; class Amphibia; order Anura; family Ranidae; genus Lithobates; species Lithobates pipiens. The sequence goes on from NW_027507764.1 coordinate 524,941,852, forward strand.
CGGGATTTTACCAAAGAATTTTGGCTGCGGCAAGCGGTAAAGGGGTACCGGAAGGCGCATAGACAGAGGGATGGGCGGTGTCCAATTTCTTTTCAGATGCTCCGGGGCCTGTGCACGGCGGTGGAGGCGGTTTGCGGTTCCTCTTACGAACTGAGCCTCTTTAGGGTGGCTTTTTCTTTGTCATTTTTTGGGGCATTCAGGATTGGCGAGCTGTTCTGCCCGGCCAGGTCTCGGGTCGGGGGGTTGGATGCGGGTGATGTGGAGCTGGGTCAGGATGGGGTGAGAATTTGGTCGCGCAGGTCTAAGACGGATCAAGAGGGGAGAGGGGTTTTGGTGGAAGTGGCCCCCATTGCGGAGAGCGATATATGCCCGGTGGGGGCGGTGGCGGCTTTCTTGGGTATACGGCCACGGGTGGCGGGCCCCTTTTTTATACATGGGGATGGTTCTTTTTTGTCTAAGTTCCAGTTCACTGCGATTTTTAGGAAGTGCGTGTCGGCTGCGGGGTTTGACCCGGGGAATTTTCAGCTGAGGCGTCTAGGGCCGGGCTGAGTGCTGAGGCGGTGAAGAGAATCGGAAGGTGGGAATCGGGTAGGTTCAGGCTGTACGTTCGTCCTCATTTACTGCGTTAGGACTGGGCACGGGGGGGGGGGGGGGGATATGTACTAATACGGGATGACTGTTGCTGGGTCTTGTGTATTTACTGGTTTTTGTTTACAGGTTCTGAAGTTGCTTTGGTCTGGATTCTGGGCCATTCATACGTGTTCTGGGGTTCGAAAAGAGCCGACGTTCGTCCAAACGGGAGACAGCTTCGGATTCCCAGACATGAAGCCCAGGTTCGCTGGATAGGTGTCCCTGGTATGCGGTGGAACAGGGTGCTGGGTGAGGTCCATAGATTCTCTCGTCTGGACCGGCTGCCTGATGTGTTGATCCTGCATGTGGGGGGCAATGACATGGGAGTCAGGTCCATGAGGGACCTCATACGTGACATTAAGTGTGATGTTCTTCGGTTGAAGGCTGCCTACCCGGACATGGTCTTGATATGGTCAGATATGGTCAGCAGGATGTCGTGGAGGTGGGCGCTGTCTGACAAGAAGGTAGACAGGGCCCGGGTAAAAGTTAACAAGGAAGTGAGCAGGTTTTTTGTTAGGAATGGGGGATTGGCCATTAGGCATCGGGAATTGGAGTTTGAGACCTGGAGATACTTGAGAAGTGACGGGGTTCATTTAAATGAGGTTGGGACGGACTTGTGGGCGTTAGGCCTGCAGGAGGTGATTCAGAGGGGACTGTGCGTGTGGCGGTGCTCGAAAGAGTAAGGCTTTACCACCTTTCGAGCTGTGGCAGGTTGTTTGGGGGGTCAGTTTAGAAGGGTAAGTGGCATGGGCGTCCGCAGAACTTTTTCCAAGGGGGGGCATCGTTTTAAGGCCACTCATGCTCCGCCCCTTTTGGACAATCTCATGAAAATCTTTCCACTGGTAATACATATGTGTTATATAACAGATAATTCATCTTCACTTTGTATTGGAAGTTACTCTGACGGCTGTGTTCCATGCCCATATAGCCTAGAGAATGTACATCTTTTTACATTGCAATACATCTGTTGTGGCCATATTTTGATCTCATACTGTCACTGTATAGGCTGTTTTCATCAAGATAAAAATATGGCAACAACAGATGTATTGCAATGTAAAAAGATGTACATTCTCTAGGCTATATGGTCATGGTACGCAGCCACCTGAGTAACCTTGCGGACGCCCATGCTTTCAAAAACCAGCCCTGGAAAACATTTCATACCAGCCTCACAGCATTATTATAACAGCCCAACAGCATAACGTCATTATTTTCTTGTTCATGAAAGGGAAAACCATACATTTTACCAGTTAATAGTGGTAAGTGATCAATCATCAGGGGGGACCACCTTCTGCAGAAAAGATAAACGAAGGTAAGGGGGGTGGGTTACTAATATAAGGAGGAAACCCTTTATATCAGTGCCCCTTACATTATCGTATTCACTCCCCCCTTACATCAGTGACCCCCCCATCCTGACTGGCCTGGCGGTGCTTTCACTAACCTCCTCTCAGGTGCACTGTGCAAGGCTCAGTCAGTCGGCTCCAGCTTGGTGGCTCTGGTTTTATCCTATAGTCTCTTGTCCACAGTCCACACAAGTCTGACTTCTCCCATGACCCCCATCCTGGTGGTGCTCCCACTCTTGACTCCTCTCCAGACTCCCTACAGGAGATGGTCAGAGACTGCAAACTTGATGCAAGAGCTCAATGCAGCCTCACCAGTGTCCATTAAATGCAGCCTCACTGTGTCCATCAAATGCAGCCTCACTGTGTCCATCAAATGCAGCCTCACTGTGTCCATCAAATGCAGATTTACTGTGCCGTGAATGCAGCCTCACTGTGTCCATCATTGCAGCCCCTCCTGTGCCCTATGTCCCAGTCTGCAGTCCCTGTCTGTGGGAAGGTGTGTTGTTGATGCTTGGTACGGTACCTTGCATGCCAGAAGGATATCCATGATGGCAAGCAGCAGGCAGGGTCTGTTCTCGTTTTGGATGGGGACGGTGCTCCTTCCAGAGGATCTGTCTGCTGTGAGATGGAGTGGTCCCTGGCCACCTGGACCTTCAGCTGTCCTCATTTTCCAGCCCCAGTCACCCCGTCCTCTGGTCCTGGGGAAGTGGAGAGCACTGGGTGGGAGTTGGAGAGAAGGGGGAGCAAAGAGTACTGGCGGGGTTGGAGAACACATGGGTGGGGGCAAAGAGCGAGGGGGAGTGGAGATCACAGGGGTGGGGAGCGGAGAGCGCTGGAGGGGAACTTGAGAGCACTGGGGGGGCCAATAAGAACAGGGGTAGAGAGCACGGTAGGCTGAGAGCACTGGGGGGGCTAAGAGTGTGGGGTAGTGAAGAGCACTGGGGGGGACAGAAAAACAGGGTTGGAGAGCACGGGGGCTGGAGAGTACGGGGGGGGGGGTACAAACAGCAGGGGGGAGTGGAGAGCAATGGAGGGGAGCTTGAGAGCACCAGTTGGGGGCCAGAAAGAACAGGGGTGGAAAGCACGGGGGACTGGAGAGCACTATGGTGGGTGGAGAGCACTGGTAGGGTTGGAGAGCACATGGGTGGGGGTAAAATGCAGGGGGAGTGGAGAGTACAGGGTTGGGGAGTGGAGAGTGCTGGGGGGAGCCAAAAAGAACAGGGGTGGAGAGCATGGAGGGTAGAGGGCACTGGGGGGGCTGAAGAACGCCAGGGGGGCAGAAAGAACAGGGGTGGGGAGAATAGAGGGCTGAAGAGCACTGGGGTGGGGGCTGGAGAGTGATGGGGAGAGCTGAAGAGCACTGGGGGGAGAAATAACAGGGGGGAGAGCACTGGGGAGGAGAACAGGGGGAGAGCATGGAGGGGAGAGGACTGAGGGGAGTGGAGAGCACTGTGGGGGGGGAAAGGGGGGGAGCACTGGGCGGAGTGGAGAGCACTGGGGGGGAACGGGGGAGAGCACTGGGGGGGCAGGGGGGGAGAGCACTGGGGGGGACAGGGGGGAGAGCACTGGGATGGTGGCTAGAGAAGGATGGGGAGAGCTGGAGAGCAGGGGGGCAGCAAAAACAGGGGAGGAGAAAACTGTGGGGGGGCAGGAGAGTGTGGTGGGGGAGAGCACTGGGGGGGGGACAAGGGCGAGAGCACTGTGGCGGGAGCACTGGGGGGTGAACGGGGGGAGTGGAGAGCACTGGGATGGTGGGTAGAGAAGGATAAGGAGAGTAGGGGGGCAGCAAGAACAGGGGAGGAAAGAACTGTGGGGGGGGGGGGGGCAGGAGAGTGTGGTGGTGGAGGAGAGCACTGTGGGGGCAGGAGTGTGTGGTGGTGGAGGAGAGCACTGGGGGGGGCAGGAGAATGTGGTGGAGGAGAGCACTGGGGGGTGGGGGGCAGGGAGCACAAGGTGAACTGGGGACAGTAAAATAAGTTGGATAGGAGAATTGGCAGGGGGGGCCCTTGCAGACCCCCTCCCCCCCATCCTCCTTTCCAGGCACTGGAGCACACAGGGCTGGCTGTACCTGCAGCATCTTCTCCTATGGATAAAAGTGCTGGCTGGCTGTGTGCGGCGGCCACTCTGTAACATGGTCCCACCCCCCAGACCGGCTCGTGTGATAGGCGGAATGTTGATTCTCTCTACTATCACACAAGCAGGTCTGGGGGGGCGGGGCCATGTTACAGAGCGGCTGCCGAACACAGAGGCAGCCCGCTCTGTGATCCAGAGCAGAGAGCGGAGGAACACCTGGCGGACTCAGTAAAAAAAATGCAGCATGGCGGCTGCAACACCTTGGGGATTCCAGGGGGGGGCACTTGACCCCCCTTGCCCCCTGCTGCGGACGCCCATGGTAAGTGGTGCAGGTGGTAATTAGGTTGTACCCATCCATGGGGATGGGGATGGTTGGTGATGTACTTCCTGGTTACAAGGGGGTAACCGGAGGAGAAAAGGGGTAGGTCACTGCATTAGTTTGGGTTTAGCCTCCGAGACAGGGGATGCCGTCTGGAGGTCAAGAGGTCAAATATATGGTGCAGTGACCAGTAGGGTCTTGGATATGCTAATGACCCATGTTCCAGTGTTAAAGGAAAAGTTTACAAGTTATTATTATTAAAAGTTATTTATTGAAAGTTTATATTTTATATTTTACATATTTTGGTTAATAAATCAAGGCCTTTGGCCCTTTACTCCAAACGCAGTCTGGTCTGGTTTAATGGGGTGTGAGGGGGTTTGGAGAAAAGGGGGGAGTTGGGGGGTATGTGGCAAAAGGTGGGGGGGGGGAAGTGTCAGACAATACAAATGTCATGCATGTCATCATACCTTCCGCACTTCTTTCAGGCAAATACTTCCTGCTCACCCACATATCATCTGCAGCCCTTTCCCTTTCATACTGCTTGTTTTCATATCCTCTGCACTCATCTTATTTTCATGAGTATAGAATTCATCATTATGTTTTTGTGATCTACCTCTGACCTTTTTCAATACTTTACCTTAAGTGTTAGGACACACTACCATACCTCTATTTGTAGGAAGAAGACTATGAAATGTGATATTTTTTAGACAACGTTCTACCCACATCTGAACCAAACCCTCCGGGGGAAACAATATAAAACAGGCATGGCAGAAACTGTTTATAGTATTTTGGGCTACTATGCCACAGTACCCTGACCACCTTCTTCCAGTGTGATCTAAGCTGCTTGGCTTGATAGATACATTTTAGATAAATTCTTTGGGTGGGGATCAGTGCTTTCAGGGATCAGAACTGCCTACCATAAATCCCTAGGTATAGAGCATGCTGCAGTATTACATTTTACGCAGAGCAAGCAGCTGCACCTGACTTTACTGGTGTCAAAGATCAGTAATATAGTTCTACTGGCACAGAAGATTGGCAAAAGACAGTGTATTAAACTCTGAATTTAGGCTCAATTTCATCCATTTTATTTCCAAATCCATGGTTTACATTATTAAATGTCATGCACATATTCCCAGCTTACTACTATCTTAGTGATTCTTTCACCTTGATTCAGGGATCTGTATAAACAACTCCCAATGCCATATGCTGGTTTCTATACATAGTCAATGCTCTCATAATTGGACACAAGGGTGTTGTTTCCAGGCAAATGTGCAATAATGAATTTCTTTGGCTTCTGCTACTATTCTGTGTTTGTAGCTATTTATCAAGCATTATAGCTGAAGTTTAGGTATTTATTTTTTATTTATTTTTTAATAGTTTAATTACTTCAGCTTGCATCACCCTTCTAGTCAGGGCAAGCACTACAACTAGACAAACTAGGCAGCTGCTGAGGGCACACTGCCGTCTAGGGCGCAACCATGGCTCTGCAGCCGTGATCACACACCAAGGAGGAGGAGGAGGAGGAGATTTGTAATCACTCAATTGGCCTCCTCCCCTCCAGGCAGCAGCCCTGTCAGCTCTCTGCCCACCCCCCTCCTCGGGGCAAAGTAAAGCCATTGAAAGAGCAGGGCGGGCAGCATCATGGACAGACAACCGTAATGGATCCACTTAGGCCTGGACTTGCCATAGGGCCCATGCTGGCCACCTGTCCAGTGGGCTGGACCGGGCCACTTGTCTTGGTGGGGTCAAAAGCTAAGCTACTACTGCAGCCTGCCCCGCTCACCCAGCCTCTCTGTGGCCGGACGGTGGAACCCATATAACAGCTGGCCTGTCATGGTGGAGGAGCCTGTAGGAGACCCCATCTCCTGATCTTGGGACAGGTGACACTGGCTGCCTGACACGTGGAGGAAGCCAGAAAAAAGTGCCAGTGATGATTTCCCCCAAGGTAAGAATCTCCCCTTGCCTATTCACCTGGCTGTATCTTCCCTTCATCTGGCTGCACCCCCCTTCTCCCCTCCACCTGGCTGCACCCCCCCTTCTCCTGTCCACCTGGCTCTGTCCTCCACCCCCCCCACCTGGCTCTGTCCTCCCTCCACCTGGCTGCACCCCCCCCTCCTGTCCCCTAGCTCCATCCTCCCCTCACCTGGCTGCACCCCTTTTCTGTCCACCTGGCTCCATCCCCCCCACCTGGCTGCGCCCCACTCTTCCTCCCCCCACCTTCCTGCACCTGTCCACTTGGCTGCACCCCCCCCTCTCCTGTCCAACTGGCGCTTTCCTCCCCCCACCCTGTCTGCACCCACCCTCCTGTCCACCTGGCTCCATCCTCCTCTCATCTGGCTGCACCCCCTCTCCTGTCCACCTGGCTCGGTCCTCCTTCCACCTGGCTGCACCCCTTCTCTTGGCTCTGTTCTCCCCCCCACCTGGCTGCACCCCCCTCTCCTGTCCACCTGGCTCTGTCCATCCTCCACCTGGCTGCACCCCCCTCTCCTGTTCCCTAGTTCCATCCTCTCCTCACCTGGCTTCACCCCTTTTCTGTCCACCTGGTGGCATCCTCCCTCCACCTGGCTGCACCCCCCCCCCTCCTGTCCACCTGGCTCTGTCCTCCCTCCACTTGGCTGCACCCCCCCTCTCCTGTCCAACTGGCTCTTTCCTCCAGCCTCCTCTCCTGTCCACCTGGCTCCATCCTCCCCTCATCTGGCTGCACAACCCTCTCCTGTCCACCTGGCTCGGTAATTCCCCCCCCCCCCCCACCTGGCAGCACCCCCTCTTTCCTGTTCACCTGGCTCTGTCTCTGTTTACTGGGCTCGGCTATCCCCCCTGTGGGCCTGGTGCGGTCATGAGGGGCCCTGAAAAGGACGGCAGGAGCTCCTCGGACATCCGTCCACTGATCCTCCCTCCTGAGCAAGGACTGCGGAAAATCCGATCATGTGCACAAGGCTTTAGAAGTGTATGGGAATCACTTAGCTGATACATAGCCTTTGCACAACAGAGTAAAAGCCACCATTTTTTTACTGACCTGAACACATGTGCATTGTTGTCTATGGAGCAATGCACACAGATGCATAAAGATCAGATACAGAGCTGTAAAAAAAGAAAAACAAATGGAACGTTTTACATTTTGAGTTCAGTAATTTACATACATATATACATGCTTACATGTGTATATTGCAAGACTAAATTCGCACAGCTGTAAAAAAAAACGCAACTACAATTTTTTTATTTACGGATCTGAATGCAGCTGCATTGTTTTCAATGCAGATATTCAGAGTTAAAGTGGTGCTGCCACCAAAAAAGAATAGTTTAAATTTCTTAAAAATTTTTTTTTGAGAAAATACATTTTTTTTTACTTGCCTCTAAATACCTGTTGCTAGGGGGTCCCTCTTAGTCTGCTTTCTTCCTTGCCCCGGCTGGTGATATCACTTCCCCTCACACCGCACAGTCATCTGGCACCTGTCACATGTCCCAGATGACTGTGCGGCGTATCACGGCACCCTGCGCCTCTCGCGCATGCGCAGTGGGTGCCCAGCTGGGAAGCCACAGCCGGGTGCCCACAGTAAGAATGACGGCGCTGCAAGCAGAGTGGGGAACGAGGGGGGCTTCGTTCCCCTGCATCGCTGGACCCTGGGATAGGTAAGTGTCCGATTATTAAAAGTCAACAGCTGCAGTATTTGTAGCTGCTGACTTTAATTTTTTTTTTTTCAATTGTTTTTCAGGACAGCCACCTGAGACCTTGGCCCCTCCCCTCTTTAGGAAACACCTGTGTCAGCTTTATAAATTTCCTTCTCCCCTGCTGCTTCTCAGTTTTTTGTGTTTCCTCCAGAGGGGAGACACCAAGGAAACCCAGAGGTCCTGAAAGGCAGCAGAGGCTGCTAGGACAAGCAGACTAACCTTGTTTTCCCGCCCCCACATCGCTGAGTGCAGTTAGAGGTCGGGGGGCCGCCGGTTCAAGCGCCAAGGGCAGTGCAGGGAGGTACACGCTGGCCATCTCAGCCCTTCAGCATCGGTGTGTATTCGAACGGCAGTGCCAGTGGCGGGTGACGTCACGCTGGCGAAGGGGGTGTGTACTTCCACGATCGCGGCTTCCGGTTTCCGGCTGCGAAACATGAATTGGCGCCAGGCAAGGGCTGGAGAGGAGCCGTGAATGCTGTAGAGACAGCGGGGGCTCCGGTGGTGATGCCAAAATGTCGGATGCAGAGACTAACACTGCTCCAGCAGAGACCAGCTCCAGCCATGGAAAGGTAAGGGGAACCTGGGGTGTATCTCCCCCTGCCTAAGACCGCTAGCTACCCGCCCCCCCACCCTCCCCCATAAGGGGTACATGGGCAAGAGGGCGGTTTCCATTCTCAGATGATGAATCAGCAGTATGGAACAAATCCTCAAAATTGGATGCGGCCTTCTCATAAGTTTCCCGACATACGGATTTAGCCTTTGAGGACATGGGGGTGTTATCCGAGCCAATGGATAAGAGAATGGGCTCTCTTTTAAAGAAGTCTTGGGACTCCACTCTGGGCAGCCTGAAGCCTGCAATGGCAATTACGGTAGTGGTCAGGAATATGGAATTTTGGTTGAACCGTATCCAGGCACATATTGAGGAAGGTACTGCAAAGGAGCAGGTTTTATCCTAATTTCCCACTCTTTTACGGGGCATTGCCTATATTGCAGATGCATCGGCAGAACTGGTACGCATGGCAGCCAGATCTTTGGCTCTAGCTAATTCTACCAGACGGGCCCTATGGCTAAAGACATGGCAGGGGGACTGTGCATCCAAGGCCAAATTATGTGGGATCCCGTTTACAGGGGACCTGTTGTTCAGACCAGGTTTAGAAAAGGTTCTGGACCACACAGCAGACAAATAGAAAGCGTTTCCGCTCAAGCGTAAAGCACCATGGGGTCAACCTCAACAAAATAAAAAGAGACAGAGGGGGGATAGCAGAACCCATTTTTCAACACCCAAAGCAGACAATCAGAGGAAGCCTTGGGTCCAGAAGGGGAAAAGCAAGGGAGGAGCGATTTTTCGTCCTCCTGAGCAAACCTGTAACAAGCAATGAAATTATCTCAGTGGGAGGAAGACTGGGGGCCTTCATCTCACAATGGGAAAAAATATCCTCCAACCAGTTTATCTTAAGGACAATAAGGGAAGGTTACTGTCTAGCATTCTCAAGATTGCCCCCAAGCAGACTTTACACCACCAAACTGCCAAAGGACAGAGGGGAAGACAGAGGGTTAATGAGTTCCATAAAGGACCTCAGGAAGCAAGGGGTAATAGGCAAGGTACCAAGAGGAGAAGAGGGACAGGGCTTCTACTCCCACATTTTTGGGGTACAGAAACATTCAAGGAAGGTCAGGCCAATCCTCAACCTCAACCCCTTGAATCTTTCCATAACTTACAAAAGATTCAGAATGGATTCCATATATTCAGTGAAGGCTCTGTTACCCCCAAACTGTTATATGGTTTGACTAGATCTAAAGGACACATACCTACATGTGCCAATACATCAGTCATCAGAAGTTTCTAAGGCTAGCAATAGAAACAGGGAAAGAAACCATACACCTTCAATTCCAAGCTCTGCCCTTCGGCCTTTCTTCTTCACCCAGAATTTTTACGAAGCTCTTGGTGGAGGCCCTGGCACCATTACGTCTAAAGGGCATATCCATCATTGCCTATTTAGACTACCTCCTTCTGTTCGCAAAATCTCCCGGAAGGTTATTAGAGGACCTCAGATACACCAGGACATTCTTAGAGAGTCTAGGGTGGTTGGTAAATGTGGAAAAATCAAATCTACAACCCACGCAACAAATAAAATATTTGGGATATGTAATAGATTCAGTACAACAAAAAGTCTTTCTACCCAAGGAGAAAATAGAAAAAATTCAGAAAGAAATAGGATTGATGCAGACCAGTCCGCCATGCTCAATAAGGAGAGTAATGTCATCCCTAGGGTTGCTAACATCCGCAATCCCAGCGGTGCAGTGGGCAAGTCTGCATTTTCACCCATTACAGAGGTTCCTATTGGAAGTATGGGACCACAGGCAAGAGTCGATGGATACGCAAGTGCTAATACCAGCAAAAATAAAAAAGACCTTATGGTGGTGGAGGAGGGTAGGAAATTTAAACAAAGGGCGACTTTGGATCCTACCCGTCTCCCGAATCCTAACCACAGATGCAAGTGGCACAGGATGGGGGGCACATTTAGACTCCCAGATAACGCAAGGAACTTGGGGGAAGGAAGAGGGGAGGAGGTCATCCAATTGGAAAAATTGAAGGCAGTATGGCTTGCACTTCAGTTTTTCCAGAAAGAGTTGAGAGGACATCATGTACAGATCAGATCAGACAACTCGTCAGTAGTAGCCTACATTAACAAACAAGGGGGGACCAGGAGCGGGGCTCTATGGCCCTTAGCAGAAAAAATTCTGGAATGGGGAGAGAAAAATATTCTATCTTTCTCAGCGGTCCACTTGAAAGGGGATTTAAACAAAGTGGCAGATTTCCTCAGCAGGAAGGAAATAAGGGAGTAATGCTAAAACAGGAGGTATTCGACCATATCATAAGGAAATGGGGAATACCTCAAGTAGACTTATTTGCGTCAAAGGAAAACGGGAAAGTCCAAACATTCTTTTCCCTGAGGAAGAAGGATGGAGCACTCGGAGTGGACGCATTAGCGCAAAAATGGGCATTCAGCAAGTGTTATGCCTTTCCCCCACCAGTGCTAATACCAGCAGTAATAAGGCAGTTGCGTACAGAGAACACATCGTTAAATCTCATAGCACCACACTGGCCCAGGAGCCCGTGGTTCTCTATGCTCAGAGAACTCGCCATAGAGCCCCCTTGGTTGCTACCGGTCCAAGAGGACCTGTCATCATCCCAGGGCCCAGTGTACTGTCCGCAAGTAGAAAGGTGGAAGCTAGCCGCCTGGTATCTGAGGAGCAGCTGCTAAAAGCAAAAGGGTTTTCAAACCGTTTTGGTAGAAACACTGCTGAAAAGCAGAAAGGTTGAGACACGTAACATATACCAGAAGGTGTGGAAATGTTTTTGCAGGTGGTGCGCAGAGAACAACTTCAAAACGCAAAGCTCAGTAGCAGTCTTAGAATTTCTACAGAGTGGGATAGACAAGGGACTAAGCCTTAGTACATTAAAAAGTCAAGTCTCAGCATTATCGGTTTACCAGGAAAGGAGGCTAGCCTCTAATCCATGGGTAATCAGACTCTTTAAATCTGTGAGTAGACAGAGGCCTATGCAAGGTACGGCCTTTCCGAAGTGGGACTTGTTGCTAGTGCTGCAAACTATGACGGCAGCCCCCTTTGAACTACTAAAGGATTGAAGTCTGAAGATGCTGACGCTTAAAGCAATCTTTCTGGTAGCAATTACTACAGCCAGAAGGGTCGGTGAGATAGGAGCATTATCAATCAGACCCCCCTTTTGCCAGGTTTTCCCGGATCGTATAGTGTTCAAGATGGACCCTTTTTTTGCCTAAAGTGGTCTCTAGATTTCATAGAGACCAAGAGATTGTATTACCTTCATTTTGTCCTAATCCTGTGCAGGAACAGGAAGTGAAATTCCATAGTTTAGATGTCAGGAGATGCATCCTACATTATTTAGAAGCAACTAAAGAGATTAGAAAGATGGAATCTTTATTTGTTTTATATGCAGGGGCTAAGTTAGGGCACCAAGCTTCAAGAAGTACAATAGCCAGGTGCCCTAGGGAAGCCAGGCTTACAAGTTAGGAGGTAGGCAGACCCCGAAAGGAATCAGGGCACACTCCACAAGGGCAATGGCGGCGTCGCAGGCGGAGAGAGCTGGAGCAGATTTGTAAAGCGGCATCATGGTCCAGCTTCGCCACTTTCATAAGACACTATAGAGTGGACTTATGGTCGGCTGAAGATCAGGCCTTTGGGCGCAAAGTCTTGCAAGCTGTAATCCCACCCTAATCCTACACACGGTCGGAGAATCTGTGGGAATGCGTCTTATCGGACCGTGTCGTCAGATAATCCGACTGTGTGTGGTATGCATCGGACTGATTCCGTCCGAATATCCGTCCCACCCAATTTTCCAACATGTTGGAAATATTTCCCGACCAACTGGGCCGGTCGGACCTAATCCGATCATGTGTAGAGCATTTTGATCGGACCAAGTGCCAAGCATGCTCACATTCAAATTCCGATACAGAAGCGCTCGTTCAGGTAAAACTACTGCTCGTAAGCGATATAGCACATTTGTCACGCTGCAATGTTCAAAATTCATTCATCAAGCACATTCTCTTGTTCTTTAACAATGCTGCAAGAATGAACTTCTTTTGATGCTCATAGTCACGCACACTTCTCCCGAACGGATTTCATTACTCTTTTTTTAACCATTTCAGCAATACAATTTTAGTTTGTGTCACATCTACACAATGTTTGATTTTGTTTTTTATTTTTTGGATGTTTTTGGGGGGGGGGGGGGGGGGATTCCCTAAAAATCTCCTTTAAAGACACTTTGCTCATTTCTCCTTACTTTTTTTTTTCTTTTTTTTGTGTAAACTTACAACAACAACATTATTGTATTTTTTTATATTTTCTTTTTATTTTTTAATCTACAGGAGGTTGTTTAGTGTTGGTACCCCTTGTTATTTAGTTCACTTCGTATTTTGGAAATGTACCTGCCTGCTCACAAATAAACTGTACTTTTTGAAGGAAAACACATTACACAAGTATTTCATCAAAGAAAAAAAAATGTATTTTGTTTGCTAGAAAATAAAACTAGGAACGCAGCACTGGAGAAACTTCTTAACTTTGGTGCAGCCTTTGGCCCCCAGGGCAGACATGACTAAATGAGATATTAAAAAATTGGTGGCCTGAGGAGTAGATATCTCAGGGAGAGAAGTCTGGTCCCGAAGTCCTAGAGAGCAGGAAATTCAGATGCCATTTCTGTCCCCAGGATGTGGATCTTCAAGAGGCTGCATCTTCTGGCACACCAGACTCAACCCAGACCATCGCTCTCTGGTCTTCCTTTGGGACTTCCCACCAGGCATCCTTCCAGGCTGTGGCTGGGCTCCTGTAGCTGGGGCAGGAGAAGGAGGGCATTGGTGGACCTCCTGGCTGCCACTTGCCACAGCCCCCCCCCCCCCCGACTGAGGTCATCCTGTGTATGAAAAGGGGACATAGTTTTAGTTTTTTGATCATCAATCACACCATTTTGTGCTCCTGCCTTTTGCTAATTGAATGTTAACAAATAGAACAGACTATCATTCTGACACCAGCATTTTTCTTTCCCGTCCCAATCATTTTTGGTTACTACTGTCTATTGAGATGTAAACCACTTGGAGAAATCTCAACTTACTGATCAATAAGAGCATCTAGTTAACATCATTAAATGTAACACAAGAAATATGTTCAACAATGCAATACCTGTCTCAAGCTGGGCCCCACCACATGGTGCTGCCTGGAAGGCCCAGGTTGGACATCAGAAGCCTCAGCTGGGGGTGAAGGATGCCTTGGAGGAAGCCTGGAGAGTGGTGGCCTGAGTGGTGGCCTGGGTACCCCTTGGTCTACCAGAAAATGCAGCCTGTCAAAGTGCACCATCCTGGGGTAATAAACAGCATCTGGATCTCCTGCTCTCAAGGACTCCAGGTGCTTCTTTCTCTCCCTGAAATATGTAAGCTTCGTGGCCACAATTTTGCGATTTAGATAGGTCATGTCTGCCGTGGGGACCCTGCTCTGCAACAAAGCAAACAGTTTCTCCAGTGCTGCGTTCCTCTTTGATATGTCATTATAACACTTGTTGTGGAACTGCCACAGGCAGGGCATCTCCATGTACAGTTCTATGAATAGCCCCATAAAGTTGGCATTGTTGAATGGATCCATTTTGTCTGCAAGACACAACACAAGACAAACCCTCAAATACTAATAATGCAATTAAAATCCCTCCTAATCTTGTCCCAACATCGGCCTAGATACAAGCAGTCTAGTCTAGTGAAGCACCAAGTTAAAAATGTTACCTTCGTTTCCACGTTCGCCACGTCCGTGACTCGCACTCTCCTCCCAGATCGTACGGACGATACACATGTGTTGCGTTTTATATACAGTGCGCATGCATGAAACTCCGCCCGCCCCTGACGTTCTTTCCAGACTATTCCCCGCCCCTTCGCTTCCCACGCAGTGGGGAGAGCACATGGCGGAGAGAACGCAGGTGCGCACTAATAGTTCAACTAATGAGGAGGAGGGTGAGGAAAGCCCGGAGCCTGAAACGTCCCGATCCAGGAAGACAAGATTTAAGGCCTCAAATATGTCTTTTGGAGAGATGTTGGAGATGGTCGACATATTGAACAGGACCGACTATGATGGGAAGTATGGACCTTACCCAAACCCAAATATCAGAAAGGCTAAGATCATGAATAAAGTTGTGAAGAGTCTTCTGAAGAATTTTGGGGTACACCGATCCAAGGATCAACTGAGAAAACGCTGGTCAGACCTGAAACTGAGGGAGCACGAGCAGTACCTAAGGATCAAGCGTGTTCTTAAAAAAAGTAAGTAGTTGTCGTGTGTTCATATGATTATTCTTGCTTGCATACATGCTCCATGTGCTTTGATTTCATGTTGTGCATTTTAAAATGGCCACTTTCAAGGTCATGGTTTCATTCGTTCGTATGAAACATCGTTCTGCAGGGAAGTACTCCAGCTTAACAAAGTGTCCCCAATAATGTTTTCACCTTGTAACTCGGCCCAAAAACACAATTGTACAACACTTCCAAGCAATGTTTCAGATTCCTATTTCTGCCCTCTGTGTGCTAATTAATCTTTGCTTACATTCTCATAGGGGAGAGAAGACTCGGCAAGTATGAGGACACTAGGGACCACACCCCTCCCAAAGAAGGGCAACTTCCAAGAGCAGGAGCAGGAGGAGGAGGAGGAAGGAGAGATCGTGGAGGTTGAAAAAATTGTCACCACAACAGGTGAGTGTCGGAGAACACAGCTTCCGGTAAGCTCATCAATGTATATCACCATATTTGGATTACATGGTGTGTTTGTTTGCTTTGTTTTCTAGGTGATGTGGAGGAAGATTCACGTTTTACCAGTGAAAGTGCCCAGATCTTGATCGGGGAGATAATGGGGTGCAATAGGGATTTGGAAATTGTACAACAAAACATCAATGATGTTAAAAATAAAATGAAGAACATCATTGATGTTTTGGGGAGAGTGTGAAAAATAAAAAACTAGATAGGGTTTTATTTTTGCTTTTTAACATAAAAATGTTGTATTTTGCATAATTAAAAATTTTGAAGATGCACAGAGTGTGTAAACATGTGCTATCTCCCATCATGGGGGATAAATGTACATGTTTTATGGAAAGTGTCTGAGATGAAGGGGTTGCAGCCCCAAAGCATGTACATTGGTCCCCCATGATGGGAGATAGCACATGTTGACACACTGTCTGCATCTTCCAAATTTGGATTTTTCAGGGGTCACACCCCATGTGATGACGGCAATATCAGCCCAGTTTGTACATACTCATGTCTGATATTGTCTTCACTTTTCCAAGTTGAACTTTGCAAGTTCCTGTGTTCTGTATTTTACGGTTTGATACATGCCTGTTTACACAAAAAAAACAAGTAAAAAAAAATATGATTAAACTCTGTTTTGGATACCCAAAATCTCTTGGTTTGTTGTAAAAACCTTTAATAAACGCACATATGAATGTGCTTGTATTAAAAAGTTGAATTCTCAACAATGTGTGGCATCCTTTTTCATTGGGCTTAAAATGTATTTGTAGTCAAATTTGAGTTTGTGCTGAGAAGGAGTGCGATTTAATAAAGGCAACTCCACTTTGCACTCCAAGTGCAGTTTCAGGTGTACTTTTGCAGTGCACTTGTAGTGCATAGTGGATGTGCCTTTAGTAAAAAGCACCCACAGTGATGTGTACATTTGGAAAATCATGCCATTTTCCTGCCATGGTGCTGAAAATGAGCATGATTTTGGTCAGTAATTCACTACATATATTAATTACAAAAAGAAGGTGTGTGTGTAGCAGACCCACAACATAATAAGATTATCTGAAGAAGAGACTGTCCCCTCATCTCGCTCTGAACTTGGGTTTGCACTGTTGGTGAAAAAGGCACAACTATAATAAAAATGGCAAAGTGGGAGGCCACAGTCTGCCATTCCTGTGGCGTTGAAGGACACTGTGTAGTGACACAAGAAAAAAAACTAGTAATTTGACAAATCAACATTGCATGCAGATTAGACACCCACATTTTTTGGCAAAATTAGTATAACATTTTTTTAAATGAGTATTTAAAGCCTAAAGTATAAGGTCCCCTTATGAGAGTCATATCCCCCCCCCCCCCATCTGATGGGCCCTTGCTAAAAAATGAGGGGGGATGTTTAGGACAGGTAACGCTCTCCACTTGATTAAGAGCTGAATGCCTAAATAATGTGTGATACTTTGTGAAGCCCCTCCTTAGTTACACTATTGGCAGCCCACCGGACAGGTAAGAAGTGTCATAATAACAAAATGGAAGGACATTTTGACATTCTGCTATTACATAGCAAGAAAATGAATGTGTTTAAAAAATAAAAATAGCATTTGAAAGTATTGAGGCATGCCCTTACACTACATGCTTTGGTGAATTTGTCCATAAATGTGATCATGATAAAGGTGTTTAGAGTGTGTATTGGGTTGGGTCAAGTCATCAGATAGAAGATTGCTATCAGCTGAGGTAGCAGTTGGGGAGAGGGGGGTTCCTAATGAGTTTGGCACAACTCCAAAAAAACAAAAAAAGGTCACTTTGCATGAATTGAAGCACACACATCACATTTGTAGAGATTTTAGGGGGTGTTTAGGGGAAAGCAATACTATGGAGCTGCCAAAAGACATTGTTAAGTGACTAGACTATAGTTTTAGGGGCCAAGAAGAGCATGGTGGGGAAGTTAGTGAGGCAAATCTGCATGAGGACAAAGGAGCAGAGCATATGAATTAGAGCATATTGCAATGGTGGTAATTCGGGAATGAGGAAAGAAATGCAAGACATTAGCAATCATGAAATACATAGAATGTGATGTTTAAGGCTAAAAATTAGCATAATATAGTCCTTCTGCAGGAGCTGAATGATGGCAGAACAGGTCTCTGGAATAATGATCCCCAGAGCCTGGGGGGAGATGCCTGTAGAGAACTTGAGGTCCTGAATTCTTCTCCCTGTCGCCAAGTAGCGCAACGTGGTGATATAAGGGGTGAGAAAAGCCAGCAGACAGTGAAAAACGGGGTCCGTCATCCTGAGAAAAATGCAGAAATGATCAGGATTATTCTCGCGGATGTCACGGAGCAAAGGCATGTGGGAGAACTGGTGACGCTGGCGCAACCAATTCTTGGTCCACAAACGCCTCCCCTCCCTGTTCATGGACTGGGCTTGTGTCAAAGTCAAAGTAAGAACCCCTGCACAGCACAAACTGTACGATGAGTACGTAGACGAAACATGTTTGTAAAACGGTCGGCTGGTCAGAACGGACACCAGAAAGCACCGATAAACAGCAAGGCCTGAAAGGACGACCTGAATAGCAGAAGCAAGCAGACAATAAAAAATGCCTTTCAAAGCGTACTATACCAAGATATAGTCCACAATGAGAAGCAAATACTTAATGACTGCACGCACTGATTATCAGATACGCAAAGACAAGCACAAACTGAAGAGCGGTAGCAATCTGAATCACTAATCTGAAAAGCGTGTATCGTCTCTCACCAAACTTCTACTAAAACACAAGATCAGCAGAAGGAGCCCAAAGAGTGCCGTACGTGGAGCTGAACTTCCTTTTTCTAGTCCCGCCGTACACGGCTTACGTCACCGCTTTCTTGGCAACCGCAAAATCAGACAACTTGGCCCGACTGTGTGTATGCAACAGTTTTGAACACAATCCGTCGGACAAAATCAGACAGATTTGGTTGGCAAAATCTCCGACCGTGTGTACGTGGGCTAAGAGTAAGTGCTCGGTTATCCTCTCAGGTGGCTGTCCTGAAAGACGATTGGGAAAAAAACGAAGTTACATACCGGTAACGTTCTTTTCCGGAGTCTTTCAGGACAGCCGGATACCCACCCATATTTAGACGTAAAGATTTCCTTTACAGGAAATGTGATATGATTGATTATGTTTATCATATGTTCTTGTGTCTCCCCAAGCAGGCTGAAGGTGCTCTTAAAGAACTGAGAAGCAGCAGGGGAGGAGGAAATTTATAAAGCTGACACAGGTGTTTCCTAAAGAGGGGAGGGGCCAAGGTCCCAGGTGGCTGTCCTGACCATACATGTGCAGATTTCCGAGAGATTTTTATCTCATGCTTCCTAATAGAAGCGTAATATTGGAACCGCTGAATATATGGAACTTTCAGTCACAGTATCATAGGAAAGTCTGACCTGTGTGACAAATAGTGCACTTTAAATACAACTGAATTTGAATATATTCAATTCACTGCCATTGATTGTTACATTTTCAGTATTGTCTGTCATTTATGCCGCTGCTTGCAAAAGGCTGAAAGTGAAGGCTTCACATAATTAAATGTCGGCTTCAGGTTTGCTACACTCTGCGACAAGTGATTAAGTAGAAGGAGACTCAGAGTTATAATAGACTGAATTAACTGAGAGATCTTCATGAGACTGTTATAATCACGAGCCTAAGATATTGCTATTTCAACCGAAGAGAATTGCTATGTAGGTTGAATGGAGGTACTAATGAGAGATTAGGACCGTTGTCTGGTCATAATTATCCCCATTTCCAATTACTGCTACTTTCATGACCATACATGTGCAGATTTCCAAGAGATTTTTATCTCATGCTTCCAAATAGAAGCGTATTATTGGTACAATTTGATCATACTCTGTATATCATCACATGTATGGCCATAGGAGGCGCCTCTATCTGTTTTATTGTTGTATGTATGAGTATGTCTGGTTTTGTTTGTTGAAAGTCAGGGTGTATAAACTGTGCAGATAAGGATGATCTTTGGGTCATCTTTGGTTAATGTTGTGTAAACATCTAGGATCGATTGATGCAATTCAATCAAGGTTTATTGTTTTATGTATAGAAAGAAATAAAAATATTTTTGATATTAATCAAATGTCCTATGTGTTCACCGAAACCTAAGGTAGCTACTTTTCTTTTTTCCTGGTGTTGGTACGCAAGTTAAAAGCGGGACACAACAGCAGGGGATAAGTCTCTTTTCTTTCTTTTTTTTTTCTTTTTTTCCTTTTTTCTGAAGACTCCGGAAAAGAACATTACTGGTACGTAACTTTTATTTTTTTTAGGGGGCACCCCACTTTAACCTCCTCGCGCCCGCCCTATGGCCGAATGACGGCCGTAGAGCAGGCGCCTTCGTCCGGGTTGCCGTCCCTGGACGGCGTGATGTTTACTTCCGCAATGCGCGCCGCTGCGGGCGCGCATCGCGGAAGTTCTGTGTTCGCCGTGTCCCCCGGGGACAGGCAAACACAGATCGCTGTAAACGGCCAATCACAGCGGCCGTTTACAGCGTGATCGGCGTGTCCAATGGGAGATGATCTCATATGTTTACATATGAGATCATCTCTCAGCGCCGCTCTCCTTCCTCGCACAGACAGTGCGAGAGGGGAGAGATGAACGGCTGCAGCGGCAGCCGTTCTGCCTGTGAGAGAAAAAAAAGTTAAAAAATAAAATAAAGTGCCATCCTCCCCTAGCAGTGCCATCCTCCCCTAGCAGTGCCATCCACCCCCAGCAGTGCCATCCGCCCCAGTGCCATCTGCCCCAGTGCCATCTGCCCCAGTGCCATCCGCCCCAGTGCCATCCACCCCAGTGCTACCTGCCCCCAGTGCCATCCACCCCAGTGCTACCTGCCCCCAGTGCCATCCACCCCAGTGCTACCTGCCCCCAGTGCCATCCACCCCAGTGCTACCTGCCCCCAGTGCCACCTGCCCCCAGTGCCACCTGCCCCCAGTGCCACGTGTCGTCAGTGCCACATAGTGCCATCTGTCATCAGTGCCATGTATCAGTGCCATTTGTCATCAGTGCCACCTGTCAGTGTCACGTGCCATCTGTTGTCAGTGTCACGTGTCATCAATGCCACTTATCAGTGCCATCTGTCATCAGTGTCACGCGTCATCGGTGCCATGTATTAGTGCCATCTGTCATCGGTGGCACATATTAGTGCCACGTATTAGTGCCATCTGTCATCAGTGCCACGTTTCAGTGCCACGTGTCTTCAGTGCCACGTATTAGTGCCACGTGTCATCAGTGCCACGTATAAGTGCCACGCGTCATCAGTGCCACATATTAGTGCCATCTGTCATCAGTGCCACATATTAGTGCCATCTGTCATCAGTGCCACCTGTCATCAGTGCCACGTATAAGTGTCATCATTGCCACGTATCAGTGTCATCTGTCATCAGTGTCACGTGTCATTGTCCTGGTGCTTCAAAAGTGTAATAAATAGTCAACAAGTTAGATGTGTAATTTATGTTCCTAGAACACATGATGGCGCTACCTGCATGTTGGGCCTCTCTATGTGGCCAGGCTGTGAAAAAGTCACACACATGTGGTATTGTAATACTCAGGAGGAGTAGCAGAATTTTTTGGGGGGTATCATTTGTGGTATACACATGCCACGTGAGAGAAATAACCTATTACAATGACAATTTTGTGGAGAAAAAAAAAAATAATGAAAAATCTTAATTTTGCAAAGAATTGTGGGAAAAAAATGACAACATCAAAAAGCTCACCATGCCTCTTACTAAATACCTTGGAATGTCTACTTTCCAAAAAGGGGTCATTTGGGGGGTATTTGTACTTTTCTGACTTGTTCGGGTCACAAGAAGCGAGATAGGCCACCAGTACATCAGATGTGATCAATTTTGTGCGATTCGCACCACAGCTTGTAGACGCTCTAACTTTCACAAAGACCAAATAATATCCACTAAGTTTGGGTTATTTTTACCAAAGATATGTAGCAGTATAAATTGTGACCAAAATTTATGAAGAAAAATTAATAATTTGCATAATTTTGTCACAGAAACAAAGAAATATGCGTTTTTTTTCAAAATTTTCGGTCTTTTTTCATTTATAGCGCAAAAAATAAAAACCCCAGAGGTGATCAAATACCACCAAAAGAAAGCTCTATTTGTGGGAAAAAAAGGACAAAAAATTCATTTGGGTACAGTGTTGCATGACTGAGTAATTGTCATTCAAATTGTGAGAGCACCGAAAGCTGAAAATTGGTCTGGGCAGAATGGTGTTTAAGTGCCCAGTAAGCAAGTGGTTAATATGCAATGCGTTAAGTTCGTAAACATCTGCATCGGTGGAGATGCATTTACATGTAGGTGTTGGGGGAGGGGGGGGGGGGGACAGGACAATTGTATGCATTTAAAAAAACATATCTAAAAGCAAGCAATTACCCATGTGAACATAGCTCAACACTGGCAACTAAAAGAGAATGAAGAATATTTTTTTTTCTTTTTTATATTTTTTATTGGAAGGCTTGAATGATACAAAAATCAACAGACAATCGATTGTAAATCACAGGCAGTTATGTATCGATTTATAGTCTAAAACAATTCAGTAGTAGTTTGCATAGTAACCCTCTGAACACCAGAGGGGTTTCAAGCCCCACCTTTTATTTTTATATTTGCAATTTTAAATTATATAAAGAAACCGCTAAATAACAATGTTATTACTACACCTTAACTGGAAAAACAGATGAATAGTTCAACATTTCAAACAATTTTCCTGGTATCAGTCCATGGTTACCATTGTGCATATAAATTTGAATACTTTCCTTCCATACTGGCCAGTATCTGCTCGTATTTAAATGTCTCGTCGACTCTCTTGACTAATTCTCCCATATTGGGGGGACAGAGGGTTTTCCATTGTTTGGCTATCAAGAGTCTAGCCATTGACAGTATCTGAACAACTATCATTCTGAGGGGTGTATGAGAATGAAGAATATTTTTAATTATGTATCCGCATACACACATTATGGGTCTATACCTGTGTACTGTATATGCAAGCTCTCTGTGCAACATTTTACTCAGGATTTTTCTGTCAACAAGATCCTGAGTTTAAACATCAGTAAAATGATTACATCCATGTGCAAGAGGCCCTAGAGTGAATTAGACTGCATGCTAGAGTTGTACCTGCCTGTGTGTGTCCAGCCAGCTAGAATTTGAGTAAGTGGTAGCTAGTGATATTGTAGGCTGTGATAACTTTAGTGTCAGTGTGTGCGTGCTGTTTTTTTAGGTTGCTACCTATGTCCAAATTGGGGATCATTGGCTTCTCATAACAATGTAGCACCCTTTGTCCTAAACGGGGCTGCTAGTAAATTTGGTTGTGCTAGGTGGTATCTAGCCTGGCTAATTTGTAGTCTATTGATCAAATGGGTTTCTCCTAAGCCTGCCGTTAACTGTGATTTCTCCCTTTTGTCAATAGGTGGCACTGTTATCTTTGACATCAGGGTAATTATCATGGATTCAGGTTATGAGTGTATATACTTCTCTTAGCCAATCAGCAGGAGTTTCTTTGGCCATGAGGATGCTGGGAGAAGTTTTTATTTGGAGAAGGTCAGTTGAACAGGGTTCTTTTCCACCCAGGCTGCAGCCTGGGAAGGCATGTGTAGAGCAGCAGTAGAGGTGTAGGCCTGAAGCCTGGGGCCCTGAGGTATGGAAGAGGTATGGAAGAGGTATGGAAGAGGAAGTTGCCGGAGGCATGAGTAAAGGGATGGAGTACCAGAGAGGACTCTTCATCAGCTGGGGACTGTGAAGTAGTTGGGAAAGCTTCAGGAGAGAACTCATCCAAGGAATCCAGAGGGAAACTGTGAGTTAAGCTTGAGGAATCCAGTGGATAGCTGTGAGTGGAGCTTGTTGCTATAGGAGACAGCAGTTGCAACCAAATACAGATTGCTGAATTCAGCTTAAAGGCCCTTCTTCTGTATAGCTGTCTGCCTATTCTGATTTTGTCTAAGGAGTCTGACAACCTATAGCATTTGCCTAAGGGTGTCCTGTGCCCTACTCTTCTCTCCCACTATTCCTGTTAAGAGAAATAATCTTTTCTTGGTTTTTAAAAGTGACTGGCACCCATCTTTTCACCTTGCACAACACCCACCATGCCAAGGAACCTGCACTCTGGGGAAGAGTGTCTGCCTTTCTGACCTCCTGGGGGTCACCACTAGGCCTTTGGAGGTTGGGAAGGCCGCTACAATAATCTGAGGCTGTGCGACAGATGGCGATACCTTGCACATTGAATAGTAATGATGGGCTAATGGCGCTACCTCAAACCTTATATTACCTTTTATCTTCCCTATAGGTTCTGTGCAACCCAATATGTGTTTGCTATAATGTCCCAATTTTTTGTGTTTATGTCCAACTAATTTTTTGTTAACCCAAATTCAACCACGTGCCACTACAAACTAGTTATGTTGATTACCCTACGTTGAATAAC
This sequence comes from Lithobates pipiens, assembly GCF_037356315.1. Classification (NCBI taxonomy): domain Eukaryota; kingdom Metazoa; phylum Chordata; class Amphibia; order Anura; family Ranidae; genus Lithobates; species Lithobates pipiens. Next base: position 524,965,630 of record NW_027507764.1, read on the forward strand.
CTCGAACAAGTTCAGTTATTCACTAACGTGATCAATCAATCAATCAGAATCCCAAAGGGATAATTAATAAATAAATTAAACCCTAAAGCACCCAAAACCACATATGAAATCCAAGAATCCCAAACAATATTCAAAATATTTTTGTGATACTAATTTTTGTGATAATAAAAATATTAATATACTAAACAAAAACAAACGCACTCCGTGTACTAAGCCCCTTATAGGGGAAAATATAACACCTATAATCGCACTGCGTTTGCGTAATTCCTGTGCTAATAATTACTTCCACTGTGCACAATTTATATTTCCACTAAAATACCCCAGTGAATAAAGAAATTACCCCGCATATTTGTTCTATTTTTCACCTCATTTTTTATTTTTGTTTTTTTATGGTGTCGGTTGCCTTTGTTTCTTTATTGCAATATTTTTTTATTCACTGGGGTATTTTAGTGGAAATATAAATTGTGCACAGTGGAAGTAATTATTAGCACAGGAATTACGCAAACGCAGTGCGATTATAGGTGTTATATTTTCCCCTATAAGGGGCTTAGTACACGGAGTGCGTTTGTTTTTGTTTAGTATATTAATATTTTTATTATCACAAAAATTAGTATCACAAAAATATTTTGAATATTGTTTGGGATTCTTGGATTTCATATGTGGTTTTGGGTGCTTTAGGGTTTAATTTATTTATTAATTATCCCTTTGGGATTCTGATTGATTGATTGATCACGTTAGTGAATAACTGAACGTGTCCACCTTGTTCGAGGTTATTCAACGTAGGGTAATCAACATAACTAGTTTGTAGTGGCACGTGGTTGAATTTGGGTTAACAAAAAATTAGTTGGACATAAACACAAAAAATTGGGACATTATTACAAACACATATTGGGTTGCACAGAACCTATAGGGAAGATAAAAGGTAATATAAGGTTTGAGGTAGCGCCATTAGCCCATCATTACTATTCAATTTTAAACATAATCTGGTTTGCAGATTGTGTTCTTAGGGAGGCAGCAACCTCATAGCGATTAATATAAACAGGTCCAATTTTTATATTTTTATATATGTATTTTTTATATATGTATTTTCTACATTGTTATACCTTATAAAAACTGAAACTAGTAATACATTATCAATAGAACCTGGGGGAGGCACAGGCATTCACATATATCCCTGTTTGACTGTGACCTATTCCATAAGCGCGGCCTTCCGTGTACAATTGATACCTTGCACATTGTCTGGCATCCCTTGTACCTAAACCCTTGTCCAGGAACACTAAAGAATGGAAGTCCCTCGATTACATTAGCAGTTAACTTATTGACTGAAGCGGATCCTCTCTGGGTTGCTTTTTTTTTTTGTTCCTGCTTTAAACAAATAAAACTAGTACCTATATTATATGTACACATACAGAATCTACCTTCTCCTATTTCAACCAGTGTACTATAACCACAGTGTCCCTCCCCTCTCTCCCTTTGTTAATGAAAGTCATAATGACTCAGCATACAGTTTTCAATAAAAACCTGTCACAGACAGTCACTCTCTTAAACCAGCACACCGGTCAATCAAGACTAGCAGTAAGTAAATATGTCAAGAGGCATAATAGAATACCCACCTCCTTTTTAACTTTTGTTTCTGTTTTGTGAGCTAGGAGATCTTAGGACTCAAACCATTTTCCTTTTTGTTTTTTCAAGCTCTTAAGTGGGAGTTTTTGATGTAGTGTAGGCAGTTTTGTTTTATTTTATTTTTTTATATTTGTTGATTTTTCACAATGACAAAATAGGTACAGGCATGAATTACAGAACTAGAGAGCCTTAAACACAGACTCTGTATACTGTGCAAATATATCACATAAACAAGGGCTCAACAAGGGTGGGGGCTTAAAGGAAGGATAGGGAGGCAAATTCATCTGAAATCTGTATAATGAAAAAGCTGCAAAGTGATGAGACAATATGAAATAGAACCCTCAGGAGCAGAAGCAGAGTAATACGCATGTAAGTGGTGCTCACAAAGGATCATATAATAGCATTAGTGGTGAACAGGGCTACCTAATCTGGGACATATGAGTTTAGATATGCCAGTAGTCCCCTAACAACTCAGGGTCTTAAGGTTGGAAGTAGGGATAAGCCAAACACCCCGCACCAGAACCTGCAAACGGACCGAAAAACTTTAGAACCCCATTAAAGTCTATGGGACTCGAACGTTTAAAATAAAAAGTGCTCATTTTAAAGGCTAATATGCAAGTTTTTGTCCTAAAAAGGGTTTGGAGGACATGTATCAATGCAAAAAAAAAACGTTTAAAAACTGCAATTTTTTGGGAGCAGTGATTTTAATGACGCTTAAAGTGAAAAAAGTGAAATATTCCTTTTAAATATATTGCCTGGGGGGTGTCTATAGTATGCCTGTGAAGTGGCAAGTGTTTACCGTGTTTAGAACAGTCCCTGAACAAAATGACATTTTCTAACGGAAAAGAAGTAATTTAAAACTGCTTGCGGTTTTGAAGTAATGTCTGGTTCTGGCAATACGGATTTAAATCCATGAGAAAAATGGCATGGTAGCCCTCCCCCTGCCCATTACCAGCTCATTTGGGTCTTGTATTGATATTAAGGGGAACCCCGTACACAAAAAAAAAGGTGTGGGGCCCCCAGGCCCTATATACTCAGAACAGCAGTATACAGGTGGTGCAAACAAGACAGGGACTGTGTAGGTTTGTTGTGTTAAGTAGAATCTGTTTGTAATTTTAAACTGGTAAATTTTTAAAGTGTAGCTCCAGTCCAAAAATCTTTTTTTTAAGCTTTTTGGAAAACATAGGGAATGGTTAAGACCCCTGTATAATCTTTTTTTGGCCCGTCTGTCTTATTTCATCTCACTTCCTGTTGTCTCCTTCCGTTTGCAAGTAGGAGACGTTTGTAAGTTGGATGTTTGAAAGTAGGGACCTGCCCTATATGCTCTGCAGAATTTTTGGGCCTAAGGTGTTGGTGTTGCCACAACACTGTAAGCCCTCACAGTTACTCTTGGTGGGCGTTTGAACGCCCTGCTGTGAACTATTATAACAAGAATTGTAATTACATGCCATTGTTGAACAGTGGTAGAAAAATTGGGCCTGTGGTGGTGCTGGTGCCACAACACTAAGTTCTCAGTTACTCTCGGTGGGCGCTGGAACGGGCCCTGCTGTGAAATATTGCATCAAAAATTGTAATTACATGCCCTTGTTAAACAGGGGCTGAAAAATTGGGCCTTAGCCACTGGTGGTGGCGCTCAGAACCAAAAATGTTGTTCCAAGCTATCAGCTGGATCATTGAGGAGGAAGAGGATAGTCAGTCAGCATCAGCATAGGCAGTCTTGAAGGGATGTGACATTTCACAAAAATAATTCGGTTACATCAGCTGCAGGTGCTTGGAAGCTGTTGGTGATCCAAGACTGATTCATCTGTATGAAGGTCAGTCGATCAACCGAATCGGTGGACAGATGCACCCTGTGATCGGTTAGAAAGCCTCCAACAGCACTGAATATGCGTTCTGAAAAAGCGCTGGATGATGGACAGGCCGGTAGCTCATTTGCATACTGTGCAAGCTCTGGCCAGTGATCCATCCTCAAGATCCAGTAACCCAGAGGATTTACAGTGGGAAAGGTGTCCAAGTCTGATCTTGCTCCTAGGTATTCCTGCACCATGTAAATCAGACGCTGGCGATGGTTGCTGGAACCAATCATGGCTTGGGGCTGCAGACTAATAAATTGTCTGAACGCAACGGTCAGGCGGCCACCTTCTCCTTCTGTGACTGACTGAAGCCTCAGAAACACTTTGTCCAGGACAAGGAATTTGTAACCTCCCAGTTTCTGGGAACGCATTGCACAGACCTTTCTGCAAGGCCTTCCGGAGATGTCTCATCCTCTGCTGCCTCTGCGATGGCAAGATGAGGTCCGCAACCTTACCCTTGTACCGTGGATCAAGGAGAGTTGCCAGCCAGTAATGATCCCTCTCCTTGATCCACTGAATATGAGGATTCTTCCGCAGGTTTTGCAGGATCAGGGAGGCTATGCAGCGTAGGTTAGCTGAGGCATTCGGTCCGGAGTCCTCTGGGTCACTAAGGATGACATGATCTGCAGCCACCACCTCCCAGCCACCACCTCCCAGCCACGTACAAGTCCACGGGTTTCTTGGCACTGTAAATCATCCCTAAAAGACTGCTGATGCTGAGTGCCAGGCTCTACCTCCATGCTGCCCTCGTCGCCGCCCTCCTCCACATCCTCTTCCTGTGGGATCGGTGGGACAGCAGGAACACTGTCTGGATAAAGGGGGCCTTGAGAGGCAAGGAAGTCCTCCTCTTCCTGCCTCTGTTCTGCCTCAAGTGCCCTGTCTATTATTCCATGCAGCGTATGCTCCAACAGGTGGACAAGAGGTACAGTGTCACTGCTCACCATCCTCGTGACCTCCTCAAATGGTGACAGAACAGTGCATGCATCCCTGATCATGGCCCACTGGCGTGGGGGGGGGTGACCGAGCTCCCCCCTGACCCTGTCCTGGTGCCGTAGTCACACAGGTACTCATTGATGGCCCTCTGCTGCGTGTGCAGCTACTGCAGCATGGCCAACGTTGAGTTCCACCTGGTGGGCATGTCACAGATTAGGCGGTTCTTGGACAGGTTGAACTCCTTTTTGGAGCTCAGCCAGCCGAGCACTGGCATTATATGACCAGCAGAAATGAACACAGACTTTCCTGGCCTGCCTCAGGACATCCTGTAAGCCCAGGTACCTGCCCAAGAACCGCTGCACCACCAAGTTGAGCCAGACAGGGCACATGTGTCAATTATCCCTGTGGGAGGGTGGAGAGGAGGTTGGTGCCATTGTCGCAAAGCACCATTCCTGGCTTAAGCTGGTGTGGCGTCAACAACCTCTCAGCCTGCCCCTGTGTGGCTCCTGTCCCCCAAGCACACCAGTGCAAGGACAGCATGGCATCTTTTTGCCTGCATACTTGCGTAGCCCCTTGAATGCCTACAAAGCACCGCTGGTTCCGAGGACAAAGCGGCCATGGAGAAAGAAGAGGAGGGGATGGAGGAGAGAGGTGTGTCACAACCAATAGTAGCATTTTGGAGGCGGGGTAGTGGGACAACCTCCAACACTACTGCACCTTGTCCTGCATCCTTCCCAGCTGCTAGAAGAGTCACCCAATGCGCCTTGAAAGATAAGTAATGTCCCTGTCCATGCCTGCTGGACCATGAGTCAGCTATAATATTCACCTTACCGCTGACCACCCTGTCCCGAGAGGCATGGACATTGCCTTCCACATGCCACTAGAGAGCCGGAATCGCCTTCGGTGAGAAAAAGTGGTGTTTGGGAACCTGCTTATGAGGAACCGCACATTGCATAAACTCACGGAAGGGGGCCGAGTCTACCAACTGAAAAGGCAGCAGTTGAAGTGCTAGCAGTTTAGCCAAGCTTGCATTCAACCGCTGGGCATGTGAATGGCTTGGGAGTGAACTTCCTTCGACGGTACAGTAGCTGGGGCAGGGAAATTTGCCTGGTACAATTGGACGTCGGTGTACTGCTAGCAGAGTGCCCACAAGTACTTGGCTGTGACACACCCAATTCTACACCTTCATTCCTCTCAGTGCAGGTTTCAGAGAAGACTGAAGGTATAGTGGGGTTGGAGATCCCAGCTGATGAGGAGAAAGGAGAGGTCCGCTTTGTTCTTTGGTGTGGGCCTTTAAGGTATGCTTGCCAATGAACTGCATGACAGGTCAACATATGTCTGGTCAAGCATGTGGTGCCCAAGCGGTTGATGTTTTGGCCACATGAGATATGCTTGAGACATATGTTGCAAATAGCAGCAGTGCGATCTGATGCACTCGTCTCAAAGCCCACACCAAAGAACTTTTGGAATAACGCGCAGAGGCAGCGCCCTCCACAGGCAGAGCTCTGCGGTGTGATTCAGTCGGTGTGCTGCCCTTAAGATGGCCTCTGAAGGGCATCCTGCCTCCTTGGAGATGTGCCTACTCCTCCTCCCTCCTATCAGGCACCCACGTGGAGTCGGTGACCTCATCATCCCCTCCCTCTTCATCACTGGAGCAAACCTGGCAGCTGGTGGAACATGACTGCCAGATTGCTGTCCTTCTTGAGTATCCCTTCTCTCTGGGCTCATGCTACTGCCTTCCTCTAGCTCGGTATCTTCATCAGAGCCTTCAAAATGTTGGGTATCCTCCTGGAGCATGTACCCAACACTGTGCTCAAACAGTTCAGGGGACTCCTCAGGAGGACATGGTGGGGCTAGGGAAGGAGTGACTGATGCCATTGAGACGAGGGAAGAGGCTGTGTTGGCAGCTGCTTTGCCAGTACCCTGAGCCTGGGTGAGAGGATGAGGAGGGCTTGGCCATCAACTGTACCAAGTCTTTGGCATGTTGCGGCTCAACATGTCCAGCTGCCAAAAATAAGGACAAGCGCGTCCCATGGCCACGTGCTGATGATGATGCACCACGTCCACGACCCGCACTGTTGCCTCTAGACACAGAGCCTGCTTGCCCTCTTTTATTGGCTCATGGCTGTCTGCCTCTCCTTGTTGGCCTTCCAGACATACTAATGGCCTGCAGGGAGATGAGAACACCAGCAATTGGGGTAGCTTCAGATGTACACTGTGCAGGGGACACAATACACCGACTGTAATTGCACTAGGTTCACAAGAAATAAAGACACTGTCCCTGCTGATCTGTCTATTTATGAACACCGCAACACACTACACAAGGCCACCATGTAGGGGGCCTTATATAGTGTGGGGTGTGTACTAAACCCCCTGAGCTATAATTGGCCACAGGCATTCTGTCTGTGGCCAATTATGGCTCGCCTCGCTGCTGGCGCCGTGATTGGCCAAGCATGCGGGGTCACAGTGCATGCTTGGCCAATCATCAGCCAGCAATACACTGCAATGCCGCAGTGCATTGTGGGCAGTGAGTGCCACACGAATATGGCGCGAACACCCCACAAAGTTCTGGCTTCGCCGAACGGGCGAACACCCATATTTTATACAAAGTAATAACACACAACATACCCTAAATACGTTTTAAGTTAAAAAATCAAACGGACATCTTCGTTGAAGAGTAATGTTCCGTACACACGGTTGGACTTTCCAACGGAAAATGTTTGATCGGACTGTGTTGTCGGAAATTCCGATCGTGTATGGGCTCCATCAGACTTTTTCTGTCGGAATTTCCGACACTCAAAGTTTGAGATCAGGATTTAAAATTTTCCGACAACAAAATCCGATCGTTTAAATTCCGATTGTGTGCAGACAATTCCAACACAAAGGGCCACGCATGCTCAGAATAGATTACGAGATGAAACCTATTGGCTACTGGCCTCTTTATAGCCCTGTCGTACGTGTTCTATGCCACTCCGTTCTGAACAATTGGATTTTCTGACAACTTTGTGCGTCCATGTGGATGCAAGACAAGTTTGGGCCAAAATCCTTCTGAAAAAATCAGGCGCATTTTGTCCGACCATGTGTACAGGGCATAACTCCACTAATGTCAGGAGAAAAAAAATTCCTCTGGGTGATCAATGTACATTGCAGGTATTTTAACCACTTCAGCTCCAGAAGATTTTACCCTCTTCGTGACCAGGTAAATTTTTGCTATTCAAGCGGGGGTTCCACCCTAAAGTGGAACCTCCGCTGATTGGAACCCTCCCCCCCTCCGGTGTCACAATTGGCACCTTTCAGGGGGGAGGGGGGTGGAGATACCTGTCAAAGACAGGTATTTACACCCACTTCCGGGCATAGACTCCCATTGGAGTCTACGCTATTTCCTGTCCTGCCGCGCTGTCTGCTGGGACACACACGGGTCTCAGAGACAGCGCAGAGAATTCCTATTGCGCTGCGCGACTCGCACATGCGCAGTAGGGAACCGATTCGCTTCACTTCCTGATTCCCTCACCTAGAATGGTGGCGGCAGCAGCCGAGAGCCGAGCGATCGATCGGCCTCGGTTGCCAGCACCGCTGGAACCCGGGACAGGTGAGTGTCCATTTAATAAAAGTCAGCAGCTGTATTATTTATAGCTGCTGGCTTTTAATATTTTTTTTGTAGGTGGAATCCCTCTTTCAGTACTGCACTACTTTTAACTGGTAATTACGTGGTCAGGAAACATTGTACCCAAACAAAATTGATTATTTTTTATATATATATATATATATATATATATATATATATATATATACATTTTATTTTTCATTATTTTTATTTTTTATACAGTACTACCAATGGCAGTGATCTGTGACTTAAAACGGGACTGCAATAGTGAGGCGGTCAATCTAATGCTGGGGGGGAACTGACTAACTGCCACTGACATCACCAGTGACATTAATACAGTGATCAATGATAATATAATACACTATCACCGTACTAATGACATGGCTGGGAAGGGGCTAACATCTAGGGCGATCAAAGGGTTAAATATGTACCTAACTATATGTAATGTGTAAATACAAAAACAATGCACTTTAGAATTCAAAAATAGTGCTGCTACTTAATAACATAAACATGACAAAGATGAAAAACATAAATATATAACCATGTATAGAGATGGCCTTGCGGTTCGCCCGGCGGTCGGTTCGCGGCAAATTTTGCTTGTTCGCAATTCGCCAAACCGGCACACTTCTGGCTCTGTTCGTGCGGCGGACATATGCGTTTACATTGTGAAGAACTTTGACCCATGACACATCCATCATGGGGCACAGGACAGCCAATTGAGACTTTTCAGCACATGGATAATTGGACATACCCCCTACCTGATAAATAGACCTGATCTGGCAGCCATTTTACATTCTGTCTTTTGTCAGTGTAGGGAAAGGACGCTGTCTGGAGCAGGGACAGTCAGTTTAATCACTAGATATTACTATTAGGTCCACAAAAGTCCTTTTAAGGACTGGTATAGGTGTACAGTATATAGGGTTGTAATACACTTATATTATGCTTTCTTTCAAATATAGAAAGTATATTATGGTGCACTGCTGTGCTGCTGAGTGCTGACTAGGGTTGCCACCCCTACGGGATTGACCCGGACAGTACGGGTCTGGCAACTTGTGCCCGGGTTTCTGTTCCCTGGAAACCCGGGCGCCTCTGTGTCCAACTTTCTTCTCTCCCGCCCTACGTCTGCCGCCCCCCCCCTTCCCGCATTATCTACTTTGAAGTCATTGGCAGCTATGACCAGTGTCCTAGCAACCAATGACGCTTGCCGATCCTCGGTTCACCTGCGCTCCGCCCCCTAATTCCAGCTCCCTCACTCCCTCTCTGCATGCAGAGCACAGCAGCGGCCACCCTGACCCTCTCTCACCCCTGTCAATGCAGCACTCTTGCAGGAGCCCAGCAGAAGGAGCAGCCAGTGTACAGGGATCAAGCGCAATCCACAGCTTACAGAATGGGACAGCAGGAGAGAGGTATGTACAGTCCATCACTGAGCACCACTGTCCCCCATCCATCCAACTGTCCCCCATCCATCCCACTGTCCCCCATCCATCCCACTGTCCCCTATCCATCCCCCTATCCATCCCACTGTCCCCCTATCCATCCCACTGTCCCCCTATCCATCCCACAGTCCCCCATCCATCCCACTGTCCCCTATCCATCCCCCAATCCATCCCACTGTCTCCCTGTCCATCCCACTGTCTCCCTGTCCATCCCACTGTCTCCCTGTCCATCCCACTGTCCCCCTATCCATCCCCTTGTACATCCCACTGTCCCCCTGTACACCCCACTGTCCCCCTATCCATCCCCCTGTACATCCCACTGTCCCCCTATCCGTCCCCCTATCCATCCCACTGTCCCCTAGCCACCCCCCTATCCATCCCACTGTCCCCTAGCCATCCCACTGTCCCCTAGCCATCCCACTGTCCCCTATCCATCCCACTGTCCCCTAGCCATCCCCCTATCCATCCCACTGTCCCCTAGCCATCCCACTGTCCCCTAGCCATCCCCCTATCCATCCCACTGTCCCCTAGCCATCCCACTGTCCCCTAGCCATCCCCCTGTCCATCCCACTGCCCCCCTGTCCATCCCACTGTCCACTCTGTCCATCTCACTGCCCACTCTGTCCATCCCACTGCCCACTCTGTCCATCCCACTGCCCACTCTGTCCATCCCACTGCCCACTCTGTCCATCCCACTGTCCCCCTCTCCATCCCACTGTCCCCCTCTCCATCCCACTGGGGTGCCTTAGATATGATGGACTGATTTGGAGTGTTGAGACAGAATGGGCCACTTTGGTGTGGTGTTGATAGTGTGGGTTATAGGTAGGATGGGCTACTTTTGAAATGTCAGTGGAAGGGTGCAGTGGATAGTAAGGTTTTTAGTCGGTAGGGTGGGTTTCATTTAGGCCCCTTCCATGGTTAATGCAATGTTGCTACACCCTCTGTTCACAGCACACTATGTTACTACTCTTTAAGCCACCTAAATGTATCCAAGGTCTTTTACAATCCTATTGTCTATATAGTGATAACTAGAAAGAAAAATGCAGCGCGCCAGAAAAGTGTTCGGGTTTGGCTTGAAGAAAAGGTGCTGACTGATTCTGCAACTGTCTTTTATCAGTGTAGGGACTGAGGGATAGTTTGGTGTTTGGAGCAGGGACAGTCTGCAAATCACTAGCTCCTAGGTCCACAAAGGTCCTTTTAAGGCCTGGAATAGGTGTACAGTATATAGGGTTGTACACGTATAATATACTTTCTTTCAAATATAGAAAGTATATTATAGTGCACTGCATGCAGTGCTGCTGACCGATTCTGCAGCTGTCGTTTCTCAGTGTAGGGAGGGACAGTTTGGTGTTTGCAGCAGGGACAGTCTGCAATTCACTAGCTACTAGCTAGCTACTATTAGGTCCACAAAGGTCCTTTTAAGGACTGGTATAGGTGTACTATTTGGTGTGCAGTATATAGGGGTGTAATACACATATAAAATACTTGCAAACATAGAAAGCATAGTATAGTGCATTTTCACTGTGCAGCATTGTGACTGCTGAGCGGTTCTGCAGCGATACTACAAAGAGTGACAAACGCAATTAGAAAAAAGTTTAACTGATGTGATAGACCAGTGGCCCCCCAAAACTTCAGATTGAAGTGGAGTGTTCTATACCTTCTTCCACATACATACTGCACTTCTCTAGAGACTTTTGTCACAGGGTCATTTAAAAAATGACAGGCAGAGGAAGAGGCAGGCCCTTCCGCAGGGGTGGTAGGGGTAGGGCAGGAGCAACAGGCTTGAGCCAAAGTGGCAAATTGCAGAAGGTGCGTTCGATTACGTCAAAGGACGCACCAGACTTGATTGAGTGGCTCACTCAGCCTTACTCTTTTGCACTCTCCTCATCCTCTCGATCTGCACCCTCCTCTTCACTCTCTGCTGTGTGCACCCCCAAAGACACTACCACCAACACCACCACCACCATATACCGATCTATCACAAGACATTGCCGATGCGCAGCCACTCTTGGCATTGGATTAGGAAGAGGGGTAGCAACAACCGCCACTCAGCAGTCTGACGACAGTACCCAGATCAGCCCAAGGAGGAGGTTGGTTCCCTGGTGTTGCTGCCTACTCCGAGTTCTCTAATTATAGCGGTGGGGAAGGTGACGTCGATGATGACGTGTCTAGTGATGTCACGTGGGTGCCCACAAGAGAGGAAGAGGAGGGGAGTTCAGAGAAAGATCTGGACCAGCAGATAGGGAGGAGAAGCAGGCAGAACTTACATTGCACAGGAGGAACAAACCAGACTGCTAATGTATCAGGAGCGAGGCATCAACCATGTACGGTCACATCTGGTGCTCCCAGGATGCCGGCACATGGCTTCGCAGTGTGGGCTTTTTTTAATGTGTCTGCTGCTGACAATAGTGTTGCCATCTGCAGCCTTTGCAGTCAACGCATAAGTTGCGGTAAGCCCAACACTCACCTAGGGATGACCGCCTTAAGAAGGCACATGAGCTGCCATCAGTGAGCCCAGTGGGAGCAACGGAACCCACAAAGCCACACTCCAGGCTCTCACCATCCAGCCTCATCTTCTACTTCTCCTTCTCCTCTCTCCTCGCAAATTTTCCTCCACTCCACCTTCCATCATGCCGTCCTCACGTTTTTCTGGAAAAAGGCAGGCTTCCATGGGCCAAACGTTCGAGCGTAAAAAAAATGACGCCAGATAACCCTCTTGCCCAACGGTTGACGGCTGGCTCGTCAGAACTGATAGCCCGCCAACTACTGCCATATAAACTGGTGGACTCGGAGGCCTTTTGAAAATTTGTGGCCACTGGAACACCACAATTTAAGTTCCCAGGAAGGAAGTATTTCTCACAGAAGGGCATCCCAGAGCTATATGGCCATGTTCAGCGGCAAATGAATGCATCTCTGGCACAGAGTGTCAGTGCCAAGATACATCTGACCACAGACACGTGGTCTAGCAAACACTGGCAGGGAAGGTATATAACTTTTACTGCCCACTGGGTGAACCTTCTGACAGCCGTCAAGCATGTAACCCGTGGCACCCGTGTAGATTTGGTTTTACCGCCATGGATTGCATGCAGGCCTGGCTCTTCTTCTCCTCCTCCTCCTCCTACTCCATCCTCCTCCCTCCTACTCCTCAGCTGACTCTTCCTTTTCCGCTGCTAGTGTCTCTTCCGCTGCGCCACCCAAGATCCCCAGAACCTATTCAACATGCCAGGTGAGACATTGCCATGTTGTGCCTGGAAGCCAAGAGCCACACTGGCCCTGCACTCTTTTCAGCTCTGCGTTCACAGGCAGATCAGTGGCTAACACCGCTCAATTTGACAGTTGGTAAAGTGGTGTGTGACAGCAGTGCCAATCTGCTTAGCACACTGAAACAGGGCAAAATTACACACGTGCCATGCATGGCACACGTCTTAAACTTGGTCGCGCATCTTTATGGAGCGTGCATTGCAGTGCATTATGTCATTGATCAAGCCGTGGAGGAGCAGGAGCAGGAAGATGAGGAAGTCACAATGCTGGATGAATTCCGGGGGGGGGGGCTACTCCTATCTGAGACAAGTCAACAACAGGAGTCTGAAGAGGAATCAGAGGAGGATGGTGCCGGGGCGCATGAGGAGGAGCAAGAAGAGCATGCTTTAAACCTTTCTGGGATCCCTGTTGTGCATGGATGGGGAGAGGAGAACGAGGAGGATGACATTATCCTGGATGATGAGCAGGAGCAAGGCCACCACACCGCTTCCAGTTTGGTGCAAATGGGGGGGCCTTCATGCTCCAGTGTTTTAACAGGGACCCCCGTATAAAAAGCATAAAGGTCAAGGACCAGTACTGGGTGGCAACATGCTTAGACCCCCGGTACAAACACAAAATGGTGGAAATGTTATCACCATCACAGAGGGCTGTCAGAATGGAGCACTTACAGGCTTTGCTTTGAGAAATGCTGCATTCTGCTTTTGCGTGTGCTGGCAGAGGAGGAATTCTCACTCACAGAGAGAGTTACAGGTACCACTCCAACAGGGCCTGCAAGAAGAGGGCGGTTTGAAGATGTGTTGGTGACTTCTGATATGAGGTCATTCTTTCAGCTGACCCATCGACAGGTCTCATCCGGATCCAGCATCAGGGAACGCCTAGACCAGGCATGTCCAAAGTCCGGCCCGCGGGCCAGTTGCGGCCCGCGGTCCGGTTTTGAACGGCCCGCCTGCTCTTTCTCAATTTATTGTGCCATGGGAGCAGGGCTGTCAGATCAGCCGATCCCCGGCACTGTGAGAAGCTCCGTGAGCTTCAAAAGTGAAAGTAAAGTACAGAGGATTGTGCTGTGCTCTCTGCTTCCCCCTACAGTGCAGTACCCGGCTGAATGAGGAAGCTGCAAAGGTACTGTACTACAAGCTAGATTCGTGTTAAAAAAGCCTTTATTCATGTGTGTGTATGTATGTATGTGTATGCATGTGTCTGTATTTGTGTGTATGTCTGTATGTGTGTGTGTATGTGCACATGTGTCTGTATGTGTGTGTGCACATGTGTCTGTATGTGTGTGAGTGCACATGTGTCTGTGTGAGTGCACATGTGTCTGTGTGTGTGCACATGTGTCTGTATGTGTGTGTGCACATGTGTCTGTGTGTGTGTGTGCGCACATGTGTCTGTATGTGTGTGTGCACATGTGTCTGTATGTGTGTGTGTGCACATGTGTCTGTATGTGTGTATGTGCACATGTGTCTGTGTGTGTGTGTGCGCACATGTGTCTGTATGTGTGTGTGCACATGTGTCTGTATGTGTGTGTGCACATGTGTCTGTGTGTGTGCACATGTGTCTGTATGTGTGTGTGTGCACATGTGTCTGTATGTGTGTGTGCACATGTGTGTGTGTGTGCACATGTGTCTGTATGTGTGTGCGTGTGCACATGTGTCTGTATGTGTGTGCGTGTGCACATGTGTCTGTATGTGTGTGTGTGTGCACATGTGTCTGTATGTGTGTGTGTGCACACATGTGTCTGTATGTGTGTGTGTGCGCACATGTGTCTGTATGTGTGTGCGCACATGTGTCTGTATGTGTGTGTGCACATGTGTCTGTATGTGTGTGTGTGCACATGTGTCTGTATGTGTGTGTGTGCACATGTGTCTGTATGTGTGTGTGTGCACATGTGTCTGTATGTGTGTATGTGTCTGTATGTGTGTGTGCACATGTGTCTGTATGTGTGTGTGCACATGTGTCTGTATGTGTGTGTGTGTGCACATGTGTCTGTATGTGTGTGTGTGCGCACATGTGTCTGTATGTGTGTGTGTGCGCACATGTGTCTGTATGTGTGTGTGTGTGCGCACATGTGTCTGTATGTGTGTGTGCATATGTGTCTGTATGTGTGTGTGCACATGTGTCTGTATGTGTGTGTGTGCGCACATGTGTCTGTATGTGTGCACATGTGTCTGTATGTGTGTGTGCACATGTGTCTGTATGTGTGTTTGCACATGTGTCTGTATGTGTGTGTGTGCACATGTGTCTGTGTGTGTGTGTGTGCGTGTATGTGTGTGTGCGCGTGTGCGCGCGCGTGTATGTG
This sequence comes from Lithobates pipiens, assembly GCF_037356315.1. Lineage (NCBI taxonomy): Eukaryota > Metazoa > Chordata > Amphibia > Anura > Ranidae > Lithobates > Lithobates pipiens. The sequence continues at coordinate 524,980,636 of NW_027507764.1, forward strand.
TGTGTGCGCACATGTGTCTGTGTGTTTTTTTTTTTTTTATTGCACTGCACCAAAAGCACCCTACATTTTCCAATGTGTGGGGTACCATTAAGAATTAACGGTGCCCCCTAAAGTGCAGAGCATTCGCCTGTGTGTTGGGAACGAGTGCGACAAAGGCAAGAGAATTCTTGTTGGGCTGTGTATTAGTGCTCGGATGGACACACTTAGACCGAATTTTCAATGGTTCAAAGAATGTCAGGCAAAATGGTCGGCCCTCAGGCATGTTCACTTCATCAAATCCGGCCCACTTTGAAAAAAGTTTGGACACCCCTGGCCTAGACCGACAGGTGTCTGACTACATCGGGTTAACGGCCGATGTGGACGCTCTGAGAAGTGATGAACCCCTGTACTACAGGGTGGGCAGGCTTGACCTCTGGCCAGAGCTTGCCCAATTTCCAATGGAACTGTCGGCTTGCCCCTCGTCCAGTGTCCTGTCCGAAAGGACGTTCAGCGCAGCAGGGGGGATCGTGACAGATAAGTGCACTCGCCTAGCTCACGACAGTGTTGACTACCTCACATTTATAAAAATGAATAAGGCATGGATCTCGGAGGAATTCAACACATGTGACCAGTAGACAATGTATATGCATAACTCTATAAACAATTTATTTAATCTAGCACACTGACCTTTTTTCTACCCTTGGCTCACTTCCTTGTACAAAAAAAGCACACCGTACTATATGCCCATACCCTCCTGTTTAAAGAGGTTGAGCGGTGTCATATTTATGGGTCCCGCAGCGAGTTGCTGGTATCAGTGCTGGTGTCAGTGCTCTCTATCACGGTGCTGGTGTGGTCTCAGTGCTCTCTATCACGGCGCTGGTGTGGTCTCAGTGCTCTCTATCACGGTGCTGGTGTGGTCTCAGTGCTCTCTATCTCGGTGCTGGTGACGTCAGTGCTCAATCTCTATCACGGTGCTGGTTTCAGACAGTGAGGGAGATGGCAGTGGAGAAGCCAATCAGCAGGCAGTGCCAGCACCATGGCTGAGGATCAGCACTGGACTGGCACATCTGGACCACCGCAGTGGAGTCCTGCATAGGTGGGGGTAAGGGACGGGCAGAGGGAGGGACTCAAGCACAGGTTGGCACACTGGGACACTGGCACAGGACTGCGCTGTGCTGACTCTGGCACTGATCATCTCCTGCACCCCCTTCATAGCCTGCCCTGACCTTGCCTCTCCTCCATGGCCTTCATGCGCTCCTGAATTGTCAAAATTTCACAGATAAAAAAAGAATGCTTGTCGTCGATCCCAGATTCACTTAATACGTTTATGTCAGTGTCCATGTTGTGGGACTATGTGTGCACAGCTAGTAAGTATTTTGTGGCTGAAAATATGACCTGGAGGTTTTTAAGGTTTGCCTACCATTAAAGTTAATGGGGTCTGCTGCGAACCTTGCGGTTCGTGAAACTTTTGGTCATGTTCGTGGTTCACGTTCGCGAAACGTCCCATCGGAAGTTCGTCCATCACTATATATAAAAAATAGACTGCCTGATTAAATACACTGCAGCTAACTGAATAATTTGCCTGCCTGCCCAATCTAAATGACACTCTCTCTCTGTCCACGGCTGCAACGACACACTACATGAGGCCAACGTGCAGTCAGCCTTGAATAGTCAGGGCGTGAACTTTTGGTCACGTTCACGTTCGCGAAACGTCCCGTCGGAAGTTTGTCCATCACTAACCATGTACATATAATATAATCCACAGTAGCACTCTTAAATGTGTCCATAAAAGACAAGTGTCCTTTTTAATAATAAAAAAATTATAAATATACGGTGAAACAATATATACATATAAGAATAGTCTTATAAATCCACACCAAAAAAAGACAGCCCTTATTGAAGAGTGCAATATGTGTACATGACTAGGGATGAGCTTGATGTTCGGGTCGAACATGAGTTCGACTCGAACATCAGGTGTTTGCCCGCTTTCTGAAGAACAAACATTATGCGGCATTCGTGGGAAATTCCAGCACCCACGTAACACTCCATAATGCACTGCGAGGTTGTAGTGCATTGCTATATGACTGGTCAAAGCATGCACCTGACCTTAATGCTTTGGCCAATCCCAGCGCCCTCTGCTAAGAGCCGTAATTGGCCAAAGGCAGGGTGCCTTTGGCTAATCATGGCTCAGGGGACTAAGTCCACGCCCCACACTATGTAAGGCTGCCTGCCTAATTATTCAGTTAGTGGCTGTGTATTTGAGAGATATATATTGTACTGTTTCTACTACTTTTATGGTGGTGTACACAATACAGTGCGACCGTAGTGCAGTTGCAACTACTTTTCTGGTGGTGTACATAATACAGTGCAGTTGCTGCTACTATTCAGGTGCTGTACATATTACATAATACAGCGCAGCAATAGTGCAGTTGCTACTACTTTTCTGGTGGTGTACACATTACACAATACAGTGCAACTGTAGTGCAGTTGTTGCTACTTTTCTGGTGTATACATTACGCAATATAGTGCAGTTGCAACTACTATTCTGGTGGTTTACACAATGCAGTGCAACCGTAGTGCAGTTGTTATTACTTTTCTGGTGGTGTACACATAGTGCAGTTGTTACTATTTTTCTGGTGGTGTACACAATACAGTGCAGTGTGGTGTTGCAAAACAAAATAAACATCATGTCCGGAAGGCCACTAAAAGAGGGCAAGCAAGTTCTGTGTCTACAGTCAACAGTGTTGGTCGCGGACATGGTGCATTCTCTGCAGGTGGCCGTGGGGCACGCTTGTCCTTTGTTTTTTGTTTGTTTTTTTGTTTTTTTAGTTTTTTGTTTTTTTATTGCTGCTGGCCGTGTTATTGAGCCAGAACATGCATAAAAGTTGGTGGAGTGGATAACAAAGCCATCCTCATCATCTGTCACCCAGGCTCAGAGTAGTTTGCCTTCCAATGCAGCTCCCAAAGCAGCCTATTCCATTGGCTCCTTGTCCACAGTAACTCCTTCCGTAGCCCCACCATCATTCACGGAGGAGTCTCTCGAACTATTCGACCAGTGTCGGGTACATGCTGATGGAGGATGCGCAGTGATTAGAAGGCTCCGATGTTGGTTTTAGGTTAAGGAAGGGAGTAACGTGAGCCCAGAGAGAGGGGGTGCCCACGAAGGACAAGCAACCGACAGTCAGTTTGCTTCAGTGATCAGGAGGGAGGGGATGAGGAGGTCACTCTGACACTCTACTTGTGTGCCGAAGAGAGGAGGAAGCACAACTCCAATAAGGCAGGGTGTGCTCTAAGGGCTCAGCTTAAGGGCAGCCCTCCTACTGCATCACACACCATTATTGTTTGCAACCTTTGTCTGAAGCGCATCAAGCTTGACCAGACATGACGACCTCCCATGCAGTCTGTTGACAACACTTGAAAGACCCACATCAAAGAAAAAGGCGGACTTCTCCTTTCTCTTCATCTGGGATCTCCAACCCCACTATACCTCCAGTCCTCCTGGAGGGTTTGTAGTGGATCATAGAGTGCGCCTGTCCACAGACTCCATTGATGGGCTCACATTCATAAAAATTAATCAGTCTTGGATCAGCAGCAGCTATCAAGCACCTGATGCTGATGTAACTGATTTATTTTTCTATAGATATGGGATCCCTTGAAGACTGCCTATGCTGAGTAACTATCCCATTGCTCCTCAATCTTGATGATGCTAGCTTCAAAAAATATTTTGTATATCAAGAGTATCTTAGGGACTAACAGTTCTGAGTATGTGAAGTAAAATTCCACAGGCATGCCATCCGATCCCAGAGCTTTGGACTTGGGGGGGGGGGGGGATTCTGCTATGGCCCTAGAAAATTCATCTGCCGTTAATTGAGCCTCAAACTCCTCAACCTGTTCATCGGTCAACTGAAGGATTGTTAATTCCTCAAGGAAGGATTCCATTAAAGACGTGTCCTTTGAAGCTGTGGTTGTGTACAGATTGATGAAGAAATTTCTAAACACATCCAATACCGTGCTGGGCTCAGTCTCTAGTGCATTTTTCGGGGAGCGCAGTGAAATCACCACAGGAGGTCTCTCCTCACAATGCACCAAATAGGCCAATAACTTCCTGGCCCTCTCCCCATGCTCAAATGTTCTGTCTATGAAAGAAAAGTTTGCTTCTAGACTTTTCGTAATGTAATTGGTCCAGCGTCCTTGAGCATAGTTTGAGGCCATTTGCCCTGTCTACAGTGGAGTCTTCCAGAACTGCTCTTTCTGTCATGCGTAGATTATATACTGCCCTGTCCATGGCTATCTCAGATGCTCATTTAAATCTATTGATGCGTGTGGTAAATGTCATGCGGGCATGGTTTTTTAAATGATTCCCATACCGTCTGAGTGGGAGCAGAGTCCTCATTAGTCAGAAAGTATTTCTCCCAGTCTGATGAAAGATCGTCATCCTCTGGGAACAATGTCAAGCAGAAAGGATTCAGCCACCATGTGGACGATCGCGTGGCAGAGATTTTGGCCTAGTAAGGACAGTGATCGAGGAGAAAATCCCACATCTGACAGCCTGGGAAGGAGTGATTTAGATATCAGTATAAGGTCTATATGGGACGTAGGGGGTTATTTACTAAAGGAAGATCCACTTTGCACTGCAAGTGCACTTGGAAGTAAAGTCTCTGTAGATCCAAGGGGGACATGCAAGGAAAATAAAAACAGCATTTTAGCTTGCACATGATTGGATGATAAAATCAGCAGAGCTTTCACTCCTTTCAGATCTACCCCTTAGATTTAGAGTGACTGCACTTGCAGTGCAAAGTGGATTTGCCTTTCGTAAATTTCCCCCATAGAGTGGCGTGACGTGGCGGGTTTCTGACCCCCCACGTATCAATTAGTTTGAAATCATTTAGGAGCCTAGCGAATCTCGTGGGGTGGGGGGACACCTGGTAAGGGTGCTGACCTGCTCATTGTATCTATGGCTGGATCTAAAACATTCTTAAAATAGCCCAACCATACAGCTGGAGTATTGGGATGCAGAGCCATAAAATGAAATCCAGCAGTAAGGATAGTGGAGTGAAACAGTGGCGGGACATAAAATGCCAGCAAGAGTATCAAATCTCAATGAAGTTTTGCTTTTAAGAACACGTATCTACCCATTGGATCAATTTCCGAACCCTGGAGCTCAAAGTGTGTGTAAAATCGACACCCCCCTGAAATGCGTGGTGTGGACAGAGTGATAAGTCCAACCTATCCATAGACGTTTAAGCATGGGTCCCATCCACGTGGGTTTCCACCAGAACCACCACATCCGCCCTCTGTTTTTTAAGCAGCGTGAATATGGCTGACCTCTTTACTGGGTCTGTAACTCCACGGACATTCTAAAACCCATACCCCACCCTACACATTCCCAAACTGGAGCAGGTATTTATCCCTAACTGCCAACATGGCTTAAACAATGTCCAACCTATGGAAGAAAAGTTAGAGCAGTAGGATCAGAGGTGGCCACTGAGGCTGATGCGTTTGTTATCCTGGCGACAGCAAAGAGCACATTCAGCCCAGCAGTGGTTAGGTCGTTCCATGTCAGGTTGCAAACTTTGGTAAATGGGGAGAAACTACGCTGTGTACCGTTACACATTACAGGACTTGGCTCACTGCATATAGTGAGTTCTCCAAGGGAGAGTCTCCTCCACTGGAGATAAACAAAGCCCATTCACTTTTTAGGTAGGTATGTGGGTCTATTCGACCCTGGATTGGGTATACAAAACTAAAAGACCATCCCATGAGGGTAATCCAAAGAGTCAAAGGCTGGAGAAGAGCAGCTGGATAGAAGCATGTTGGGCATGCGGCTGCAGTGGCCCTCCAATTACAAGCATGGTGCGGCTGTGTGAAGGGGAGCAGCTAGAGCTAGTCTGTTCAATAGCCGGTAATGCAAATTAAATGTCGGCTGCAGTGGCCCTGCGGTATTAAACATGATGTGGCTATATGAAGGGGAATAGCTAAAGTTTCAGGGGGGCAAGCGAGAAGAAAAACCCAGGGGAAAAAATATAGTGGAATCATGGGGAGAGTTAAGGGGAAAGAGAAACAGCATGTTTACTTATCTGTGTGCTTCCCTCTGCTCCAGTCACATGATGGCGGCCTCAGGATCCTCAAAGAAATGTGCTCTGTCTTCTCCCTCAAGGTGGAGATGGGCCAGGAAGAGCATTGCTTTTTTCATGGTTTTTGTTGCAAAGGCGCCTCTTGACTTCCATACAGGTTTGTCTTCTGCACTGTACCTCTGCTGAGAAGTCTGGAAAAAGGCGACCATCTTGTTTCCGTAGGGGGTGATACTTTTCTCTATACTGAGGCAAAGTATAGCATCTCTGTCCCTGAAATTGAGAAACTTTGCAATAAAAGTGTGAGGGGGTGGTCCGACTGGCAGTGGTCTGCCCGACAAGTGGTGTGCTCGTTCCACTACAAACGTGGGTGAGAACGCTTCCCTCCAATAGGTATCACACACAGCAGCTTCTCCAGGAAAGTGGGGGGTCTCTCCCCTCCACCCCCTCAGGGAGGCCGATAAATTTGAGATTACAGCATCCGAGTCTGTTCTGAATATCATCCTACTGGCTCACCTGAATCTGTAGGTCTGCTGTGGTGTTTTGGAGAGGGGGGAGGGAGTCCTCCGCAGTACTCAGCCAGGTCTCCACCTCAGTAACCCTTTCCTGCAGTTTCTGGAAGTCCTGTTGGACTAAAGAGATGTCCACTTTGACCTCTTCTATCCGGGTTGCAATGGTCGTCTGGCATGCTGTAACAGCCTCCTGGCTGTCAGAAACCATGAACCAGACCGAGACAGAAGTACAATTAAATCACACTTGTTTGTTAATAAAAAAATAAGGTAAATGGAGTAAGCGTAGTCGAAACATAGCCAGAGCCAGCCAGTCCAGAGTTCAATAACCAGATCGGGTAATCAGCCAGGTCAGAAGTCGGGGATCCAAGTGGAGCAACAGCAAGCAGGGTAAGGAGCCAGAAGGGATGTCAGCAAGCCAGTCTTTAAACAGAACCACAGGAGATGGTTTCTTGTGATGTGACCAAGGCGAAGGCAGCGATGAAGAGAACTGGACAGCTTTAAGTAGGCAGGTCAGATGAGTAGGATCAGGAACAGCTGGGTGACTGTGGAGAGAGATGAGAGCTGGCAATTAGCCGACAGATGAGCAGCCAGCCCAAAGAAGGAAGGGCTAAGCCAGCCCTGACACTGGCATGTGGTAATTGCCTCCAGCACCTTCGCCATGTCTGAGCCTACGGATGTCTCCTCTCCCTGCATGGCGCCGCCATCTTGGCTCTGAGGGTCTGTCTTGTTGCCGGTACTGTCCAAGTTTTGTGACCGCAGATGCAGGTTTTTTTTTTTGCCGGTGACATGTTCCCTGAGGGTTCTCGGTATGGCAGCAGTGATTTTCTTTGATTGCTAGCTGGGTCACAGGATATGCGGTATAGGATAAACGGCCGGTGGAGCTCTGTTCCCTAGCATCCTATTCCATGCTGCTGCAGACCATGCCCTCAGGTACACCTTGTTAGTTTGGACCCCCTTTTGCTTTCAAAACTGCCTTAGTTCTTTGTGGCATGAGTGTGAGTGATTTAACAGATTTTGGTGGTGGTTCTAACGCTGAAAGTGGAGCATGTTATCTGCTTGCTTGGAGATTTTTAGTCTTTTTCTTCATGTTACATGTGGACTTGAAGTATTTTTGAATACACGGAACACTTTATATAATTGAAGATATTATATGAACTGTTATTAGATTTTTTGTAAAATTATATTTATGATATAGAAGAAGCAATTTTTTTTTTTTTTTGTGTGTATGGTTTGTTGTCATACATTATATGTAATGGTGATATTTTGTCTGCATGAAAAAATTAGTACCATACCTTGTGCTAACTTTAAAACAAAATAATGAATTAAAGTGGGGTGCCCCCTAAAAAAAAATTATTAAAAGTCAGCAGCTGCAGTATTTGTAACTGCTGACTTTTTTAATAATCGGACACTTACCTGTCCCAGGGTCCAGCGATGCGGGGGAACGAAGCCCCCCTCCCCGCTCCCAGCACCAGCATTCTTACTGTGGGCACCCAGCTGTGGCTTCACAGCCAGGCACCCACTGCGCATGCGCGAGCGGCCCCGGGCGCCATGATACGCCGCACAGTCATCTGGGACACGTAACAGGTCCCGGGTGACTGTGCGGCGCGAGAGGAAGTGATGTCACCAGCCCGGGCATTGAAGAAGGCACACTACGAGGGACCCCCTAGCAACAGGCATTTAGAGGTGAGTTAAGAAAAAATGTTTACAATTATTTTTATTTTTTTTAATGAATTTTGAGCTATTTTATTTTTTGGTGGCAACACCACTTTAAGCCTTAGGCTACTTTCACACAGGCGTGTTTTAAAAGCATTTTTGCACTAAAAATAGCACCTGTAAACTGCCTCTTCTGCAGCCCCAGTGTGAAAACCCGAGTGCTTTCACACTGGGGTGGTGCTCTTGCAGGAAGGGAAAAGTCCTCCAAGCATCATCTTTGGGGCTGTACGGGAGCAGTGTATACAATGGGCAGCGCTGTCAGAACGCCTGCAAAGCACTTCGGCAGCTGCAGATCACTATAACTGCGATAAAGTGCCGCTAGAATTTGGGGGGCTTTACCCCTAAGGCCCCCACCTCTGTCCCAGTGTGAAAGTCTAAAAGGCATTATTTAACTGTCATTTCAGCTTCTTGCAATTGCTCTGATATAGCTACAATCACCTTTCTAATTGAATCGCATAGCTTTTTTCTAATATTAAAAAAATACTAAATTTTGTGTTAATCTAGAGTTTCTCTAATTTGCTGCCAGTTTCATCTGGATAAATATCACGGTAGATATCTCAATATATTTGGCTAGCATTACTTTTAAAACCCGTTCCGTGTAAATGACATAATTATAATATTTTCTCTTGCAGTGCCCGGATTAGTTTTAACTTATTTCCCTGTAAGAGGTAAGTTGCTGATCCATACAGGTTACACTCACATTCCATAACTAAATTACCATGACCAGTACTACTGTGAAAGTGAAGATTTTACTTAATATGGTGTCGTTTTTGGAGGTGACAAACCAAAGTATGTCTCTAGGCAAACCTGTTTTGTTTTGGATATAGTTGGGAAAGTTTTTAGACCCACAGAATTATTTTTTATTCATTTTTTGTCTGCGTGTATGCCTACCTACCTAGAAACTAGTGTACTTAGTGTTAGTAAGGTTATAAGCTGTTGTGGATGGAGTCCTAGACAAAATAAGTATGGGAAAACTTACCCCTAACATACATAGTGTAAGTCTGTAGCCTGGAAAGGAAAGAGCCCTTCGGGCTAAGCTGTCAAGAGAAAAGGAGGACTCCCAGAGGAGAGGTGGGAGAGATGGCTGCATTTTCTGAGTTCAAACTTAGTGCACTGATATATACTGTACTGCTGGTCTGAAGTATGGAGTTAAAAAAGCTACTGTACGGAGTTGTGGACCTTTTGTTTCACAGTAAAAAAAATTAAAAGGCTACTTGTGTGGACATTCCTTCATTCATGAAGATGGACCTCAGGCCAGGAGAACACAAATGCTGCCATGTAGGTGGGCCTCAGGTCAGAAGAATGTGATTAACAATAGGATGGAGTTTCTCCCAAAACAAGTGTGTGCGTACCCTATCAGAAGAAGACAAGGGTAGGTACCCTTGGCTAGCAGGAGCTGGCAGCTATTCTTGGCTGCCATGTGTCTTCAATGGAAATATTTGCTCCTATATTTGTACTGATTGCCATTACATAGTTTGTCAGGCTGAAAAAAAGACCCAAGTCCATTCTAGTTCAACCAATAGAAGAAAAAATGTACATTGTCACGGAAACAGTAAATGGAGGGAAATCCAAACATTTTGAGTTGTTGCCAGAGGTTTAGCGGAATTTTTTACTGGGGGTAAATGTTCTGGAGACAGAAAGTTTTAACTATACAGAATTTAAGCCTCCCACCTCACATTCAAAGCTAGAGGTTGCATTTCCAACTTGCCTATATAGCTACCTATTTGTATCCCCAATTGCCTATATTGCGATCTATTTATACCCTATTATATGTTGATGGCCAAAGGGCAGCCCCTCAATAAAAGCTATCTATACAGTACATTATGACTACATTGGTGGCCAGTGGCAGACTGAATGTCCTTTTACATTGCTGGACTTACAGCTACCCTGTTTCTGTAAACTTGGCCAAGTATCACAGGAAGAAATGCCAGATGCTGTTTGTTTCAGATTGGCTCATACATTAAGTATTATCAGCTGTAACATTTTTCTTAAAGCAAACCCATGTTTGTCCATGCAGAACAGGTTTTCTTAAAACTCTCACCCTAAGAAATACAGAATCACCTTTCTTAGCTCTCTTGCCTCTGTTTAGCCACCAGCCGTTTTGCCTTATGTAATCTCTAAGTTGCAAGCAAATAGAATTCTGGGGTGCAACACTAGTGGGATCAACAGCAGAAAGAATGTACTAATTTCACTAGTTAGGCCCTATTTACAAACCTTGAGACCTTACTTACAAGAAGTAAAAAGGCAAGATACAGCACAGGGTGATAATATATACAGCTTCAAGGAAAGAAGGGAAGGGTGGCTATGATTGAAACCTTTAAATATGTGATAAAAGTTCAAAACTAACCTTTGAAAGTATTATTTTACCAAAAGAATAGTGGATGCCTGAAGCACAAAGGTAGATGTAGTAAGTTAATCAAGAGTAAGTAAATGTAACCACTTAAAGATCGCCCACCGCATATGTAAGTAATATAGTTTAATAGATACTGTGTGTGTGCCCATTGGACAGAGGGAGAGCCAATCAGAGGGGGACCCGATGTCTGCTGGCCACCCGCAATCGTTCCACAGGGAAGGAGAATGTTGTTCTGCCTATGTAAACAAGGCAGATCACCGTTCTGACAGGGGAGGACACAGATCTTCTGTTCCTGCTAAGCAGCTTTACAGGTCTGTGTTCACCCAGTCAGTCCATCCCCCACACAGTTAGCAAGCACCTCCTAGGGACACACTTAACCCTTTGATCGCCCCTGATGTTAACCCCTTCCTGCCACTGTCATTAGCACAGTAACTGCATATTTTTAGCACTGATCACTGTAATATCACTGGTTCCCAAAAAAGTGTCAAAAGTGTGTTAGGTGTCCCATTTGCTGCAATGTTGCAGTCCTGCTAAAAATCACTGCTCTCCCTCATTACTAGTAAAATAAATTAATTAATTAAAACGCCATAAAAATATCCCAAAGATTGTAAACGCTATACATTTTGTACAAACCAATCAATATACACTTAGAGTGTTTTTACCAAAAATATGTAGCAGAATAATGATTGGCCTAAACTGAGATTTTTTTTTTTATTCTTATTGGGTTTGTTTTATAGCAGAAAGTATAATTTCAAAATTATTGCTATTTTTTTTGTTAGTGCAAAAAATAAAAATGGCAAAAGAAATCTCTATTTGTGGGAAAAGAAGGCATCATTATTTGGCTACGGCATCACACGGCCACGCAATTGTCGGTTAAAGTAACCCAGTGCCGTATCGCAATAAATGGCCTGGTCATTAAGGGGGTTAAAGCCGTCCGGGGCTGAAGGAAATAAAAACATCCCACCCCAGCTGAAAATTAATAAAACAAAAGCTTATGCGATAGACCACTTTAGCTGACCATAGATGTATCTTTGCTTTTTTTATAAAAAAAAAATGGGTTACCCCATCCACCTATTCAAAGGTATATGGAAGAATCCTTTCCTCTGCACTATTGTATTCTGACAGCGGGGCTTCTCTGTCAGAATTCACTGATCAGTGCTATAACAGATTAGCTGAAATTGCTGATGGAATAAATATGTATCAACAGTTCCCGTTGAGAGGAGTTGATCATTAGTGCATCTCCTCTCAAACAAGAAGGGCCATAGATGGATTGAAATCTGCCTGGTCCCTTCTGAACCAGAAACATTATGATCCATCTACTGTATATCCAGCCTTAGGCTGGCCATACATTATACAATTTTCTTATTCCATTTTCTTTCGATTTATCTTCAACTCTGTAGTGCAAGGGCCTGCCTGATTGCATACAAATTGAAAGTGTTTAGGTTTGACCTGATATTATATGGTTGTGGTAAATCAAGGAAAACTGTACAAGAAATTTGTATGTGTGGTCAGCCTTAATCCTTTTCTGCTGTCACTCTTCTATGGTTCCTTTTGAATTTTTTATTTTTTTTGCCTTGTGTCCAGTAGGAGAGATTCTTTAATTTCCTGTCTTAGCGACAAATGTTGAATGAATAATGCAAATTCCCTACACGGGGTCATAGGCTGTGCAAAAATCTGACAGGGTTTCTAACTCTTTCCAAAAGTTTGCAAAAAAAAAGTTATACATTTTTTTTTTTTTGCTAGCGACACTATGCCATTTTTGAAAAGGGAATTACTTTTTAATTCATTATTAATAATTTCTGTTTTATTATAACACATTTAAAAGCTTTTAGTTTCTTACCTGATATTTTTTTCTAAAATGAGACATATATATATATATATATATATATATATATATATATATATATATATATATATATATATATTTATTTACATATTTACAGGGAGAGTAGAGTCCACACGGCTCCTACTTGCTGACCAGGGAATTTCCTGGACAGAGGATGAGGTGCAAAAGCAGGATTGGGCCAAAAAAGATCTGAAGAAAAATGCGGTGAGACACAATGCTGTTCAGTTTGTTGGAAAAAGATAGGGGCGATTTAAACTAAAAACTGGGTCATTTTCTAAAACTGTACTAAATATTTTACAAAAATTATGAATAAAGGGTGCATTCCTGTAGGCCCAGGTGACATCACTGTATCCCAGAGCTGCTTTCTCCTGTACAGTCTTATAGCACAATGCTGAAGTACATTCTCAAAGAAACTTGAGTTCTTAACTTTTTCAAAATCCAGCATTGAGGGACAGCGCCGCCACCAGGTCCTATAGGAAGAAGTTGTAGGCTAGGTTCTAGGTAAGAATTTCTTCCTTTTTTTTTTTTTCTTGCATAAAGTTTAGAGTTTGTCGACTTAGATCACTTCTTAAGTCTTTATAAAAGTCTCTGAAATCAAATTGCATGAATCTCGAAAAGTCATTCAATAACTTAAGCTAGCAATAAAGGGTATCACTTAAACTCTACACTTCACTTTCTGCACTAATGAGGGTTAACTACGGTATATACGCACTATTGATTTTTCATTTTAATCCTTTTTTACTTAACTTTTAGTTAGTGTTTTTTATTTGGGAACAGGGGAGAGGTAGGTGGCTTGCATATGTGTAGGCACATCCAGCATTAATATGCTGTATTAATGCAACAGGTTTTGCTTTGTACAATAAGTACCCAGTAGCAAACAGATCTGCAGGTTCTTAAAGAGACATCTTGGAGTAAGCACACTCCAATTAACATGAACGAAATGCAGATGCCTGTAATGATTTTTACAATTGTTGCATATGTTATGTATTAGATATTTGAACTGTAATTATTTATAGGTCTTTGGGCAACTGCCTCGTTTACAAGATGGAGACTTTGAGCTTTATCAAAGCAACACCATTCTGCGATATTTGGGGAGAAAATATGGTAAGCCAAAATGTTAACATTGTAATTTGCCCTTTCTCTCAAAAAAAAAAAAAAATCTTATGCCTGTAAAGAAGTTCTTTCATTTTTTTTTTTTTTCATTGAAAATGTTGAGGTAAAAAGCAACAAACAAGAAGCCCGTAAATAAATTTTATTGCAATAATTAGGTAATCTATGAGTTGACTTTTGGATTAACAATTAAAATGGATGTAAACCCTATATTAATGATATAAACACTGACATTTTTTAATTCATTCTTTTTTACATCTCAATGTTAATCATCTCTGCTGGTCTCCTGTAGCATTTTTGAAGCCATCTTAGCATCTTTGCAGGTCCTTCATATGACTGCTAGGATAATGACCAGACACACAGGAAGTGGACTGTATAAGGTATTTACTGTCAGAAAAAAATGTTTCACTACCCAAAGGAAAAACAACAAGGGCAAAGATTTATTAGATGGAAATTTGAAAAAAATGAATGAAAGTCTTTTTTAACCACTTGCTGCCTGCCATATAGAAAAATGATGGTGGCAAAGTGGTTTCAATATCCTGACGGGACATCATATGATGTCCAGCAGGATATCAAGGGGCACGCATCGTGGCGATTGTTGTTGAGGTGTGTCAGACTGACACACCGTGACTCCAGAGACTCTCTACCACGTGATGAGCCGTGTCAATCATGGCTGATCACAGTGTAAACAGGAAGAGACAGTGATCGGCTTTACCTCACTCGCATCTGTCAGATGCGAATAGAGGAGAGCCGATCCGCTGCTCCTCTGACGGGCGGTCTGTTCTGATCGATTATTAGTGCGACTCCCCCAAGGAATGCCACCACTAGTCACTACCAAGTATGCCACCCTAGACCACCAGGGATGCCAATCAGTGCACACAATGGGCATCACTGGCAGGCATTATTGTTTGGCACTGGCATCCATCAGTACCATTTATTAGTGTACAATGTCGTCTATCAATGCCCATCAGTGGTGGCCATCAGTACCACCTATCAGTGCCCATCAGTGCTGCATATTAGTGCTCATCATCAGTGCCACCTCATCGGTGCCTATCAGTGCAGCCCCATCAGTGTGCATTGGTGAAGCAGAAAACTTATTTACAAAGTTTTGTAACGGAAACAAATTATTATTATTATTTTTTATTTGTTTAGCAGAAAATAAAAATCCCAGAGGTTATCAAATACCACCAAACGAAAACTCTATTTGTGGGAACAAAATGATAAAAAATTAGTTTGGGCACAGTGTAGCATGACTGCGCAATTGTCATTTTAAGTGCGACAGCACTTAAAGCTGAAAATTTGTCTGGGCAGGAAGGTGTATAAGTGCCCTGTATTGAAGTGGTTAAGCAATAGCAGCATGGCATTTATCAAGGCTGTTTTCCTGAAAGTGACAATGCCTTTGTACTGTGTTGAAGCAACCACTTGAAGTCTCCATCCTGTGTGACAGTTAGGAAACAGGAACAGAGTGATGTCACCTGTTACAGGACGTGCTTGAAAATGGCAGGTATTTTAACAAAAGCTGCAGATTTAAAAATATTACTTTTTGAAATACATTGAAGTTGAGTGGGTGGCATAATGTGCAGATATGCAATGCAGCAGACTTACCTTTTTTTCAGCTAAGCGAGGTTCACACTTCCTTTTTGTCCTTGCATTGTTAATACAGCCATCTTCTTATATTTCAGATCCAGAGTTTTTTGCCTTGTGAGCCACTGACTACATAACTCTTATGTCTGGGCACAGGAGTCATTTTTTTCCACCCAGCTCCCAGCAATGGCTCGCTGCACTGCCCATTAGTGGCAGCTGAAGTACAAAAATAATAAAAAAAAAAAAAAAATGAACAGCACTGGCCCTAAGACAGAACCCTGGGGCACACCATTCAGAGAATAAAATATTTATCACTAGTAGAGATGGGCCAAACACCCCCTGTTCGGTTCGCACCAGAACTCCCGAACGGCAAAAATGGCGAATCCTATTAAAGTCTATGGGATCCGAACTTTAAAAACTGAAAGTCCCTACTTTGAAGGCTGAAAGTGGTTGTAAACCCTTACAAATCACTTTGACCTACAGGTAAGCCTAGATTAAGGCTTACCTGTAGGTCCAAGAAATATCTCCCAAACCTATACCGTTTAGGAGATATTTGCCCGAAGACGGGCACCGCTGTCTATGACGCATGCGCCATAGACAGCGGCGCGCAGGCGCACTGAGCGTGGCATCCTCGATGACGAAGATGCTGCGCAATGCCGCACGTCTCGGCTCCCGTGCGCATGCGCGGGAGTGATGTCTTCGCCGAATGACAGCGGCGGAGCTGCGAGACCCCACCGAGAAGATGGATGCGCCGAACTACAGGGGACAGCGGAGACTTCGCTGGCTCCTGTGTCAGGTAAGTGACACATAATGGGCTACTATGCGATGCATAGTAGTCCATTATACTTTCCCTTTGCAGGGAATGAAACTCATCAGGGTTTACTTCCTCTTTAAATGCAAGTAATTGTCCATAGAAAGGTTATGGGGGTCCAGGTACTGCCCTGGGGGACATGTGTATATATATATGTGTGTGTATATTAATATATATATTTTTTAATATTATTATTATTTTTAAGATAGTTTTTACAAAAGCAGTGATTTCAATGATGCTTAAAGTGCAACAATAAAAATGAAAAAAATCCTTTAAATACAGTGCCTGGGGGTCCCCTTAGTCTGCCTGTAAAGTGGCGCATATGTAGCATGTATAGAATATGCAAAAGCAAAAATTACATTTAAATTGCTGGCAATACAATACTATTTCCAGCAATAGAAAAATGCCCCCCCATCCCAAAGCACCTTATACCTATGTTGATGGGGACAAGAGCCTCACCCCCACAACCCTGGGCTGTGGTTGGGGGGGGATCTGTGGGCAGGGGGCCCCCAGATCCCAGCCCCCCCATGGGAATGAGTATAAGGTAAAACTGTGTTTTTATTACTTTTTGACGCCTTTTTGGTGAATGAGTGTGGGGGGCTGGATCTGGGGCCCCCTTGTTAATGGAGGGTTCCATATTCCGATAAGCCCCCTGCCTGCAGACCCACACAGCCCAGCTCCAATTAACCCACCCACCCCATGGTGAGGGCATATAGTTCAGCGGGCACTCCTCATTTTGGGGGCGGGGGGCATGCCATTTTTTTTATTCACAAAGCTTTGCCCAATCAAGGCTTGGCATGTACTGTGCACTGCAAATTCGGGTGTTTCCTGAACGGGCGAACAGGTGATGTTCAGGTCAAACTTTTGCTCGACCAAACCGTTCGCCCAAATCTAATTATTGGCCCCTGGACCCCTTCATGTAACCAGTTTTCAACCCATGTACATTTAATCAACTCCAACAGACCTTCTTTTTACATAGTTTCATAGTTGGTCAGGTTGAGATGGACACAAGTCCATCTAGTTCTACCAAAAAAGAAAAAAACAATCTTGGCACGGCTGCTTTTGCAATGTGGTACACAAATATGAGGCCACATATCTGCGTGTCATTGGTGCCAAGAGGTTAAAAATTTGCTATGGCGTCTTGGCTATAACTAAGTTAAGTTCTATAAGGACTCATGGGTATAAAGCCATCAGGACCTGGTGATTTGTTCACATGATATTCTACAGTCTCATTTGTACCTGGTTTTCAGTCATTGTGAAACATCATTAATATTACTGGTAAGACTCTTTTTCATCTGTAAAAACAGAAGAGGAAAAATAATATAATACATTTGCCTTTTCCCAGGTATTGTGACTAGCTTCCCATGTTCATCCGTTATGGAGCCTATTTGTTCTTTCATAACCTTTTTTAGTGGTGATATATGAGAAAAAATGTGGATTTTTAATTGCTGTAGCAATGGGTTTCTTTTATTCTATATTAGCCACCCTAACTGCTCCCTTGCATTTTTTTTGTTGTTGCATTGCTTATTCCCTTCTACATTATACTTGTCAAAGGCCTGTTTTTGCTCTAGAATTTACAGTAGTCGCATAGGTTTTACTTTTGATATTTTTTTGCTTGTTACCCAATGGAATACAATGGCTAATGCACATGTTTAATTATATAAAAAAAAAGAAAATCCCACTCTTTTCTGCAAATATTTGGATCCATTGAGTATCATGCTGTAACAATCACAGCTTATTGATGTTAGGTTTTTTTAAATGTAGAGTTCTTGTCATACCAACAGGCTTCTCTTTGCTGTAACTTCTGGCAAATGAGATTACACCATGATCACTATTACCAAAGTTGTCTCCGAACTGCACATCTGTAATAAGCCCTTTTCCCTTCTTGGGGCTTCCACCATCTGCTCCATTAATTTGCCAAATGACAAGCTATCGCCCTGGTTCCCAGTAATTTTAGCCTGTGAAAGGAGCCAAAATTCTTCCTCACCCTTTGTTAGGTGGCCTATAGCATACTCCCACAAGTAAAGGCGATTTTTTTTTTTTTATGGGATAGAGTGGACAGCAATTAGAACACCTGTTCTTTTTTAATTGCAGTCTGTGATAAGGAGATTTGCCCTCTCTATTTGTCCTATTTACCATTATCAATGAAAGTAAAAGGAAATCCAAAATTTTGGCTTGACACCAGAACCGTAAAAGAGGGGGGAATCTTTCAATGAAGATACTAGTTCTGGTGCCACCCTGGGATTCCTGCAGTTTGGAGGGATTTCTTTTCAACTCCTGTTTTGGCTATGGGACAGGAATTGAGGGGAATTTTCCCCAATGGGACAAAGATGTAAAAAACAAACCTTACAGGCGTTGCAACCCTTCCTTACTCTATCCAAAATGAAAAAAAATAGCTTTTAATTCCACTTTAAACAGAAAACCTTGCACGGCTCAGAACCTTGCTTGCACTGTTAAAGTGGTTGTAAACCCTTACAAACCACTTTGACCTACAGGTAAGCCTAGATTAAGGCTTACCTGTAGGTCCAGGAAATATCTCCCAAACCTATATGGTTTAGGAGATATTTGCCCAAAGACGGGCACCAATATCTATGGCACATGCGCTGTAGACAGCGGCGCGCAGGCATCGTCTATGACGGCAATGCCGCGAGTCTTGGCTCCCGTGCGCATGCGCGGGAGTGACGTCATTGCTGCTCCGGCGAATCATGGTGCCGGAGCAGCGAGACCCACGGAGACCCACCAAGAAGATGGACGCTCGGAACTACAGGGGACAGCGGTGACTTCACTGGCTCCTGTGTCAGGTAAGTGACACATAATGGACTACTATGCGATGCATAGTAGTCCATTATGCTTTGCCTTTACAGGGAATGAAAGAGGAAGTAAACTCATCAGGGTTTACTTCCTCTTTAAATACCAGCTTCAGGCAGCGGCCAATCTTGGCTGCTGTTGAAAGTATATGAAAGTGCAAAAGTTTTTTCATTTTTAACTGTTCTGTATTCATTCAATACTCAATCGTATGCAGAGAAAAGATATGAAATAAATACAAATTAATCCAATTGGTAATCTGCATGAAGTTTGAGTACAAGGGTTGAAGAGACCACTGGAACTCAAAACAATATAAGTGAAACAAAATTACAGTGAAAATATGTAATTGTTAACCAGTGCCGAAGTTCAGCGTGAATAGATTCAGGCTCCATGCACACTGGGCTTAAAAAGAAAATCTGTTCTCCCCCCCCAAAATCCATACCAGACCCTTATCCGAGCAAGAAACCTGGCAGGCCAGGATAGGGGGAGTGAGCGAGCAGGCCCCACCCATCTAAACTTTACCAGGCAGCTTTCTCCCAACATGGGGAGGTGTCAGAAACAATGAATCAGACCGAGACAGAATTACAATTAAATCACACTTGTTTATTAAATAAAAAGGTAGATAGAGTAAGCGTAGTCAAAGCATAGCCAGAGTTCAGTAACAGGATAGAGTAGTCAGCCAGTCCAGAGTTCAATAACCAGATCGGGTAATCAGCCAGGCCAGAAGTCGGGGATCCAAATGGAGCAACAGCAAGCAGGATAAGGAGCCAGAAGGGATGTCAGCAAGCCAGTCTTTAAACCGAACCGCAGGAGATGGTTTCTTGTGCTGTAACCAAGGGGAAGGCAGATATGAAGTGAGCTGTACAGCTTTAAGTAGGCAGGTCAGACGAGCAGGATCAGGAACAGCTGGTAACTGTGGAGAGAGATGAGAGCTGGCAATTAGCTGACAGATGAGCAGTTAGCCCAGAGAAGGAAGGATTAAGCCAGCCCTGACACGAGGGTGCTTTGGGGTCCCCCCAAAGCACCTTGTCCCTATGTTGATGGGGACAAGGGCCTCGTCTCCACAACCCTGGCCATTGGTTGTGAGGGTCTGCGGGTGGGGGGCTTATCGGAATCTCGACCAATGGCCAGGGTTGTGGGGACAAGGCTCTTGTCCCCATCAACATGGGGACAAGGTGCTTTGAAGGGGACCCCAAAGCACCCTCCCCATGTTGAGGGCAAGTAACCTAATATGGTTAAGGAGGGGGGGTGGAGCACTCTTGAACGTCGGCCTGGTATGGATTCTGGGGGAGCCCATGCAGATTTTTTTCCTTTTTTTAAATTTTTATTTCCCTACATTTTTGCTGTGGCACAGTAAAACACATGAGACAGATGCGCCCACTTTACAGGCAGACTAAGGGGACCCCCCCCCCCCCCCGACACAATATTTAAAGGATTATTTCATTTCGATTTTTTCACTTTTATTAAAATCACTGCACCTGAAAAAAAGGCAGTTTAAAAAGCTTTTTGATACATGTCCCCTATGGCAGTGCCTGGGTCCCCATACACCTTTTTATGGCAATAACCCTTTAAAATTAGCACTTTAGATTTTTCACATTCTTGTCCCATAGACTTTAACGGTCGCATGGTCTGGTGCAAACTGAACCAGGGGGTTTTTCGGCTCATCCCTACTGACAACGTACAAATACCAGATATCTCCTTGTGTTAACCTATGCACTAAAAAAGCTACAAACCTTGCATAGCTCAGAACCTCGCTTACACGGTTAGTTAAAGAGGAAGTAAACCCTCATTCCCTGCAAAGGCAAAGCATAATGGACTACTATGCATCGCATAGTAGCCCATTATGTGTCACTTACCTGACACAGGAGCCAGCGATGTCACCAATGTCCCCTGTAGTCCGGCGCATCCATCTTTTCGGTGGGGTCTCGCAGCTCCGCCGCTGTCATTCGGCGGAGCCGCGATGACGTCACTCCCATGCATGCGCACGGGAGCCAACACGCGCAGCAGCTCCGTTGTTGGAAATGCCTGCGTGCCGCTGTCTACGGCGCATGTGCCGTAGACAGCGGTGCCTGTCTTCGGGCAAATATCTCTTAAACCGTATAGGTTTAGGAGATATTTCTTGGACCTACAGGTAAGCCTTAATCTAGGCTTACCTGTAGGTCAAAGTGGTTTGTAAGGGTTTACAACCACTTTAAATACCAACATCAGGCAGTTTTAACTTACTGACAGTAAGGCTAATAAACATTACTTTCTGGTTAGCTGTTATGGGTTACTACACATACTTTCCCCACTAATTTGAACTGACATGCAAAAATGAATTTTGTGTAACGAACAGTTTAAATGGAGGTTTTACTTCTTGCAGGGGTCGCTGGCAGCAATGAGCAGGAGAAA
The DNA here is from genome assembly GCF_037356315.1 of Lithobates pipiens. Taxonomy (NCBI): domain Eukaryota; kingdom Metazoa; phylum Chordata; class Amphibia; order Anura; family Ranidae; genus Lithobates; species Lithobates pipiens. The sequence goes on from NW_027507764.1 coordinate 525,001,811, forward strand.
ACAATTGCTGAAATGGTGAATGATGGAGTGGAGGATCTCAGAACGAAATACTATAAGTTTTTGTTTTTAGAGAATGTACGTAAGTCCCACTAAATGTAAAGAAATTAAAAAGATGACACTGATATCAGTTGTTTGCATAGCTCCCAACTGTCCCTGATTTTGAGGGACTTTCCCTGCTTGGAACAATGTCCCTCTGTCCCTCATTCCTCATCATTTGTCCCTCATTTTGGTCTGATCTATATAGTTGTATATAAAATGCACTTTTTATCTATAAAAAAGTGTTTTCCAGCGCTAAACCTTTCACCTGACTTCTAAATTGCTGCATTTGTAAAATCCAAAAGCCAACATAGAGAAATAGTAGTGGTAAAAAAGCACTTGTTGGTTTAACCAATCTTTGCAATCTAACCAACCCCCTGCAATCTTTTTTTTTTATTTTTATTTTTATTTTTTTGTACAATTCTTTAAAGGGGTGTGACAAGGGAGGTGTCCTATGCCTGCATACTTTTGCTGATAGGTGTCCCTCATTCCCAACCCAAAAAGTTGGGAGGTATGGTGTTTGTAATATCTGCTCCAGAACCAGGTGAGAACCAGAGGTCAGAATATTGCAAAATATTGTAGCAGGGCTTAATACAGTTTTATGGTCTCAAGCCAAGAGGTACAACATACTGAGGGGGGTACCTAAGATCCTCAGGAATTTGGCACGGACGGATGTTGCAGCAGGTGTGTAGCCAGTAGCAGTAGGCATGTGGCAGCCAGTAGCAGGGCATGTGGCAGACAGTAGCATAATTAGAGATAAACTGAGGTCAGGGTAGGCAGCAGGCAATAGGGTAACACAAGCACAAATTATGTAGGGTTTACAATCAAGTGTCAGAGTAACAGAGTGCAGTTTTCATAAGTAGTAAGTCCTATCACAAGCCCAGAGCCTGGGCTTGCAGATCTGGCTTGCAAATAGGGTCAGTGGCGTATCCTCAATGTGTACTAATTGAGAATTAAGGTCAAAAGAGGCTGCCTATGGTCTCCACGTCTGATGTGGGGGGGCTCTAATGGGGACCCTGATAGAAGGGGGGGGGGACTCTGATGGGGACTGGTGTTTTTTTTGTTTTTTTTTGCCTATGAATAATTCTAAAATATGATGTGCCCCTTGTACTAAAATGTTTGGAGAACCCTGGCTTAGGCAGTGAGTAGTCAGTAGGATACTGTAGTCTGTATTGTATATTCTATGAACGGGCTATAAAATGCAGGCTGCAGTACCGTATAGACCAGCAGAGTATAACAGCGATCGAATAGCAGCATCTGCTCCATTTGATAAATTGGTCCCTTCGTTTTGTAAAGTACTGTATTTAAAACAGGATTTGATTATTACCGTATTTTATTTCCTAAAAAAAAATATAATTTTACCTTTTTGTACTTTGTACCTTTTTGTTTCTTCCTATTCTCCTCTTACATCCTGTGGCCTTGTTGTATGAACTTATGAATTATACTGTAATCGTTAGAACTTGCCAATGGACTCTGACTGCTTATAGAACAACTCGAGCTTGCAGGAAAGGGTGACAATGCTGTACCTGGATGAAATAAGTGTCATCTGCATGCACCAGGAATTAATTGAAAGCATTAGAACTGGGACCCTATTCCTAGGGGGATGTGGATGGTAATTGTAACTCAGACATATTTTTTTCCAGTTGTGGACACATTGGGAAGCAAGTTAGAACCTATGTAAGATGTTTAATGCTGCTGGGGTCTGGTTGAGTAGATTTATTTTCACTTTATGTCCTGGTGACTATCAACAAAGAAGATGAAGGAAAATCTACAGTGAGAACACAAAGAACAACAAAAGTTTGTCAGGGTTCTTGTCTTTAACTAAGGATTAGTGTTTTTATTGTTGAAGTGTTTCTATTGAAGATTTTCCCCTCACTACCTATCATGGCAATATGTCCCCAGAACATTAAATGAGGAAGCCTCCTCAAAGTAGCTACAGATAGCAGAAACTGAGCATATACCTAATTTTCTGAACTGTCTAAACAACTGTTTGCACTTAAAACATATCTCCAACCAGTTATGTGTATGAGCTCCCTATATGTGGCCAAATTAATCATTACAGTTAAAAGGCCTTGGTAATCACTCTGACATCTTCTTGCAGGAGGAAAACAAGGATAAGTACCTGGAGGAATTGTCTAATCAGTTGGGTTATTTTGAAAAGATTCTGTCAAAAAATGCAAATGGCACCAAGTTTCTGGTAGGAAATGGGGTAAGTATAATTAACTGTTCTTAGACATAGTGGTGGATCTACAGATTTCTCTGGAAGTGAAGAACTATTGGTTAGCCTGGTCAGTATCTTGAACCTCCCAGACTTTATCAGAGGGTTGGGTCTATTTGACACCGCAAAGCTTCCAAGGACCCCAAACATCTGTAAAGATTACATATATTTGGACTCCTACTAAGTTCTACTGTTTGGCTGTAAGGCTGAAAGATCATCATCTATAGCAAACAGATGTTGATTCTCAGCGGTGCCACCAACACTTAGACCCTTTTCATACTGAGACGGTTTTCAGGTGTTTTAGCTCCACCCATTAATTTCAGTGTGTCTTTTCACACTGGGGTGGGAAGTTAGGAAAAGTCCTGCAAGAAGCATCTTTGGGGGCGATTTGGGAGCGCTGTATACAGCACCATGCCCATTGAAATTAATAGGCAGCGCTTCGAAATCGATTTCGAAGCGCAGCAAAATTTTTAACCCCATCTTTGGGGTTAAAAGCGCCTCGCTAGCATCCTAAAGCGCCGCTTAAATGAGCAGTGCTAATGCGGCCACGGCTCAGTGTGAAAAGGGGATATACAACACCGCTCAAAGGCAGGTCCTGGAAACTCAGAGATAATTGCTCCAGGTGAAGGGATCCGGGTGCGAGCCACAACATGCAGATAATGTGGATAATGACAGAACTCTGGACGGCCGCACTCCAAAGCTAAAACGATGCACAGTAAATGACATCACAGCAAAAGATGCTAACAGCTGACGCGTTTCGCACTAAGGCTAGTGCTTACTCATAGCCAGCTATGAGTAAGCGCTAGCCTTAGTGCGAAACGCGTCAGCTGTTAGCATCTTTTGCTGTGATGTCATTTGCTGTGACCTGAATATTATTTGAATAAAGCATCGTTTTAGCTTTGAAGTGCGGCTGTCCAGAGTTCTGTCATTATCCACATTATCAGTGTGAAAGGGGTCTTAGCTGAAAAAAAAGTAAAAAGAACACCACAGTAATAAACAACTGCATTTATGTGGGCTTTAACTATAGTGTATAAATAAATTAGTCTTCTGGGACCCTGGCCTATTTTTCATCCAAATTTCATTTTTTGTTTCTACAGATTACATATGCTGACTATCACTTAGTGGATACTCTGCAGTGCAATCTAGATGTTTCTCCAACATGCCTTTCTGCTTTTCCACTACTATCAGCCTACCTGGAGCGAATTCTCAAGCGGCCAAAACTTAGCGAGTACTTGAAATCTGATGGACGCAAGAGACGCCCCATCACCCCCAAGCACAAGTGAATAGGAAGTTCACAAAACCCTTAACATGCTTTCTACTTTTAGACCCCATTCACATTGGAATGCTTTTCATCTTGTTTCCCTATGCCTGACTACACTCAACATGCAGAATCCTATTATTTCTAACTATCTCTGTTAACATGTCTATGCTCAGATGCCCTATCAGAAAAGTACAAAAGCCAGGAGATCGCCAGCAATATGCTCTGCTCAGGTGTGAATGCAGGCTTTTTATCTGCCTAAACTGCATCAATACCAACATACAATAATCTATACCATACTTTTGGAGAAATCACACCAATTCTTAATAAATGCTGTCCCTTGCCGAACTGAAGAATTGGGATTTTCCTGTGAAAAATTGTGAATTTGTGAATGTGAAAATTATGGTAGGCAGTCTCAGTTGGTTTAAAATGTGTTCTCTACAATTTTATTTTTAGTGCAAATATACATTTCTTTTATACAATATGCTGTATGTATGGTATTGAAATATTAAACTACATGAAATTATATTATGAGTGACAGTTATTTTCTTTTTTGTGCACAACAACATATACTGGTAGCAGCTGTTTTTCAACAGGCGATTCAGGTGATTAACTGCTTGTTAAGAATATGTAATAGTTTAAATGTCAATAGCTTCGTCACTATCACATTTAAACAATAAAAACTATCTCAAGAACAATGGCAAACTGGTTCTGTACACTATTTACAGTACAGTCCAAGGAAGCCCAAATAATTAAGCGTTACAGGGAGGTTACCCCTAGACAATTTGTTTCAGTCCAAATTAAAATTCTGACACATTTTTGGTTATTCAGATGTATCCAAATCTCCAGATAGAATAGTAACCAATTTCTTTGAAATTCATTAAAATTTGTTTTGCTTATTAAGTTTCTAATGAATAGTATTAAATAACAAGGTCAGGACTTTGAAAAGGCAGTGCAAGTAACAAAAGTGAAAGCAAGGTTACCCCTACAGAAACAACACTTTCAGTGGATTACCTGATGTTAAATGGCAGCGTGTCAACATCCCTAAGCACTTGCAGCATCTATTTGCCAAAGCCAACAACCTTTTATACCCCCCATCTGGTCCCAAGACCGGAAGCGGACATGTATGCTGTCCCACGCATGCGCAAATCGCATCACTTCAGTCAGTCCGTCAGTCGCTGCTGGGTCCTATGACTCACCAAAGAAGACAGAGGGAGTGACTCCCTCTGGTGGTGGGAGGGAAAATAACTCTCGTGATGAGAGATCCACATCCGTGGATAGGCTAAGCGGGACGCACAAGACTGAACAGTGTAACGGGCGCCCTGCCGGTAGGACACAGATGCCGTGGGCGTCCATATGGTCGCCCCTAACACCTGAAAGGAACAGAGACACAGGATGGTCTGATCACTGCAGATCTCGGATGGCTACTATCTGGAGGGAAGGATGGTTAATAGGATGAGGCAACGCCATGGCTGAGGGGGACGCACATACGTTCACAAATTAGATTTTTTACATACAAAAAGAAAATAATAAAGAATAAAAATAAAAAAAAATATGTGGATAAAGGTGATAATATTATGACAATGACTTGGTAAATTTTAATAAAATTGTCATCAATTCTTAACATATGAATCAATGACCATCTACGGTATATTAATCAATTGGCAAATAGTAAAAATGCTTCTAATGATTGCTAGAGTTATTTTTATATATTAAAAAGAAAATAGCCAACTTAGTGGCTATATTGCCAATCAGGTTCCATTAGGAGACAAAGGGAAGGAGGAAGATAGAGATAAAGGGTGGGTATGATGTTATAACCCAAAAAAATGACAGAAAGAAGGGGCAGGAAGGAAGGGGGGAGGGGGAAAAGGAGAGGTGGGGGGGAGAGAGAAAAGAGGAGGAGAACAATGAATCAGGGAGAGGATATCAGAGGGATAGCAATGTACAGAAATCGCAATATCAAAAGAAAGGGTTTATAACTTAACATTTCATTAAGCCCAGGATAGACTGGCTTTCAATAAATGAATCCAACATGATTCTAATTGCAGTAATTTCTGATCATTGCTACCCCAGTTGACATCAGTGGGAATCAGTGGGACTATGCTCTAAAGCCATGATTTTTTTTGTAGTGTTCATACCAAAATAATGGAATAACCCCACATGGAGGCTCAGGAGGCGGAGTCTAGCTCAATGTACATGTCCCACTAGAGCTCTGCTCTGTGAAGAAGGAGAACCGCTAAACAAAGACAGCCCGCCAAATTATTTCTTACAGAAACTCTGAACATTCCCGTGAGGTGAGAGGATCATTTGGACTAAAAATGGTATTGGAGAGAGCCCGGAATAAGTTTAAAAATACCCCCAGAGGAGGCGATCAGGCAAAGACTGCAGTGCAGTCTCCTCAGCTACAGGCACAATCACCTCAGCACACAGGATAAAAACACAGCGGTCTCAGCAAGTCTCCTCAGAAGAATCTGACACTGAATTATTTCTGTCAAAGAAATCTTTACATGAATTAACTGCATCCCAAAGCCTTATGAAACAATTTGAGAAGATGCTCAACAAAGCAGATTTCCTCAGAACAAATAACCAGTAACCTGACTAAAGAAATCAGAGAATTGGGAAATCGTACAGCTGCGCTGGAAAATAAAGTTGAAGAAATAGAAAACTCAACACTTGCATGCTCAGATCAAATTACGAGACCAAAGCTATTGGCTACTATCCTCAATGTAGTCCTGTCGTAATGAACGAACGTCATCACGTTCCGAACGATCGGATTTTCCTACAACTTTGTCCAACCGTGTGTATGCAACACCAGTTTAGGACAAAATCCGCCTGAAAAAATCAGACGGATTTTGTTGTCGGAATGTGCGACTGTATGTACAAGGCATTACTGTTATACTGTTATTGTTAACCACCATTTGCTTAGCAGGTACGCCATTCAGCTGTAGCACTGGTTTATTTATTCTCACAGTAACAGCGTTTTCTCCCACGATACATAAAGTCATGACTTCAGTCCTGTAGTAGGTGATTTCACCACCACAGTTAAAAAAAAAAAGAGTGGCAGGGGTGGAGGAGCTTCTTGCTCCTAACATTAGGGGCGGATTTCCTCCATGCTTCGCCATATATTTTTTAGGCACAGATTGTGTTAAAAAATGTTTTATTTTGACTATATTTTATTGTATTTGCGTTGCAGGTATGGTAAGTCTTACTGTTATACTGTAATGTTACTTTGTTTTATTAACCATCATTTGCTTAACAGGTACGCCATTCAGCTGCAGCACTGATTTATTTATCTTGACAGCAACAGCGCTTGTTCTCACCATACGTAAATCAGCGACTCCAGAGCTGTAGGAGGTGATTTCACCACCACATTTAAAAGAAAATGTTGCATGTATGCCCATCATTAGAAGTGGGTGGATGAAGGATGGTATTCTAATGGTGGACATACCCACTGAGCAATCTTTTTTTCCCTTCAGTCCACAGGCTGCATGAAAAAAAGAATATTACAATATATGCTTAACAAGGACCAGCAACTTACTGGTATGTTGCTGTAATTTGAGTGTTTACACAAGAATGATCATCTTGATATAATTCTTTTCAGCTGGGAGTCAGCTTTCATGTAAAGGCAATCCTAGTGACTAATTAGCCTCTCGACTACTTTTACAAGCAGTGGAAGGGAATTCCCCCCCCCCATGTCCCTCCCCCACTGTCTTCCATGGTTTTCTCTGGCTCTCCTGTCCCAACAGGGAACCTGAGAATGCAGGCGGTGGTTCCACCAGCTGACCATAGAACTGATTGGAGACAGGAATGTCTCCAATCACCTCTATGGCCTATAAAAACGGAAGCTACGTGCATTTCATAACTTAGGTTTCGCCGGATATAAACAGCACCATTGGGTAATTGGGAAAGTATTTAATCACACCGATCTTGGTGTGTTCAGATGCTTTGAGGTTAGAGGAGAGGTCTAGGGTCTAATAGACCCCAATCTTTAAACAAAAAAAAAGAGTATCTGTCACTACCTATATATATCCTTATAGGGTATATTCACATTCCCTGAGATAATATAAATGATTACAAAAAATGAAAGGAATAGTTTAAAAATAAAACAAAAAAAGCAAAATAAATAATAATTAAAAAAAGCACCCCTGTACCCCCGTGCTCATGCACAAAGGTGAACACAAGCGTCGGTCTGGTGGCATATGTAAAAAGCAATTGCATCATGCATGTGAGGTATCACCGCGAAGGTCAGATCGATGGCAGTAATTTTAGCAGTAGACCTCCTCTGTAAATCTAAAGTGATAATCTGTAAAGGTTTTTAACCACTTGCTTACTGGGCACTTAAACACCATTCTGCCCAGACCAATTTTCAGCTTTCGGTGCTCTCACAATTTGAATGACAATTACTCAGTCATGCAACACTGTACCCAAATGAATTTTTTGTCCTTTTTTTCCCACAAATAGAGCTTTCTTTTGGCGGTATTTGATCACCTCTGGGGTTTTTATTTTTTGCGCTATAAATGAAAAAAGACCGAAAATTTTGAAAAAAAACGCATATTTCTTTGTTTCTGTGACAAAATTATGCAAATTATTAATTTTTCTTCATAAATTTTGGTCACAATTTATACTGCTACATATCTTTGGTAAAAATAACCCAAACTTAGTGGATATTATTTGGTCTTTGTGAAAGTTAGAGCGTCTACAAGCTGTGGTGCGAATCGCACAAAATTGATCACATCTGATGTACTGGTGGCCTATCTCGCTTCTTGTGACCCGAACAAGTCAGAAAAGTACAAATACCCCCCAAATGACCCCTTTTTGGAAAGTAGACATTCCAAGGTATTTAGTAAGAGGCATGGTGAGCTTTTTGATGTTGTCATTTTTTTCCCACAATTCTTTGCAAAATGAAGATTTTTCATTTTTTTTATTTTTCTCCACAAAATTGTCATTGTAATAGGTTATTTCTCTCACGTGGCATGTGTATACCACAAATGACACCCCCCAAAAAATTCTGCTACTCCTCCTGAATATTACAATACCACATGTGTGGGACTTTTTCACAGCCTGGCCACATAGAGAGGCCCAACATGCAGGGAGCGCCATCACGTGTTCTAGAAGCATAAATTACACATCTAACTTGTTGACTATTTATTACACTTTTGAAATACCAGGACAATGACACGTGACACTGATGACAGATGGCACTGATACGTGGCAATGATGACACTTATACGTGGCACTGATGACACGTGGCACTGATGACAGATGGCACTAATATGTGGCACTGATGACAGATGACACTAATATGTGGCACTGATGACACGTGGCACTAATACGTGGCACTGATGACACGTGGCACTAATACGTGGCACTGATGGCACGTGGCACTAATACGTGGCACTGATGACACGTGGCACTAATACGTGGCACTAATACGTGCCACCGGTGACAGATGGCACTAATACGTGGCACCAATGACGCGTGACACTGATGACAGATGGCACTGATAAGTGGCATTGATGACACGTGACACTGACAACAGATGGCACGTGACACTGACAGGTGGTACTGATGACAAATGGCACTGATACATGGCACTGATGACAGCTGGCACTATGTGGCACTGACACGTGGCACTGACGACACGTGGCACTGACGACACGTGGCACTGGGGGCAGGTGGCACTGGGGGCAGGTGGCACTGGGGGCAGGTGGCACTGGGGTGGATGGCACTGGGGGCAGGTAGCACTGGGGTGGATGGCACTGGGGGCAGGTAGCACTGGGGTGGATGGCACTGGGGGCAGGTAGCACTGGGGTGGATGGCACTGGGGGCAGGTAGCACTGGGGTGGATGGCACTGGGGGCAGGTGGCACTGGGGTGGATGGCACTGGGGCGGATGGCACTGGGGCAGATGGCACTGGGGCAGATGGCACTGGGGCGGATGGCACTGGGGCGGATGGCACTGCTGGGGGTGGATGGCACTGCTAGGGGAGGATGGCACTGCTAGGGGAGGATGGCACTTTATTTTATTTTTTTACTTTTTTTTCTTTCACAGGCAGAACGGCTGCCGCTGCAGCCGTTCATTTCTCCCCTCTCGCACTGTCTGTGCGAGGAAGGAGAGCGGCGCTGAGAGATGATCTCATATGTAAACATATGAGATCATCTCCCATTGGATACGCCGATCACGCTGTAAACGGCCGCTGTGATTGGCCGTTTACAGCGATCTGTGTTTGCCTGTCCCCGGGGGACACGGCGAACACAGAACTTCCGCGATGCGCGCCCGCGGCGGCGCGCATTGCGGAAGTAAACATCACGCCGTCCAGGGACGGCAACCCGGACGAAGGCGCCTGCTCTACGGCCGTCATTCGGCCATAGGGCGGGCGCGAGGAGGTTAAAGGCTTTTAAAAATGTATGTCGTTTTTGCGCAATTTTAAAGCATGTCATGTTAGGTATCCATGTACTCTGCATAAGATCATCTTTTTTATATCAAACATTTGGGCAATATAGTGTGTTTTAGTGCGCGCAAATACTGTGAGAAAAAAAAAACACCCACCATTTTAATCTGTAGAGCCTTTGTTTTAAAAAATATATACAATGTTTGGGGGTTCAAAGTAATTTTCTAGCAAAAAAAAATATTTTTTCATGTAAATAAAAAATGGTAGAAAAGGCTTTGTCCTCAAGTGGTTAGAAGAGTGGATGATGTATGACATAAGCTTCGAAATTTTGTGCAGGACAGTTCAGTTTGCCACAAGTTTTGGGAACATTACAAACTTTTTTTTTTCTTTTTTTCACAAAGTTGTCACTAAATGATATATTGTCCAAACATGCTATGGGCATATGTGTAATTACACGCCAAAATACAGGACCCTGAAAACCAATCACCGCCTTCAGGCTTTCTAAGACAAAAAATGGTGATTTCACTTCCTCACTACCTATCACAGAGGCCCTGAAATGTCAAAATATCACAAAACCCCACCAAATGACCCCATTTTGGAAAGAAGACACTTCAAGCTTTTTGCTGAGAGGCATGTTGTGTCCATGGAATATATGATATTTTGCCACAAGTTTTGGGGAAAAAAATAAAATAAAAATATATACATATATATTTTACACAAAGTTGTCACAAAATGATATATTGTAACATAACATAATATGTGGAATATGTGGAATTACACCCCACCACATGTGAGACTTTTTGGGACCCCAAAATCCAAGCACCGCCTTTAGGCTTTCTAAAAGCATAAAATTTGGATTTTACTCTTCACTACCTATCACAGTTACGGAGGCCCTGAAATGTCCAGGTAGCACAAACCCCCCCCCCCCAATTGACCCCATTTTGGAAAGTAGACACCCCAAGGTATTTGCTAAGAGGCATGGTGAGCATTTGTTTTGTGCTTGTGGGTATCTCCATACTCAGGAGAAGCAGCAGACTGTATTTTGGGGTGTAATTCCACATATAACCATGGCACTTGTGAGCAATATATAATTTAGTGACAGCTTTGTGTAATTTTATATTTTGTTGTCATTTTTCAATCACTTGTGACAAAAAAGACGCTATAACATTTGCGCAGACCAACAAATATACACTTATTGACATTTTTTACCAAAGACACGTGGCTGAATACATTTTGGCCTAAATGTATGACTAAAACTGAGTTTATCTGATTATTTTTATAACAAAAAGTAGAAAATATAATTTTTTTTTTTCAAAATTTTGCGGTCTTTTTCCATTTATATCACAAAAAATATAAAAATCGCAGAGGTAATCAAATACCATCAAACGAGAGCTCCATTTGTGGGAAAAATGGACACAAATTTAATTTGGGCACAGCGTTGCATGACCCCGCAATTACCAATTAAAGCAGCACATTGCCAAATTGTAAAAAGTGCTCTGGTCATTGAGCAGCCAAATCCTCCGGGGCTGAAGTGGTTAATAACATCCATCTCTAAAAGAAGTATGGATACATAAAAAATCCTGGTATAAAGTATTAGTTCCCAAAAAGACAAAATCAAAAGGATAGAAGAATAAAAGAAGGGGCCAGGAGATAAATACTAAAAAAGTTAAAATATCACAATATACATAAGTGTGTAACAAGAATTACATAAGTATGCAGATACACATATATTTGTAGAAAGATACTAGGCACTAGGAGCACAAGTAGAAGGCCAGGTAAAAATAATAAAAATAACAATGAGAGGCAGTCCAAGTACCCTATCTATATCACTTGCCAAAAATCCACAAAGCTATCATTAATACACTGGGACGCCCTATAGCTGCTTCTATGAATAGTATCACCACCAGTTACTCATTATATGTAGACTATTTTCTTCAACCTTTGGCACAGTCTCCCCCTTCTTTTATTTGCGATGGTACACATTTGATAGAACTACTATGCCCCTACACCTATGAGTCCTGCTATTTATGGGTATCCTTAGATGTACACTCTTTATACACTTCTATACCCCATAAAGTAGGACTCGAGGCTGTAGCCCATTTTCTTGAAACCAATTCTACTTTATTTGTTTTTTAATTCTTTATTTGTGAAATAACAAGATCGTAACATGAAACAAAGATTGGTTCAATGGACAAATCTATTTTGTACATACTGTCGGAGTGTTTCAACCTTACAAAACATATATATGCTATAGCAGAGTTTAAATTTACTGTCAAAACTTCTTTGTTGTCGGTCTGGGATCTCAACGCCTTGGTCGAGAAGCTCTATGTGATCCGTGTGACAGTTATTAAATTTTGTTGGTGATCATGGGATTCTGTTTCCAATGTTTGTCGTTAGGTGAATAGATAGTAAGAAGCGAAATGAAAATGAGAGAAAGAGAGGAAAAGAAGAAAGAAAAAAAGTGTGGGGGGGGGAACAAAAGGGATTGGGGAGGGAACCTGTTAGGGTAGAAAAGGGGGGAGGGGGAAGGAGAGGGAAAGAGGGGGATATCCCTCCCCACAGGCCCCCCACCCACGCCCCCACACTCAACCTCCAGTTGCTCAAGTCGTCAAACTTGCATACTCCTCGGAGTAAAATAATTCTAGACAGTAGTGCCATTTTTTGAGGAATTGCTCCCGTAAAACCCTGTCAGTGGCCACAAGGTCTTCCATTCTATGTATCTCTGCAACTTTCTTTAACCAGACTGCCACTCCTGGAGGCTCCGTCCATTTCCAGAACAGGGGAATACAACTTTTCAATGCCGTGACCAGAAAGGGTAGGATGGATTTCCTATATGCTTTACTCGGTATGTCATGGTGATGTAATAAAAAGAGTTCGGGGGTCCTGGGCAAGCTCCGCTCCATGAACTTCTGTGTTATTCGATGGACCTCTGTCCAATAGGGAGTTAGGAGCCTGCAGGCCCATAAGATGTGGAGTAGACCACCCGTCTCCTCCCCACACCTCCAACACCGGTCCGAGCTCTGAGGGTACATCTTATGCAGCCTAACCGGAGTATAGTACCATCATCATAAGACTTTATACCCTGCCTCCTGTTAGCACATATCGATGTTTTGTATGTGAAGAGAATTATTCTCTCCACTTGTCTCTCGGTCAGCTGTATTCCTAGTTCCCTCTCCCATTTAGTTATATAAGGGAGTTTGAATTATTTGGGGAGTGCAACCAGGATTTGATAAGCTAATGATATGGTATGTCGAATTGGTTCTTGCTCTAAGCAAAGAAGCTCGAAGGGTGTCAGGTTTCTCGGGAACAGCTTCGGCGAGGGCAGCGATCTTATGAAATTAGATAGTTGTATTTACTGCCAGTAGAGGGTCTTCCAGTATGTCGTCTCTTGACATCCACTGACCTCTGCTGGTTAAATGGCACAGTTGGTGTCACCCATTGCCGTTGAGGGCCTGGGACCTGGCGTCTGTTACTCCCGGCTGAAAAGCCGGGTTCCCAGTTATAGGGGTGAGTGGCGAGGGCATAGGAGCGATTGACTTCTCCAGATATGCTTTATGCCTACTCTCAAGGTCTCCCCCACCATTTGATGTTTTGCTACTTGTTCTGACTGACCTCTCGGACACCAAGGCAGCCCCCACAAATCTGCCCCCTACAGAAGCTGTTCTATTTGGACCCATTGATTGAGCGGCTCGTGGCGGCACCAATCAATGATCCTCGTCAAGTGGCAGGCTTTGTGGTACTAGGAAACATCCAGGAAGGCCACCCCGCCCAACGCCTTAGGCAGGCACAGGATAGCCTGGGCCAATCTCAGAGGCCTCCCCGCCCAGATAAATTGGATCAGTACTCTGTTGATGGCTCTAAGGAAGGAGGTCGGAACTCTAATTGGGAGGGCCTGGAGATGATACAGTAGATGGGTCATAATGTTCATTTTGATTATGGTGCACTGCCCAAACCAAGAAAACAGGCCCCTTTGCCACTTCTGGAGGTCTTTTTTAATGTCCGACACCAGGGAGGAGAAGTTAAGGCAAAAGATGTCTTCTGTTTTTTTAGGCAGGCTAATACCCAGATACCCAGTGTGCTGGCCCACTTAAAAGGGAAGTCTTCTCTTAACAAGGAGCATAGTGAGGGCGGCAGTGATATGTTCAGCGCCTCTGATTTCTGAAAGTTGACCTTAAAGAAGGACAATGTTCCATATTTCTTTAAGTAAGTTGGGCACAGAGATCAGGGGGTCAATCAGGAGGCTGGAGATGAAAAAGAGCAAGTCACCCGCAAAAGCCGCTATTTTGGGAGACAGGGACTCGTTTAGTCTGATGCCTGCTATGTTGGGATTGTCTCTTACTGTGCGTAGGAATGGCTCTAGTGACAGGATGAAGATGAGGGGGGACAAGGGGCACCCCTGTCTCGTCCCATTGGTTATGTCAAAGGGGGAAGAGAACTGTCCATTAACTTTCACTTGGGCTGAGGGCATGGGGTAGATGGCTTGTATCCAGTTCATCAATCTTTTCCCCAGTCCTATATAACGGAGAGTCTCAAGTAAAAAAGGCCAGTGAACTCGGTCAAACGCCTTTTCGTCATTGGTAGAGTAGCAACAATGGGGTACCCTGCTTCTTGGCGGCATGGATGATATTGATTGCTTTTGGGGTGTTATCCCTCGCCTCCTTTGATGCCACGAATCCCACCTGGTCCGAATGAACCAGAGACGGGATCCACTCTGACAACCTCATGGACAGGACTTTCGTGAAAATCTTCAGGTGCACATTGAGAAGAGGGATCAGCCTATAGTTTTGGCAAAGTAGGGTGTCTTTTCCCTCCTTGGGAATAACCAAGATAAAGGCCCCAAGTGAGTCTGTCGGGGGGATCGCTCCCTCTCCAGTCACGTTATATGCTGCCAAGAAGTGGGGCGTCAAGATCTCGCCGAAGGTTTTATAGTAGATCAGTGAGTACCCATCTGGTCCCGGGGCTTTACGTCTGCATTCTGTCTACAACTAATGTCACCTCCTCCCCCGTAAGCGGCTCCTCCTCCGGCAGCTGTGGGAGACCAGATTTTTGGATGTACTCCCTGATAGCCTCCCTCTCTAGGGACTTCCCCCTGTCTGACTGTTGTCGCAGCAAATTATATAAGGAAGTATAGTAATTGCGAAACTGGTCTGCGATCTCTTCAGTGGAGTGGGCCCTGGACCCCCCCCTCTTTTAACAGCGCAGGAGTAAAAGCCTGAGCCCGTTGAGCTCTCAAGGCCCGTACCAACAGTTTGCCGCATTTGTTACTGTGCTCATAAAAAGTCTGCTTACATTTCAAGAGGGTCGCCTTTGCCCTGAACAAGGCCAGTTCTTTCAGTTGGTTTTGCAAGACCGTGAGATCCTGTAGCGCCTGATTGGCAAGGGATTGCTTGTGCGTAGCCTCTAGTGCCCTGTTTTTCATCAGAAGATCTAGGGTCTGCTGAGCTCTTGCCCTCTTGATGCGAGTACCTGCTCTTATGAGGATTCCTCTAATTGTACACTTATGGGCCTCCCAGACTACCAGTGGGGCACTACCCATGTCTGTGTTGGATGAAAAAAACTTTCTCAACTCCCTGGAAACTTCTTCTGCTACCTCTGGGTTCTGGATTGTTGCACAGATCGAGAATATCAATATCTAGGAAGACCGATGCATGGTCTGAAAATGTGATGGGCCCTATGGAGGCTGATTTTACTTTGGAAAGCAATGATTGGGGCAACATGAACAGATCGATTCTGGTATATGAGTCATGTGGGTGTGAGTAGAAGGTGTAATCCATGATAGGCGGATGGAAAATACCTATTGTATAGTTTTAGTATTTTGTCTACCTGGAAATGGGTTTCTTGGAGGAAGCATATGTGAGCTTTCGAGTATCTCAGGTTGGAGAGAACGATGGATAATTTCTCCGGAGTATTGAGGCCCTTTACATTGATGGACATGGTCTATTTCGGGTTGGAGGAGATGGGGACCCGGGGAGAGGAGGGAAGGTGGGAGGGGCAGGAGGAGGGAGATGAGAGGGGGATGAAGCCCGAAGGAGGGGGGACCCCAGTTATGACTAGGGGGAACACAGTAGGGACTTAGGGATTGGGGTAGCAGGGGGATATAGAAAAGATTTCTAGAGGGCCCTGAGGATCAGGAAGCCCTAATTGCTAAAAACGCCACAGGTGTTTGAGAAACTTGATCTCAACACACCCTTAGGGCTCTCAGACTGGGCCCCAGAGGGGTGCACTCCTATCTGGGTGAGTGGCTGAGCACAACGGAGGACAGGAGCTTCCCAACCAGACCCCTATTATTTGCAAAAAAAAAAAACTTGAAAGAAACAGCTGCATAGTAATAACTTTAAAACTCTAATCAAATAAACATATGCCACTATACTTAAAGAAATTCTCTGACGGGGATCCGTTCAAGTTTCTCACAATTGTAGTACCAACATCCCAAGAAAAGAATATACACAAAGAGTTTGGAGGTAAGGGACTTTTACGGTACCAATAGGTCAAAAACAAAAACAAAATAATGGAAAAAGATAAATTTAATTTAACAATTACCAAAGTTCCACATACATATAAAACCTAACATTTGTTTACAACTACTTATGGTCTATAACAGAAACCTGATATAAAGGAACAGGTGACATTCTATTATGAACCAACGTGATATCCATCCCAACGTGTTCTACATGTTTCACCTTGATCGGCTTCCTCAGGAACAAGGGACTAGGAGTATCCAATCCACAGAGAAACAATATGTTACTTATCTAGATATACATAAAAAATAAAAGGAGAAAAGTAAATAACAATATCATACATATCATTGAAATTCAAATAACAACAATATATGTAAAGAATATGACATAGCATATAATATGATGTTTCAGATCAGAGATTGCAAATGTGTGGGAGAAAAAAAAAAAAACACACCAAAATGTTTGTTGGAGCATCCCCTTACCGCCAAAACAAAGGGAGAGACACCAACACACAAAGGAGTTAATTCTCATCTAAGACAATTCCCTTCATCAACACTGCAAACGATGCCGGACAGCTTCCAAATATGGCCAGAAATCCTGTAGAGAGGGTTGTAATTGCTACATATGTCCCTGAAAAATGTATGCAATAATACCTGAACGAACAATTGCAGAAAACTCTTCTCAGACTCAATAAATATAGGGGTAAAGGCAGATGAGGAACCCACCCAGGTTTACATTAAAGGGACCGCACCTACCTACCTCACAAATTATTTGAACAGAGTTGTTATAAATCAAGGAGCTCAGGTTAAGGACTTGAGCCTTCAAAAGAAAGAATATCCACAAGATCTAATGGAAAGAAATATAACAAACATATATACAGCTCTCTCAGAATTATTATGGTGGTGTACCCCAAAAGAAAAAATGATGTCCTAATGATTTGGATAGGATCGAAGGAGGATCTGGTGGCCTTCTTGGAGGGCCTCCAGATGAACTCGTATAATTTGAAGTTCACCTATAGCTTTGATCGTAAAAGAATTACTTTTCTTGATGTGGAGCTGTTCTTGGACGAGAGAGGGGTCCTGTGCTCTACCCTGTATAGGAAGAGCTCAGCGGGTAACAATCTCTTGCATGCTAACAGCTCAAATCCAAGCAGTTTAGTCAAAACTCTCTTTACATATATTGTTATGTTATTTGAATTTCAATGATCTGTATGATATTATTTACTTTTCTCCTTCTTTTATTCTTTATGTATATCTAAATAAGTAACATATTGTTTCTCTGTGGATTGGATACTCCTAGTCCCTTATTCCTGAGGAAGCCGATCAAGGTGAAACATGTAGAACACTTTGGGATGGAGATCACGTTGGTTCATAATAGAATGTCACTTGTTCCTTTATATCGGGTTTCTGTTATAGACCATAAGTAGTTGTAAACAAATGTTAGGTTTTATATGTATGTGGAACTTTGGTAATTGTTAAATTAATTTATATTTTTCCATTATTTTTTGTTTTTGACCTATTGGTACCGTAAAAGTCCCTTACCTCCAAACTCTTTGTGTATATGCCACTATACCTTTAATATATTTCAGAGGACAAGACTGAGTTGCCTGGGTAAGAGACCCAGCCACCCGCCGAACACCCGCCATGGATTAGAGAAGGGTCATACGCCAGGGGGACCCGTAGGGAACCCCCCCAGATCATTTCACATGGTGGGCGCACAGCACGCGCTGGGCACCTCACCCCCCATGGCAAGTGGAGCACCGCTGTAAACCAAGGCCGCCGGCCCTTCCGTGACTTAGGGACCAGATAAACACTATGTCAGTGTAGGGGCAATTTTACAAGAACAAACATAAAGAAAAGAAAAACACCAGCACCTGAGGTTTAAGTTCCCACCCCCCAGCACACCCTCACCCAGAAACCCCCGTTGCGCAGCCCGGCCCCGGCCGCCCCTCACTCAAGTCCCCCAGGTCCCGACCGGAGGACCCTCCGTGAGCCCGGCGGGGTCCCAGTGTCCGACCTTGTCTCTTATCAGGGGGAGGTGGCGGGACTGCTTCTGCATCGGGGAGCACCCCTGCATGGTCTGAGATAATACCTACTCACCAGTTACTGTTTTAGAAATTTGCGGCGACCATGCAGGAGGGAGGGGGGTAGTGGGACCCGGGTAGTGCCCTTCCCCTCGCATAGTTCAGCCAAAGCGTGTGGCGGACATAAGGCCAGCACGGAGGAGGGGAAGAATCTGGAAAACAATGTGGCGGGGGCATCCAACTCCCCCGACCCCAAGCTTACCTCAGGCACTGAAAGGCATAGTCCCATATCACAGACAACCTGCGCCCATCGCTTGCGTGAGAGGAGCTATGTGTTTCACTGTTCTGTTCGGAGTGGGCTCTCTTTGCCTGAGCCTTGAGGACCGACGGGATAATCCCCTCTGGGCCCCCTGGAGTGCTGGGTGGGGATCCCTGCCCGATAAGTGACTCAGCCAGTCCCGCAGCGGGAACAGCTCCATCCCCACAAAACTGAAGAGGTTGGGTAGATCTGCATGGCACCGTAAGGTGACAGAGGCGCCCCCCTTCCAGATAGTAAGCTGGAGGGGAAAACCCCATCTGTATGTCAGTCCTGTCCCTGACAGAGCCTTTCCAGTAGAGGCTTAAAGCGGTTTGGTACCTAAAAATTAAACTTCCTATTATTAAAATCACAAGATAGAATACTTACCTAAATGAACCCTGAAAAAAAAAATATTCTTTACTTACCTTTTATTTCAGATGTTTCTGCTGACTTCCAGGTTGTCCTCCCGTGGGAGTAGGCGTGGTTATCGTCCTCGCAATGGTCCCTGGGAAATTTCTAAGCTATTTCCCAAGAATCCATGGGGGGACAATGAAATTGCGAAATCTCGTGAGATTTTGTTAGGACGCCGGTCACGTGACGAGGGCGTGTCCGAATTTGCCATTTTTAAAGTGGGCAGGCAGCTGTATCTGCCATTACCACTGCTATCACTGAGCATGCGCGAGATGGAGCGGAGCATGCTGGGAGCCGAGCGTCATCGATATACAGGAAGTAAATGCCTGTGGGCTTCAAACGCCCACACTTAAAATGGAAAACACCAGAGCACTTTTTTAAAAGTCATCCTGAGGAAAAGAATCGTCGCGCCGGGGGTCAAAAAAACGCCGGACGTGAATGCTAAGCGAAGGTAGCAGTCGCCCACCTGTGACACAGGTAAGAAAAAAAAAAAAAAAAGGGCGGAATCCCGCTTTAAGCATTGCTCGTCTCATCAGCGTGCCCGGGAGATGTCTGGGTACAATGTGATCTGGGCTCCATCGAAATCCACTGGTCCCTTGATCCGTGCAGCTTGCATGATTTGCTCTTTGTGGCTATAGCAGTGAAGGTGGCACAGTACATCCCAGGGTCTCTCCACCTCTGCAGGTTTCGGGCCAAGCGCCCTGTGCACCCTGTCAAACTCCATGGAGGCAGGGATGTCGCCATCTAGTAGCTTGTGTATGATGGCCCTTACAGTCTCAACCAGATTCTCTGTCTCCGTTGCTTCAGGTATTCCCCGGAGCCGCAGGTTCTGGCGGCGGCTCCGGTTCTCGAGGTCTTCCACGTGAAGCTGTACCTCAGCCAGCTGGTCATGGCACCTCTGTTGCTCCCTCTCTAGCAGGGTGATCCGTGTCTCCAGGGACCCGACTGTGGCTTCTTCTCTTTTCCGACATTCAGCTATCCCCTGGACCTCCGAACGGATCTCCTGAAGGTCTCGGCTGTGCTGTTCTTCAAACCGGAGGACCAAAGCCTCCATATCCGCCTTGGCAGGGAGGGCTTCCATGTCTGCCCTGGTAGGAAGAGCCGTAGTAACGCTCTTATATCCGCATCTTCCCCCGAGTGTGATGAGGGGAGAAAGGCTCCCAACTAGCTGCATGTTGGTGAGCTCAGCTGAGCCGGGATCCCCGACAGGGCCTGAGAGCTGGATAACTGAGAGGATGCCATGCTTCCAGGAGACAGTGCTGGCAGTTTTGCTTGGAGCATAATTACTTTCTGTCTGATGGTGAATCTTATTTACAAAAACAGGGCATATCCATGGGTGTCAATTATGCACCCAGTTATGCCAATTTGACAATGGAACTGTGGGAGACCAGGTGCGTTTGGGCTTATAACCCTTTCGCCACACACCTGGTTTTCTACGGTTATTACATGGACGATTTTATTATGATTTTGGATGGCCCGCCCAGTTCCGTCAATGAGTTTGTTACTTATTGTAATAATGATGATTTTAGTTAATCATTTACTTCTGTTATGGATTCAGAATCCATTTGCTTTCTAGGCTTTTTCATACGAATAGTTCTATTGGGGCAACAAACTATACAAACCCCACTGCTGGGAATGCATTTTTTCACTATTTCAGCTGCCACCACCCCAGGTGGGTCAATAATGTACCTAAAAGCCAATTTTATCATCTAATGCCACATACGCATGGTTGGAATTTCGGGTAGCAAAAGACAGATGAGAGCTTTTTGTCAGAAAATGCGATTGTGTGTATGCTCCATAGGAACTTTACTGGCCGAATTTCGGTAGCAAAAGATTGAGAGCAGGTTCTCAATTTTTCTGATGGAAAAAGTTTCGGAAATTCCTGATCGTGTGTATGCAATTCTGACAAAAACTCACGCATGCTCAGATTCAACTACGAAATGGAAGCTATTGTCTACTGGCTATTGAACTTCCTTTTTCTAGTCCCGTCATACGTGTTGTATGGCACCGTGTTCTTGATGGTCGAAATTTGGTGTGATCGTGTGCATGCAAGACAGCTTGAGCGAAATCCCACTGGAATTCCATTGGGAAATCCATCAGAGCTTTTGTCGTTTATACGTGGCATAAGACATAATTGTACAGGATTAGATGACTACAAATCCCAATGCACCACCCTCAAAAACAACTTTATTGATAAAGGGTATCCTACTAATCTTATCGATGAAGCTGCCTCTCTCTATCCAACAGAAAGCTTGCCTATCCCCAAGACACAGAACTCTGAATCAGTAACAAGATTTATTACACAATACCATGCGAGCCATAGGAAAATGGAACATGTTTTTAAGAAACATTGGTCCATCCTCATTCAGGACCCTCATTTATCTTTGTCCCTGTCTGCTGTGCCCAAATTTTCATATCGGAGGGCCCCTTATATCTTGAAATAGGGTCAAGCCTTGTATCTACACAGATTGAGTTCATCATGGAACTTTTGGAGTATGCAGCTAGTCACAACTATTTCTGGTTCGACCACCAATTTTATCGCCAGGATAGGGGAGTGACTATGGGGGCTAAATATGCCCCCAGCCTTGCCAATCTGTTCATGGCCAAGTGGGAGGAGGACGTCATTGATGCTCCTAGGAGGCCGGAAGTGGCCTTATGGGCATGCTACATCAATGATGTCCTCCTATGGGATGGAGCGTAAACTGAATTACATACATTTATGGCCACCCTTAATATGAATAATAGGGGCATCAAATTTAATTTTGAGGCTAGTCAGGAAGAGATTTGTTTCCTAGATCTAAGTATCAAAATAGAGGACAATCGATTCGTGACATCCACTTTCTTTAAAGCAACTGACCGTAATTCCTATATCCCTTTAGATAGTTGTCACTATGAGCCCTGGTTGAGGGCTGTACCGCAGAGGCAGTTCACACATCTTAGACTGAACTGTACCAAAATAAGTACCTTTGAGGATCAGGCAACTCTCCTTTCAAATTGATTTTTAGAAAAGGGGTACAGTAATGATTTTTTGTCAAAAGCACTTCAAACGGCTCGGGAAAAAGAGAGGAAGACATTGTTAGACGACAGGAGACCTGTAGGCATGGAGGTACAGAATAGGATTCCATTTATTACTACCTTTTCGGTGCAGCATCGTAGCATTAAGCAATTAATACAGAGACATTGGCACCTGTTAACAAGTGACCCAGTCCTTGGTGCTATTCTGCCAACTAAACCACAGGTAGTGTTCAAGGGGGCATCCTCTTTGGGCAGTCACGTGGCACCAAGTGTGCACGACCCTCCAAATATTGATAGATCTTTTTTTCAGAATTTGAAGGGATATTATAAATGTAGAAATTGCCAAATTTGTACTTTAAATAGTTGCAAGGATAGGAAGATTTGTAAGTTTGCATCCATGAGTACATCAAGATCCTACGATGTTGAACCATTTATCACCTGTACATCAGAAGGAGTAGTTTATTTGATACAGTGCCCTTGTGGCCTCCAATATGTGGTGAGGACCAAAAGGGCACTGAAAACAAGACTCAATGAGCATATAGGGAACATTAAAAGAGGTTTTGACAAGCACCCGGTGTCGCGTCATTTTGATCAAATGCACAACAAGGATCCCTCCAATACGTTGTATGTGGGCATTGATAAGTACAGACCCCATTGGAGGGGTGGGTCACTGGTTAGGGAGATTTCTAAGCAAGAAATGGCCTGGATATATAGGCTTAGGACTTATGTTGCGTATGGCCTGAATGTCGATACGGATGTGAACGCCTTCATTAACGCCTTCATTAACAATTCGTGAGGGCGTCCACATCCTGTTCGTATATTTTTGAGTACTTTGGGACTCCCTACAGATAATGTTATGGGCACTGGATGCAACTAATGTTCTCTGAGGGCTGGCTTTTTGTGTGGATTTCTGAATATTTTTGGCCTTCTTATATATAACAAAAAAATGGAGAGTATTGGTTCAATTACTTGATACATTGTTATATATATTGTCAGAAGAATTATGTAAATTGCCTCATATCATATCGTTACATGTATCATAAGATATTGTGAGCTCTCCCCAATAGGTTTACACTCTGGGCCGGTGGCTTTATAGGGTATATATGTAATAGATGTGTGTGTTTGCCTCCTTGTGTAGGGGTATGAGATACAATATTTCTGACATATCTCAATTTTTAGGATTTGAGTGTGTCAGCAGTGGAAGACTGAGTTTGTCTCTATTGGATCCGGTGTGAGCCCTTACTCAGCATTTTTATTTTATTTTTATTTTTTATCTCCATATTCTCTATTTTGTTCCTCTCCTCCCCCTTCCCCTGATTTTGAATGTGCTGCATTTATTTTCATATTTTTATTGTTGGAGCATTGAGGCTGGTTCCTCACACAGTGGGCTTGTTTTTGTATG
This sequence comes from Lithobates pipiens, assembly GCF_037356315.1. NCBI lineage: Eukaryota > Metazoa > Chordata > Amphibia > Anura > Ranidae > Lithobates > Lithobates pipiens. The sequence continues at coordinate 525,025,321 of NW_027507764.1, forward strand.
GCTTGTGGGGGGTTAAAGGTAGGGGCTGGCTGCCGTCGATAAGCTGGAAGTGTGGGTGTGGCTTGCCTGTGAAGGTGGGCTATCTCACATCCAGCATGATTGCAAACATCCCTGTGATGTCAGGATTCATGGGGAGGCTGGGGAAGTATCTATGAGTGAAAGTGAGGCTTGGGTATACAGGAAGTGACTGTGTATTGGACAGGACTAACCGGAAGTTATTCGATAGTGAAAGTGATTAAACAGAAAGGAGCCGCGCTTATGGAATGGAACACCATAGATAGGAAGATAAATACGTGCTACCGCACTACCAGAAGAATGTTTTTGTTTATTTATTAATTTTTATTTTTGTCTTTATCAAGAGGTTGCTGCCTCCCTAAAATACACGGGCTATATTCAACAACTCGTGTTATAGGATGAATGATTAATGTGGGCTACTGGCGCTACCTCAAATATACATATGTTCAAACTATCAGAATTATTAAAATCACCATTACTGGCTCTCAGACCTAAAATATATCCAGATTATATTTAATATACCTTATACCAACTAGTGTGAGTGGACTAAAATAGTTCCTCAATATTTTAACCAAAAGAAATGAGTGATATCTAAACCCCAATAAAAGGGTTGTGTATCAGGGAAGGAAACCTAATTTTCCCTAATGTTACAACATAAAATAATTTATGTGTACCAATTATCTATGTTTGCCAATTAAATGTGAAAAACATACAAATTAGTGTAGAATAAATCCCAAGCTTTGTGATATTCTAGAAAGAAATCCCCATACATGGGGGGTGTAACAACTTAAAGACCCAATTGATTAAAATTAGACCAAAACAACTAAATAAAAGTACCATAAACTAAATACAAAAAATCCAAGAACCAATCCTGTGAAAACTCTAGACCAGTTTTAAACAAAAATAACAGTGAAAAAATGAAAAAATATAAAAGTAAAAAATGAAAAAATATAAAAATAAGAATGTAAATAGCAGAAATAGTCCACAATAATTCTTCTATCAGATATCCACAAATATGCAAATGTTCTGCTTCAGAAGACAAGGAGGTGACTTTCGTGATTATGAATGCTTATTGGTGACTTCCGTGCTCATTCCCCCTCATGGGTCCCCACTCACCAAATCCACGCACCCCCTAAGGGGTTATGGGCATGTACGCTGTATTCCACTTTATTGTTGAGGATTCCACCGCTCGGCTTTATCTTCCAAAATCCTCCACAGGGTTTTGTTCGTTATAAGGGAAGAAATCACTCTTGTATCCGGTGGTAGTTCCTCAAAGGGAAAAAAACCCACTCATGGTGTAGTATATCCAGAAAAAACTTTTTTTGTTGTTGGGGGAAGGGGAGCAGGCTAGTGCCACACTTATATTAAACTCTTTTCAGAGCTATGTTGAAAATAGTGGGAGACCTATAGCCACTATTTAAAAATATGTTTTATTGCACAAATAAAAAAATCTTTTAAACAGAGAGATTTTTTTCACAAAAATTATAAAAAATATAAAAAACAAGTATGAAAAAACAACAATACAAAGTACAAATTATAAGTCCATCATATAAAGCCTATTTGCAAAGCCGTTTCCCTCCTTATAACATGGGGAGCTGGACTAGCATATCCTCCAGAATGCCACTCTCTATAGGTGTTCCATCCCCAAGGGAGCCGCTTCCCAAGATATTTAGGCTATTATAGACTGAGTTTAAAATGATAAGTTTAAAAGTTATAAATTGATTGTGTTTTATAAATCCTTGGCGCCTTAGCGCTAAGGGAAAAAAAAGGGAAAAAAATCACCGGTTTGCCAGAACAAAACAGACCCCCTCGAGCGAGCGGCGTGCGTTCCAGCTGCGCTCCAATGGGTCAGGCGAGCCGGAAGTGACGTAGTGTGCGTAATGACGCTGTACGCGTTTCGTCAGAGACGTCTTCAGCAGAGATGAGGAGGGGGGAGTGTGGTTCTGAGCCATGCATGTCAGTGTGCACTGTGCTGTACTGCGCAGGTGCCAGGCGGCAGATTTAAAAAGCCCAGAGCGTCAGGGGGCTGTAAGTGGAGACACAGGAGCTCTGGGCAGTAAGCATCCGTGGGGATTGGATCCAGGCAAACCTTAGACACCTACTCAGCATCAGGTTGTGCAGTTTAAGCATATATATTTATTGTGAGACTTTAAGCACAACAGTGATTGCACTTGTACTAGTACCTCTGCTTTGTAGCTTAGGACTATGTCTCCTCGTAAGAGGGTCTCAGGGGGAGGTAACAAGAGCACTGGTAAATCACCACCTAGGTCCAGGGGTTCTAAAAATGCCTGTAAGTTACCATCCCCCCCTGCAAGACTGGAGCCAGCCTCTCAGGACGAGTCAGTGCCCCTGTCAGGTTTTCCTAATGTCCCAGCCCTGGTTTATGTCACTGAGGACTCCCTTAGGGCTACATTGGAGGGTTTTGAAGGGAGAATAATGAATTTTATTTCTGCTTCCCTGAAAGATAGCAGGAAAAGAGGTAGATCCCCTCCCTCTGCTGAAATTCCTCTCTCAGATGATTCTTCTGACAATGAGGAGAGATCCCTGTCTTGGGACAGGGGTCATGAGCAGTCGGATGAATCAGAGGAAAAGGAGAGAGTCCCCTCCTCCCAGGCGCTCAGAAAACAGGTGCAGTATTATACTGAATTGGTGCGTACCACATTCAGAATGCCTGCTGCTGAAGTTGATACGTCCTCTGTTTCTTCCCTGGGAGTCAGGAAAGCCCCACAGACTGCCTATTCCTTCCCAATTCATCCCTTAATGGATGAATTGTTGTATGAGGATTGGGGACATCCCGATAAACTGTTTGCTCCTCCTAAAAGGTTTTCTATGCATTATCCTCTGGAGGAGAGCTTCACCAAGAAGTGGGGGGTCCCATCTGTTGATGCAGCTGTTTTTTTTGCGTGAATAAAAACCTGACTTGTCCCTTGGATAATGCGCAGGTATTTAAAGATCCAACTGATAAGAAGCTGGAAACCTTAATAAAAGCCTCCTTTTCCATGACTAGCGCTGTAGTGCAACCTACAGTCGCAGCCGTGGGGTTGTGTCAGTTCCTCAAGGAACAGGTTAAGCAGATGCTTGGCCTCCTTCCCAGTGAGGTAGTGGAGAATTATGCAGAAATACCTCAAATTCTGTGTTTCATGATTGATGCGATTTTGGATTCTGCCCAACAAGCATCTCGTTTATCTCTCCTGTTGGTACACATGCGAAGGGCCCTATGGCTAAAGAATTGGGCAGCTGAGCTATCATGCAAGAAGCATTTGATTGGGTTCCCGTTTAAAGGGGAACGTTTGTTTGGAGAAGAATTAGACAAATTCGTCCAAAAAATTTCAGGAGGTAAATCTACTCTCCTTCCAGTCAAAAGGAGCAAGCGTCCTTCATTCAGGCGTGCTCTCTCTCCCGGAGCATCAAGCTCTAAGCAGTGGAGATCTTCTCAACCCTCCTCTACAGGAAAGGCTCAGGGCCGAGCCCAGGGGCAGAAAAGACTTGGGGGCGAAAGCCTGCCAAGCAGAGCCCAAAATCTTCCTTGTGAAGGGGCGCCCCCGCTCGGCCGAGTGGGGGGAAGGCTCCTGCAGTTTGCAGTAGCCTGGCGGGAAGAGATCCGGGACAAGTGGGTGATCTCTTCGGTATCTCTGGGCTACAGGCTAGAGTTTCAGGAGATTCCACCTTCTCGCTTTCTAAGGTCAAGGATCCCCAGGGATCCAGTAAAGCAAAAAACGCTATTTCTGGCCTTAGATCACTTACTATCCCAGGGGGTGATAGTAGAAGTGGACCCAAAAGAACAGGGTTCAGGGTTTTACTCAAATCTCTTCACCGTTCCGAAGTCAAATGGAAGTGTCAGACCTATCCTAGATCTGAAGGATCTGAACCGGTTTTTAAGCATCCGGTCCTTCCGAATGCAGTCAATCCACACTGTGGTCTCCTCCCTGCAAGGGGGAGAGTTTATGGCATCAATAGACATCAAGGATGCATATCTCCATGTGCCAATTTTTCCCCGCACACCAAAAATTTCTAAGGTTCGCGGTAGAGCGGCGCCATTTTCAATTTGTGGCCTTGCCGTTCAGGCTTGCTACGGCACCTCGAGTCTTCACAAAGATTCTGGACCCTCTCTTGTCCCTGCACAAAATGACATTTAACGGAAATAACACCATTTAAAACTGCTTGCGGTTTTAATGTTATATCTGGTTCCTGCAATATGGTTGAAAATCATTGAGAAAAATGGCATGGGTAGCCCTACCTGCCCATTACCAGCCTATTTGGGTCTTGTACGCATATTAAGGGGAACCCCGTACCCATATTTAAAAAAGGAAATGCGTGTGGCCCCCAGGCCCTATATACTCAGAACAGCAGTATACAGGCGGTGCAAACAAGACAGGGACTGTGTAGGTTTGTTGTGTTAAGTTGAATCTGTTTGTAATTTTCAACTGGTACATTTTTAAAGTGTAGCTCCAGTCCTGTATAATTTGTTTTGTCGTCAATCTTTTTTCATCTCACTTGCTGTTGTCTCCTTCCGTTTGCAAGTAGGAGATGTTTGTAAATTGGATGTTTGAAAGTAGGGGCCTGCCCTATATGCTCTACAGAAATGGCGGAACAAGGTGTTGGTTTTGCCACAACATTGTAAGCCCTCAAAGTGACTCTTGGTGGGCGCTGGAGCGCCCTGCTGTGAACGATTATATCAAGAATTGTAATTACATGCCATTGTTGAACAGTGGTAGAAAAATTGACCTTTGGTGGTTGTGGTGCTGGTGCCACAACACTATAAGTCCTCACTGTTACTCTGGGTGGGCACAGGAAGGGGCCCTCCTGTGAAATATTATATCAAGAATTGTAATTACATGTCCCTGTTAAACAGGGGCAGAAATATTGGGCCTTAGGCACTGCTGCTGGTGCCACCACACTGCAACCTCTGCCATATACTCTAGTTTTATTGCAGGAATTAGCCCTGCTGCAAAGCATTGCATCAAAAATTTTACTTAAACGCCCCTGTTAAACAGGGGCAGAAAAATTGGGCCTTAGGCACTGGTGCTGGTGCCACAACACTGCAACCTCTGCCATATACTTTAGTTTTATTGCAGGAATTAGCCCTGCTGCAAAGCATTGCATCAAAAATTGTAATTAAACGCCCCTGTTAAACAGGGGCAGAAAAATTGGGCTGCTGGCATCACCCAGAACCAAAAATGTTCTTCCAACATATCAGCGGAGGAGGAAGAGGATAGACAATCAACATACCAGGACAGTCACTCAGCATCAGCATAGGCAGTCTTGAAGGGATGTGGTATTTCAAAAAAAAATTATTCGGTTACATCAGCTTCAGGTGCTTGGTAGCTGTGGGTGATCCAAGACTGATTCATCTTGATGAAGGTCAGTCGATCAACTGATTCGGTGGACAGGCGCACCCTGTGATCGGTAACAAAGCCACCAGCAGCACTGAAGGTGCGTTCCGAAAGAACGCTGGATGCAGGACAGGCCAGTAGCTCAATTGCATACTGTGCAAGCTCTAGCCAGTGATCCATCCTCAAGACCCAGTAAGCCAGAGGATTTTCGGTGGGAAAGGTGTCCAAGTCTGACCTTGCCCCTAGGTATTCCTGCACCATGTAAATCAGACGCTGGCGATGGGTGCTGGAACCGATCATACCTTGGGGCTGCAGACTAAAAAATTGTCTGAAAGCATCAGTCAGACGGCCACCTTCTCCACCGCTCCTTCTGACCGATGCCTCAGCAACACGTTGTCCAGGACCAGGAGTTTGTAACCTCCCAGTCTCTGGGAACGCGTTGCACAGACCTTTCTGCAAGGCCTCCTGGAGATGTCTCATCCTCTGCTCCCTCTGCGATGGCAAGATAAGGTCGGCAACCTTACCCTTGTACCGTGGATCAAGGAGAGTGGCCAGCCAGTAATGGTCCCTCTCCTTGATCCGAAGAATATGAGGATCCTTCCGCAGGCTTTGCAGGATCAGGGAGGCCATGCAGCGTAGGTTAGCTGAGACATTCGGTCCGGAGTCCTCTGGGTCACTAAGGACAACATGATCCGCAGCTACCTCCTCCCAGCCACGTACAAGTCCACGTGTTTCTTGGGACTGTAAATCATCCCTATAAGACTGCTGCTGCTGCTGCTGCTGCTGATGCTGATGCTGAGTGCCAGCCTCCACCTCCATGCTGACACAATCATCCTCCTCCTCCTCTTCCTCCTCCTCATCCTCTTCCTGTGTGATGGGTGGCACAGCAGGAACACTGTCTGGATAAAGGGGGCCTTGAGAGGCAAGGAAGTCCTCCTCTTCCTGCCTCTGTTCTGCCTCAAGTGCCCTGTCCATTATTCCACGCAGCGTATGCTCCAAGAGGTGGACAAGAGGTACAGTGTCACTGATGCATGCACTGTCACTGCTCACCATCCTTGTGGCCTCCTCAAATGGTGACAGGACAGTGCATGCATCCCTGATCATGCTCCACTGGCGTGGTGAGAAAAAACCAAGCTCCCCTGACCCTGTCCTGGTGCCGTAGTCACACAGGTACTCATTGATGGCCCTCTGCTGCGTGTGCAGCCGCTGCAGCATGGCCAATGTTGAGTTCCATCTGGTGGGCATGTCACATATAAGGCGGTTCTTGGGCAGGTTCAACTCCTTTTGGAGCTCAGCCAGCCGAGCACGGGCATTAAATGATCGGCGGAAATGCACACAGACATTCCTGGCCTGCTTCAGGACATCCTGTAAGCCGGGGTACCTGCCCAAGAACCGCTGCACCACCAGGTTAAGGACGTAAGCTACACAGGGCACATGGGTCAGTTGTCCCTGTCGGAGGGCGGAGAGGAGGTTGGTGCCATTGTCGCAAACCACCATTCCTGGCTTAAGCTGGCGTGGCGTCAACCACCTCTCGGCCGGCCCCTGCAGAGCTGACAAAACATCCGCCCCAGTGTGGCTCCTGTCCCCCAAACAAACCAGCGCAAGCACGGCATGGCATCGTTTTGCCTGCGTACTTGCGTAGCCCCTGGAACGCCTACGGAGCACCGCTGGTTCTGAGGACAGAGCACTGGAAGAGGCCATGGAGGAAGAAGAAGAGGAGGGGGTGGAGGAGAGAGGTGTGTCACAACCAATAGTAGCATTTTGGAGGTGTGGTGGTGGAACAACCTCCAACACTACTGCACTTTGTCCTGCATCCTTCCCAGCAGCCAGAAGAGTGACCCAATGGGCCGTGAAAGACAGGTAACGTCCCTGTCCATGCTTGCTGGACCATGAGTCAGCGGTAATATGCACCTTACCGCTGACCGCCCTGTCCAGCGAGGCAAGGACATTGCCTTCCACATGCCGGTAGAGAGCCGGAATCGCCTTCCGTGAGAAAAAGTGGCGTTTGGGGACCTGCCACTGAGGAACCGCACATTGTACAAACTCACGGAAGGGGGCCGAGTCTACCAACTGAAAAGGCAGCAGTTGAAGTGCTAGCAATTTAGCCAAGCTAGCATTCAACCGCTGGGCATGTGGATGGCTGGGAGTAAACTTCTTCCGCCGGTCCAGCAGCTGGGGCAGGGACATTTGCCTGCTATAATCGGACGTGGGTGTACCGCTAGCAGAGTTCCCGGAAGCACTTGGCTGTGACACACCTAATTCTACACCTTCATTCCTCTCAGAGCAGGTTTCAGAGAGGACTGAAGGTCTAGTGGGGTTGGAGATGCCAGCTGATGAGGAGCAAGGAGAGGTCCGCTTTGTTCTTTGGTGTGGGTCTTTGAGGTACGCTTGCCAACGAGCTGCATGGCAGGTCAACATATGTCTGGTCAAGCATGTGGTGCCCAAGCGGCTGATGTTTTGGCCACGCGAGATACGCTTGAGACATATGTTGCAAATAGCAGCGGTGCGATCTGATGCACTCGTCTCAAATAAGGCCCACACCAAAGAACTTTTAGAATAACGCGCAGAGGCAGCGCCCTGCACAGGCGGAGCTCTGCGGTGTGATTCAGTCGGTGTGCTGCCCCTAAGCTGGCCCCCGGAGGGCATCCTGCCTCGTTGGACATGTGCCTCCTCCTCCTACTCTCTCCTACCCGGCACCCACGGGGAGTCAGTGCCCTCATCATCCCCTCCCTCTTCATCGCTGTAGCAAACCTGGCAGTATGCTGCAGCTTGTGGAACATGACTGCCAGATTGCTGTCCTTCTTGAGCATCCCCTCTCTCTGCGCTCACGCTACTGCCTTACTCTAGCTGAGTGTCATCATCAGAGCCCACAAAACACTGGGCATCCTCCTGGAGCATGTACCCAACACTGTGCTCAAAGAGTTCAGGAGAGTCCTCAGGAGGACGTGGTGGATCTAGGGAAGGAGTCACTGATGATGACATTGAGAGGAGGGAAGACGATGCATTGGCAGCTGCTTTGCTACTATCCTGAGACTGGGTGAGAGAGGATGAAGAGGATGAAGAGGGCTTGGTCATCCACTCTACCAAGTCGTTGGCATGTTGCGGTTCAACATGTCCAGCTGCCGAAAAGAAGGACAAGCATGTCCCATGGCCACGTGCTGATGACAATGCACCGCGTCCACGACCAGCACTGTTGTCTCTAGACACAGAGCCTGCTTGCCCTCTTTTATCGGCTTGTGCCTGTCTGCCTCTCCTTGCTGGCCTTCCAGACATGGTAATGGCCTGAAGGGATTTGGGTAAAACAGCAGTTGGGTAGTTTATATTGTGCTGGAGGCACACAACACCCACTAACTCCTGCAGATGCCTTTTTTATAGAACACCAGAGATAAAGGGGTATATACAGATGTATACTGTGCTGTGCTGGAGGCACACACAACTTCCAATAACTCCTGCAGATGGCAAGTGGGCTCAAATAGAGAACAGCTATGTAGGTGGATATAGCGGTATGTACTGGGTACAGAGCACGCAGACAGCACACACTATCTCCTAACACAACTGACTGCAAGCTCTATTATTAAAGATAGATCACTAGCTATATAGGTGAGGTGAATATCGCGGTGTATACTGCGGTCAGGGCACGCAGACAATAACCAGAAAACAGCAGAGATAAAGGGGTATATACAGATGTATACTGTGCTGTGCTGGAGGCACACACAACTTCCAATAACTCCTGCAGATGGCAAGTGGGCTCAAATAGAGAACAGCTATGTAGGTGGATATATCGGTATGTACTGGGTACAGAGCACGCAGACAGCACGCACTATCTCCTAACACTACTGACTGCAAGCTCTATTATTAAAGATAGATCACTAGCTATATAGGCGAGGTGAATATCGCGGTGTATACTGCGGTCAGGGCACGCAGACAACAACCAGAAAACAGCAGAGATAAAGGGGTATATACAGATGTATACTGTGCTGGAGGCACACACTACTTCCAATAACTCCTGCAGATGGCAAGTGGGCTCAAATAGAGAACAGCTATGTAGGTGGATATAGCGGTATGTACTGGGTACAGAGCACGCAGACAGCACGCACTATCTCCTAACACTACTGACTGCAAGCTCTATTATTAAAGATAGATCACTAGCTATATAGGCGAGGTGAATATCGCGGTGTATACTGCGGTCAGGGCACGCAGACAACAACCAGAAAACAGCAGAGATAAAGGGGTATATACAGATGTATACTGTGCTGGAGGCACACACTACTTCCAATAACTCCTGCAGATGGCAAGTGGGCTCAAATAGAGAACAGCTATGTAGGTGGATATAGCGGTATGTACTGGGTACAGAGCACGCAGACAGCACGCACTATCTCCTAACACTACTGACTGCAAGCTCTATTATTAAAGATAGATCACTAGCTATATAGGTGAGGTGAATATAGTGGTGTATACTGCGGTCAGGGCACGCAGACAATAGCCACTACACAACAGCAAGATAGGAAATCAGCCGAAAACGATCGGTGTGTACTGTGTTAAAGGTACACAGAACACCCACTGCTTCAGACTCCAACACACTACACGAGGCCGCCGCAATGGCGGCCTTATATAGTGTGGGGCGTGCACTACACAGCCTGAGCTATGATTGGCCACAGGCATCCTGCCTGTGGCCAATCATGGCTCTCCTCGCTGCTGGCGCTGCGATTGGCCAAGCATGCGGGGTCACAGTGCATGCTTGGCCAATCATGAGCCAGCAATGCACTGCGCCATCGCAGTGCATTGTGGGCCGTGAGCGCCATGCGAATTTGACACGAACGGACCAAAATGTTCGGATTTCGCTGAACGGACGAACAGCCAATGTTCGAGTCGAACGTACGTTCGACTCGAACACGAAGCTCATCCCTAATCCCCAGGGACACGCAGGAGTCTCATCTTACAAACCAAGAATTTGCTGAAGGGCAAAACTTTTCTTCCTCTTCCATGGAAGATTATCACGACAGATGCCAGCCTGACAGGCTGGGGAGCAGTGTTGGAGGAGACGTGCTCGCAGGGGAAATGGTCTACGATCGAGAAGCTATTGCCCATAAATGTCTTGGAGATCTGGGCAGTTTATATGGCTCTCATAAAGTGGTCTTACAGACTACGAGGTCTCCCTGTTCGGGTTCAGTCCGACAATGCCACAGCAGTGGCTTATATCAATCACCAGGGTGGTACCAGGAGTCTGGTGGCCCAAAAAGAGGTGAATCTCATACTTGTCTGGGCAGAAAAGCATGTTCCGTGTTTTTCTGCAGTCTTCATTCCAGGAGTGGAAAATTGGCAGGCGGATTTTCTGAGCCGCCAGCAGTTGTGCCCAGGAGAATGGGCTCTGCACCCCAACGTGTTTCGGAACATATGTCACAGGTGGGGTACTCCAGACGTAGATCTGTTTGCATCCAGGTTCAACAGGAAACTGGACAATTTTGTGTCAAGGACAAGAGATACACTTGCTCAGGGGTCAGATGCTCTGACAGTTCCCTGGGATCAGTACAATCTGATCTATGCCTTCCCCCCGAGCCCGCTTCTGTCGCGGTTCCTGGGAAGAGTCAAGAGGGAGACAAAATCGGTCCTTTTGGTAGCCCCGGCTTGGCCCAGGCGACCGTGGTACGCAGAGATCATGAAGTTGGCAGTAGGCAGGCCATGGATCCTCCCTCTCCGGCCAGGCCATGGATCCTCCCTCTTCCTCTCACAGGGTCCAATTTACCATCCTGCTATACACAGTCTGAATTTGACGGTTTGGCTGCTGAGACCCACATTCTGAGAGACCGTTGCCTTTCGGGGCCAGTCCTTTCTACTCTGGTCAATGCCAGAAAGCCAGCCTCCAGGCTTATTTATTACAAAATCTGGAGGGCATATGTTTCCTGGTGTAAACTCAGGAAATGGCATCCTAGAAAGTATGTCATTAGCAGGATCTTGGCCTTTCTCCAGTCAGGCCTAGAAATGAATTTGGCCATAAGCACTATCAAGGTGGAGATTTCGGCCCTGTCAGTGTTTTTTCAGAAGCCACTTGCATCGCATTCACTGGTGCGGGCTTTCATCCAGGGGGCCATGCGGATAAGACCGCCAGTTAAACCTCCGGTATGCCCATGGGATCTGAATTTGGTTCTCTCGGCTTTGCAGGGGCAACCTTTTGAACCTTTGCATCTGGCTTCATTAGTTCTCCTGACTAAAAAATTGGTCTTCTTGGTAGCCATATCCATGGCTAGAAGAGTATCAGAGGTAGCAGCTCTTTCCAGCAAGGAGCCGTATCTAATTATTCATAAGGACCGGGTGGTCATGCGTCCCAACAGGTCCTTTCTACCTAAGGTGGTTTCAGGATTCCATTTGAATCAACACGTAATCCTACCATCCTTTTTTCCAGACCCACAGTCCACAGAAGAAGAATCTTTGCACACTTTGGATATGGTTAGAGCAATCAGTATATATCTTCAAGCAACTGCTCAGATAAGGAAAACGGATTGCTTGTTTATTTTGCCGGAAGGCCCCAGGAAGGGCCAGGCGGCGTCAAAATCCACTCTCTCAATGTGGATTAGACAGGTTATTTCTCAGGCCTATAGTGTTAAAGGGAAAACCCCCCCTTTTCCAGTGAAAGCGCACTCTACTAGGGCTGTAAGTGCTTCTTGGGCAGTGCATCACCAGGCCTCCCTGGCTCAGATCTGTAAGGCTGCAACTTGGTCATTAGTCCACACATTCACCAGATTCTATCAGGTGGATGTCAGAGGGCAAGAGGATATCGCCTTCGGGCGCAGTGTACTGCAGGCTGCAGTTTAGGTCCTCCGGTCCCTGGCGGTCTATAATTATGATCTGTGTCTCCCTCCCCTCAATCTGAGCATTGCTTTGGGACATCCCACTATGTAATGAAGCTCCTGTGTCCCATGATGTATGATCAAGAAAATGGGATTTTTATAAACAGCTTACCTGTAAAATCCTTTTGAGAGTACATCACGGGACACAGGGCTCCCGCCCCTCTTGGGTTTTACGTGGTTTCTTATTGATTTGCTACAAAACTGAGGTGCCTCCCATATGGGAGGGGTTATATAGGTGAGGAATTCTGCTTAATTGGGGTTAACCAGTGTCCAATCACCAGAGGTGCCTATATATAATTAGCCCACTATGTAATGAAGCTCCTGTGTCCCGTGATGTACTCTCAAGAAAAGGATTTTACAGGTAAGCTGTATATAAAAATCCCATTATTTTTATCTTTTTTTTTCTGTAGTTATGTGACACAGTTAAGCCGCAGCTAAATTTGCTCCGTTTAGGATCAATCTATATAATTGTTTCTTGTGTTTCACCTTAGCGCAGTTTTTCTCTTTTTTTTCCCCCCTAATATCAAAAGCAAAATTGCCCCCAGCAAAATAAAATCTCAGAACAAACTCACTACATTAAGGCAACTCACACTCATTCCACTACCAGGGATATTCCATTGCAAAAAAGCACTATGCCTCACTTGCTCTCATGTTACCCATGGTAAAAAAACCTTTTATGGCTAATGGTTAGATTTTTGCTTTGAGATCCTTCTTTAACTGTTCTCCAACATATGTTGTCTATTGTATATCCTGTCCTTGTGGGCTCCTTTATGTCAGCAGAACCATAAGCCCTTGTATACACGGTCGTAAATTCTGACGGAAAAGGTCCGATCTGACCATGTTGTTGGATAATCCGACCGTGTGTGGGCTACATTGGACTTTTTACGTCAGAATGTCCGACCAACAAAGTTTGAGAGCTGGATATAAAATTTTCCGACAATGTGATGTTTGTAGAGAATTCCGATCGGACAAAGTGCCATGCATGCTCAGATCAAATTACGAGACCAAAGCTATTGGCTACTAGCCGCAACGTAGTCCCGTCGCAACGAACGAACGTCATCATGTTCAGAACGATCGGATTTTCCGACAACTTTGTCCGACCATGTGTATGCAACACCAGTTTCGGACAAAATCCGTCAGCAAAAATCCAATGAATTTTGTTGTAGGAATGTCCGACCGTGTGTACAAGGGCTTTTGGCCCTACATGTTAGGTTTGGGGAGCATCGACAAGCTACCCAAGTTGACAACCCACTATACAGTATTTCTCATTATTTTGCTGTTTATCATTAGAAAACCATTGCCGATCTTCAGGTTTGGATTACTGATTCCATAACGGAGAAATTTACACCAGCAGAGAGGGTCCAATGTCTATTTAGACAAGAGACGTTCTGGATATATACTTTGAATACTATGACACCCCATGGCCTTAATGAGGAAATATAAATGAATACAGTTATATAATAACTATTCTTTGTCTATTATTATACACACACACACACATATATATATATATATATATATATATATATGTATATGTATGTATGTATGTATGTATATATATATGTATATTATCTGTTTTTTAAATGATTTTTCATGGATAATTTTGCATTATTTTCAGATTCAGGGACCACCCTTTTCTTGTTCATCCTCACAGTCTCCCCTTCCTTTGCACACTTCCCTATGATTCTCTTCCATTGAGCCCATCCTTCCTTCTCCATCTTTGGGGAGTAAGTAATAAGCTACGATCTCATCTCATAATTGGTTTTGTGTATATGATTCAGGTTACGTATGGGGACATATGTGCATTTGTGGACATATGTTTGCTATGGATGTGTGTATATGTATGTATGTATGCATGTATGTGTGTGTATATATATATATATATATATATATATATATATATATATATATATATATATATATATATATATATAAATAATATATATTTTTTTTAATATAAATAATGTTTTGTGTATTTCTATAGATCTTTTACGCTATTAATTTATTTATTGATTATTCATGTTCCCCTCGGCAAGTGACCTGTGTTACACGAGAGCTGGTCTACTGTAATGGTGGAGGAGACTCTGCTGCTGGGACACCTAATGTAAGTGGCGGCTCCACTGGGGGACACCTGATGTAAGGGGGGCTCCACTCGGGGACACCTGATGCAAAAAGGGACACCGCTGGGGGACACCTGATGTAAGGGGGTCACCACTGAGGGACACCTGATGTAAGGAGGACACCGCTGGGGGACACCTGATGTAAGGGAAACACTGCTGGGGGACCAGGATATATATGTGTACGCTCTATATTCTGTCTGTTTTGATTGATGTTATCCATTCTAATATTGTGTGTGTATCACTTCCTGGTATCCCTTGACATACTCATAATACTTCCAGCCATCTCACTGGTTTGTTTACATCCTCTGACGCCATCACATGCTTATCGGCGTCAGTCTATAAGTGGTTGACATTTTGAACTACCAAATTAGATCTGAGGAAAAAGCAGAAGCTCTGAAACGCGTCATCTGACACGTCCACGCGTCAATTCAGGTTCACAGTATCCATCGAGCTTGCATTCCACTCTGGTACACTCTTCCGGTTCTGGGTTCCAGGCTCCTCCAAGGAAGCATGGTGCTCAGCTGAGCCGAACATCAAGGCCACTCTGCATATCCACCTTTGTTGCTCCTACAAGACGCCGCTGGGACACTTTTATCAATGCTACCTTGGACCCCATAGTGACCTATGGACTTCACCATCATATACTTATATGCCTGATTCTCACTTATAATGTGTGAGTAGCCATTTGCCCTTTTTTTATTCTACAATAAATTGTTCAAAACATACTGCACTAAGTTTGGTGCACCTTGTCCTTCTTCTGTTTATCTTACACAGTTTGCTTCAACTCCCAAGGAAGCTGCCGCTGGTGCTAAAGGACTGACCAAAAAAACCCTCCTTTTTATACATATGTATACATATGTTTATTGACTAAATCAGAATGCTGCTATATTGTTGGGCTGGTCCACACGGCACCATTTCCTTTTCTGTCTGTTACACCCGATGTAAGGAGGGGCTCCACTGGGGACACCTGATGTAAGGAGGGGCTCCACTGGGGACACCTGATGTAAGGGGAACTCTGCTGGGGACCCCTGATGTAAGAGAGACTCTCCTGGGGGCACCTGATGTAAGGGGAACTCTGCCGGGGGACACCTAATGTAAAGAGAGACTCTGCTGGTAGCTCCAGATGTAAAGAGGGATGCTACTGGAATGCCTGATGTATGGACGGACTCTGCTGGAAATACCTGATGTATGGAGGAAATCCGCTGGGGACACCTGGTGACACGCTCAGGGCTCCCACTGATTCATTGTGCATTATGGTAAGTTGAACTATTTCATTTATATTATAATCTCAGCAATTTGGAGGTGGAGTAGGAGGACTGAGCTGTCATCTAGCAAGAACCACTGGCCCCAGTGATGGCATCCCTCTGTATGGTTGTGTCTAAACTCCTTTATCTATGCTAGAAAGTGAGTGCAATGCCACATCTGGTATTATATGTATAAAGTGTATTTAATTGCACTAGATGTGTGCACTTCCTTCTCTCTGGTTCTGTTACACACTCCTGTCCATGCCTTTCACACTCATGACATGCACTATTTGCATTGCACACTCCTGATCCCTCTACTCCAGACTGTAGCACACTGTGCGTCACACACTTCTGAGCGCTGCACTCTATGCCCTGGACTGTGCATTATCAACTCTTTACCTCTGCACCCTGGACATTGTGCTGTGCATTACATACTCTGACCTCTGAACGTTACATATTCCGGTCCCCTACTGTTCATGCAATGTGCTAATATCCAGCATTTGCCGCAAATCCTAACAATGCCACTGCTCTCCATTGAGAACCATTTGGCAATCCTTTTTTCAAAAAATAAAAAGGCATGCCCCCACCTTCCAAAGATACTAGACCAACATTCCAGGTATATAAATGGGACTCCCTTGGCTAGAGGGCAAACAAAATAAAGCACCCTTGCTATGCTAATGGCAGCCTATAAATAAAAAAAGAAAAAAGGTTTAGTATTAAATACAAGAAGATTAAAGCACAGTGGATTGGGGGAACTGCTGGAGGAGCATTATTTTAAATAATCACTTATCCTTATCGTTAAATGACAAAATAATCTTCTTTACCCCAAAAAAATAAAAATAAATCATATTTGGAAGTTTGCTTGCATTTAAAATGAAAGATCCCCATCTAGTGGTATTTTTACACATTGCTGATATAAAGCTTAGTGTAAGGATATAAATATATTATTATAGCAGAGCACACTTTATCCCATAGGGTTTGAAACCTTCTTAATTTTAAGTGTCAGTTTACAAGTATTAGACAACCAGTGTACCAGTGAACATTAAAGTGCCATATAGCCATATAGTTTTTTTTTGCAATTTTTGCACGCATAGTTGTAATACTAATGGCAAGGTAAATTAATTCTTGTTATACTACCATGTGCACACACAAACCATGTTATATTTACTAATAACCTGGACTTAGGCTCCATTCATATCGATGCAGGTGCAACGGAGTGAAGGTAGCATGTTTTTGGCTGATCTTGCTTGATTCCACACATCGCATTTAGGGCAGCCTATTCAATTCAATAGATTGCCCTAGGCACCAAAAAATTGCACCAAAGACGTGCATGACCCTTTTTTAAAATAATGTTGCAGCAAAATGCATAAAGTTACAATGCATTTTGGCACATATGAAAATGAAAATGTTGGCAAGGTGTTTTGGGGTGCCATTAAGATCTAAAAATATGGGACCGCCATGCCCCTGCAGAAGGGATGTGCCCTTTCTGTGCGTTGTGGTAACATGCGTGATTTTGTATTATTGCAGCACACAAATGTGAATATAACCTTATGCCGTGTACAGGTGACCAGACTTTCCATCAGAATAAACTCTGATGGTCGTTCCGATGGAGTTCTGCTGAAATGGACTTGCCTACATATGATCACATCAAAGTCTGTTCGCTTAGAACGCAATGACGTATGATGGAACCAGAAAAATAAGTTCAATAGCCAGTAGCCAATAGCTGCCCTTGCGTCGTATTTGGTCCGTCGCAATATGATACAGACAAATGGTTTTCCCAATAGGAATTGATTCCGTTGCAAAGATTTAAAACATGTTCTATTTCTAGATCGGTCAGAATAAAAAAAAAAAAAAGTCAGCTGAAGCCCACACACGATCGGAATATCCAATGAAATGATTCAGTCTGACCTTTTCTGCAGGAAAGTCTGGTCGTGTGTACACGGCAATACACTTTTAGTGTGAGCTCTATTCCTGTTTTTCATGACAAATTTGTGACTGTATATACTATCCGTTGTAAATTGACTTTGAGATGGATTTACCATGTCTTCAGGTGTGGAAACAAATCTTTTTGCACAAATATATATGGATTTAAAGCATGAAGAAAATGCAGTGGCTGCCTTTTTTCAAACATTTTTTTTTGGTAATCTACACACAATAATAATAATGGATAATATTTGACAAACTTTTATAAATTAAAGATTTAAAATAAAAAATAATTTTGTAGATTGTGGCTATTGCTCTTCTACGGAAAATGTCTCTCTGTGAGTACCATGGCATGAGTGCCTTAGAATGTTTACCCCTACTCTGTTGAGTTCAGTGACAAAATAAAATTGTTATGGCCGCTGCTGAATATGATACTACTCCTTACTGACGGATTGCATAGTTCACCGAAATTTAAAAAGCAACTACAGGCTTGCTATTCAGCACGATAATAATGCTTTTCAGGGTAATCTGCAATCATAACTACAAATGGAAAGTTTGTTCATTTTATCTTAAATATGAATGTAACAGGCACGCTTTCCCTGAATTATGTGTATCATATCCTCCCTTTGGCCAAAAGATGGGAGTATGGAGATGTAGCCTTTCCCCGCAGTGCTCAGTGCTGGCAGAGTTGCATCATTTCCTGCTAGCAGAGTTGGATCACTTCTTTCAATAAGCAGAGCTTTCAGGGACATGTAGTCCCAAAGCTGGGACATACTGCAATCTTCAACATTGACTGGACTACACCTACTAGAAAGCTGGGAAATGAGGTGGATACTGGGAAGGAGATAAATTCCACAATGAGGGACAGGCTCACTCTCTTGGGACATAGGACCTGCAGCTGCTGGAGTGAGAGGCTAAGCTCTGCTGGCCGGTGTGAGTGAGCGCCGTGGCCTGAAGGCATGAAAAGCCTTTCTGCAAGTGAGCATTCTCCCTGTACGCAGATTCTCAGCTGCTGGCCCCTCACTGGCAGAGTGGCTCCAGCGAATCACAGCGAGACCCGGAAGTCACTCCGGGATACATGGCAGCGGTGAAGATGAAGAAGGAGGACCACTTCGGGGGCTTCGTTCTCAGGTAAGTTATTCATAGTGAGCTAGTATGCTATGCATACTAACTCATTATGCCTTTGCCTTGCAGGTTGCATTTAAAAAAAAAATACATAAAGTGCCTTTACTTCCTCTTTAAATGTATTGCCCATTGGAATATACTTTGCAGTGCCCATTGATGCCACTATTCTCTCCCAGACTAAGTCCTGGAGAGCAGCCCTCATCCTTGGAAAATGTGCTCTCTTGAAATTAAGTGTTTTTATCTTTCCCATATGGGATTTTTGCTTACTGCTAACATCAAATGAAATCATGTTATGGTCACTGCTACCCAGGTGTTCCTTTATCTGAACATTAGTAATACGCTCTACATGGTTTGAGATTACCAGGTCCAACAGAGCATCATTCCTAGTCGGGGTCTCAATACACTGGACCGTAAAATTGTCCTGTAATAGGTTTATAACTTTTTGCCCTTTAACTGTCCCAGCAGTGCCATTACTCCAGTCAATTTTTGGGTAGTTAAAATCCCCCATTATTATCACCATCCCACCAGCCCTTGCAGCCCTTTCCATTGGTGCAAGGAGATGAGTCTCCACCTCCTTATTAACATTGGGTGGTCTATAACAAACTCCAATGATTAACTTTAAACTACGCACATCTGTATGCAGTTTCACCCATAATGCTTCAGACTCATCACACTCTCCATCCAGCAGGTGTTGTCATATGAAAAGATGTAATAAAATATTTTCAAAAATGTGAGGGGTGTACTTTTGAGGGATACTGTGTGTGTGTGTGTGTGTGTGTATATATATATACACATATATATATATATATATATATATATATATATATATATATATATATATATATATATATATACATACACATACATACACTAAACTGCCTGCATGCCACTAACTAACCTGCCTTTAGCTAACTTCTCTCATTCATAAATACTATATACGGCTGCCGTATAAGCAGCCTTATATAGTGTGGACTGATTGGCTAAAGGCACCCTGCCTTTGGCCAATTCTGGCTCTCACAGCAGAGCACCCTGTGATTGGCCAGAGCATGCAGGTCAGGTGCATGCTTTGACCAATCATCAGACATCAATGCACTGTGACCTCACAGTGCATTATGGGGCGTTCTGCAGTGCTCGAATTTGCCACAAACGCCCCATAATGTTCAGTATTCGCAGAACATTGGGTTCATCCCTAATTGTCAGTTTGTAAGAGTGAGGGGTGAATAAAATTGTATGGGAGGGATACAAAAAGTGTGCACCTCCTTTTTCCTGCAAGGACTTGTGGAAGTCATTGCAGAAATGAAAAATCTGCAATGTTCATTTTAACACATCTTTGCATGCAAAAACAACAAAATTACCCCAACTTCTACCAATCCTGGCAGCAATGGCTTACTCACCCTCTTTGCACAATATAGAGTTATATGTATTGGATATGTTTTTGTACTATACTATTCTTCTATAATGTATCGTTTATGCTCCATGCACAGTGGCATAAAATAAACTTTGCTTCTACAGGAGTTTTGTGTCTTGCCTGTAGAAGCAGCTCAGTGTTATCCTGTGTCAATGCACATTAGTACAATTATATATATTTTGAGCTCAGCGTTTAGAGGCAGGGAAAAAAAACCTTCTGGTTCACGTTTCTGATTGGAGCCCACTGGCAGAAAAAACGTCAAATGCTCCTAAGCTCATCTAAACTTTGTACAAATAATGCTCTATGTGAGAGTTTTTTACTTCCAAGAGAACAGATGCTTTTTAAGCCCAGTGTGCATGGAGCCTGGATCAATTTGCGCTGAACTTCGGCACTGGTTAATAATTACATATTTTCTCTGTTATTTTGTTTCACTTGTTGTTTTAAGGTCCAATGGTCTACTCAATCCTTGTAGACTTTGTCCTTCTGGTGTACTCAAACTTCACGCAGACTACCATTTGGATTCAATTTTATTTATTTATTTTCTCTGCATTTGCTTTCTTCATATGATTGAGTATTGAATGGATACAGAACAGTTAAAAATAAAAAAGTTTGCACTTACATTCATATACTTTCAGCAGCAGCCAAGATTGGCTGCTGCCTGAAGATGGTATTTTAACTAACAGTGCAAGCAAGGTTCTGAGCTGTGCAAGGTTTGACATTTGCATTGCTGTTTTAAAGTGGAATTAAAAGCAATTTTTTTTTTTTTTTATTCATTTTGGATAGAGTAAGGAAGGGTTGCAACTCCTGTACGTTTTTTTTTTTTTTTGCCATCTTTTTCGCATTGGGTAAGATTCCCTTCAATTCCTGTCCCATAGCCAAAACAGGAAGTAAAAGAAATCCCTCCAAACTGCAGGAATCCCAGGGTGGCACCAGGGTCACCAGAACTAGCATCTTCATTGACAGATTCCCCTTCTTTTACTGTTCAGAACAAATAGAGAGGGTGAATCTCCCTATCACAGACTGCAATTAAAAAAGAACAGGTGGGGGTCTGACCGGAAGCCGACCTGTATGGACGTGTGAGCAGCTAGCTCCCTCTCAGCCCACAACTATCAGGCCTATTTTGGGGTATATCTTTCACCCATTCATGGGTGGTACCAGGAGGACCCACTCTGCCAGAACTAGGGGATCGGCCCAGCCTCCGTTCGGCTCCTCAACGCCCATTCGGGGCTACTTTATGCCGCTGATCATGCAGGCCGGCGGGCAGCCCAAAATGGCGCCGGTGTCCCCCCTCACCGCCTCCACGTGGACCTTGTCCTTGGAAGCCCAGGAGCCACCACCCGCACAGAGCCCCCCCGCACTGGGATGGATACCCCCGGACGACTGCTCCCTCCGGCAGATGCAGTGAGACCCCCGCGAGATGCTGCCCCAGGAAACGCAGGCCGCGCCACTAGGCCTTACAGGCACGTCCTGCACTC
This sequence comes from Lithobates pipiens, assembly GCF_037356315.1. Lineage (NCBI taxonomy): Eukaryota > Metazoa > Chordata > Amphibia > Anura > Ranidae > Lithobates > Lithobates pipiens. The sequence goes on from NW_027507764.1 coordinate 525,046,809, forward strand.
AGTGCACAGATTCCTTCCCCAGAACTCCTGAGGACGGCCTCTGATCCAGGGGTCTCGGTGGCAGCCCCCAGCCCCTCATCCTCTTCGGATGAATCGGAGGAATATCCCCCCCTGCCAGCCCCTCACCACCTGCAGAACGCATGGCTTACCCTTGACATCCAGGGGCACTTTACAGGTCAGCAGGCCCAACATCAGGCCCCAGACCAGCCGAAGGCCCAGAGGAAGCCCCGCACTTGGGTCCCATTAATAATAGAGGGGGATATGCACTGCACTGCTACCACTTATGCCCAAGCGGATAGCTCCCCCAGCCACACAGATGAGGGGGAATGGGGAGAAGGCCCCCACCACAAGCACAGTGGGAACAGGATGTATGAAGCCCCCAGCTGCGGCATATTGTACAGATCCACAACGTGGCTCCCCATCATCCCCAGCCACCACCCTCTACACACCAGCCTGCTCCCCACCTGCTGGCAAGAGATCTCCAAGATCAACCACCCCCGTCCTGGCAAGCCTATCTGCAAGCTTTTCCGACAAAAGAGGACTTTAAACAATTAACCGAGGACGTGAAATCCACCTGCCGAGCTGAAATCCAGGTACTCCAAACTAATTTTAAGCATCTGGCTGACAGGGTGGAAATGGATGAAGAAGAGATACAGGAAACTAAACTTGCCGTGCAAGGGCGCTGACCATCGCATACTTCTGAGAGATATGCAACGCCATGTAGAGGACCTGGACAACAGGGGGCGCAGGAACAACATCCGCATCTGGGGTCTCCCAGAGTCAGAGGGCCCCCGAAAACCTGCAGGAAGTCCTTCAAAACGTATTTAATAACCTCCTGGGGGACCCTCCAGGCACCCCCATAGACATGGATAGGGCCCACCGTGCTTTACGCCCTAAAGAACTGTCCTCAAAGCCACATGATGTCATCTGCAAAGTTAACTCGTATCCCCTGAAGGAAGAGGTCATGCGGAAGGCCCGAACTGCAAGGAAGATGTTCTTCAACTACACGCAGATCCAGCTATACCCAGACCTTTTGTGGCTAACGCTGCAGAAACGTAGGCTGCTACAACCCCTTCTCCTTATGCTGCAGGAAAAATACATAATGTACCGTTGGGGATTCCTGTTCAGTTTGACAGCCCGAAAAGATGGACAATCAGCAGTCCTCCGGTACCCTGAAGAACTGGAGACCTTCTGCGACACGATGGGACTCCCCATCCCCCGGCTGCAGGAATGGGACTTGGTGGCTACCCCACCTCCCCCACCCACAACATGGCAGAAGGTCCCTCCGTCCAAGCGAGCCCAGCCCCAAGACACCCCCTGCAAGTCCACCAAATCGAAGAAAGGCTGATGAGAGCAGGTTCTTTGTACCTGCCCCTCTCGGCCATGAAGGCTGCATTTTCTTACAGGACTTGTGGGCAATATTACTTGTATACCCCATTAGGCTCCCCACTTTAGCAATCCTATGAAGCATACTGGGCGCTTCTTATAGAAGCTACTGAGAGTGTGTGACTTTCTGTTCACTAACCCCCCCCCCCCCCCATAGATTTTTTTTTTACCCTAGAGTTTCATTGAACACAGTACAACAAAGTTATTTTTTGTTTGCAAATAGAGTTTAAACTGTTGATGTTTCCTTATGCTCACCTGGCCTGTAGTTTTCACTGCTGACCAGGTGGACCTATTGGAACTATTTTGTTCCTGCATTTTGCAGGCTTTGAAGAAACTATATGCAATGTCTGCCATTTTTACTATGCACCACTTTAACCTGTTCTTCTTTTCTCTCTCTTTCTCTCTACCCTCCCCCCTCCCGATCCCCCCCCCCTTCTCTGTCTCCAAGTGACTCCCTGGCACCCATCCGGACCTCCACTGGCTGTCAACGACCCCCATCAACCTGGAGTGATCCCCCCCAAGCTGCTGGATCAGATAAGTACCTCTATCCCTTGCACATATCCATCACCATGGCTAAGGTAATGTCACTAAATGTACACGGGTTGAATTCAAATAGGAAGAGACATCTGGCGCTAACAGAGTTCACGAACTCGCGAGCGGACGTTATCATGGTCCAGGAGACACACTTTAATAAGGGAGATTCCTTTGCATTTGCCTCCAGACGCTTTTCTCAAATATACCAGGCGTTTAATCCTCGGAAGAGGGCGGGTGTAGCCATTCTTTTCAAACATGGGGCACCATTCCAATGCTTGAAGTCATCTATAGACCCAAAGAGATACTTTATTATCCTCCGGGGAATATGGCAGACGCAAAAGATTACGCTATGCACTCTGTACGCCCCCAGTACTCATCCGATTAATTTTCTCACCAAGGTATTTGCCAGACTGTCTAAGACCCCCAACAATTATCTGATAATTGGAGGGGACTTTAACCTCTCCCACTCCTCAGTACAAGACCGCCACACGTTACACCTCACCCGCAACCAACCTAGGGCGTCCAGAGATTCACAGAGCCCTACACCCGGGAGTTAGACAGTACAAGTTTTACTCTGCCCCGCACCAAACACACACCCGTATAGACTACTTATTCGTCAATAGCGTGACTCTCCAAATTACGGATGAGGCAAAGATTCTCCCAATCTCTTGGTCTGACCACGCCCCCACCCTTCTAACACTCAACCTGGGCGCTCCTAACCGCAAACCATGCAACTGGCAATTAAACACCTTCCCCCTTCAACATCTTCCCTCTAAAGTAGAGCTGACCACCACGCTAAAACACTACTTTCTTGAAAATACCACCCCTGAGACCACTCCTTCCACACTTTGGGAAGCCCACAAGGCAGTCCTTCGGGGTCGCTGTTTGGCACTAGCAATGAAGAGGGATGCCATAGCTGCCAGGTTGCGGGCTGAGGGGGAACTAAGGGCACTAGAACAGACCCTATCAATCTCTCCCTCAATTCCACTCCTAAAAATAATTGTCTGCCTCCGCACGACACTCAAGGATCTCGCCATAGGCCGATTAGAGAAGGCCTTGCGGAGGCTGAAACAGATTTATTATGATAAAGGCAACAATGCCCACTCCCTCCTAGCTCGCAAGCTGGCTGAATACTCACACATGACTACGCCCCATCAAATTAAGAACAAAGAAGGTAGTCTGCTCTCCCACCCCCATGACTTAGCACAAACTTTTGCAGACTTCTACACTACGTTATACAACAACCCTGAGATTCCACATAACCTCCCCACCCAGCACCTCTCTGACCAATTAGCCCGATATCTTGAATGTAGCGAGATACCTCAGCTCCAATCCCCGGACCTTATTCCCTTAATGCACCCATCTCTGAGGAATAACATATCGCCACCATTAAATTAATGTCCGCGCGCAAATCCCCGGGCCCAGGCGGCTTCCCCTACAAGTACTACAAGACCTTCCTCCCCATTTTGCTACCGCATATGAGCAAACTCTTTAACGCCTTTCTTCACCAAATGCCTATACCCCCAGATATGCAGAGATCATACCTTACATTGATCCCAAAACCGGATAAAGACCCCCCCCTCCCTCTGCGTGAGTTATAGGCCAATTGCGTTTCTAAACTCAGACTTAAAGATTTTTACAAAACTCCTGTCCATACGACTGAACATGATATTGCTGTCTCTGGTCCACAAGGACCAGGTGGGCTTTGTCCCCCTCTGCCAAGTGGGCGATAATACTCAACGGGTCATCGACCTGATAGACGTGGCGAATAGGGAGGGCCAGGCAGCCCTTGCCTTGAGCCTAGATGCAGAAAAGGCCTTTGACCGACTTGGCTGGCCCTTTCTATTCACCACGCTAAAGCACATCAGATTCCGGGGCCCTTTCATGCAAGCTATCCAACATCTGTACACAAATCCCATGACCCAGGTCAAGACTCCCTTTGCCCTTTCCCGGGCTTTTTCAGTAACCAATGGGACCCGTCAAGGGTGCCCGTTATCCCTTTACTATTTGCCCTCTGCGTGGAACCACTGGCAGCATCCATCCGCAGAAACCCTGACATACGCGGCGTGACGGTCAGGGGGCGGGAATTCAAATTGGCATTATTTGCAGACGACATCATTCTTACTCTCACCCAGCCCAGGATATCACTGCCCAACCTGCATGCTGAATTGGATAAATATAAAGCCCTATCTGGGTATAAAATGAATGCGTCCAAATCTGAGGCGCTCTCAATTAACTTTCTGACGCAGAAAGACAACACCTACAGCAATGCTTCCCATACCACTGGAAGACCACGGGCCCTTAAATGCCTAGGGGTCAAATTACTCCGTCATATTCATCCCTATACCAGGCTAATTTCCCCCCTCTCTTCAGACACATAAGGGATCTTTTACAGAAATGGAAAGCACACCATATTTCCCTTCTAGGCAGGATAGCGACGGTAAAAATGACCATCCTTCCCAAGCTCCTGTATCTGTTCCAGACATTTCCCATCTTGGTCCCCTATGGTCAGCTACGGAAGCTCCAGGCAGTTCTGCTGGGCTTCATCTGGAACTGCAAGAAGCATAGGATACCTCGCTCGGTGATGGGGGCCTCTTGCCAGGATGGGGGATTTGCATTCCCCGACCTGGTAAAGTATTACCAGGCGACTCAACTACGAGCAATCACCTCTTGCTTCCCCCAGAAATCGTTCAACAAATGGACGGAAATAGAGAAGATTTGGCTGGCACCCATACACCCAAACAGTTTGCTCTGGAGTGCAAAGGCAGATGTAGACCCGGAAAGACTCCTAGGATCGATGTCCCTACTTAAATCTCTCTGGCGCAAGCTCTCACGGACCTATAAGCTAGGCTCGGAGCAATCACCTCTAACCTCCTTTCTGTATAACCCTGACTTGCCAGCTGGCCTTACGCGTCAGATGTCTCTTCCTTGGGCCACATGTGGCCTCTTTCACTTTGGTCACCTGATTGACCCTAGATCCCGTAAATTTTTGTCCTCCACCCAACTCCAAACAAAATATGACTCACCTCGCCAGGTGTTTTATGGCTATCTGCAAATATGGCACTACGCCCAGTCCATGACTCCGGGCCTCCGGTTCTCGGCGCCATCCCCATTCGAGAGCATTATTATGGAGGGAACAGCACATCGAGGCTTGATATCTGATATCTATCGGCTGCTCAAGGCCCATTCTATAGCCAGTCAGGGCAAACACAAATACATGCTCCGATGGGAGAGGGCGCTGGGAGAGGAAATCCCGGAGGCGACATGGCAGACGATCTGGTCCCAAGCAGCGAAAAGTTCCTATTGTACCCTGTACAAAGAAAATACATACAAAATTCTGTACTTTTGGTATATGACCCCAGATGTGCTAAATGCAATATACCCGACTAACTCAGACAGATGTTGGCGCCATGCCGTGGTGACAGAGGTACCCTTCTCCATATATAATGGGATTGCCCCAAGATAGCACCATTTTGGAAGGACACCCAGCTTCTGCTGACCCGTCTTTTGGGGACCCAGATTCCCCTGATCCCAAAATTTTTCCTACTAGGTGTCTCGCCCCTACGGATCTTTAACCCCCCCCCCCCCGGAAGACCTGTATGCCAGAATCAAAGATGTGGAAAACATGGAAAAGATGACAGTCAGACTACAAGATAAGATGGAAATGCACAACATGGTCTGGGGGGAGTGGCATCGTCATGAGGATCCACCCTAAGCCGAGAGACGGGCCCCCGTCTCTGCCTCCTTCTCCCTCTTCCCCTCTCCTCTTTCTTTCCTACTCTTTTTTCCTGCTCTCCACTTTATATGTCTTCCTCTTTGCTCGACCGGCCCTCCGGTTTTCTTTTGTACTGAAGACCGACGATGGCAGACTATTCTTAATGTCAAATACTTTCGCAAAGTTATTGAGCGTCTATAACAACTATTTGGGTTATTTTGAAATGACGCTACGTATGTACCAGCTGACTGTTTGCTATAATACTGTAAGTATATTACAATACATGCGCCGTGTACAATTACCTTTTGAAAATATCAATAAAATGTTATTTGAAAAAAAAAAAAAAAAGAACAGGTGTTCTAATTGCTGCCCACTCTATCCAAAACAAGAAAAAAATGTTGCCTTTACTTGTGGGAGTATGTTATAAGCTACCTAACAAAGGGTGAGGAAGAATTTTGGCTCCTTTCACAGGCTAAAATTACTGGGAACCAGGGCGATATTATTATGGGCACATTTAACTATTCAAATGGTACTGCACAGTCAACAAAGGCTTGTCATTTGGAAAATTAATGGAGTAGATAGTGGAAGCCCCAAGGGAGGGAAGGGAAAAATCTATGTTCTATCTATTAATTTCAAACACAGAGCTTATTACAGATGTGCAGTTCAGAGTCTACTTGGGTAATAGTGATCATGGTGTAATCACATTTGCCAGCAGTTACAGCAAAGAGAAGCTTGTTGGTAACCTGTTAAACCTTTTTTTTAATGTTTGCATTGATACATGTCCCCATGACAGTACCTGGACCCCCATACCTTTTTTATGGCCAATTACTTGCATTTAAGCCTTCAAAGTAGGGACTTTTGATTTTTCAAGTTCGGTCCCCGTAGACGTTAATAGGGTATGTCGTTTACGCTGTTCGGGAGTTCTGGTTCTGGAGTTTTTTTTTATTGTTTAGCAGAAAATAAAAATCCCAGAGGTGATCAAATACCACCAAAAGAAAGTTCTATTTGTGGGAACAAAATGATAAAAAATTTGTTTGGGTACAGTGTAGCATAACCGCGCAATTGTCATTCAAAGTGCGACAGTTCTACATAGTTACATAGTTAGTAAGGTTGAATAAAGACACCAGTCCATCCAGTTCAACCTGAGTGAGTGTCTACAATTGTCCCTATCCCTGCTGAAGGCTGAAAATTGGTCTGGGCAGGAAGGTGTATAAGTCCCCTGCACTGGAGTGGTTAAAGCAGACCTTCGGTCATTTTTTTAACTTTCCATCTAATAAATCTGCCCTTGCTTTTTTTCCTTTGGATAGTGAAACATTTTTTTTCTGCCAGTAAATACCTTATACAGTCCACTTCCTGTTTGTCTGGTCATTAGCCTAGCATTAATATAAACGACCTGCAAAGATGCTAAGATGGCTGCAAAAATGCTACAGGAGACCAACAGAGATGATTAGCATTGAGATGTAACAAAGAATGAATAAAAAATTTCAGTGTTTATAATATGCAGTGCTTTAACAAGTTAAGTATCATTCATTTAGGGTTTACATCTATTTTAGTTGTTAATCCAATAATGAACTCATAGATTACCCAATTATTGCAATGTAATTAATTTACGGATGTATTGTTTGTTGCTTTGTACCTCAACATTTTCAATTAAAAAAATTGAAAGTCCTCTTATCCCTGACTTCCCCATGTATCTCTTTACCTAATTTGCTGAAAGATATAGAGTACTTTGTGAACTTGTCATATCTAAAAATTAACTACATATATTAAATCACACGCCCTGAAATGAGGTGGAAAGTTGCCAGAATTAATTCCCATTCTTATGGAACAAGAATGCCCTTACTTATCTAGGTATTCAGATAACAGCCAAATTATCATATTTACACAAAAGGAACTTTTTAGTAGCCTTGAAAAAGGCCCAAGATGACTTAAAAGATTGGGGGAATCTCAATGTCTCATGGTTTGGTCCATCATCCCTACTAAAAATGATAACCTTACCATGCCTTTTATACCTTATACAGACAATCCTGATCAAATTGCCGGCCACTTTCTTTGCGGCCTATAAGAAGGCCTGCTCACGGTTTATATGGAAAAATTCTCCACCCCGTATTAAGTACTCTTCACTCACACGCTTGAAAACTAAAGATGGCATTGGATTACAGGACTGACAAAAATACTATCTGGCCTGCCAGCTCATGTGGATTGTGGACTGGAACATCCATGAGACTGGGAAAGTCTGGGTAGCCTTAGAGAAATCGTTTACACAACTCCCTCTTGGTTCTTTACCGTGGGCACTCCCTCATCACTGGCCACAAGAGACCCCGATACACCCTCTTATTCAACCTTCCCTTGAGGTCTTTAAGCAAACATCAAAGAACAAAACATTTTCTTCGGTCCGGGGACCTCTAACTACACTAAGGGGAAACCCCAACTTCACACCGGGAACCTCTGACTCCTTCCTAAGACAAGAGTGGCCCCATGACAAGCTTTTAGCACATCAGTTTTTTTTCACATGGATCCCCTCTTTCATATGAGAACTCGGTATCTATGTCTCCTTCCAACTCCTTTCCGTTCTGGACATACAGGCAGATTTGACACTTTATCCCCTCTCAAGCAATGATGGAGACCTGGACAAGACCACTTATGCCCTTTGAATCCTTATGTATGCAACCTCCCCCACAAACACACTTGATTTCATGTATATATAGTATACTCATAGAAGACCCCTCTAACGCCCTATATTCAGCATGTATAGCCTGGGAGACAGACCTTCAGATATCCCTCTCTGATGAAGATTGGGACCTCATTCATGAATATACCCACAAGGGATCCCTCAACGTTGCCATTCAGGAAAATTGCTACAAAATTGAAACTCGCTGGTACAGGACCCCATCACGCATACACAAGTTCTCCCCCTCTATCCCAGATACATGCTGGAGATGTAGAAAAGTAAAGGGAACCATGCTTCACATCTGGTGCGACTGCAATTCCCTTCAACCATTCTGGAGGGAAGTACATGAACTCATTACACATATCACTATGTACGCCCTGGACTACTCTCCGGCACAGTAACTCTTACACCATACATTTCTAACTAAAAAAGAATATCATAAATCGGTGGCCATGCATATGGTAAATTCAGCAAGATTATGCATTCCGATACATTGGCAAGGCACACACACTCCAACAATTAGAGAATGGTTCATCAGGATTTCCAGAATAGATGAAATGGAGGCGCTAGTTCACATATCTCAAGAGTGAATCCAAAAATTCACAAAAACATGGGCATGCTGGACTCACTTTAAAACAACTCAGCGCTTTCAAACCCATGGCTTCTGAACTCAAACTGTCACTTCAATGGCAGTGAGAAGTAAAAGTGAATTAGTATGAGATGTAAGGTAGTTCTGGAGACTAAACATTGGTTTTGATACATCCCTATGCCCTACATCCTTCTCTCCACCCCTCACAGTGCATCCCCTCTCCCCTTCCCTCCCCCCACCCCCCTTTTTCTCTCTTTCTCTCTTTCCTTTTCTCTTTTCTTTTTTTTTTTATATACTCTATTTCTTTTCTCATTTTTTTTTTACAAAACAACATATACAGGTTTCAGTTACATACTTATTTTTAATAACAGTAATAATGAAAAATAAAGATCTATATAAAAACCGCGCTATTCAGCACCAGGAGAGGCTTAAACCGAATCAAATAAAAAGCTCTATATGAATATGACGTACCTGCATGTAAAAACACTACATAGGCTGCTGCCCCCCGGACAGAAGGAAACCCCTTAGTAGGGTTCCTTTTAAAGAGTGAAAATATTAAAATATTAACGGGTTAATTGGCGCTACCTAAAAAACAGGTCTCCATTACAAAAGGGTCTTATGGAGAATAAATGAATGGAGAGGCAGGACACGGTCTTACAAAAAGCCCAGTGTTCCCTCTCAACCTACTTCTAATGACACTGTATATTGGCAAACCCAGAATCACCTAAAGAGCCAGGACACCATAAAAAGCCCCAGCTCCGCCCAAAGAAAGGTTTAAATCAAACAATAAATGTAATAAATCTGTGGGCCACCATAGAAAAAAGGTCCCAAAACATAAATTGCTAATGACGGGGATTACTAATCAAACCCATTATAAATTAATACTACAAAACAGCAGAAATATCAGGAACTAATGGTGTTAGAACAAGCCAGGATACTTCCTTAAAGAATATATATTCAAACCCACATTCTCAAGTATGTTAAAAATACAGGCCAAAAAACCACATGTACCAGACTACAAGTACAACCTGATGTGATTAAAGATCAAATCGCCTGAGATGCGACAAAATACATTCAGTGATAGGCCTATTAGCAACAGTAATGAAGAACCCTTTATCAGTGTAAAGTGATAAAGATATATATATATATTTAAAGTCCCGTACACTAGTGAACAACCTGGGGTCACATAAGTGTACCCACCAGTGTGTAATGCCAAAAAATATATATATATATATGCATACACCTCAAACAATATTGATATTAGATCAGTGTATAGTGGAAACCAAAAAGAAAATTATATGTGTAGGTCAAATAGCTGAAAGTGTGAACGTTTCACACCCCAGAACCCAAACGGTTAAAAATAAAATTGTGTGTGTATTAGTGCATACAAAAAATGAAAATACAGTAATACAAAACCTTTTTGCGATAAAAGCTAAAAAACATGTGCGAAGTGCAATAACACCTAAAGTGAAAATAGTGAAATAAAAATTAAAATTAAAAATTAAAAATAAAAATAAAAATAAAAATAGAATCTGAAAATAAGTTACAAAAAATATATATATAAAAAATGCAAAATGGAAAATATATATATAAGAAAATAAGTCCCAAAAAAATTTATATAAGTTCAATGGTATTAGTCCAAGGGATCCTAAAAAAATCCTTAACGTGACTTTTGTGCTTCCTATTCAGTCTTCACTGTGACTTCTGTGCTCCCCCACCAGGAATCCTACTCACCAGAGGTAGATACCCCTACAGGGGTTATGCGCCTTAAGAATCAATCTCCAGATATCCCGTTCTTTATTTAGTGATAGATGCCCGAGCCTGTATCAACTTGGAATCCACAAGTCCTCATGAGAAAAAAATGGAAGCCTCCATAGTGTAATCCGTATAAAAATGGTTTATTGGCACAATAAATAAAAATATATATGAGAGGCAAAAACAGCACAGCAAAAAATCAAAAATAAAAATAAACAACCAAAAAATAAAAAATGTTCACAATGGCCACAATTCTCATAAAGTGGGCTATATTGTAGAACCACAGTTAATCAGGGGGTTAATAGGATAATCTCCCCTAAAAAGTTCCGGATTAGCCCCAGAAACTACCATAGACCATATGTTATATCATTGAGAACACAAACGGAAACGTGGAAACAATAGTTCATGAAACCAGAACAAACCTCCCTATAGAGGTGGTAGATCACGGCTGTGTTCCCCCTGGGATAGGGCCCTTTCCGTAGTGTCCGAGAGCAAAAAGAACTCCTTCCTTCGGGGACCGTGTGATAGATACGCGGTTTGCCTTCCACCTGCGTACCAGAACACCAACGGCAACCCGGAAGTGACGTAACGGCGTGGTTCCGTCGGACGCGTTTCGTCATAGACGTCTTCAGCGGCGGTACCACGCTACCACGTCGCATGCGTTATATAGAAAAAGATTTTTTGTTTAGGTGATATGATTGGCCATTACTCTCAGTACGAGGTCCAATCATACACCAACGGGGAGGACCTAGTATACAAGCGGGCAGGCAATCAACCGACGCAAAAGTTAGTAAGCTCATACGGGAGAACACTTTTACCCTGGGGATCGAACAGGCTCAATACATAGTCCCGCTACACTCGAATAGAACGTTCGCTCCTACGTTTTTAAAGGAATATTGGAGCCTATTCGATGCACTCCAAAATAGGAAATAAAATATAAAAAGATAAGGATAAAAAATATATATATATAATAAAAAAAAAAATAATAATAAATAAAATAAAATAAAAAATGAGACTATTTTAGACCGACTCATATATGGTAAAAAATTTTTTTAAAAACCGTATCAAGATCAAATCTAATTTCTCATATTGGAATCACACTCAGGACTGTCAGCTGAAAGGGTGATCTATCCCAAAGGAGAATACAGCACCAGTATTGTAACACCTTGATTGTATACTCTAACGGCTTTAGAAACAAAAATTTTTTTTTTATAAAACTAGATAATATAATTAAGTACATTGCTGGCCATTAAAAAATAACCTCAAAAAAGGGGAAGTACAGTTTTCCAAGAATGTTTAAGAAGGAAAGCTTATATTCATCCAATTAGAGTTAACCCATTGTGTAATGAAGATGTTTTTGCATCTTACACAAAAATCTACTAGAAAAAATTCCCTCATTGCGACTAGGAGGGATTTTATAAAAAATGATGGTTAATTGAAAAGGAAACCATAAGCGACACAGGTGATTAATAGAAAAGAAAACTATATGCGGTACAGTATAGACCAGCTATTCAAGCAATAATCCTCACTAGCTACAAGTTGATCAGTATTAACGTCATATTGTAAAAGACACTGCTAAATTCTTCACAGTGGACATTTTCTTCACATCGTGCGAAATCTCCACCAAAAGGTTGGTGTTTTCTCTCTCTGTATATACACCATATGTTTCTCTCCATATCCTGTGGACTTTAAGTAGCAAACGGAGAACAAAATAAGAATAGTAGTAATAATACTAAAAGTATAGCGCTTAATGCCCAAAAAATATATAATTTACGAAAAACCCGGGGTTTGAAACCCAGAGATATAGTCAACAAAGCTTATATCTGTGAGGTTATGCATTAGAAAGTACATGTAAAGATACACATGAGTATACCTATATAAATGTGCATGGGAAAAAAACCTCATATGCATCACACAGGGGACAGAAGAAGAAATACCCCAGAAATACAGATACTAAAACCTTATTATGGAGGAAACAGAGTGAACAAAATGAGTATGTTCTAGAACACAATGGCCCAAGAAACCCATTACTCCATACCTACACCCCCAAATATCATAATGTCAGGGTTTACAGATTAAAGGATAATAGTAAAAAATATATGTAAACCGGTTAAGGGGCGTGACTAGCGATAATGTGGGAACCCCCTTAACAAGAAAGAAACCAGAACAAATTAAGGGTTGGCTATGAAACAATTGAGGTCTATGTCTAGGTTGAGGCCCCGCGGCACCAAAGAGCCCAACCTATATATCCACGTGGTTTCATTCTGCGAAATGAGGGTGGTTTTATTCCCTCCCCTCCAATTGCCTTTCACACAGTCTATCCCGTAGAATATTAAACCAGACGGATCTCTTTTATGGAATTCATCAAAATGACGAGAAAGGTTATGATTTGGAAACCCTTTCTTGATATTATTAATATGTTCCCTAATCCTGATGAAAAGGGGGCGTGTGGTCCTGCCCACATACTGCAAATTACAAGGGCATTCTATAACATATGTTACATGTGTGCTCCGGCAAGTAATTAATTCTTTTATTTTATACTCCTTAAAATCTGTCTTCGCTTTAAAAGTTTCTTTCCTCCTCGGCTGTTTCTTGCTGACTTTACATGGAAGACATCTCTGGCATCTGTAAAAACCTTTCAGATCATTCGATATTTTTATTTGTCTTGGTGGGTCAATAGCATTATGTACTAAGAAGGAGCGTAAAGTAGGGGCTCTTTTGTATACAAACAAGGGCTTTTTGGGAAGAACCTTAGATAATACTTTGTCTTCTTGAAGTATGGGCCAGTATTTTTTAATAATTTTTTCTACATCTCGATATTGAGTATTAAACCCAGTAATAAATGCTAATTCCCTCTTTACCTCTTTCTTTTTTTGTTTCTCTAGTAATGAATTCCTCTCTAGACCTCCAATGTTGTTCTTTAGTTGTAATAGAGGTTCCAACTTGTATCCTTTTTCCTGAAATCTTTCTATAATCAAGTCTGCTTGGTGGTGGTAATCTTCCTTAGAGTGGCAATTTCTTCTCAATCTCAACAGCTGACCCTTCGGAATATTGTTTTTCCATTTAGGGTGGTGACAGCTGGTAACCGGGATATAACTATTTCTATCCGTAGTTTTGAAAAATGTCTTAGTATAAAAAATTCCGTCCTTCTTTGAAATTTGAAGGTCCAAGTAATCGACACTATGCTCACTATATTTACCAGTAAAAGTCAAACCATAAATATTGTTGTCAAGATTGTTCACGAATACATCGAGATCTGCTGGGGTGCCATCCCATAATATGATGAGGTCGTCTATATATCTACGGTAGAACCTCAACTGAGGTATATTCCTACCGTAGATATACTCCTCCTCCCACATGTTCATCATGAGGTTCGCCACACTAGGAGCATAGCGGGCCCCCATGGCAACCCCCTTTGTTTGAACATAGTATCTTTGATTGTACCAAAAATAATTGCAACTCATTGCCAACTCTAAACCTTCTACGATATATTCAACCTGTTCTTGTCGCATATCTGTATTTTCATATAAAGCCTTTTCAACACCCAATAGGCCATCCTGCTGTACGATGTTCGTATACAGCGAGTTAACATCAATGGTTACCATCAAGAGCCTTTCAACATCTCCTATATCTTGGAGTTCTCTTAACAATTGGGTACTGTCCTTCAGATAGGATCTACCTTCTTGGACCAAGGGTTTTAGGAATTTGTCCAGATATTCCCCTAAACGTGAAAAAATGGAATTTATTCCACTAATTATAGGCCTCCCTGGTGGTTTAATAATCCTCTTGTGGATTTTTGGCATATAATACATCACCGGGGTTTTCGTTGAGTTCGAGATTAAATACTCGGCCTCATCATCGTTGAGAATTCCCATTTCTTTCCCCTTCTTCACGAACATGGCTAGTTTTTTTCTCGTACTCGTGCTTAGGGTTGCCTTTCAACTTCTTATATGTATTTTCAATACTTAACAGCCTTTCCATTTCATCTAAATAATCAGATTTATTCAGGATAACCAAACCCCCCCCTTTATCGGCTGGTCTGATGACCACATTTTTCTTTTTCCCTAATGCTCTGATGGTTTTCCAGATATTCACAGATTTTCTATAATTCGTCTTCTCTAATTTTCTTAGGTCAGCCTCCACCATTTTGCTAAAAGCCCCCATGCATTGATTGCCTGGGGTGTTTGGATTGAATGTAGATTTATTTTTAAGGTTAGTTTGGACGTATATGGATTCTTTCTTGTTGTTCCCTCCTATATTAATGGCAAAATGTTTCTTAATATTCAGTTTCCTCATGAACTTTTTCAGATCAATGAATGCTTCAAACTTGTCTAATGTCTTATCTGGGGCAAATTTTAGCCCTAAATCCAAAATCTTTATCTCTTCATCGTCAAAAGTTGTATCGCTTAGATTATAGATGCCCTTCCCAATTATGTTCTTCTTCTTTTGTTTCTTCTTTCCTCCTCTACTTCCCCTGGTCCGTTTTCTCCTTCCCTGTGTCTCCACATAGTTGTTCCCGGGTTGGCTTCCCATGGTGTCCCTGAGGGATATGTCTCCGGGCGATCTAAAGATGGTCCTTCTCTGTTCATTGTACCATAGGGGGCACCTTGGGGTTCCCTGTACTCTGTTTGTTTTCTCCATCTTGGATTCCTGTACGATGGTTTGGCAGTCCATCTCCCTGGAGGTCTGTCTCGTTGTCCATTCCTGGGAAAATCCCCATAGTCCCTATAATTTCTTGATTGGGGATAACTGTTCCCTCTGTGATTTCCTCGGTTTTGCCTAAATGCGTAATGTGAATCTCCTCTTGAAGGGGTGTACCCGCCTCTATGGTCCTGCGAGTAAGAGTATTCTCTCAGGGGTGTGTACCTATTTCTAGTGGGTACATTATACCTAGGTGTGATTGGACTATCCCCTCTGTATAACTCTTGTTGGTGGCAGCTGAGAGTATGGTGGGACATAGCCAGTCTTGAGATGTATATAAACGCCAAAATGACACCCAGAAGTTTGAGATGGGACCTCAATCCAAATGATAATCTTGAAGATACTGAACTCATGAACGAATGGTATTCTTTTTTCAATAGAACTGAAAATGATCTATTGCAACTGATTGTTAAAAGAAGACAACATAAACTTAAGGGGATTGAAATGATTGTTTCCGAAATTAAACAATCACTAATACCCTTTAGTAAACATAAAGATTACGAAGAAAAAGAAAAAGAATTACAGGAATCGATTAAAAAATATGATTCAGAAATACAAGCCAAAAAACTAAAGAAGTTCAAGAGAGATGTAATCGATTATAATGATTTTAAAGTTTATAAATGGCAGACAGGCCTTCAAGAGCTCGCAGATGATATCGAATTAATCCATGATAATGAGAGTCCAGACGGTTCAATGGAAATTATGAATCTAGAACAGCCGACAAGTACACCACAACCAATTATGAGAACAAATCGAATATCAAGAGATAGACCACAAAATAGACAATATGGACGTAGGAATGTTCAAATAGATGATCAGAGAAGCCACCAACAAGAGTTATACAGAGGGGATAGTCCAATCACACCTAGGTATAATGTACCCACTAGAAATAGGTACACACCCCTGAGAGAATACTCTTACTCGCAGGACCATAGAGGCGGGTACACCCCTTCAAGAGGAGATTCACATTACGCATTTAGGCAAAACCGAGGAAATCACAGAGGGAACAGTTATCCCCAATCAAGAAATTATAGGGACTATGGGGATTTTCCCAGGAATGGACAACGAGACAGACCTCCAGGGAGATGGACTGCCAAACCATCGTACAGGAATCCAAGATGGAGAAAACAAACAGAGTACAGGGAACCCCAAGGTGCCCCCTATGGTACAATGAACAGAGAAGGACCATCTTTAGATCGCCCGGAGACATATCCCTCAGGGACACCATGGGAAGCCAACCCGGGAACAACTATGTGGAGACACAGGGAAGGAGAAAACGGACCAGGGGAAGTAGAGGAGGAAAGAAGAAACAAAAGAAGAAGAACATAATTGGGAAGGGCATCTATAATCTAAGCGATACAACTTTTGACGATGAAGAGATAAAGATTTTGGATTTAGGGCTAAAATTTGCCCCAGATAAGACATTAGACAAGTTTGAAGCATTCATTGATCTGAAAAAGTTCATGAGGAAACTGAATATTAAGAAACATTTTGCCATTAATATAGGAGGGAACAACAAGAAAGAATCCATATACGTCCAAACTAACCTTAAAAATAAATCTACATTCAATCCAAACACCCCAGGCAATCAATGCATGGGGGCTTTTAGCAAAATGGTGGAGGCTGACCTAAGAAAATTAGAGAAGACGAATTATAGAAAATCTGTGAATATCTGGAAAACCATCAGAGCATTAGGGAAAAAGAAAAATGTGGTCATCAGACCAGCCGATAAAGGGGGGGGTTTGGTTATCCTGAATAAATCAGATTATTTAGATGAAATGGAAAGGCTGTTAAGTATTGAAAATACATATAAGAAGTTGAAAGGCAACCCTAAGCACGAGTACGAGAAAAAAACTAGCCATGTTCGTGAAGAAGGGGAAAGAAATGGGAATTCTCAACGATGATGAGGCCGAGTATTTAATCTCGAACTCAACGAAAACCCCGGTGATGTATTATATGCCAAAAATCCACAAGAGGATTATTAAACCACCAGGGAGGCCTATAATTAGTGGAATAAATTCCATTTTTTCACGTTTAGGGGAATATCTGGACAAATTCCTAAAACCCTTGGTCCAAGAAGGTAGATCCTATCTGAAGGACAGTACCCAATTGTTAAGAGAACTCCAAGATATAGGAGATGTTGAAAGGCTCTTGATGGTAACCATTGATGTTAACTCGCTGTATACGAACATCGTACAGCAGGATGGCCTATTGGGTGTTGAAAAGGCTTTATATGAAAATACAGATATGCGACAAGAACAGGTTGAATATATCGTAGAAGGTTTAGAGTTGGCAATGAGTTGCAATTATTTTTGGTACAATCAAAGATACTATGTTCAAACAAAGGGGGTTGCCATGGGGGCCCGCTATGCTCCTAGTGTGGCGAACCTCATGATGAACATGTGGGAGGGGGAGTATATCTACGGTAGGAATATACCTCAGTTGAGGTTCTACCGTAGATATATAGACGACCTCATCATATTATGGGATGGCACCCCAGCAGATCTCGATGTATTCGTGAACAATCTTGACAACAATATTTATGGTTTGACTTTTACTGGTAAATATAGTGAGCATAGTGTCGATTACTTGGACCTTCAAATTTCAAAGAAGGACGGAATTTTTTATACTAAGACATTTTTCAAAACTACGGATAGAAATAGTTATATCCCGGTTACCAGCTGTCACCACCCTAAATGGAAAAACAATATTCCGAAGGGTCAGCTGTTGAGATTGAGAAGAAATTGCCACTCTAAGGAAGATTACCACCACCAAGCAGACTTGATTATAGAAAGATTTCAGGAAAAAGGATACAAGTTGGAACCTCTATTACAACTAAAGAACAACATTGGAGGTCTAGAGAGGAATTCATTACTAGAGAAACAAAAAAAGAAAGAGGTAAAGAGGGAATTAGCATTTATTACTGGGTTTAATACTCAATATCGAGATGTAGAAAAAATTATTAAAAAATACTGGCCCATACTTCAAGAAGACAAAGTATTATCTAAGGTTCTTCCCAAAAAGCCCTTGTTTGTATACAAAAGAGCCCCTACTTTACGCTCCTTCTTAGTACATAATGCTATTGACCCACCAAGACAAATAAAAATATCGAATGATCTGAAAGGTTTTTACAGATGCCAGAGATGTCTTCCATGTAAAGTCAGCAAGAAACAGCCGAGGAGGAAAGAAACTTTTAAAGCGAAGACAGATTTTAAGGAGTATAAAATAAAAGAATTAATTACTTGCCGGAGCACACATGTAACATATGTTATAGAATGCCCTTGTAATTTGCAGTATGTGGGCAGGACCACACGCCCCCTTTTCATCAGGATTAGGGAACATATTAATAATATCAAGAAAGGGTTTCCAAATCATAACCTTTCTCGTCATTTTGATGAATTCCATAAAAGAGATCCGTCTGGTTTAATATTCTACGGGATAGACTGTGTGAAAGGCAATTGGAGGGGAGGGAATAAAACCACCCTCATTTCGCAGAATGAAACCGCGTGGATATATAGGTTGGGCTCTTTGGTGCCGCGGGGCCTCAACCTAGACATAGACCTCAATTGTTTCATAGCCAACCCTTAATTTGTTCTGGTTTCTTTCTTGTTAAGGGGGTTCCCACATTATCGCTAGTCACGCCCCTTAACCGGTTTACATATATTTTTTACTATTATCCTTTAATCTGTAAACCCTGACATTATGATATTTGGGGGTGTAGGTATGGAGTAATGGGTTTCTTGGGCCATTGTGTTCTAGAACATACTCATTTTGTTCACTCTGTTTCCTCCATAATAAGGTTTTAGTATCTGTATTTCTGGGGTATTTCTTCTTCTGTCCCCTGTGTGATGCATATGAGGTTTTTTTCCCATGCACATTTATATAGGTATACTCATGTGTATCTTTACATGTACTTTCTAATGCATAACCTCACAGATATAAGCTTTGTTGACTATATCTCTGGGTTTCAAACCCTGGGTTTTTCGTAAATTATATATTTTTTGGGCATTAAGCGCTATACTTTTAGTATTATTACTACTATTCTTATTTTGTTCTCCGTTTGCTACTTAAAGTCCACAGGATATGGAGAGAAACATATGGTGTATATACAGAGAGAGAAAACACCAACCTTTTTTTGATGTACAGGGAGAAGAAATATCAGTCTGCATATAGATAATAATTTCTTGCACGCATATAGCAAGTATTTAATGGAGATTTCGCACGATGTGAAGAAAATGTCCACTGTGAAGAATTTAGCAGTGTCTTTTACAATATGACGTTAATACTGATCAACTTGTAGCTAGTGAGGATTATTGCTTGAATAGCTGGTCTATACTGTACCGCATATAGTTTTCTTTTCTATTAATCACCTGTGTCGCTTATGGTTTCCTTTTCAATTAACCATCATTTTTTATAAAATCCCTCCTAGTCGCAATGAGGGAATTTTTTCTAGTAGATTTTTGTGTAAGATGCAAAAACATCTTCATTACACAATGGGTTAACTCTAATTGGATGAATATAAGCTTTCCTTCTTAAACATTCTTGGAAAACTGTACTTCCCCTTTTTTGAGGTTATTTTTTAATGGCCAGCAATGTACTTAATTATATTATCTAGTTTTATAAAAAAAAAAAAAATTTTTTGTTTCTAAAGCCGTTAGAGTATACAATCAAGGTGTTACAATACTGGTGCTGTATTCTCCTTTGGGATAGATCACCCTTTGAGCTGACAGTCCTGAGTGTGATTCCAATATGAGAAATTAGATTTGATCTTGATACGGTTTTTAAAATTTTTTTTTACCATATATGAGTCGGTCTAAAATAGTCTCATTTTTTATATATATTTTTTTTTATTTTTTTTTTTATTATATATATATATTTTTTATCCTTATCTTTTTATATTTTATTTCCTATTTTGGAGTGCATCGAATAGGCTCCAATATTCCTTTAAAAACGTAGGAGCGAACGTTCTATTCGAGTGTAGCGGGACTATGTATTGAGCCTGTTCGATCCCCAGGGTAAAAGTGTTCTCCCGTATGAGCTTACTAACTTTTGCGTCGGTTGATTGCCTGCCCGCTTGTATACTAGGTCCTCCCCGTTGGTGTATGATTGGACCTCGTACTGAGAGTAATGGCCAATCATATCACCTAAACAAAAAATCTTTTTCTATATAACGCATGCGACGTGGTAGCGTGGTACCGCCGCTGAAGACGTCTATGACGAAACGCGTCCGACGGAACCACGCCGTTACGTCACTTCCGGGTTGCCGTTGGTGTTCTGGTACGCAGGTGGAACGCAAACCGCGTATCTATCACACGGTCCCCGAAGGAAGGAGTTCTTTTTGCTCTCGAACACTACGGAAAGGGCCCTATCCCAGGGGGAACACAGCCGTGATCTACCACCTCTATAGGGAGGTTTGTTCTGGTTTCATGAACTATTGTTTCCACGTTTCCGTTTGTGTTCTCAATGATATAACATATGGTCTATGGTAGTTTCTGGGGCTAATCCGGAACTTTTTAGGGGAGATTATCCTATTAACCCCCTGATTAACTGTGGTTCTACAATATAGCCCACTTTATGAGAATTGTGGCCATTGTGAACATTTTTTATTTTTTGGTTGTTTATTTTTATTTTTGATTTTTGATTTTTTGCTGTGCTGTTTTTGCCTCTCATATATATTTTTATTTATTGTGCCAATAAACCATTTTTATACGGATTACACTATGGAGGCTTCCATTTTTTTCTCATGAGGACTTGTGGATTCCAAGTTGATACAGGCTCGGGCATCTATCACTAAATAAAGAACGGGATATCTGGAGATTGATTCTTAAGGCGCATAACCCCTGTAGGGGTATCTACCTCTGGTGAGTAGGATTCCTGGTGGGGGAGCACAGAAGTCACAGTGAAGACTGAATAGGAAGCACAAAAGTCACGTTAAGGATTTTTTTAGGATCCCTTGGACTAATACCATTGAACTTATATAAATTTTTTTGGGACTTATTTTCTTATATATATATTTTCCATTTTGCATTTTTTATATATATATTTTTTGTAACTTATTTTCAGATTCTATTTTTTATTTTATTTTTATTTTTATTTTTAATTTTTCATTTTCATTTTTATTTCACTATTTTCACTTTAGGTGTTATTGCACTTCGCACATGTTTTTTAGCTTTTATCGCAAAAAGGTTTTGTATTACTGTATTTTCATTTTTTGTATGCACTAATACACACACAATTTTATTTTTAACCGTTTGGGTTCTGGGGTGTGAAACGTTCACACTTTCAGCTATTTGACCTACACATATAATTTTCTTTTTGGTTTCCACTATACACTGATCTAATATCAATATTGTTTGAGGTGTATGCATATATATATATATATTTTTTGGCATTACACACTGGTGGGTACACTTATGTGACCCCAGGTTGTTCACTAGTGTACGGGACTTTAAATATATATATATATCTTTATCACTTTACACTGATAAAGGGTTCTTCATTACTGTTGCTAATAGGCCTATCACTGAATGTATTTTGTCGCATCTCAGGCGATTTGATCTTTAATCACATCAGGTTGTACTTGTAGTCTGGTACATGTGGTTTTTTGGCCTGTATTTTTAACATACTTGAGAATGTGGGTTTGAATATATATTCTTTAAGGAAGTATCCTGGCTTGTTCTAACACCATTAGTTCCTGATATTTCTGCTGTTTTGTAGTATTAATTTATAATGGGTTTGATTAGTAATCCCCGTCATTAGCAATTTATGTTTTGGGACCTTTTTTCTATGGTGGCCCACAGATTTATTACATTTATTGTTTGATTTAAACCTTTCTTTGGGCGGAGCTGGGGCTTTTTATGGTGTCCTGGCTCTTTAGGTGATTCTGGGTTTGCCAATATACAGTGTCATTAGAAGTAGGTTGAGAGGGAACACTGGGCTTTTTGTAAGACCGTGTCCTGCCTCTCCATTCATTTATTCTCCATAAGACCCTTTTGTAATGGAGACCTGTTTTTTAGGTAGCGCCAATTAACCCGTTAATATTTTAATATTTTCACTTTATTTTTAATAACAGTGCTGATATTCCCCAACCCTTAACCCCACCCAAAAAAAAAAAAAAAGGCCCCTGGACCCCTACTCCACTCCTCTCATTCCTCTCCTACCCTTCCCGTCCTATATGGGGCTCTTTTTCCAAAAATGCTCCCCATTGTTGCCATTTACTTAGAGATTTTTGGCCTGAGTCCTCCAGTCTCTGTATGGACTCCTCTATTACCCTTATATCTTCTACTTTCCGGACCCACTCTGATACTGTCGGTACCTGCACAGACTTCCAATGGCACGGGATCAGGGATTTAGCTACGTTCAGTAAGACTGGGGTCATTGTACCTCTGTATTGCACAATCCCTTTATTTGTATCGTGGAACAGACATTCCCATGGAGAATTTCCCACCCTTTCCCCTGTCACTAAAAATATAATTTTTCTTATTTGCTCCCAGAAAGGTGTTATTTTAGGACAGTCCCACCATATGTGCTTGAAGGACCCTAGTCCCCTACATTCCCTCCAACAGAGCGTCTGATTTTCTTCACTGAACCTCTGTGTTCTCTGTGGCGTCAAGTACCACCTCGCTATTAATTTAAAGGACATTTCGATCGTTTGAACCTCTCTTGCCAAGGAGTGAGTAATTTTAATTATTTTACTCCTATGCTCCTGATTTCTCAAAGGCCCTATTTCTTCCTCCCATTTCCCCAAATAGTCTGGAAGCCCCACGTCTCCCTCTTGCTTTAATATCTTATATATTTTGGAGACCCTTTTCTCTAAACATTGTGGTTCCTTAAATAGTTTCTCTAATGGTCTGAGTTGTGTCTTTCCTCTTAATGGTTGTGGTAATCCTTGGGTGAAATGAACCATTTGCGTGTATCTCCAGTGATCTAGTGGCCTACGACCCCATTCTTGTGTGATTTCCCTGAAAGTGTTTATCCTATTCCCTTTCATTACTTCTAACAGTGTTATATCCTCCCTTTTTGCCCACCTACTAAAGTATAAGCGCTCCTCTTTCCCTGGAGGAAAATAATTTGTGTCCAGCAGTGACATTAAAGGTGAGTTATAGTGCCAATTGTATCTCTTATTAACTTTGTCCCAGATTTTTAACGTGTGCCTAGTTAAAGTGCAAGTGCTGGTCCCTAAATCCCTATATTGAGGGGGTATCTGTTGGAATCAGCCAGGAATTAATATTATACATCTACACAGCTGTTTGTACAGCCGAACTCAGCCATATTGGTGCCAGGCAGTCTCACATGTTTAAAAGCAAGGGATGTGACACAATTTGAATAGCAAAATGAGTTCTATTCAGCCCACCTGGAATGTACTGAACTTCAAAGACAATATGGTGCCGACTTGTCTGCAAGAACAAAGGACAGCTGGTGGGGCGTCCGAGATCGAGCCACAAGATGGCAATCCAGTCGGAGCAGTTGCAATTCATGGGCAGACACTGCCCCCCAGAGGCCAAGTATGGCAGGACTGTACGAGGTAATTAGCCTGGGGGAGGAAACGCCCCAGAGACGCTGATTGGTCTACGGGAAAAGTAGGATGGGCTATGGGGTGTGGTATGGCTGAGGTATGTTTAACAAAAAGGGTTGCAACCATGAGTTCGGCCTCTCTCTCCCTATTCCATCAGGAGGTCGAGTCATAAGGGTCGATAAGTATGGCTTATATTGTACTTTGATTGTATGCTATGTATTATTGTAACTTCTATTGATATTTTATGCACACTTTATTATTTCCTTGGGAAATAAATGAGATTTAATTGACCTTAGACCGTGTGTTGATTTCATAGCCAATGGTGATAGTATTGTGATATTAACGATAACATGTGCCTGGCGTATTGATAAACTAGCTGAACTATAGGGACTAAACAAAGGAATACATAACTGATAATAATAAGAATAGAGTGAATTGATCAGTTACTTCATTTGGCACCCCAGAAGGCGTGTAAAACGTATTTTTACACAGAATCCACAAAAATCTAAGGTATTTTTGTTTGAGTCCCTGTAAGCACAGATGCTCAGATACCCAGAACTGAAAGTCATCTCTAGTGTGGACAAGATTGGCGCTGGCTCGCGAATTCTGAAACCACGCTTGGATGAGCAGGAAAATTCTGTGAGATATTTCACTGGTATAAACGCACGCGTAAAACCTGGTGAGAACTGTGACTGATATATATATATATATGTACGTATTGTTGTGTTTGCTGCAAACTTGTAACCAGAGGGCAAATTGGTGCACTGGCAAGATAGGGGGACTGATCATCCCTGGTTATGTGATATAACCGCAGATTGACAGGATAAACCACACAATTTTGAGGGAAAAGTGGAAATATCCACGTGAGGGTCCCAAGAGAAATTCCCTGTGGCCTGCTATCGGATAGGAGGGCATTGAATAAGAGTGTGTTCTCCTAAAGAAATTCGTGGGTAAACGGATTTGTATTTGTTTTTTTTGGGGGGTTTTTTTTGTGTCAAAAAAAAAAAAGTGGGGGAAATATAGGTTTTATTTCTACCCACGTGAGAGTGAAATAGCTCTGGTAAAATAACCTGCAGCCTAAGGCATTAAGAGTGTGCCTTGTGTCTTGTATGCTGTAGAACCACAAGTCACTGGAAATTTAAACGGTTCGTATCTATTTTTTTTTTTTTTTTTGGTAGGACTAGAAGGTAGACTAGTTTTTAAACAGCTCTGTCTTTGTGGGGGTTATCTAGTTGTTTGTCTGGTTTCTATTGTCTAAGCAACCGTAGTGTGGATAGGCTAATTAGCATATCAATGGAAGCCATTGAAGGTTTCATTAGCAAGCATGGTGGGATTAGATTTCAACTTACTCACGAGACTAGGCTAATGTATCAATTCAATGATCTTTTGAGACAATGTAATACACATAACAGTCTCATAAGTAGTAAATCAAAAAAAGGCAGGAAACAGAGAATGGCCAATGCCTTATGCATGTTAATGAGAATGAAAGAAATTGCGGAACAAAAAGAATTAGAATGGTTTGCTGATAGAGAAAAAGTGATGGAACAGGTAAGTGATATAGCAATGAGGATTGAAAAGGCTGATGCAGATGCTCGTAGTCGGATTAAACAATTAGTGACTGAGAAATGTGTATTGCAACAGAGATTAGATGAATTAGAACAAACGTGTAAATTAAGAGAAAGTTGCATTGCCTCTTTGAATCAAAGGGAGGCTGAGAATTTGCAGGTTATCACAGTGCTTAAGGCACAAGCAGCCATAATGGAATTATCCTCCAAGTGTGCAATAGTGGAGGTACCCTCCGCACATGCTCAGTGTACAGAAAAGCTAGAAGTGAAACATGAAGAAAACCCGTATGCTATTATCACTGCAAATGATAGTACTGTGATGGGAATCGATGTGGAAGAAGCAAATAAAGGTGGGATAACTGCACTTGAAATTGACTCAGGAGTTGAAACTTCTGATGACTCCTCAGACAACGAAAGTGTAAAGTCTGTTCATTCCAATCGCAGTAATAGTATCCAGCAGTGTGGGTTTCCAGCGCCATATGCTAAAAAAATGGCCTATGCAGGGAAACCAGAACTAAAATGTTTTTTGTGTAAAAGGGGGGGTCACATTTCAAAATATTGTCGGGTGGCGAATAATGATATCGAAAGGAAATTATACCCGAAAACGACCCCAAGGCTTCATGTGTGTTATTCAGCCAGGTGGGGTAGCCATCCACAGCATGAAACCCATAGTAATCAAACCCATTTCCCGTGTAAAACGCAAATGCGGGGTCTACAAACTAAAAAGCAATATGTAGGACAGTTGCTTAGAGTCAAAATGGAGGTAGACGCATGGTTACTCAAATATAGCACTGGGGGAAACGATGTTAGCAGAACTTAGTGAGCTGCAGGTATGGTAAGAATATTCTGGTCAATGTTTCCCGGCTATGAAAAAGGGTTGATGTAAGTTTCAGGTTCAGAATATGATAGAGGACCTTGATATAGATATTCATTTTTTTTTGGTTTGTACTTTCAGGGATAAACCTCTGAATTGGTATTATGTTTTTTTTGTGGGGTTAAAAGATGTTTCAGTTATGAGTATTGTTTTTTCTTGTGTTTCTTTACTCTTCTCTTATTGTCAGTCTTTGTAAACTTTTCCTGAGTAATATCCAATACTGCTGATTAACATAAGAATTGTGTGTAATCACTTTCTGTGTGTTCCTTTTGCCAGAGACCAGGAAGAAGTTAAACTGGTTCGTATACGGACATTTGCATTTGTTTGCAGGTCTGTCAAAGTGAGAACAACAGTGGTAAAATATAGGAACATGGGTTAGGTTATTGTAAATGCATAATCGATTATCACATGGTACCATGAGCTCATTAGTTAGTAATTGTTTGCAAACAATGAAAAATAAATAGTACTAAAAAGAGTTACAAATGAAGCTAAAATGTTGTGATGATACATATGCTTTGTTTTGTTTTTGTTTTTCGTTTTCCCCATTAACTAATTGTATTTCAGATTGGAATAAGCACTCTTTGCAGGAGAAAAGTCCATGGATATTAACTAAAAGTTGAGTGTTTGTCATTGTTGTATGATGGTTGTCTTGTCGTATGATGGTTGTCTTGTCATGTTGTTTGTGTGATCATGGCCAGATTTTTAATTTTTTACATTTTTTTTTTTTTTTTCTTCTTCTAAAAATTTTTTTTTTTGATATTGGTTTAGTCCTCTATGTTAGTTATATTTTTATTCAGGTGGAAAAGTAGTAGGTCTAATCCACCTGAAAGGGGGGGAATTGACAATGCCCTCAGTTAGAACCAGTCACCTGAAAAGGGGTAGTGCATACATCGTAAAGATACAGATAGATGCATTGTTTTTTTAGTTTGTAAAATTTGAAGTTTTTGAGAAGCAACACTGACGTTCAGTTTTAAACATTTTTTGATCATACCATGGGGATCCATTTTACAGTGGGTTCAGCCTAAAGAGGTCATGGTTGTTTGGATAGTTTGGTCAGAGTTGCAGAAGCCAGGAATACTGAGGTCCTGGGCTCCAAGGAGGGAACTATAAGTAAACATGGTAAGCGAGCAGATATTGTGGATAAGAAGTTGATACTGCTCTTGTTTTTCACTTCCAGAATCCAAGTGGGGCGTGAATTGGAGAGGCTTCTGGAACATGGATGACAGATGATCATCTGGTTGGCAGTTTGTCTGTGCCACACCATGCCGCAAATTTGTTCTGATAAACATCAGGAGAGGAAAAAAGGAAAAACTTGAAAGATTCAGATTATACTTGTTTGTTTTCTTATGGACAGTTTGGTGCGAATGCTGAAACTGAAAGACTGTGCCTAGCAGGAGAACTTGTGAAATACTTTTGCTGAAGTCTCTCCTGATGAATGCAAACATGTTATTTGTACATGTGCAATGGGTTGGAGGTTGGGGAAGAATTATGACACATCCAATCCATCAAAACATGAAAATGTAAAATATGTGGGTTTTTTGTTGGAAGGAGGAATTGAAAGAAGAAAGGTTTTAATGTATTACATGTATTGGTGTAACGGAGTTAATATGGTGCAGGTACCCAGGAGGCATACTGGCGCTTATGCATAATAAGGTAGCTGTTGGTCAGACTAAAGGGTGCCAGGTGACACATCAATGGGGTGAAAACATCCTCGTAGGGGTGGTGTCTCAATCCTAGTGGTCCTAGAGAGAAGCTTTCGGTTACAGGACATGCGGGACACCAGAACTAGACATGAGGAAGATACGCCCGGTTGGTGTCTCACCTGAGAGGTTGAAACCCTGCACAGATAATGCCAGTAAATACACACAGGAGCATGCTCCGTTAAAATAAAGGGAACAAACGCTGGCTACCAGGGTACCGTAGGACTTCACCACAATAGCGCTGCAGCATCTCACGGTGGTTGACAAAACCTATCACCCTATATGTGCTGAGTATACACTGAATCAAGTGCGTTATTGTATCAGTGACTTACTCCCAGAGATGCAATCAAGTCCATGCAGGATGCTTATTTCTGAGGAGTAACCCGAAAGAGGAGGGATGTATTCAGCACTATATTGGAGGGGGGGAACAATAGCTGGGATGGGTGTTGTTAATGGAGTGGACATCAGCCTCCTGAGGAACAAACTCACAGCCATAGCTTCAGAGAAGGAGCGTGACTTTGCTACCCCGGGAGATTGGTGGCATCCTTGATAACATTCAATGAAGTCACAGAAACACTCAGGTTAGAATGGCTCCGGATTTTGTCAACCATGTTGAGAGGTTGGTAGGGAGGACAGACACCTGTCATTGGCTCTGGCGCGCACTCTGTGGCAGGTGGAAATATCAGCCAACATCAAGCTGATTGTACCGTCTCTGTATGAAGGGGCAGTGGCCTGATGAGTTAGCATCACCGCTCAGTAAGATTTTGCCAAAACAAGTTGCTTACACTAATCCAAAGTAGTGGTCGAATGCCTGTTTGGGCTCTACTAAGTTGGATTGTGAAAGGTGTTATGCTGTATGTTCCCATATACAGAAGTGCAGACTCGGTCTGTATATTTGGTGGCATCAATGGGCTTACTGACTGGGGATTCTATCTTGTTGCATTTGAGGCTATATCACACATGTGATCAGAGAAGATGAACGCTGGGGGCAGGTGGATATTTCCCTTGTCGGAAGCGTGACCACGATGTCCGTTGTATGCCAGATCAATACGTGGGGATGAACGAGTAATGTTGGGAAGTTATTTCTCTCTGTGTTCTGGATGAAGAGATCATTGCTGGGAAGAAGGCACCCAGGTATTATTTAGGACATAGGCGAGTTTGTTTCTTTGTCCTAAAGAATACCGGTGTAGTGTTAGTCATGGAACTAGAGGGTTCCTTGAACCTAACCGTAGGTAGAGGTGCATGGTATACAATGGGCATGATCTCTGAAATCCAGGCACAGGGGTGGAATTGTGTGGGTTTGGTAATTGTTGTAAACTTATATGTGTAGTTAAGCGATATTTATCTATGCAAGTTGAGGGACGATTTGACGGTGAGCTCTCTGTGTACAAGTTGGAGACGTTGCTGCCAAGTCAGAGCCCTGCAACGCCGCTGCGAGCAAGCCTGCCGAATAGGAGGTTGGGAGCAGGGTGCGTAATATATATATATATATATATATATATATATATATATATGTATATATTATGGTAATAAGTTAAAATAAATGTTTGTGGTAGAGTGTGACCTATGGGTATTGTAGGCTAGTAATATGGGCAATAAAGGCCCTCCTCAAGACTCTGGGTCTGAAAGCTGGGTGATATGTTGCTCTGAATGGGTGCGGGTGAATGGTGAATGAATGGACACCCCTTGCCTGTACTGCCGTCCTGAATATACCCAAGGTACAGAATGGTGACATGGAAGCTGTCGCTGAAGAATGGTGGAGATGTGTCACTCAGTGGCAAAGCGGCACGTGTTGGGAAACATCACATGGTAAAACAATTATGGACTGCTCCATAGGACCTGTTTCTGCACACGTTGAAAACACAGCGTAGTAAGACAATTGTGTACTGTTCCATAAGAGATGTCTCTGGAGCGCTCGTTGGAAACAACCACGCGTTACACAAGCTAAGGACTGTGCCACAGGTACTGGTTCGGAAGCACATGTTGGGGAACCACACATGTTAAGACAGTTATGGACTGTTCAAAAGGAGCCGTGTCTGAAGAAGGGTGGTATGCGCCTTTTGATATTTTATGCACGCATTATTATTTCCTTGGGAAATAAATGAGATTTAATTGACCTTAGACCGTGTGTTGATTTCATAGCCAATGGTGATAGTATTGTGATATTAACGATAACATGTGCCTGGCGTATTGATAAACTAGCTGAACTATAGGGACTAAACAAAGGAATACATAACTGATAATAATAAGAATAGAGTGAATTGATCAGTTACTTCAGTATCCATATCATTTTAGCTAACTCCGTATTACTTAATGTGACTTCCAAATCTACCCAGCTCTTCTCTTGTTTGTTATGACACCAGTCCGCTACCCTTGAGATTATTATCGCCTCATAATATTTCGTGAAATCTGGTAGTGCTACCCCTCCCCTCTCTTTCTCCTTCACTAGGACCTTATAGGCTATTCGCGGCTTCTTTCGAGCCCATATAAACGACAAGATCATTGATTTGACCTTTCCAAGGTAGCTTACGGGCAGGGGGACAGGAATCATTTGGAGCGTATAAATTACCAGTGGTAGTATGAATATCTTTATTGCGTTTATCCTCCCCATCCAAGTGAGAGCTTTATATCTCATTTTGTTTAAATTATCTTTAATTTTATTCAGTAGGGGTAAATAGTTAGCCCTGTACAGGTTGACCGTTTGTGCCGTCAATTTTATGCCCAGGTAAGTCAGCTCTCCTTTACACCACTTAAACGGTAACTGAGAGCTTAACGCTATCTGTTCCGCCTCTGTTAAATTTACATTTAAGATTTCCGATTTAGTCGCATTTATTTTAAAATTTGATAGACGACCAAACTGTTCGAACTCTTTGAGGAGGGATGGGATTGTTGTTCTTGGATTGACTATGTACACCAGTACATCATCTGCAAATGCAGAAACTTTATATTCCCTCCCGCCTACCCGGAGACCCCGTATATCCCGGTTCCTCCTTATTGCAACCAACAGTGGTTCCAATGAGATCACAAACAGAATCTGTGAAAGGGGGCATCCCTGCCTCGTTCCATTGAACAATTCCAGGGGGCGAGACAGGGATCCATTCACTCTAATTCTCGCTGTTGGTTGTAAGTATAGGGATTTAAGCCATCTCAGCATCTTTTCTCCCAGTCCTAGATATTCTAATATCCCATCTATGAACTCCCACTCTACTCTGTCGAAGGCCTTTTTGGCATCTACTGACAGCAGTACTGTGGGGGTCTCTCTCCTAGTAGCTTCCTGGATTAATGCTATGGACTTTAGGGAATTATCTCTCCCCTCTCGCCCCTGGACAAATCCCACCTGATCCGGGTGTATCCATTCCGGGAGGAGGGTTTTTAGTCTTTCTGCCAGTATTTTCGCAAAGATCTTTATATCCGTGTTTAATAGGGAGATCGGCCGGTAACTCTCCAGGGCTGCTGGGTCCTTACCCTTTTTCAAGATCAGGGTTATATGTGCACATAGGGCTTCCTCCCGGAACCTCTCTCCTACTCCCACCGCATTGAAATAATCACAGAGGTTGGTATCAGGAACTTCTGGAATTTCTTGTAGTACAGAATCGAATATCCATCGGGGCCTGGGCTCCCCCCGAGGGCTATATTGTTAATTGTTCTCCTCACTTCCTCTGTTGTTATCGGGGCTTCTAATGTCTCCATCTCCTCCTTTACTCCTCTGGGGAAGTCCATGTCCCGAAGATACTCCTCTATTCTTCCTTTCCTTATCTCCTTATCTCCCTCTTTCCCTCTTATATTATACAACTCACTATAATACGTGTGGAAATTTTCTGCAATTTTTGGAGTAGAATATTGTATCTCTCCTCTTTTGTCTTTAATCATTGAGATATGGGTCCTATTCTTGTAATCCTTGACTCTTTTTGCTATCCATTTTCCCGACCAATTCCCCCATTGATATCTCTCTCTATTTATTTTATGAAATGCCGACTCCCTTTCTTGTTCCAGGATTTTTTCCAGTTCTCTTTTTTTTACCCTTAACTCCTGTCTTTCTCTTAGTCCCTTTGGTCTAGTTTCCTGTTCTAATTCGTTGATCTCCCTATATAGATGAACTTTTTGTTGCTCCCTTTCCTTCTTCTTCCCCGCACCAATCCCGATCAAGACCCCTCTAATGACTGCTTTGTGTGTTTCCCACAGGGTAGCTCTAGATATATCTGGTGTATCGTTCAATTCATAAAAGCTAGTCAGTTCCTGTTCAATCTTGGCTGTAACTTCCTGATCCTGTAGTAGAGAGTTGTTTAATTTCCATGTCCTCCCTGTTCCCCTCTCTCCCTGTGCTTCGAACTGTATTACTACTGGGGCATGGTTCCGAAAGGGTAATTGGTTTAATTTCTGCTTTTTTCAGATTTGGCACTAATTGGTGGTCAAGCAGAATGTAATCTAATCTTGCGTAGGATTTATGTGGGGCTGAGTAATGAGTGTAATCTCTCTTTTTTAGGTGGGAAATTCTCCATGCGTCTATAAGCTGTGCATTGACTAAAATTCTCTTTAGTGCTCTATATCTCCCCTCTGCCGCCCTACTACCACCCCCCGAGTTGTCCAGTTTGGGGTTTAGGGTCTAATTAAGATCAGGCAGCACAGCGGCTTAGAGGTTAGTACCTCCTTTTCTCTTTCCTTCTTTTCCATTCTCCTACTATCCCTCCACTTTGTAAGAACCGACTCCTTAGGCCACCTAATACAGTTCTACTGATGCACCCCATTAGTTACATATTGCGGGATAAGAATATTACAGGACTTGATATTAATTTGTAAACAACAATGAATCTATAAGCCTTGGCATTTTGCAAAAAAATGTTTCCATGTCTTCACTGTATGCACTGTTCTTTGTGATCTAAATAAAAACTGTTTATGGAAAAAAAAATTGAAAGAGAGCTTCTTTACAGGCATAAGATTTATTTTTATTTTTTTAGAGAAAGGGAAAAATCACAATGTTAACATTTTGGCTTACCATATTTTCTCCCCAAATATCCCAGAATGGTGTTGCTTTGATAAAGCTCAAAGTCTCCATCTTGTAAACGAGGCAGTTGCCCAAAGACCTATAAATAATTACAGTTCAAATATCTAATACATAACATATGCAACAATTTTAACAATCGTAACAGGCATTTGCATTTCGTTCATGCTAATTGGAGCGTGCTTACTCCAAGATTCTTTCTTCTTTAAGAATCTGCAGAACTGTTTGCTACTGGGTACTTATTGGAAAACCTGTTGCCATAATACAGCATATTAATGCTGGATGCGCCTACACATATGCAAGCCATCTACCGTAACCCCCGTTCCCAAATAAAAAAAAAAAAACTAAAAGTTAAAAAGTACTAAAGGAATCAAATTAAAAATTAATAGTGAGTATATACCATAGTTAACCTTCATTAATGCAGAAAGTGTAGAGTTTAAGTAATACCCTTTATTGCTAGCTTAAGTTATTGAATGACTTTTCGGGCTGCATGCAATTTGATTTCAGAGACTTTTATAAAGACTTAAAAAGTGATCTAAGTCAACACCAAACGCTAAACTTTCTGCAAGAAAAAGGAAGAAATTCTTACCTAGAACCTAGCTTACAACTTCTTTCTATAGGACCTAGTGGTGGCGCTGTCCCTCAATGCTGCCCTTTGAGAGAGTTAAGAACTCAAGTTTCTTTGAGAATGTACTTCAACGTTGTGCTATAGGACTGTATAGGAGAAGGCAGCTCTGGGATACAGTGATGTCATCTCGGCCTACAGGAAGCAACTAGAAGGCAGTGTCAAAGGTACTGTAAGTATTTCGTTTTTTTTAATTGTATAAAACTTTCAAGGAAGAAGGAGGCCGACACTCTTTTTCTGTCTCATTAGAGAGACAAATGTCTTCTGCTTTATACATAGGCTGCCAACAGGCATGCTGGCAGAACACGTACCGGTAATGAATAACATGGATGCACCCTTTATTCATAATTTTTGTAAAATATTTAGTGCAGTTTTAGAAAATAACCCAGTTTTTAGTTTAAAGTGCCCCTAACAAACTGAACAGCATTGTGTCTCACCACATTTTTCTTCAGATCTATTTTGCCTGAGACCCAATCCTGCATTTGCACCTCATCCTCTGTCCAGGAAATTCCCTGGTCAGCAAGTAGGAGCCGTGGGGGCTCTCCTCTCCCTGTAAACATATATATGTCTAATATTAGAAAAAAATTTCAGGTAAGAAACCAAAAGAGCTTTTAAATGTGTTATAATAAACAGAAATAACGATTAATAATAATGAATTAAAAAGGAATTCCCTTTTCAAAGGTGGCATATTATAAAATATTGCTATATCGCTAGCAAAAACTTTTTTTTTCAAACTTTTGGAAAGAGTAGGGGACAGTTAAAAACCCTGTCAGATCTTTCCGCTGCCTATGACTCCATGTGGGGAATTTACATTATTCAACATTTGTCGCCAAGACAGGAAATTAAAGCATATCTCTCCTACTGGACACAAAACAAAAAAAAAAAAAGAAAATAGAGTGACAGAAGAAAAGGACTAAGGCTGACCACACATTATACAATTTTCTTGTACAATTTTCCTTGATTTACCAAAACCATATAATATCAGGTCAAACCTAAACACTTTCAATTTGTATGCAATCAGGCAGGCCCTTGCACTACTTAGTTGAAGATAAATCTAAAGAAAATGGAATAAGAAAATTGTATAATGTATGGCCAGCCTAAGGCTGGATATACCGTATTTATCGGCGTATAACACGCACTTTTTCCCCCCTAAAATCAGGGGGAAATCGAGGGTGTGTGTTATACGCCGATCCCCCTCCTTTCCTAACCTTCTGCGCTGCTCTAGGCG
Organism: Lithobates pipiens; assembly: GCF_037356315.1. Taxonomy (NCBI): domain Eukaryota; kingdom Metazoa; phylum Chordata; class Amphibia; order Anura; family Ranidae; genus Lithobates; species Lithobates pipiens. The sequence goes on from NW_027507764.1 coordinate 525,081,666, forward strand.
GCTTTCAGGTATATTCGTTCCTTCCCGGCTATTTTCGGCCTTTCTCGGCTATTTTCGGCCGCATTCGGCCATTCTCGGCAGCTTTTGGAAAGCCGAAAGCTGCCGAGAATGGCCGAGTGCGGCCGAAAATTAGAGAGAAGGGCCGAAAATAGCCGAGAGCACCCGAGTACGGCCGAAAATACCCAAAAGCCGCCGAGAACGAGTGCCGCCGCGATATCGCGATACACGAAAAATTAAATTTATATTTGTAATAAAAAATAAAAACTTTTTTAGACCAACTGAGACTGCCTACCATCATTTTCAATTTCACAGTTTTTTACAGGACAATCCCAATTCTTCAGTTCAGAAAGGGACAGCATTTATTAAGAATTGGTGTGATTTCTCCAAAGGTATGGTATAGATCAGGGGTCTTCAAACTATGGCCCTCCAGTTGTTCAGAAACTACAATTCCCATCATGCCTAGTCATGTCTGTGAATGCCAGAGTTTTACAATGCCTCATGGGATGTGTAGTTCAGCAACAGCTGGAGGGCCATGAATGAATGAATGAATGAAATACTTATATAGCGCACAATGCGAACTGAATCGCCTCTAGGCACTGTGGCGAGCTTTGATCATCTGCTAAAAGAGGAAGGTCTTGAGTTTTTTCCTAAAAGCCAGGTGATTTTCTTCCAGGCGGATGTTGATTGGTAGAGCATTCCATAGCCGAGGCCCTTGGACAGCGAATCTCCGATCCCCCTTGGATTTATACCGGGCTTTGGGCACGAGGAGGAGGTTTTTGTTGGCTGATCGAAGACTGCGGTTTGGTGTGTAATGATTTATTTTCTCCATTAGGTATTGCGGAGCTTCTCTATGCACGCATTTGTGAGTGAGGCAAAGGGTCTTGAACGTGATCCGATTTTTTACGGTTAGCCAATGTAAGCTCCTCAGTGAAGGAGAAATGGATTCCCAGGGTTTTTTTCCTGTTATCAGCCTTGCCGCCGTGTTTTGGATCAGTTGTAATCGCGCAAGTTGATATTGTGGTAATCCTATGTAAAGCGAGTTTGCGTAGTCCAGTCGTGAATTAATGATTGTTCCAACTACCACTGCTTTGTCATTCTTTGGGATAAAAGGGATGAGTCTGCGAAGCATGCGCAGCAGATGGTGAGATCGACTGACTACAGATCCTATTTGCGCATCCATTGACATTTGTGCGTCTAAAATAACCCCGAGACTCTTCGCTTTGGTCTTTGGGGAGATAGTCTGCCCAAAGACGGTTGGTGGAGACAGGGAGGTTTTGGTTGCGGGCTTATGATTTTGGTGTAAGATAAGAAGCTCTGTCTTTGATTGGTTCAGCTGGAGGGAGTTGGTGGTCATCCAGTCCTATTGATTTGAGGCAGTTTTCAAGTTGTTGTTGGTGATCTTTTTTTCCATTGATCCGGAAATAAAGTTGCGTGTCGTCAGCGTAAGAGTGGAAGCAGAGATCTGAGCATCTGATGATTTGAAGGAGTGGGCGAATGTAAATGTTGAAGAGAATGGGTGACAACGGAGAGCCTTGAGGGACTCCGCAGGTGACTGCCCGAGTTTCGGAGAGGAATTTTCCTAGTTTCACTGTCTGTGACCGATTTCCTAGGAAGGACACGAACCAATGGAGATCTATGTCTTGGACTCCGGCTACTTCTGTGAGGCGGACGAGTAGAGTATTGTGATCTACTGTATCAAACGCTGCACTTAGGTCTAGCAGTACGAGGAGACACGGCTCTCCGTCATCTGCCGCTTCGAGGGCGTCATCCCAAATCTTGAGGAGAGCTGTTTCTGTTCCATGACCCGGCGGAAGCCTGATTGCAGCGGGTCCAGGAGTTTGTGAGTATCCAGGTGAAGTTGTAGCTGATGTACTACAGCTTTCTCCATGATCTTAGAAATGGTGTTGAGGCTTGTAATCGGCCTACGGTTGTTTGGATCCTGAGGGTCCAGGTTTGGTTTCTTGAGTAGAGGTTTGACGATGCCTTGTTTGAGGATGCTGGGAACAATCCCTTCGTGGAATGATTGGTTTATGAGGTGGGTTATGGTTGGAGCCACGATGTCGGAGCATTCTTTCAGTAGTTTTGTGGGGATGATGTCAATAGGTGAGGTACTGTCACGCAGTTTATTAATGATGTTTTTTGCGGTGTCTACGGTAATTGGGGATAGTGAAAGTTTTGGCGGTTGCGGTATGTTGGTGCGGACATCCTCTTTATGTATTTGCTGGCTGAGGTTGGATGTTTTCTTCTGACAAATTGTTTCCCTGATGGTTTTGACTTTATCGATGAAAAAATCCGACAGTTTGTCACAGTAATCCTGGGATTCGCTTTCTGGGGGTTCTAGGCACACTGGATTCATTGATTGATTAACCAGTTTAAACAGTTCCCGTGGTTGGTTTGCGGCCGTTGAGATTGTATATGAGAAGTGGTCCTTTTTGGCTTTGAAGATTGCTTTCCGATAATTCTCTGTCAGACCTTTGTAGTTAAATAGGTTTTCCTCTGTGGGATTTCTTCTCCATGTTCTTTCCGCTCTTCTGCGTTCTTGCTTTAGTACGGAGAGGGAGATATTAAACCATCCAGCATTTTTCTTCCTGATGAGAGCCCTGCGTTTTGGTGCTACCGAGTCTGCTGATTGCAGTAATGCCTTGTTCAGGGAGTTGAGTGTTTCCTCCATAGAGTGGTTTAAGGTTATTGTAGATATTTTTTTGGACAGAGTGGTTTTGAAGGCTTCGGAGTACAGTTTTTTATGCGATCTGGTCCAGTGCGTTGTTACAGATTTCCGTTTTGCGTTGGTGATGTTGGTAGTGATTTTGAATTTGATGGCGTGGTGATCCGTCCATGGCAGAGTTATGTTGTCGAGTATGTTGACGTCGATGTTCTGTTTGAAAATGAGGTCCAGGGTGTGTCCTGACCCATGCGTGGGAGTCTTTATCAGTTGCTGTAGACCCAGTTCTTCTAGTTGATTGATGCAGGCAGTCGCGATGGGGTCTTTAGGCTAGTTTGCCCAAAGGTTGAAATCTCCGAGTGCCAGGAAATTTTTGAATTTTAGGGTGTGCATTGCAAAGGATTCCGTGAGGGGTGAAAGAAGATTGGACTTTGGTCCCGGTGGTCTGTAGCACAGTAGTATATGAGTAGTGTCATGGGGTGTTGGTTGAAAATGTAGCGTCAGGGTTTCCATAAAAGACACTGGGTTCTGAGATGATGGTTTAGTGAGATCCAGGTGACCTTTAAAGATCACTGCTAGGCCTCCTCCTTTTTTCCCTATCCGGTGTTCGGTTAGGATCCTGTAGTTTTCTGGCACCAATTCGGTGAGGATGGTGTTGCAGTCAGAGGTTAACCAGCTTTCGGTGATGAAGAGGCAGTCTACATTGTTCTCGATGATGAAGTCTTGTACTTCCAGTCTATGTTTGACTGCAGACCTGGCGTTAAGCAAGGCGCAATCTAATTGTAGTGGTCGAGTAGATGTCTTCCTGTGGTTGGGAGCTGGTTGTCGTCCGGTTTTTAATAGTTGTTCTCTTTGAAGTATTTTTTGTATGGAAGATGGCAATGTGGTGTTGATGTTCCTTAGTCTGTGCAGAACTTCAGCTGAGTATTTGAAGTAGCACATGGTTTGTGGATGCTGTTGATGGTACTATGGGCCTAAGATGATGATCCTGATCAGGGTATTGATCCTGAGGTGGGGCTAGGTATCAGACTTGCCGCCGTGCTTGAGGCTATTAGCGCGCAAGTTGATCAGGGGATGCCTATATGGATGCGGAAGGAGTTGTTGTATTCGGTTGCTGGCTGTTCCAGCTGCCTTTACTTAAGGTGGAGGTCTCCGCTTAGAAAAGAAGTCTGGCTGTGATCTGGAATAGTCGTCCTAGGATAGCGTAAAAAATGGAAAGGAGGCCGGAGGTAGGGGTATGCTAACCTATGGTTGTTCCAGAGGAAGGCGAAAAACCCCCTGACAGTAGCAGCCAAATGCACCAGTGGGGCAAAAATTCCTTCCTGATCCCCATAGTTTAAGGATCCCTGGTATAGATTATTGTATGTTGGGATTGATGCAGTTTAGGCAGAGAAAAAGCAAGGCCTAAGCCTGCATTTACACCTGAGCAGAACATATTGCTGGTGATTTCCTGGCTTTTATACTTTTCTAAACATCTAGCATAGGGCAACTGAGCATAGATATGTTAACAGAGATAGTTAGAAACAATAGGATTCTGCATATTGAGTGTAGTCAGGCATAGAGAAACAAGATGAAAAACATTCCAATGTGAATGGGGTCTAAAACTAGAAAGCATGTTAAGGGTTTTGTGAACTTCCTATTCACTTGTGCTTAGTGGTGATGGGGCGTCTCTTGCGTCCATCAGATTTCAAGTACTCGCTAAGTTTTGGCCGCTTGAGAATTCGCTCCAGGTAGGCTGATAGTAGTGGAAAAGCAGAAAGGCATGTTGGAGAAACATCTAGATTGCACTGCAAAGTATCTACTAAGTGATAGTCAGCATATGTAATCTGTAGAAACAAAAAATGAAATTTGGGTGAAAAATAGGCCAGGGTCCCAGATTTATTTGCACACTATAGTTAAAGCCCAAATGAATGCTGTTATTTATTACTGTGGTGCTCTTTTTACATTTTGTTTTCAGCTAAGACCCCTTTCACACTGAGCCGTAGCCGCGTTAGCACTAAAGCACTGCTCCTATTAGCGGCACTTTAGGATGCTAGGGGGTCGCTTTTAACCCCAAAGAAGGGGATAAAAATGTTGCGGTGCTTCCGAAGCACTGCCCATTCAATTCAATGGGCATGGCGCTGTATACAGCGCTCCCAAATCACCCCAAAGATGCTGCTTGCAGGACTTTTCCTGACCTTCCGCAAGCGCAGCAACCCAGGGTGAAAAGACACACTGAAATGAATGGGAGGAGCTAAAACACCTGAAAACCACCCCAGTGCGAAAGGAGTCTAAGTGTTGGTGGCACCACTGAGAATCAATATTATTATTATTATTATTATTATCAGTATTATTATTATTATCACCATCTATTTGCTAGAGTAGAACTTAGTAGGAGTCCAAATATCATATGTAATGTTTACAGATGTTTGGGGTCCTTGGAAGCTTTGTGGTGTCAAATAGACCCAACTAGGGATGAGCCGAACACCCCCTGGTTCAGTTCGCACCAGAACTTTCGAACGGACCCCAAATTCGTACGAACGTTAGAACCCCATTGAAGTCTATGGGACTCGAACGTTCAAAATTAAAAGTGCTAATTTTAATGGCTAATATGAAAGATACTGTCCTAAAAAGGGTTTGGGGACCTGGCTCCTGCCCCAGGGGACAAGGGTCAATGCCTAAAATGTTTTTAAAAATTGCCGTTTTGGCGAGAGCACTGATTTTAATGACGATTAAAGTGAAAAAAAAAGTGAAATATTCCTTTAAATATGGTGCCTGGGGGTATGCCTGTGAAGTGCCACATGTTTCCCGTGTTTAGAACAGTGCCTGCACAAAATGACATTAAACGGAAATAACACCATTTAAAACTGCTTGCTGTTTTAATGTTATATCTGGTTCCTGCAATATGGTTTAAAATCATTGAGAAAAATGGCATGGGTAGCCCTACCTGCCCATTACCAGCCTATTTGGGTCTTGTACGCATATTAAGGGGAACCCTGTACACATATTAAAAAAAGGAAATGCGTGTGGCCCCCAGGCCCTATATACTCAGAACAGCAGTATACAGGCGGTGCAAACAAGACAGGGACTGTGTAGGTTTGCTGTGTTAAGTTGAATCTGTTTGTAATTTTCAACTGGTACATTTTTAAAGTGTAGCTCCAGTCAAAAAAACTATTTTTAAGCTTTTTGGAAAACATAGGGAAGGGTTATCACCCCTGTATAATTTGTTTTGTCGTCCATCTTTTTTCATCTCACTTGCTGTTGTCTCCTTCCGTTTGCAAGTAGGAGATGTTTGTAAGTTGGATGTTTGAAAGTAGGGGTCTGCCCTATATGCTCTGCAGAAATGGCGGAACAAGGTGTTGGTTTTGCCACAACATTGTAAGCCCTCAAAGTGACTCTTGGTGGGCGCTGGAGTGCCCTGCTGTGAACGATTATATCAAGAATTGTAACTACATGCCATTGTTGAACAGTGGTAGAAAAATTGACCTTTGGTGGTTGTGGTGCTGGTGCCACAACACTATAAGTCCTCACCGTTACTCTGGGTGGTCACAGGAAGGGGCCCTCCTGTGAAATATTATATCAAGAATTGTAATTACATGTCCCTGTTAAACAGGGGCAGAAAAATTTGGCCTTAGGCACTGGTGCTGGTGCCACCACACTGCAACCTCTGCCATATACTCTAGTTTTATTGCAGGAATTAGCCCTGCTGCAAAGCATTGCATCAAAAATTGTAATTAAACGCCCCTGTTAAACAGGGGCAGAAAAATTGGGCCTTAGGCACTGGTGCTGGTGCCACCACACTGCAACCTCTCCCATATACTCTTGTTTGATTGCAGGAATTAGCCCTGCTGCAAAGCATTGCATCAAAAATTGTACTTAAACGCCCCTGTTAAACAGGGGCAGAAAAATTGGGCTGATGGCATCACCCAGAACCAGAAATGTTCTTCCAACATATCAGCGGAGGAGGAAGAGGATAGACAATCAACATAACAGGACAGTCACTCAGCATCAGCATAGGCAGTCTTGAAGGGATGTGATATTTCAAAAAAAATTATTCTGTTACATCAGCTTCAGGTGCTTGGTAGCTGTGGGTGATCCAAGACTGATTCATTTTGATGAAGGTCAGTCGATCAACTGATTCGGTGGACAGGCGCACCCTGTGATCGGTAACAAAGCCACCAGCAGCACTGAAGGTGCGTTCCGAAAGAACGCTGGATGCAGGACAGGCCAGTAGCTCAATTGTATACTGTGCAAGCTCTGGCCAGTGATCCATCCTCAAGACCCAGTAAGCCAGAGGATTTTCGGTGGGAAAGGTGTCCAAGTCTGACCTTGCCCCTAGGTATTCCTGCACCATGTAAATCAGACGCTGGCGATGGTTGCTGGAACCGATCATACCTTGGGGCTGCGGACTAAAAAATTGTCTGAAAGCATCAGTCAGACGGCCACCTTCTCCACCGCTCCTTCTGACCGATGCCTCAGCAACACGTTGTCCAGGACCAGGAGTTTGTAACCTCCCAGTCTCTGGGAACGCATTGCACAGACCTTTCTGCAAGGCCTCCCGGAGATGTCTCATCCTCTGCTCCCTCTGCGATGGCAAGATAAGGTCGGCAACCTTACCCTTGTACCATGGATCAAGGAGAGGGGCCAGCCAGTAATGGTCCCTCTCCTTGATCCGAAGAATACGAGGATCCTTCCGCAGGCTTTGCAGGATCAGGGAGGCCATGCAGCGTAGGTTAGCTGAGGCATTCGGTCCGGAGTCCTCTGGGTCACTAAGGACAACATGATCCGCAGCTACCTCCTCCCAGCCACGTACAAGTCCACGTGTTTCTTGGCACTGTAAATCATCCCTACAAGACTGCTGCTGCTGCTGCTGCTGATGCTGAGTGCCAGCCTCCACCTCCATGCGGACACAATCATCCTCCTCCTCCTCCTCCTCATCCTCTTCCTGTGTGATGGGTGGCACAGCAGGAACACTGTCTGGATAAAGGGGGCCTTGAGAGGCAAGGAAGTCCTCCTCTTCCTGCCTCTGTTCTGCCTCAAGTGCCCTGTCCATTATTCCACGCAGCGTATGCGCCAAGAGGTGGACAAGAGGTACAGTGTCACTGATGCATGCACTGTCACTGCTCACCATCCTTGTGGCCTCCTCAAACGGTGACAGGACAGTGCATGCATCCCTGATCATGCCCCACTGGCGTGTTGAGAAAAAACCGAGCTCCCCTGACCCTGTCCTGATGCCGTAGTCGCACAGGTACTCATTGATGGCCCTCTGCTGCGTGTGCAGCCGCTGCAGCATGGCCAACCTTGAGTTCCATCTGGTGGGCATGTCACATATAAGGCGGTTCTTGGGCAGGTTCAACTCCTTTTGGAGCTCAGCCAGCCGAGCACAGGCATTAAATGATCGGCGGAAATGCACACAGACTTTCCTGGCCTGCTTCAGGACATCCTGTAAGCCGGGGTACCTGCCCAAGAACCGCTGCACCACCAGGTTAAGGACGTGAGCTACACAGGGCACATGGGTCAGTTGTCCCTGTCGGAGGGCGGAGAGGAGGTTGGTGCCATTGTCACAAACCACCATTCCTGGCTTAAGCTGGCGTGGCGTCAACCACCTCTCGGCCTGCCCCTGCAGAGCTGACAAAACATCCGCCCCAGTGTGGCTCCTGTCCCCCAAACAAACCAGCGCAAGCACGGCATGGCATCGTTTTGCCTGCGTACTTGCGTAGCCCCTGGAACGCCTACGAAGCACCGCTGGTTCTGAGGACAGAGCACTGGAAGAGGCCATGGAGGAAGAAGAAGAGGAGGGGGTGGAGGAGAGAGGTGTGTCACAACCAATAGTAGCATTTTGGAGGCGTGGTGGCGGAACAACCTCCAACACTACTGCACCTTGTCCTGCATCCTTCCCAGCTGCCAGAAGAGTGACCCAATGGGCCCTGAAAGACAGGTAACGTCCCTGTCCATGCCTGCTGGACCATGAGTCAGCGGTAATATGCACCTTACCGCTGACCGCCCTGTCCAGCGAGGCAAGGACATTGCCTTCCACATGCCGGTAGAGAGCCGGAATCGCCTTCCGTGAGAAAAAGTGGCGTTTGGGGACCTGCCACTGAGGAACCGCACATTGTACAAACTCATGGAAGGGGGCCGAGTCTACCAACTGAAAAGGCAGCAGTTGAAGTGCTAGCAATTTAGCCAAGCTAGCATTCAACCACTGGGCATGTGGATGGCTGGGAGTGAACTTCTTTCGCCGGTCCAGCAGCTGGGGCAGGGACATTTGCCTGCTATAATCGGACGTGGGTGTACCGCTAGCAGAGTTCCCAGAAGCACTTGGCTGTGACACACCTAATTCTACACCTTCATTCCTCTCAGAGCAGGTTTCAGAGAGGACTGAAGGTCTAGTGGGGTTGGAGATGCCAGCTGATGAGGAGCAAGGAGAGGTCCGCTTTGTTCTTTGGTGTGGGTCTTTGAGGTACGCTTGCCAACTAGCTGCATGGCAGGTCAACATATGTCTGGTCGAGTATGTGGTTCCCAAGCGGCTGATGTTTTGGCCACGCGAGATACGCTTGAGGCATATGTTGCAAATAGCAGCGGTGCGATCTGATGCACTGGTCTCAAAAAAGGCCCACACCAAAGAACTTTTAGAATAACGCGCAGAGGCAGCGCACTGCACAGGCGGAGCTCTGCGGTGTGATTCAGTCGGTGTGCTGCCCCTAAGCTGGCCCCCGGAGGGCATCCTGCCTCGTTGGACATGTGCCTCCTCCTCCTCCTCTCCCCTCTTTCTAGGCACCCACGTGGAGTCAGTGCCCTCATCATCCCCTCCCTCTTCATCGCTGTAGCAAACCTGGCAGTATGCTGCAGCTTGTGGAACATGACTGCCAGATTGCTGTCCTTCTTGAGCATCCCCTCTCTCTGCGCTCACGCTACTGCCTTACTCTAGCTGAGTGTCATCATCAGAGCCCACAAAACACTGGGCATCCTCCTGGAGCATGTACCCAACACTGTGCTCAAAGAGTTCAGGAGACTCCTCAGGAGGACGTGGTGGGTCTAGGGAAGGAGTCACTGATGATGACATTGAGAGGAGGGAAGACGATGCGTTGGCAGCTGCTTTGCTAGTACCCTGAGACTGGGTGAGAGAGGATGAGGAGGATGAAGAGGGCTTGGTCATCCACTCTACCAAGTCGTTGGCATGTTGCGGTTCAACATGTCCAGCTGCCAAAAAGAAGGACAAGCGTGCCCCATGGCCACGTGCTGATGACAATGCACCGCGTCCACGACCAGCACTGTTGTCTCTAGACACAGAGCCTGCTTGCCCTCTTTTATCGGCTTGCGCCTGTCTGCCTCTCCTTGCTGGCCTTCCAGACATGGTAATGGCCTGAAGGGAGTTGGGTAAAACAGCAGTGTAATGGAGTCACACAACACCCACTAAGCCCTGCAGATGGCTCTATTAGAGAACAGCAATAAACGGTAGATACAGGTGTATATTGTGCTGGAGTCACACAACACCCACTAACTCCTGCAGATGCCTTTATTATAGAACACCAGAGATAAAGGGGTATACTGTAATTGAGTCACACAACACCCACTAAGCCCTGCAGATGGCTCTATTAGAGAACAGCAATAAAGGGTAGATACAGGTGTATATTGTGCTGGAGGCACAAAAAACCCACTAACTCCTGCAGATGCCTTTTTTATAGAACACCAGAGATAAAGGGGTATATACAGATGTATACTGTGCTGTGCTGGAGGCACACACAACTTCCAATAACTCCTGCAGATGGCAAGTGGGCTCAAATAGAGAAGAGCTATGTAGGTGGATATAGCGGTGTGTACTGGGTACAGAGCACGCAGACAGCACGCACAAGCTCCTAACACTACTGACTGCAAACTCTATTATCAAAGATAGATCACTAGCTATATAGGTGAGGTAAATATAGCGGTGTATACTGCGGTCAGGGCACACAGACAACAACCACTACACAACAGCAAGATCGAAAAAAATCGGCCGAAAACGATCGGTGTGTACTGTGTTGAAGGTACACAGAACACCCACTAACTGCTTCAGACGCCAACACACTACACTAGGCCGCCGCGCTGGCGGCCTTATATAGTGTGGGTCGTGTACTACACAGCCTGAGCTATGATTGGCCACAGGCATCCTGCCTGTGGCCAATCATGGCTCTCCTCGCTGCTGGCGCTGTGATTGGCCAAGCATGCGGGGTCACAGTGCATGCTTGGCCAATCATGAGCCAGCAATGCACTGCGATGACGCAGTGCATTGTGGGCCGTGAGCGCCACACGAATTTGGCGCGAACAGCCCGTAACGTTCGGAATTCGCCGAACGGGCGAACAGCCGATGTTCGAGTTGAACGTATGTTCGACTCGCACACGAAGCTCATCCCTAGACCCAACCCTCTGATAAAGTCTGGGAGGTTCAAGATACAGACCAGGCTAACCAATAGTTCTCCACTTCCAGAGAAATCTGTAGACCCACCACTATGTCTAAGAACAGTTAATTATACTTACCCCATTTCCTACCAGAAACTTGGTGCCATTTGCATTTTTTGACAGAATCTTTTCAAAATAACCCAACTGATTAGACAATTCCTCCAGGTACTTATCCTTGTTCTCCTCCTGCAAGAAGATGTCAGAGTGATTACCCCGATGCCTTTTAACTATAATGATTAATTTGGCCACATATAGGGAGCTTATAAACATAAGTTTCTCCACAGTGGAGGCACATGCATTCTGATGGATAGGTGAGAGCAGGTGGACTGAAGAGGAGCCGCCTGACCAAAAAACATGACAGTGATACAAAACAGATGCCACTTGCTCCCATCTATAGCTGTATAGCTGGCTATCGGAGGAGTAAGTGAACTTACATTTAAATGCCCATCAATGCAGCCTTATCAGTGTCATCTGCAGCCTTGTCAGTCGTTTGCAGCCTTGTCAGTCATTTGCAGTCTTGTCAATCGTTTGCAGCCTTGCATTGCAGCCTTCCATTGCAGCCTTGTCAGTCATTTGCAGCCTTGTCAATCGTTTGCAGCCTTGCATTGCAGCCTTCCATTGCAGCCTTGTCAGTCCATTGCAGCCTTGTCAGTCCATTGCAGCCTTGTCAGTGTGTTTGTCGTTTAAAAATGGCGTCGCCTAGATACAGAGCGGATGTCCTGTGTATCTCGGTAGTTCTCAGCAGCCTTCGGGTATTTTTGGCCCGCATTTGGCCGTTCTTGGCTATTTTCAGCCACACTCGGCCATTACAGAATAGCTGAGTGTGGCCAAAAATAGTTGAGAACGGCCGAAGATAGCCAAGAACGGCCGAAAACACCAGGAAGCTGCAGAGAACGGCAGAAACGGGTAGCAACAGCGGGGGATCGGCGCATAACACGCACCCCCGATTTCCCCCTGATTTTAGGTGGCAAAAAAAGTGCATGTTATACGCCGATAAATACTTTGATCCTTCTGCTAGCAAGTCAGTAATGCTGTACTGAGGCACACATAATTTATACTAGAAATTCTATAAAAACACAGTGCTACCCATTAAACATGCTCACGTAAAATATGCAGTAGAGAGATTATAATGAAAAATTTTTAAGCACTATTCAACACTGCCTGTCTCCATCTCCCAGAATTTTGCCCAGCCACTGTCACATCCCTAGCATGCACATTGGTTGCTGGACAGCAAAGCCCCCTCCTCCATTACAGGCCAGCAATGCCCCTTACCTTGGACTGTGTTGCTGACAGCAGGTCAGTGCTGCCTATTAGTGATGGCCAAACGGTTCGCCCGGCGGTTGTTTTGCGGCGAATTTCGGCTGTTCGCGATTCACCCGATCGGCGGACTATTGCCGCCGTTCGCCCGGCGGACTTCCGTGTTTACTGTGTAAAAGAACTTTGACCTATGATGACACATCTATCATGGGGTACAGGACAGCCAATTGCGACATTACAGCACATGGACACTTGGACATTCCCCCTAACTTATAAATACACCCGATCCGGCGGCCATTTTACATTCTTTCTTCTGTCACTATAGGGAGAGGTTGCTGTGTGGAGCAGGGAGAGATTGCAGTGACCCAAATCGCTAGCTATTTGGTACACAAAAGTTCTTTTCAGGACTGGTATAGGTGTTAGGTGTATATAGGTTTTCTGTGCTACTGATTGTTGCAGCAGCCTGAGCATCTTTTGTCAGTTCAGAGAAAGGGACAGGACGGTGTGTCTGCTGTAGGGACAGTCATTAGCTGTTACTATCAGGTCCACAAAAGTGCTATTCTAGTTATTGTTCCAGTAGCCTCTGTTTTGTCAGTTTATATAGGGACAGGCAGGAAGCAGTGTGTGAGGCAGTGAGGGTCAGTTTAATCAGTAGCTGTTACTATATTAGGTCCACAAAGCTTCTTTTCAGGACTGGTATCAGTGGTATGGTAATAGGCTTGTACATGTATAATATTCTTTCTTCCAAATATAGAAAGAATATTATACTTGACTGCTGCTGCAGTCTGCTAATCATTCACAACCTACTTGTTCCACAAAGGTCCTTTATAAGGAATGGTAATAACCTGGTGTAGGGTGCTATAGTACATAGGGTTGAGTGAGGTACAGTCTGCTATTCTATAAGGACTGGTATAGGTCCACAATACATAGGGTTGAGGTGCACTACTGCTGACCGCTGCCCTATACTTCAGCAGTCCTTCATCGGTATAGGGACTGACGTACAGTCTGCTAATCAGTCACAACCTACTTGTTCCACAAAGGTCCTTATAAGGACTGGTAAGGTATAGGGTACTACAGTACATAGGGTTGAGTGAGGTACAGTCTGCCATTCTATAAGGACTGGTATAGGTCCACAATACATAGGGTTGAGGTGCACTACTGCTGACCACTGCCCTATACTGCAGCAGTCCTTCATCGGTATAGGGACTGACATACAGTCTGCTAATCAGTCACAACCTACTTGTTCCACAAAGGTCCTTATAAGGACTGGTAACTTGGTCTGTCTAGGGTTCTACAGTACATAGGGTTGAGTGAGGTACAGTCTGCTATTCTATAAGGACTGGTATAGGTCCACAATACATATGATTGAGGTGCACTACTGCTGAACGCTGCCCTATACTTCAGCAGTCCTTCATCGGTATAGGGACTGACGTACAGTCTGCTAATCAGTCACAACCTACTTGTTCCACAAAGGTCCTTATAAGGACTGGTAAGGTATAGGGTACTACAGTACATAGGGTTGAGTGAGGTACAGTCTGCCATTCTATAAGGACTGGTATAGGTCCACAATACATAGGGTTGAGGTGCACTACTGCTGACCGCTGCCCTATACTGCAGCAGTCCTTCATCGGTATAGGGACTGAGAGTTTTGTCACAGGGTCATTTAAAAAATGACAGGCAGAGGAAGAGGCAGGCCCTTCCGCAGGGGTGGTCGGGGTAGGGCAGGAACAACAGGCTTGAGCCAAAGTGGGAAGTTGCAGAAGGTGCGTTCAATTACTTTAAAGGACGCACCAGACTTGGTTGAGTGGCTCACTCAGCCTTACTCTTCTGCACCCTCCTCATCCTCTCCATCTGCACCCTCTTCTTCACTCTCTGCTATGTGCACCCCAAAATACACTACCACCAACAACACCACCACCACCACATACCTTCCGCTTGAGTCACAGGAATTATTTTCCGATCCATATCAAGACATTTCTGATGCGCAGCCACTCTTGGTATTGGATCAGGAAGAGGAGGTAGCAACAAGCGCCACTCAGCAGTCTGACGACAGTACCCAGATCAGCCCAAGGAGGAGGTTGGTCCCTGGTGTTGCTGCCTACTCCGAGATCTCTACTTATAGCAGTGGGGAAGGTGACGTCGATGATGATGTGTCTAGTGATGTCACGTGGGTGCCCACAAGACAGGAAGAGGAGGGGAGTTCAGAGGGAGATATGGACCAGCAGATAGGGAGGAGAAGCAGGAATAACTTACATTGCACAGGAGGGACAAAGCAGACTGCAAATGTATCAGGAGTGAGTCATCGACCATGTACGGTCACATCTGGCGCTCCCAGGACACCGGCACATGGTTCCGCAGTGTGGGCTTTTTTTAACGTGTCCGCTGCTGACAATAGCGTTGCCATCTGCAATCTTTGCAGTCAACGCATTAGTCGCGGTAAGCCCAACACTCACCTAGGGACGACCGCCTTAAGAAGGCACATGAGCAGCCATCACCGAGCCGAGTGGGAGCAACGGCACACACAAAGCCACACTCCAGGCTCTCACCGTCCAGCCCCGTCTTCTACTTCTCCTTCTCCTCACAATTGTCCTCCACTCCACCTTCCATCACGCCAAGCTCACGTTTTTCTGCAAAAAGGCAGGCTTCCGTGGGCCTAATGTTCGAGCGTAAAAAAATGATGACGCCGGATAACCCTCTTGCCCAACGGTTGACGGCTGGCTTGTCAGAACTCATAGCCTGCCAACTACTGCCATATAAACTGGTAGACTCGGAGGCCTTTCGCAAATTTGTGGCCATTGGAACACCACAATGGAAGGTGCCGGGAAGGAAGTATTTCTCACAGAAGGGCATCCCAGAGCTATATGGCCATGTTCAGCGGCAAGTGAATGTATCTCTGGCACACAGTGTTGGTGCCAAGATACATCTGACCACAGACACGTGGTCTAGCAAACACGGGCAGGGAAGGTATATCACTTTTACTGCCCACTGGGTGAACCTTCTGACGGCTGTCAAGCATGTAACCCGTGGCACCCGTGTAGATTTGGTTTTACCGCCACGGATTGCATGCATGCCTGACTCTTCTTCTCCTCCTCCTCCTACTCCATCCTCCTCCCTCTCCTCCTCAGCTGACTCCTCCTTTTCCGCTGCTAGCGTCTCTTCCGCTGCACCGCCCTAGCTCCCCAGAACCTATTCGACATGCCAGGTGAGACGTTGCCATGCCGTGCTGCGTCTGTTGTGCCTGGAAGCCAAGAGCCACACTGGCCCGGCACTCTTTTCAGCTTTGCGTTCACAGGCAGATCAGTGGCTAACACCGCTCAATTTGACAGTTGGTAAAGTGGTGTGTGACAACGGTGCCAATCTGCTTAGCGCATTGAAACAGGGCAAAATCCTGCACGTGCCATGCATGGCACACGTCTTAAACTTGGTCGTGCAGCGATTCGTTGTCAAATACCCTGGGGTCCAGGACATCTTGCGGCAGGCAAGGAAAATCTCGGCCCATTTCAGAAGATCTTACACGGCCATGGCTCGCCTTGCTGACACAATCTGCCGGTCAGACGTCTTATTTGCGATTGCCCGACGCAATGGAACTCAACCTTCTATATGCTTGATAGGCTGCTCCAGCAGAAACGTGCAGTTAACGTCTACCTGTATGAACTCTGCGGAAGCACAGGTTCTGGGGAGCTGGGTTTTTTTTCACCGCGCCAGTGGCTGCTCATGCGCGACGCATGCAGACTTCTGCGCCCATTTGAGGAGATCACCAAACTGGTCAGTCGCAGCCATGGTGCCATCAGTGACATGGTACCTTATGCCTTCTTTATGGAGCGTGCATTGCGTCGTGTCATTGATCAAGCTGTGGAGGAGCAGGAGCGGGAAGATGAGGAAGTTGCAATGCTGGATGAATTCCCAGGTGGGGCTACTCTATCTGAGACAAGTCAACAACAGAAGTCTGAAGAGGAGTCAGAGGAGGATGGTGCCGGGGCAGATGAGGAGGAGCAAGAAGAGCATGCTTTGAACATTTCTGGGACCCCTGTTGTTGTGCGTGGATGGGGAGAGGAGAATGAAGAGGACGACATTATCCTGGATGATGAGCAGGAGCCAGGCCACCACACCGCTTCCAGTTTAGTGCAAATGGGGACCTTCATGCTCCAGTGTTTTAATAGGGACCCCCGTATAAAAAGCATAAGGGTCAAGGACCAGTACTGGGTGGCAACGTATTTAGACCCCCGGTACAAACACAAAATGGTGGAAATGTTACCGCCGTCACAGAGGGCTGGCAGAATGGAGCACTTCCAGGCCTTGCTTCGAGAAATGCTGCATTCTGCCTTTGCGTGCGCTGGCAGAGGAGCAATTCCCACTCCCAGAGAAGGAGTTGCGGGTACCAATCCAACAGCGCCTGCAAGAAGAGGCCGGTTTGAAGATGTGTTGGTGACTTCGGATATGAGGTCATTGTTTCAGCCGACCCTTCGACGGGTGTCATCCGGATCCAGCATCAGGGAACGCCTAGACCGTCAGGTGTCCAACTACATCGGGTTAACGGCCGATGTGGACGCTCTGAGGAGTGTTGAACCCCTGGACTACTGGGTGGGCAGGCTTGACCTCTGGCCAGAGCTTGCCCAATTTGCAATCGAACTGTTGGCTTGCCCCTCATCCAGTGTCCTGTCCAAAAGGACGTTCAGCGTAGCAGGGGGGATCGTGACCCTGTTAACTACCTCACATTTATAAAAATGAATGAGGCATGGATCTCGGAGGAATTTAACACATGTGACCAGTAGACCATGTATATGTCTATAAACATTTTTTTTAATCGAGCACAGAGACCTTCTTTCTTCATTTGGCTCACTTCCTTGTACAAAAAAAGCACACCGTACTATATGCCCGTACCCTCCTCTTTGAAGAGGTTGAGCGGTATCATATTTCTACTGGGGCTGCTTATTATGAGGGGCTGCCACCATCCCTGTGCTATGCTGACATCCTCCTGGGGCTGCTTATTATAAGGGACTCCCACCATCCCTGTGCTATGCTGACATCCTCCTGGGGCTGCTTATTATGAGGGGCTCACACCAACCCTGTGCTATGCTCATTATGAGGGGCTCCCACCATCCCTGTGCTATGCTCATTATGAAGGGCTCCCACCATCCCTGTGCTATGCTCATTATGAGGGGCTCCCACCATCCCTGTGCTATGCTGACTTCCTCCTGGGGCTGATTATGGTGCTGCTGTCAGTGCTGTATATCACGCTGCTGATGTCAGTGCTCTCTATCACGGTGCTGTTGTCAGATGACTCTATCACGGTGCAGGTGTCATTGCTGTATGTCACGCTGCTGATGTCAGTGCTCTCTATCACGGTGCTGCTGTCAGTGCTGTATTTCACGGTGCTGGTGTTAGTGCTTTATGTCACGCTGCTGATGTCAGTGCTCTCTATCACGGTGCTGCTGTCAGTGCTGTATATCACGGTGCTGCTGTCAGTGCTGTATATCACGGCGCTGGTGTTAGTGCTTTATGTCACGCTGCTGATGTCAGTGCTCTCTATCACGGTGCTGCTGTCAGTGCTGTATATCACGGTGCTGGTGTTAGTGCTTTATGTCACGCTGCTGATGTCAGTGCTCTCTATCACGGTGCTGTTGTCAGATCACTCTATCACAATGCAGGTGTCATTGCTGTATGTCACGCTGCTGATGTCAGTACTCTCTATCACGGTGCTGGTGTCAGATGACTATCACGGTGCAGGTGTCATTGCTGTATGTCACGCTGCTGGTGATCATCTCCTGCACAATCTTCTTTGCCTACCCTGACCTTCCCTCTCCTCCATTGCCTTCATGCGCTCCACAGTCCTGAATTGTCACAACAATTTCCCATATAAAAAAAGAATGCTTGCAGTTGTCGATCCCAGATTCACCTCATACATGTGTTATGTCATTGGCCATGTGGTGGGACTATGTTTGCACAGCTATTGATTATTTTGTGGCTGCAAATTTGACCTGTAGGTTTGCGAAGTTCGCCTCCCATTGAAGTCAATGGGGCCCGCCGCGAACGTTCCGGTTCGTGAACTATCGGCCGCGTTCGCGGTCCGCGTTCGCAAAACGTCCCGTCGGAAGTTCGTCCATCACTACTGCCTATCTTCTCTTCCCTGATTGCCCACTGCTCCTTAGATTCTCTATTTCAAAATCACAAGCGGGCTCTGGGCTTGTGATAGGACCTACTACAATGAAAACTGCACTCAGTTACTCTGACACTTGGTCAGAAAAAGGAGGGCAGAGCCAAAAGGTGGGACTTTAAATGAAGCTTGTGGTTAGCCAAATAGTTAAATTGGTGAACATAATCAGATTTAATTAATTGCATTACTTACCTTTGCTCTCCCCTGCACAATTTTCCCCACCATCCTAAACCTTTTCACTTTATTGGTCTACTCACTATTTGTATCTCACGCATAGGAATGCCTTCAGGCTCTGGCCTGTCCTGTTGGTTGCCCATGGGGCGTCTCCACCTAGTTGTCCGCCGCGGCTCCCTACTGGGAGCACCTTCGGTTGGTATTTCATGCCTGACACTTTCCCTAAATGAACTACAGTGAGTCAATTTGCATTGGCATAAAAATGCGTAAAAATACAAAAGGTGAAAAAAATGTGATAAAATTTAAAATAAAATAATAAATAAATAATAATAAAAGCGGCATAAAGCCTGAATCTAGGACATACATATTTTCCATCCTGGGTGCAACCAGGTGATTTTACCTGCCTGCTGTCACAGCGCAAAAAGTGAAAACCACAGAGGTGGTGGTCAGGTGCCACCTAGGGAAAGCTCTATTTGTGGAGAAAAAAAAGGACTTCAATTTTGTTTGGGAGCCACGTCATACGACCGCGCAATTGTCAGTTAAAGCGGCGCAGTGCCGAATCGCAAAAAACGCTCTGGTCAGGAAAGGGGTAAATCCTTCCGGGGCTGAAGTGGTAAAAAGACAACTGTGTCTAAAAACCAAAGATAATCGAGCACGGCATACGAACGGAGGAATGAGGGACTCCCAGAACCACAATAGAGGCAAGCCAGAGAGCAACACAGTGGCTGATACTGTGAAGGCTGATCCACCCCGGACGGGGTCATAACTCTGGTGAGAGCAATTGCATAAGTGGTCACAGAGCACCGGGAGCAACAGTTGAAGTCACCTTCCCTCTTCCCTTCACCTCCACTTATAGAGGATACCCCACTACTTTTCTCATTTTTTAGGACACCATTTTTTGGGACATTATTTACCATCAATTCTATTTTCATTTTTTATTTTTACTTTTCAGTTTTAGTGTTATTTTTATTTTATTTTAAATTTTATCACATTTTTTTCACCTTTTGTATTTTTACGCATTTTTATCCTATGTAAATACTTTTGCACGTACCTTTAATCACAGTTGCACCATGTGAGGATCCGATATGTGAAACAGATAATCGGACTATATATATTATATATTTTATATTCCAATCTTCATACTATTGGTTTTCACCTTTTACCCTTATAGTTCCTTTTTTTCACATTACTAGTGATTGTATTTTTGCATTTTGACATTGACACTATTCGTTCACTGGCACTCTGCACTTTAATATTGGCATTTAGTAACTGTATGTTGCTTTAATTGATCTATGGCTCATGAATTTATGATTCCAATGACATGTATGGTTTCTAAGATATAATGATCGTTTGTTGACATCCATTGATAAGCACATTTATACCAGTTGGTAACACATATTTATTTTTATTTTTATCTCTATTTTATTTTATTATCCAGCACGCTGGAAAATTCCTGCTTATTGCTTATCTGAATTTTAAATTCTAAACGGTATAGCGCCAAGCCTATTTCCCCCCCCCCCCCCCCACTTTACCTCTCTGTTTCCACCCACATTGGGTTGAAATTAAAATAGGGGGTGCTCTTACCAGAATCACAATCCATAGCGCGACCTAACCCCCCCCCCCCCCTCGCTCTTATGCAATTAATTAAACCTGATTATGTTCACCCATTTACCTATTTGGCTAACCACGAGCTTCATTTAAAGTCCCACCTTTTGGCTCTGCCCTCCTTTTTCCGACCATAATAGGGATGGAAATGTATGACCCTACCAGGCCATAATTTCAATTTAAGTCCCAAGGGATGGAATATCTGGCCTTACCAGACCATAAATTCATTTAAAGTCCCTAAAAATTGACTTCTTTCTGTAACTACTCTGACACTTATCAAGCTTGTCCCTGGGTTACCCTATTGTCTGTTGCCTACCCTGACCTCAGTTTATCTCTAATTATGCTACTGTCTGACACATGCCCTGCTACTGGCTGCCACATGCACTGCTACTGGCTGCACATTGCATGCCTACTGCTACTGGCTACACACCTGCTGCAACATCCATCCATGCCAAATTCCTGAGGTATTCCTCAGTATGTTGTGCCTCTTGGCCTGAGACCATAAAACTGTGTATTAAGCCTTGGGGCAACCAAGTACCTCTTGGCCTGCTTGGCTTAAGGGAACAGAGTTTGCTACAATATTTAGCAATATTCTCTGGCCCCTGGTTCTGGAGCAGATATTACAAACACAACTGATATCACAGTCATCTTGTTCATTTCACTGCATTTAGTGGGAAATATGTACATTCTCTATAAACAAAAACGTATAGTATTTGATTCTGAGATCCTCCACTCCATCATTCACCATTTCAGCAATTGTTTCCTCTGCTCATTGTTGCCAGCGACCCCTGCAAGAAGTAAAACCTCAATTTAAACTGTTCGTTACACACAATTAAATTTTTCCTTTTCTGTTCAAATTAGTGGGGGAAGTATGTGTAAAAAGTTTTTAAAACTGCCTTTTTCTCAGGTGCAGTGATTTTATTAATGCTTAAAATTGAAACAATAAAAATGAAATATTCCTTTAAATATCCTGCCTGGGGGGGCTCCCTTAGTCTGCCTGTAAAGATGCTTTGGGGGGGGGGACCACAAAGCACCCTACCCATATTGAGGGCAAGCGGCCTGGTATGGTTCAGAAGGGTGGGGCCTGCTCGCTTGTCCCCCCTCCCCCCCCCCCATCCTGGCCTGCCAGGTTTCTTCTTCTGCTGTTTTTTTTTTTATTTTGTCATAGGGTTCCCCTTAACCACTTCAATACACTGTATTATATACTGTAGACTGCCTGCACTGTATATATTTACTACAATGATTGCAGAGTGTGTATATAGATCATACAGTGGTGTGAAAAAGTGTTTGCCCCCTTCCTCATTTCCTGTTCCTTTGCATGTTTGTCACACTTAAGTGTTTCGGAACATCAAACCAATTTAAACAATAGTCAAGGACAACACAAGTAAACACAAAATGCAATTTGTAAATGAAGGTGTTTATTATTAAAGGTGAAAAAAAATCCAAACCATCATGGCCCTGTGTGAAAAAGTGATTGCCCCCTAAACCTAATAACTGGTTGGGCCACCCTTAGCAGCAACAACTGCAACCAAGTGTTTGCGATAACGTGCAATGAGGCTTTTACAGCGTCCTGGAGGAATTTTGGCCCACTCATCTTTGCAGAATTGTCCTAATTCAGTTACATTAGAGGGTTTTCGAGCATGAACGGCCTTTTTAAGGTCATACCACAACATCTCAATAGGATTCAGGTCAGGACTTTGGCTAGGCCACTCCAAAGTCTTCATTTTGTTTTTCTTCAGCCATTCGGTGGTGCCCCATGCCCCTGTCGAAGACATATGTGTCGAAACGCGTCGGGATAGCTGTTGGCACCCCACATTGCTTTTTACTTTTACTTTTACCTTATTGCTTTGTGATCACTAAGTCATTAGTTACTTTTTTGACTTTTAATAAATTACCATTTTTTATCGCCTGACCCGCACCATGTGGAACTCTTTCTTCCTTTTTTCTTTTTTTGGTCTAAACCCTTAAAACACCTTCCCCTTCACCTTGGGGCATTTGGAGTATCGGTGTGCAGTGGGCCATATCTGAGTTGGATTTCCAAACCATTCTGAAGTTCCATCGGTGAGATTCATCATTGGGCATACGGTCTTTTGGAGTTTCCCCACCAGGCTGACGGACCTCCTTCGATCCACTCCTCGGTCCCAGATTGTGACCCCAAGCTTTATTGACTCAACTGTCATACGACTGTGTGAGTCCAACAGATTTGGTAAGAAGTATCCATCTATTTCTCCTAATGTTTCCAGACAAGCTGATGTACATGGACATATTCGTTTAATAGGATTTGCCTCTTATTTTGATACGGTCTGACCATCTTTGTGCCAGCTCTTCCACGGAAGCTTATACCCACTCTTTGGACTTTATTTTGCTCATTTATAATATTTATATGATCTTTGTTATATGATCATTCTTTTAACACATGTTGATTACATTTATCACTTTAGAAGCGCTACACTATTTTTTACTTTTTGTTTGTTGAACTTTGTTTGTTTAAGTGTTGGCTGCTGTGCTTTTTATGTACATTTGATTCTAGTGCAGTGTTTTCCCCCTATTCCTATATCTACAAAACTTTGCAAGGTCAAGGATAAACATGCAATATGTAGTAACGGATCACGGGCGTATACAGCAGGTTTTAATAGGTTGGTCGGCAGAGTGCTGGGGGGCTGAAGACACCAGAAGTCAGCTGCCCTCTCCAAGACCCCAAAAGCCCGGTAGGATCTGCCTTGCGACCTATGCAAAACACTTAAAACGTAGCAGAAAGAGTACCCTGTGTAAACAAAGGGAGTTAATAGGAAAAAGATAGAGAAGAAAAAAGAAAGAAAAAGCCAGAGATCCATGTCGCCATACCTAACTAGGTTCACCCTTAGTCCTCCAGCAGCCGCCATCTCCCCCAGACCAGATCAAATTCCCCCAGCCTGTCCCGTATTCTAGCAGTCATTTTTTCCATGAGTTCTATGTCCTTTATCCTGGAGTAAAGGGCTTCCATAGCTGGGGCCATTTGACTCTTTCAGTTAAGGGCTATCAGGCATCGGGCTGCCGTAAGGATGTGTCGTAAAAGCTTCCGGGGTGGCTTAGCTATCTTTGGTTGGGACAGGCTGAATAGATAGAACTTCAAATGGGACAGGCACCTCAAATAAACGGATAAGGAGCTGTCGGGTCAAGTCCCAGAATGGGTATATCAAAGGGCAGGTGCAGTATATATGGAACAGTGTACCCCTGTCTTTTAGGCAGCGCCAGCAGCGATCAGAGGTGGAGGGATATATTTTGTGAAGTACATCTGGGGTCTGGTACCAGTGGAAAAGTATTTTATAGGAGTTTTCCTTATAAAGGGTACATAGGGAAGATTTAGCTGCCTGTCTCCACACCCCCTGCCAAGCCTCCAGTGAAAGTTCCTCGCCCAACTCCTCCCATCTCAACATGTACTTGTGCTTGCCCCTTACATGGAAGTGGTGTGAGTTGAGGATGCGGTAGAGATCCGAGATCAGTCCCCTGCGATTCCGTCCTTCAAGTATAATCAGTTCAAATGGGGAGGGTGGGGAGAATTGGAGTCTCGGGGCTATGGTTTGTGCAAAATGTCTCATGTGTAGGTAACTGTAGAACGTCTGTCGGGGGAGATCATGTTTGGCCTGCAGCTCTGAGAAGGACAGCAGTCTTCTCGATCTAGGGTCTACTAGGTGTCCCAGTTGAAATAAACCTCGGGATGCCCAGGGCCATGACATCTGGTGGGTTAGGTTGTCCGGGAGCTTAAGGTTGCAAAGAAACAAGGTCATCACAGATGACTTCGAGTGGAGCCTGCATTCACGGGAAAGCTTCCGCCAGAGCTGGTGAAGCTGGGCCATCGGGCCCAACAGCCGACTCGTTTCGATCGCTACATCCACGCCCCAGAGCAAACTGTTCGGGTGTACCAGAGCTAGCCATATTTTTTCTATCTCCGACCACTTGTTGTAAGAATGTTGTGGGAACCATGAGACTATTGCCCGTAGCTGTGCCGCTTGATAGTACCTAACCAAATGAGGGAATGCCAGGCCGCCATCCGAGCGCAAAGCAGTCAGGACAGAGCCAGGAACCCAATGTTTTTTGAAATTCCACACAAATTTCAGCAAGTCCTTCTGGAGCATATGAAGGTGCGCGTAGGGGATAGGGACAGGGAGCGTCTGAAATGGGTAAAGGAGTTAAGGGAGTTTGGGGAGAACTACCATTTTAATGGATGCGATCCGCCCTGTGAGCGATATATGGTGTGCCTTCCATTTGTGGATAAGTTCTCTGATCTCCCTATAGAGTAGGGGGGGAGTTGGTCTAGTACAGGGTGTGGAAGGACGGGGTAATAAGAACCCCCAAATACTTGAGAGAGGAATTCTCCCATCTGTAGGGAAACACCGAACGTAGGTGGGTCCCTTCTGCTTGCGTTATATTGATCGGGAGGGCCACTGACTTGGAGGCATTGATTTTATATCCCGAGATCGCCCCGTATCGGCTCAGTTCTGCATGTAGGTTGGGCAGTGAGGTCCTGGGCTGGGTCAGGGTGAGGATGACGTCATCCGCGAAAAGAAATATTTTGAATTCCCTGCCGAAATTCCCCTGACATCCGGATTGCTTCTAATGGCCTCCGCCAGGGGCTCCCCACAGAGTGCAAACAACAGGGGAGGAAGCGAACAACCCTGGCGGGTGCCGCTGGCAATAGAAAAAGTCGGAGACGTTGTAAACGGGGTTTTAACTTGCGAGGTGGGGGTGGTGTAAAGGTGATGTATTGCATGTAGGAAAGGACCCTGAAAGCCCATGTGATGTAGAGTTGCTGTCATAAAGGGCCAGCTCAGGCGATCAAATGCCTTTTCCGCGTCCAGACTCAGGACCAGGGAAGGGAGATAAGTCTTGTTAGCTACGTCGATAAGGTCAATAATTTTCCTGGTGTTGTTGCCTGCCTGTCTGAGAGGTACAAAGCCTACCTGGTCCTTATGGATTAGGGCGGGAAGAATCGCTAGGATTTTTGTGAACATTTTTAGGTCTGAATTTAATAGAGCCATAGGCCTATAACTGGCGCAGGAAGTCTTCGTCAGGTTTTGGGATGAGGGATATGAAGGAAGCCAGCATCCCAGTCGGGACAGGGGACCGTTTAAGAAAGTAGTTAAACAGTTTGGTCATGTAGGGGCACAGAATGGTTAGAAATGCCTTATAGTACTCGTTTGGGAACCCGTCTGGCCCCGGGGATTTATGGGCCGGGAGCGCCTTCACAGTCGCCAACAGTTCCTCCTCAGTAATTAGGGCGTTCAGGTCCTGAAGGTCTGTGTCCCTCAGTCAGGGTAGTGTTATGTTTGCTAGGTACTTAGTGATGCGGTCAGCCAAGTCAGGGGCCGGTGGGTTAAGGGGTATGTCCAGCTTGTTGTTCAGATCAGTGTAAAAGTCTGCAAACGTATCTGCGATAGCCTGAGGGTGAGACAGAAGGTCTCCCCTACCGTTTTTAATTTGGGAGGGCGTGGAAGCTTGTGCTCGATCGGCCAGTTTCCTGGCTAGCAGGGTCTGCGCTTTATTGCCCTTATCATAGTAGAGCTGTCGTAGGCGGATGAGGGCTTTTTCATCTGAACCTACCGCGAGGTCTCGCAGAGTTAATCTCGCCTGTACAATTTGTTTAACCAGTGACAGAGAGGGAGACCCCCGAAGCCTAGCCTCAAGGGTCTTCAGCCGCCCCTCAGCCATCCGCTTAGTGGCCTGTGCATCTCTCCTCAGAGCTGAGGAGAGAGCAAGGCAGCAACCCCGAACGACCGCCTTATGGGCTGCCCACAGGGTGGGATGGGTAACGTCTGGGGTGTCGTTTTCAGCAAAATACAGTTGGAGCGAGGATTCCAGCTCGGCTCTGGCCGGGGGGTGCTGCAATAGGTAGTGTCATAGTTATCGGGGCGTTGTTCAGACCAGGAGATGGGTAGTATGTGTGCGGATCAGACGGCCCTCAATGTGTTGTTGTTCACGAAAAAGTGATCGATACGCGAGTGCGTGCGATGGGGGGCCGAGTAAAAGGTGTATTGGCGGTCCTGCGGGTGCAGAGTTCACCATGCGTCAAAGAGAGCCCGTCTTCTGGTGAGCTGGCGGAACAGCTTAGAGTCCCTCAGGACTCTGGCTTGAGACGCCTCTGGGTTCACCACAAGGCGGTCATATGGAACAGATGGAAGGAGATTGAAGTCCCCTCCTATCACCAGAAGCTCGGAGGGCGTCCTAAAGAGGCGGGATAGCACTCCAGACAAAAAGCGGTGCTGGCGAACGTTTGGGGCATAGAGGGCGATTAAGGTCATGACTTGCGTCCGCCAGGTACCACAGAGGATGACATAGTGGCCCTTTGGGTCTAGGTAGGTCGATGTGCATGTAAAGGGGGAACCCTTCCTGAAAAGTATGGCCACCCCCGCCCTCTTGCGTGAGCTGAAAGCCTGCTATACCTGGGGTAAAATGTCTAGAGGCAAACTTAAAGGAGTCCCCATGGTTAAAATGTGTTTCCTGGACCATCACTATGTCTTCCCTGGATTGCCTAAATTCCCGGAGCGCGAGATGTCGTTTTTTATTGGAGTTTAGACCATGTACATTAAGTGATAGTATCTTAGCCATAGTCAGGGGGATGGTCGGGGATAGTCATACTCATACTTAGCTTAAGCCGTTGGAGAAATGCGTATCCCGAGGAGAGAGGCGACCGCTGGAGAAGGGCTGGTGACCAAAAGTACCACTGGCAGAGGCCCGCACAGGGGGCGGAGTAGAGAGGGAATCTAGAACAGAGAGAGAGAGTAGAAACATAGACAAAATATAGAACCAATATTAGCTGTAACATGAGCCAGGTCCAGATGTCCTATAGGGACACTGAGCCTATGCAGTTCCTATAGGTCTCCTGATCCAGGCATCTCCAAACCCCCCAAAAAAAACAGGTAGGGGGGAGAAAACCAGGTCAGGTAGACACCAACAGTTAATGATCTTCGAAGGAACCAACAGGTGGAGAACCACGGGGGGGGGGGGGGTCAGTAACCCGGGAGTCGATCCGTCCTCGGACTCTACCTAGGCCAGCCCTGGGTAAAAAAAAAAAAACTGTTCAAAAAAGAAACCTTGGGGCGTGGCCTAGGCATGCAGGAGTGAGGACGCTTTCTCCCGGAGCTCCCGGTCCGTGACCCCTCCGCACGCCCTTACCTCAGGCCGATCGCACATTTCGGCATCGCCGACATCCCCGCACGAAGGCGGAACGCTGCCAGCTGAGTGGAATCCTCCGCTGTTGCAATGGACAAGTATTTAGTCCCGCTGCAGCCTCCGGTCTCCACGCCGGATCCGTCCAAGATGGCGCCCGCGGCCTCCGGCGCTCCAGGACATGCGGCACAGAGAGAAGGTGAGCAGATGGCTATGCAGGGACACGACCTGCCCCCGTTCTCCCCGCCGAGTGACTTGTCCCCATGTCTTCCCCGCTCACTATCCATGGCTTCGCTGGACAGCCCAGACCGCAGCAGCCTGCCACCCTGGTTCCCCCATAACTCACAGCTGTCCCAGGGACCCTCTCACAGTGGATGCCTCACCCCCGGACCGCATGACCAGGCTGCTCATGCCTCAGCCACACAGGGGGCCATTCCGCTACCTACTGCACAGGCATTATTAGGGGACAAGGCCATCTTGACTTTGCTGCAAAACCTTCCCACTAAAGATGATTTTAGCTGTATGGCAGCCAGGATTGAAACGACCCTGCGACATGGAATCGCAGGGGTCAAACGTGATGTGTCGGCTACAAACGAGTGGGTGACCACCTTGGTATCGGATGTAACCTCCCTGACCACTAATGTTTCTGACCTGAAAGTCGACCATGATACCCTTGCTGACAGAGTCGCACAGTTGCAACTCCTAGTAGATGACCTCGAGAATCGCAACCGCAGACGTAACATCAGGATCAGAGACTTGCCCGAAGCCACGGGCCAAGCAGACCTCAAAGCCACAGTTACAGCTATATTTAACGCCTGTCTGGACCGCGCTGCTGAGACAGTAATAGCCATTGATAGAGTCCACAGGACCCTGGGTCCCAGGAACCCCACAGAGAACCGGCCACGTGACGTTTTATGCTGTCTCCACAATTACTCGGTTAGGGAGGATATCCTGCAAGCGGCGTGGTGCAAAGGCAGCATTGATTTTGACGGGGCCCAGGTCACCCTTCTGCCGGATATTTCCCGCAAGACCCTCCAGATGAGAAGCTGTCTGCGACCCCTCTTGGAGCACCTAACTGAACGGAGGATCCCGTACAAGTGGGGTCATCCGTTCCACCTCATAGTGCGCAGAAATGGGAGACCTCTTGCGCTACGACCCGTCCTTCCTGGAGGCTTTGGACCTGCCCTCGGTTCCGATCCCCGACTGGTTGGCTCCAGTTGTTCCCCAGGGAGCCGTAGCCCCGACGAGCAACCCCTCAAACAGGCCACAGAGAGTGAGACGCCACCGTCGATCCCAATGTCAGCGATCGCAGGCCCCTCAAGATCATGAACCCTGAAAGAGCACAGTAATTTCCCGCTGTACCTGTGTTACACCCCTTTTTTTTTTCTTTATTGTTTTCTTTTTCTCTATCAATATAGGTGGCTGGAGCGTCCAGCTTAGTGTTATATGTCTTGCAACGGGTCATTGCCCCCGGCGACCCCACACAGGGAGAGGAAAGACATTGCAAGACCAGTGATGGACACCGCGCTTACTGGACGGGACCCTGGGATGCTGGCGGTACTGTTTAACATTCTAGTCACTGTTTATCTACAGGTGCCCGAGTCTCGGAGCTCTTTTTGTTTTTGGACTGCCTGGGGGTGCCCCCTGGATGCCCCTGGACGGCGTTCCTGCTCCCTCCCCTTCTCCCCCCCCCTTTTTTTTGGGGGGGGGGAGGGGGCGGGTACCTGGGTGGTATAATGTTATCTATACTCTGTGTTGCAAAGTTAAATATGTTGGTCTAATTATGCACTGTTCTACTGTTGTTGACTGCCTGATACTAGCTAATAGATAATGTTATCTATACTCTGGGTTGCAAATTTAAATATGTTGGTCTAATTATGCACTGTTCTACTGTTGTTGACTGCCTGATACTAGCTAATAGATAATGTTATCTATACTCTGGGTTGCAAATTTAAATATGTTGGTCTAATTATGCACTGTTCTACTGTTGTTGACTGCCTGATACTAGCTAATAGATAATGTTATCTATACTCTGGGTTGCAAATTTAAATATGTTGGTCTAATTATGCACTGTTCTACTGTTGTTGACTGCCTGATACTAGCTGCAGTGATGTTCTATGATGTGTTTGATGTCGAAGTTACGATGCCAAAGAAGCTCCGTGCACGCCCAACTGTGGCTGCGTGGACCATGGGCTGCTGGAGGGGTACTGCACCGAAGAGTTCCTCCCTCTGCAGTGCCTTACCTCTTCCCCCACTAGGCCCTTCTGCCCTAACCGGCAGGTTCTCTCCGATAGGAGCACTAGCAACTCCCCGATCTATCCTCCCCCCTTCTGCCTTCTCCCTCCCCACTAACTACTGCTTTTCCTCTTTCTTCTTTTCTTCCTTGGTGTTTGTCCTCTATTTCTACTTCTGACTCTGGTGGAGTCCTCCGGCCGGGTACTGCTGCCGTCATGGCCCTGAAGCTGGTTTCCTGGAATGTGAAAGGGCTGAATGTACCTGAAAAAAGGTCCAGCTGTCTCACAGAATTGTGGCGGATGAAGCCCCAAATAGCTTTCCTCCAGGAGACCCATTTCAGGACAGACCAAATGCCCCGGCTTTATAGTAAGCACTTCCCCCTGGCTTATCACAGTACGTCGCCTACCTCCAAATCGAGAGGAGTGTGTGTTCTTCTTGCTAAAAACCTGCCGTGGCACCTACCAGCTGTCCAAGCCGATGGTGAGGGGAGATATCTCTTCATTAAGGGAACTCTTCATTCGCAAACCTTTACTCTGGCCAATCTGTACATGCCGAATGTGGACCAGCTGCCGGCCTTGGAAACATGCTTGGATGCTCTGGCTGCATTCTCAGAGGGCACTCTGATCGTGGGAGGGGACTTTAACCTCACCCTAGACCCCCGCAGAGACTCCTCTTCGGGCACTTCTGCGATATCTGCGAGAACGCGTTCGCACATCAGAGATCTGCTACATTCTCACCGACTGATTGATGTGTGGCGTACGCTCCACCCACAGGATAGAGACTATACGTTCTTTTCCTCCGCTCATGGTTCTTACTCACGTATAGATATGTTCCTAGTCGCCCACAATGCTATCCCGGCGGTCACAGACGCTCAGATAGGCCATATAGCCCTGTCCGATCATGCTCCGATCTCTTTGATGCTGAAGCTGCAACAGGAGTCCCATGGTCAGTCCTGGTGGAGACTGAACGAGTCTCTCCTGAAAGACCCTGAGACCCATGCAGACCTACTTAGGGAAATAGAAAGTTACTTTGAGCATAACCGTGATTCCGTTTCTAACCCCCTCATATTATGGGCAGCTCATAAATGCTACATTAGGGGCATTCTTATTAAACATGGTCATAGACTTAAAGTGGCCAAAACTGAGGCTCTCTCCAAACTTATTGCCAAGCTACATGTATGTGAACGACGGCACAAGTCCCAACCGACTGCTGCTTTGGAAGTGGAGGTGAGGGATCTTAGAGAGCAAATCAGAGATTTCTCTCTCTTTCAGGCTAGAACCAGACTTATGTGGGTCCGCAGGACGTACTATGAATATGGAGACAAGTGTAGTAGGTCCCTAGCGAACTCCCTGCGCACCCAATGCAACGCGTCCTTCGTTCCGACCATAGCTTCCCCTTCGGGGGTTAAGCTTCATGATTCCAGGAAGATAGCAGAGTGCTTCCGATCTTTCTATGAAGCCCTTTATAACTTGCACCCCCGGGACTCAGGGGACGCCCTCCAGGCCAGCACGGCGGCCATTGACGAATACCTAGCGTCGGCAAACCTCCCGTCACTGACACAGGAGGAGATGGAGCTTCTCTCGCAGCCAATCTCCCCGGAGGAATTGTCGGCAGCGTTAAAAGACTCACCCAAGGGCAAGGCAACGGGCCCGGATGGGTTTACGGTCCCTTACTATAGGGCCTTCCTCTCTCTGTTATCCACGCCGTTTGTGTCAGCTTTTAACGCCCTATTGGAGGGTCAGACCTTCCCGCCAGAGCTGTTACAGGCCAGCATATCGGTCATACCCAAACCGGAGAAGGATCCTCTTCTCTGCGCAAACTACAGGCCCATCTCCTTATTAAACTGCGACCTCAAGCTCTTCACTAAGATATTGGCGGAGCGGTTGGCGCCCATTCTCCAACGCCTGATACCTCTGGACCAGGTAGGATTTGTTCGCAACAGGGAAGCCCGTGACAACACGACCAGGACAATCAATGTTATAGAACGCGCCAGACGCCTTAAACTGCCGATTATGCTGCTCTCTGTGGACGCAGAAAAGGCGTTCGACAGGGTGAGCTGGCCTTTTTTGCTAGCCACCCTGCGAAGTCTGGGTATACCTCCCCCCATGCTTTCATGGGTTACAGCCCTCTACTCGTCTTCGACGGCGGTGGTTAGGGTCAATGGATTTGCCTCGTCGCGTTTCACTATTGGCAATGGAACGAGGCAGGGGTGCCCGTTGTCCCCCCTCTTGTTTGTCCTGTCGCTTGAACCTTTGCTACATCATATCAGGCAGAACGTAGACATCAAGGGATTGGACACACCCTCGCATCACCACCAGGTCGCAGCCTTTGCTGATGACCTCTTGTTTTATGTCTCAGAGCCTCACATTACATTGCCGAATCTTTTAGCGGAAATAAGACGATATGGCACCCTGTCAAATTTTAAAATTAATTTACAGAAATCGGAGGCACTCAACGTCTCCCTGTCTACCAACGCCCAGACGAGTTTAAGCTCTAATTTTCCCTTTCGTTGGGCAACCGAGGCTATACAATATCTATGTACCAAGATTCCCCCGGACCCGCATCTGATTTTTCATTTGAATTTTCAGCCGCTCCTAAAAAAATTTGCCGTAGATCTGGAGAGGTGGTCAAAGTTGGCGACCTCCTGGTTTGGGAGATGTAACGTGCTCAAAATGAATGTAATGCCCAGACTCTTGTACCTATTACAAGCCTTACCGATAAAAATCCCCCAATCATTTTTTAAAGCCATGCGCACCGTCTTTATTCGCTACGTATGGCAAGGCAGGCCTCCAAGACTCGGCAGAACATTACTGCTCAGACCGAAAGACAAGGGAGGGATTGGCCTCCCAGACCCGGCATGGTATTATACGGCGGTACACATGAACAGAGTAGTCGACTGGTGCAGACATCTGAGGGATAAGCTGTGGGTTAGACTGGAACGTGAATCCGTACCATTTCCACTTGAGGGTCTGCCCTGGAGTGGTCCGAACTGGTCGGGAGCAACACGGGCGCACCCTCTCATTGAGCCAACGCTACAAGAGTTGGACAGATATTTTAAGCTGTCGGGCGTACCCAGTTTCCCTTCGCCCATGACTCCTATTATTGGACACCCACGCTTTGAACCAGGCATGACGGAAAAATCATTCCGCCTCGATCTTGGCCAGGACTTGGTGCGGGCCTCTTCTTTTCTTGGCCCTGGGACGTGGACAGCGGTCTCCACTATGTACGAGGTGTTAGCAACCACGGCCCTGGGACAGTGGAAACTTGCCCAACTCTCCCACTTCTTGAAATCCCTGCCAAACAGTGGCGAGTTCCGCAGACCCTTAACATCGTTTGAGGTGATGTGCTCGGGAGAGGGACCGACCCGAGGGTCTCTTTCCCTGTCATATCGCATCCTACTGGATCAACTCTCCCGGGGGAATCTGGTGTTCTTGGAAAAATGGGAGCGGGACCTTCGTATCCGGCTCTCGCCGGACCAGAGGAGTCGCGCGCTTCTATTTGCGCACAAGTCATCCCTATGTAGTAAATACCAGGAAATAGCTTATAAGATTTTGACCTGATGGTACAGGACCCCCACTGTCCTGGCAGCTATGTTTCCCGGTCACAGCCCTTTGTGCTGGAGATGCGGTGAACAGTCTGGCACGTTACTACATATCTTTTGGGAATGCTCACAACTGACCAATTTCTGGAGACAGGTTCTCACTATCATTTTTGACCTCACAGCTGTCGATCTTCAGAACAACCCGGCGGCGATTTTCCTCAATCTGACCCCACTCTCGAGCAAGAGGTACCACAAGTCTCTCTTAAAACATCTTCTGAGTGCAGCCAGGGCATGCATACCTAGCGTGTGGAAGCAGCAGGCCGCTCCAATGGTGTCTCACTGGTTTGCGAGAGTTTGCGACATCCACCGTATGGAACAGCTCACTTCGGCGTTGGGCGACAGGGAGGAAGAACACACCGCTCGATGGTTGCCCTGGAGCCTGTTCAGGTTTTCCGACGCTTACAGATCCTATCTGTAGGCTCTGGCACGTATGCAGGGGGAGGGCCCCGGCCGTGGGAATCCATCGGAGTCCTCCTTCTTTCTATCCCTTCTCGTATTCCACTCTGATTCACTCTCCCCCATCTGCTCCGTAGCACTCTTAACCCCCCATAACTTTCACTCTTTCTACCCCCATCCCCTTCTCCTCACTGCTTACTCCCCCCTCTTTCCCTATCCCCTAACTCCCACATATAATTAAAACACACGGTGATTGCACAAAAACTCTCCTTTTTGTTTCCTCGGTTTCCCAGCCAGGGGTTGGTGACCCTCGGGAGGGTCCCGGCTGAGCTCTTTGCCCAATAAAATGAACGTGACAGATGTCGGAAGCCCCTCGGCCTGGGCCTGGAGGGGCATCGCCATGGGGTTTGCCCTGATTTCTAAGTGGACACTGGGGTGCCAGATCATTTGACTAAGATAACGTGGTGGTTTAGCCACGGCTGGGGCCACTGCTGTCGCAAACTGATAGGTTTCCCCCGATCCCCCACACAGTGTTGGTTGACTATGTATTTTTGTTAAACTGGAAAACTGAGTGATCTATGTCTTTTACAGTTTATCTTTGTATTACCCGCAATCCGTAAATAAAGAATAAAAAAAAAAAAAAAAGAAACCTTGTGAAGCTCAGGCATCGGGGGGGGAACAAACCCCCGAACATAAAAAATGAGAGAGAGCACAAACAAAAAGCAGGAAATCCCACGAACGTGGATGTTGTTCCTCCGGCCTCTGTTGTCGAGGTCCTCCACATGGCGCTGCATGTCCTGTAGAAGGAGTCGGTGGTCCGAGTTCTCCACTTGTGTACGGTGTACTGCCAGCTTAGTCTCCTGGATCTCCTCCTCCGCCATCTCAACCAGTTCAGCTAGGTGTTTAAGGACGGCGTGCAGGAACTGGATTTCAGCACGGCAGGTGGCTTTCACGTCTGCCACGAGTTGTTTGAAGTCAACCTTGGTTGGGATGGCTGTCAGATAGGAGTGTCGGGGGGGTATCCACCCCCATGTTGCCCCAGGGAGGAGTGGAGAGGCGGTGGGTGTTGGGGAAAGTCTCCCTGTTGTGGCCCCGCGGTAAGAGAGTGGAGGGCATCCATTAGGTGTGGAGATCGGGGACTGACCACCTGGGTGTAGGAGGGATGGCTGGCTGCTTGGGCTCTGGGTAGACTGGGGTCTCTGGAACGAGGCTGCCTCTGGGCCTTGGGGGAGCAGGTGGCTGCCAGGCAATTCGGGCCCCCTTCTCAGTCAGGGGAGGTGCCGCGTTCTCCTTACAACAGGGGGGGGCCTTGGAGGTCCTCTGCGGCTCCAGGTGAAGAGGGGGAGAAAGACCCTGCAATGGCCAGGTCTGAGGCCATCCGCAGTAAGCGGGGAAATGCCTCTGAGCATTGTGTGAAAAGCTGGGGGAGCTGTGGGGTAGCGTCCTGTGCTCCCAGGGGGGTGGGGAGTGGGGTGGGGGGAGAAGACTAGTCACTCACCCCCGATGCTGTCCCGGTGTGTGTGGGCTCCTGCGGGGACCACCGGCTGTCCTGGGGTCCCTCCCGGCCTGACATGGGTGGGGTCACGGGATGCCTGTGCTGGGCCTCCAGGCCTGCTGGCGCCATCTTGTCAGCGCGGCCTAGTCCGGGTTGCGGCCTGTCCTCCAACGCGGTCCGGTCGCACCGGAGCTCGTGTGAGGAGTATGAGGAGTGGCTCGGGTCGCCCTTCTCCCAGGGGGAGTCCGCGGAGCGTAGATGCAGGATCTCCGGACGGGAATCGCGCTGCTGCTGTAGCGGCGGTGGTGTGGCCGGGTGTGGCCTGCAGCGTGGCCGGGCCGTCCGGCGCCATTTTGCGGGCTATGCCCGGTGGCATCCCGGGCGGCTTGAAAAATGTTTTTAGGGAGGAAGAGGACCTTGTGGCTCTCGATTTCTCCCCATCTTTATGAGCTAAATACCCCCGATAAAGGCCATTGTAGCGCTGGGCTGGAGGAGAGCTCTCACTCACAGCGTCCTTCCAGCTCGGCTTCCGGTCACGTCCCCCCATCTATTTAACATTTAAAGCAGACATCACTAAATGGCGGACTGTGGGCCGCCACAGTCCAGCCATTTATGTGCCGTTCTGCACACCGAGCCAGAGACACAGCGGGAGACACAGCAGCTCTGAATATTGGACAAGAACGGAGCTTTTGAAGATAACTTTCCAAGTTAACCAGC
Source organism: Lithobates pipiens (assembly GCF_037356315.1). Classification (NCBI taxonomy): domain Eukaryota; kingdom Metazoa; phylum Chordata; class Amphibia; order Anura; family Ranidae; genus Lithobates; species Lithobates pipiens. The sequence continues at coordinate 525,117,523 of NW_027507764.1, forward strand.
AGGTGATTTGTTGCTAGGCAGGCCTAGCAACCAATCACCTGCTGGTTAACTTCAGCACCTCCCGCTCCTGCCCACTATTCAGTGCTACTGTGTCTCCCACTTTGTCTCCAACTCTGTGAGACCAAATAAGGTAGCAAGGGACAGAGCTGTGGAGGCTGTATTCTGACAGGGGCAAAGCTGGGAGGTTAAGATGGGAAACTGGCAGAGATGCAGGGTGCTGTGTAATGTGTAGGGGCCCAGAGATGCAGGGGGCTGTGTAATGTGAAGGGAGCCAGAGTTGCAGGGGGCTGTGATGTGAAGGAGGGCAGTGGACAAAGCTGTGGGGAGGTGCTATGAAGGTGGCAGAGAAGATTAAGATACCATTGGGAATGGAGGTTCAGAACACTACAGTAAACTGTGATGTGAAGAGGGATTGTGATATGCCAGGGGACTGAGGAAACTGATGTAAGAATGGGATTGAGAAATAAAAGAGGAGGGGCTGTCAAAGCACAAACGATTTAGCAATGATCTGTCCTCTTATCTGGGACTTGCTAGGATCCTTTTTTGTTATGAAGTCAGATTTACGACATCTGGCTTCTGCTGTGCTGCCGAAGCCGGGTGACAATCCTCTGCCGTCCATTCTCTGGCTGAGAGATTATCTGATTGTTCTCAGCCAATAAATGGCACACTGTGCAAGGTAATAAAAAAAAATTAAAGCCCAAATAAGTCCTGTAGCATACCACTTCCCGCAAAACAATGTATCTGTACAGCACTTTGAGGAAGTGGTTGTACCGGGGTGATAAGCAGCTGCAGCCATCACCCCGGTACCTCTTTTTAGATCTGGTGGTCGGCTTTGCTATGATAACAACCGATGCGGCTCCGAAGCTGCTCAGCTGTCATCATAAGGAGTGGGAGAGGACACGACAAGCCCCCCGTCTGCCGCTTTCCACCACTTCGCCCGGGTCTCCAGTCCGGAGCGACCAGCCGGCACATCCGCCGGCATGCCAGAGTCGCAAACAAAGCCAGAATCGGCTTCAATCGAGTCTCCAATGTAGTAACTCAGAAGTTACGTACTCGTTTACATGGCTGCCAATAGCACCGATATGGAAAAATCCACAGTATTCAAATATGCAGATTTTTGCTTTTTGAATACTTGTACATGCAAAGGAGGGATTTGGGGATTGGGATTTAAGAACAAAATACATTTTTTGAAAGTGCCCATAATGGTGTTCAAATCACACTTGTGAGGTATCGCCGCGATCCTCACATTGAGAGAAATAATTATAGCAAAAGATCTCTTCTGTAACTCTAAACTGGTAATCGTAAAACAAAAATCCCATGCTCATCTATAGTGATTTTCTAAGTACCGTAGTTTCTTTCCATTCCAAGAGCATTTGCAATTTTAAACCATAACATGTTCGATATCTATCTACTTTGAGTAACATCGTCTATCACAATATCCCAAAAAATTGGGCTAAATAAATTTACTGTAAATTTTTCCCCCAAAAATTATTTTGAAAGGCCGCTGTGCAAATTATATATATATTTGTAGTCAGAGTCTTCAAGTGGGAAATGCGATACTCCTAAGAACCTAAGAAGGCCTGAGGTGTGCCTTGGCCTAGCTGGTCAGTATGCCTGAGAAGAGGGCATACCCTGAATGTAAGAATAAGAACAAAAAACTATGAGAATGTATGAAACTGGGGAACAGGTGGGTGGGAACCCAGAAAACCTACCGACCCTGGCCCTGACAGAGGAGGAGGTTTAAATAGCCCTCTCAGGCTCCTCCTACAAATACAGGCTGGCCTGCGGCCAGCCTTACAACTTGTAGTCAGAGTCTTCAAGCGGGAAATGCGATACTCCTAAGAACCAAGGCCTGAGGTGTGCCTCGGCCTAGCTGGTCAGTATGCCTGAGAAGAGGGCAAAAAGACACAAAATTTAGGTGAAGAAGTAAAAGGTAAACAACCATCACGGATAAAGGTGTGCTCCCGGACGGCAGCAGTACGTATCCAGCAAGTAACCGGAAAGTGTTCGCAGTGGCAAGAGAACACACCGTCTCCTGACTTGGCGATGAGAAGGAACCCCCTATCGAACCTGTGACACTACCCTGAACCCAACTGAACATCCCCTGAAAGATTGAATTGAGCCGGATGCCCGTGACACCCAGACCCGAGAATGAACTGCTTGTGAAATGAGAGGATACGTGGGGGGAAAGGAACAAGGCCTGGCCCAAGGAAACCCCCGCACAGATGGCGAAATACCCCAATGAACACCAGTGAAATAGCCCAGAGACATACCCCCCCAAGAGGGTAAGTGGCAAAAAGACCACTAGCAGGAGTGCGAAAAGCTGGAAACCTGATGGATGTGACGGAGTAAGCGGATAAGGCCCATGCACCATGGCAATAATACTGTCAACCTGGAGAAACCATACCGGACTCAGGACCCAGATCCCACCGGATACGATCGGGTCATGCTACAGCCTGAACCCAACAGCTGGGACAGAATCCTGAACCAAGGAGGGCCAGACTCCCTCCCGGGGAAATAGTCCCCATGGCATGATACAAACATACCCAAGCCCCCCCTACTTGGAACAAGCTGGGGATCAGAAAAGACGACTGGACTGATGTCCCTAAGTGGAACTCCAGGCAATAAGTTCAAACAAGATCAGAGCAAAGAGTGGAAACCAAAACCATTATGACATCTGCCCAACCTACCCCCCAAGGACCGTTACGGGGACGTGGCTTAACAAACACCCTGAGAGAGACTATACATCCCTGGGCAGTAACCAGGGCCTCAACACAACAGGACATCAACTGAAGGAAAAATTTTCGACTGCTTCTGACCCAAGGGTGAGCCCAGTGGTGAAATGACATTGGCACCAATTAACTAGCCCCCAAGAACGGCCCGGCTGATGGAAGTGATAGCAAGCATGGATGATATCGGTATGGATGCCAAGACGGCCCCAACCTGAAACACAAACTAGCGAAATGACAGACAACCAGACATGAGAACAACAATACCCCCCTGCCTAACTAAGAATGAAACATGAGCAGAAAATCAAGACCACTGTGCGTAAAAGAACCTGACGGACGGACCCCCCCACCCACATGTAAGTGGTAAGTGAGCCCGAGTAACCTGCAGTGCAGAGACAGGTAATCAACTGAAAACTCAGGGCTAGTGTACCCACAGGCAATGGTGGGTAGTCGTATGGATGTGGTGAATGAACATGCAACGTATGACGTATGGTATACGGGCGAGAAGATTGTGGACAACAACCAATTATTAAACGAAAAACTGAGACAGCGAAGCAACGGCAGAATCCTGGCCAGCAAAGCCCGAAAACACGCTGAGACTGAATGCAGAGACAGAAATGCAAAGACAGAAGTCTTGGTTCAGAACGCCATGACAGAAATTCAGAACGCCGCAGATAAACCATATATAATCCAAAAATCGAGCAAAATAGCAAAAATATATATATGTATCTGTGCAGACAACTATAGCAGTGTACTATGCTCAAAAAATACTTAAAATCAATTTATGACCACAGATTTAGCATATACGATAGTCGCTTCATCCATATCCATATGCAGCTTCAAATGCAGTTGGATCACGATCAAAAGAGGGTGCCACTACTATCTTCACAATAGCTCTCCAAGTAATATTACTCACGATCGTATTATTCGAAGGTATTTATACTTTTCCAAATGATTATTAAACACAATCGTATAATCCCAGGTCTGAGCACAAAATAAAGAAAGCTTTCATTGCGCAATGATTACCATTCCTGCGTGCTACACATACGACAAATCACTCACATAACCATGACTGCCAAGTAGCGCATACAAACAATCAGCTGGAAGGAGGCGTTTCCCCCACAGGCTTCCCTGCTAGCTGTTTTCACGAAGGCTCCAAACGGGTAACGTCACTGGCTCCACTCATACATTGAGCAGTCAATGCAATAGAAAACAGAAGTCCTGGGGCAGAAAGCCATGACAGACATGACGGGGCAGAATGCTATGACAGGCATCCAGGGGCAAAAACGCTATGCCAGACATGCTGGACAGAAAGCTATGACTGAAAAGCTACAGGAGATGCTGCACAGAATGCCGTGACGGAAATGCTGCACAGAAACGCTGTGACGGAAATGCTGCACAGAAACGCTGTGACGGAAATGCTGCACAGAAACGCTGTGACGGAAATGCCGCACAGAACGCTGTGACGGAAATGCCGCACAGAACGCTGTGACGGAAATGCCGCACAGAACGCTGTGACGGAAATGCCGCACAGCAATGCTGTGACGGAAATGCCACACAGAATGTGGTGACCGAAAAGCTGGACAGAAACGCCGTGATGGAAATGCTAGACTGAGTGCTGTGACAGAAATGTCACGTGGAGCTCAGACGGGGGGGGGGGGGACCCGCCGCGTGGAGCTCAGGCGGGTGGGGAGACCCGCCACGTGGAGCTCAGGTGGGTGAGGAGACCCGCCACGAGGAGCTCAGGTGGGTGAGGAGACCCGCCACGAGGAGCTCAGGCGGGTGAGGAGACCCGCCACGAGGAGCTCAGGTGGGTGAGGAGACCCGCCACGAGGAGCTCAGGCGGGTGAGGAGACCCGCCACGAGGAGCTCAGGCAGATGAGGAGACCCGCCACAAGGAGCTCAGGCGGGTGGAAACCCACCACGTAGAGCACAGGCGGGGGGAGACCCGCCACGTGGAGCTCAGGCGGGTGGGGAGACCCGCCACGTGGAGCTCAGGCGGGTGGGGAGACCCGCCACGTGGAGCTCAGGCGGGTGGGGAGACCCGCCACGTGGAGCTCAGGCGGGTGGGGAGACCCGCCACGTGGAGCTCAGGCGGGTGGGGAGACCCGCCCCGTGGAGCACAGGTGGGGGGGCCCACCACGTGGAGCTCAGGAGGCCCACCACGTGGAGCTCAGGAGGGTGGGGAGACCCGCCACGTGGAGCTCAGGCGGGTGGGGAGACCCGCCACGTAGAGCTCAGGGGGGTGAGGAGACCCGCCACGAGGAGCTCAGGGGGGTGAGGAGACCCGCCACGAGGAGCTCAGGTGGGTGAGGAGACCCGCCATGAGGAGCTCAGGTGGGTGGAAACCCACCACGTAGAGCACAGGCGGGGGGGGACCCGCCACATGGAGCTCAGGCGGGTGGGGAGACCCGCCACGTGAAGCTCAGGTGGGTGGGGGGACCCACCCCGTGGAGCACAGGCGGGGGGCCCACCACGTGAAGCTCAGGAGGCCCACCACGTGGAGCTCAGGAGGGTGGGGAGACCCGCCACGTGGAGCTCAGGCGGGCTGGGAGACCCGCCACGTGGAGCTCAGGTGGGTGGGGGGACCCACCCCGTGGAGCACAGGCAGGGGGGCCCACCACGTGGAGCTCAGGAGGTCCACCACGTGGAGCTCAGGAGGGGGGGAGACCCACCATGTGGAGCTCAGGAGGGGGGCGACCACCCACGTGGCCACCTGTGTCCATCAAATGCAGCCTACTAGCACCCATCAAATGTAGCCCACCAGCGCCCATCAAATGCAGCCCACCAGCGCCCATCAAATGCAGCCTACCTGTGGCTATCGAATGCAGCCCATCAGTGCCCATCAAATGCAGCCTACCTGCAGCCATCAAATGCAGCCCGCCTACGGCCATCAAATGCAGCCCACCTGTGCCCATCAAAAGCAGCCTATCAGCACCCCTCAAATGCAGCCCACCTGTGGCCATCAAAAGCCGCCCATCTGCGCCCATCAACCTGACATTGGCATATAAGCACTTAATAAATAATTTAATGTTAATAAAGCATATAAGAATTATATTTCCTTATTTACAGGACAGTAACAACCTGAAACCAGAGTATTATATACAACTGCCCATCCAGAGCGACTGATTTATGCAGTTATTAGAAGACAGAGGTCTTATTCCTGATGTGTAAAGTGATAGATGAGAAATGGAAGGGACCAGGAACATAGGAAAAGTCTGTAGATGTTGATTTTAATACCTCCAGGCCTTCTGTGACAATAATTCACCTTTGCACAGATACCTCATTAAAGTAAATGTTTTTTTGTTTTTTTTTTCAGAAATCCTTATCTGTCCGAGCGCAGGTTCAGCCGAGCAGGTAGCCAGAGCGCACGGGGAGAGAGGAGCTGCCGGGCGGCCGAACACCCCCACCACCCCCCCCCAGAACCAGCCGACACGCCGCACATGTGAAGGGGGAACCTGAACCTCCCCCCCTCCCCCGCCAGGAGAATCGGCGGCGCCAAGCACATGGGACCAAGGGGAGAGAGGATCTAGCGGGCGGCCAACCAAATAGATAGGCTCTTTAGCGATGGAGAGCGGGGCCAGCGGCAGCCGATCACCCCCTCCCCTGCCGCCACATGAACAAGGGGAGAGAGGATCTAGCGGCTGCCGAACACCAGGCGGGCTCTTGGCAGCCCCTGGTGATGGCCGTGTATGGGAGCATAACCGGCTGCGCCGATCGCCCCCTCCCCCCCACACAGGGAGAATCAGCCGGCCGCCACGCGGGTTTGTGGAGAGAGGATCTGGCGGCGGGCTCCCTAGGGGAGCTAGAAGCATGAGGAGTGGGCGGGCAGGGACAGCTGCACCCCCACTCCCCCCTGGCATGAACGCGGGCGAGCGGCATGCTATTCAGAGGGAGCGGAGGGTGGTGAAGGATGGCTGGACAGCCGCCCCCCCACCACCACCACCAACCACGCTGCTGGAACATGGGCTGCAAATCCCCCCCCCCCGACAGACGGCAGAGCGGCCTCCACCCAGGTGAATGTGGTGAAACCCAGAGATGATGGGGGGGGTCGTCGCTCCAACCCAGAACCGCCAAGCCCAATCCCCAGACAGGCTCTTCTGCTGCCGCCCACCCAGAAAGCCTACCGATCCTGGCCCTGACGGAGGAGGAGGTTTAAATAGCCCTCTCAGGCTCCTCCTACAAATACAGGCTGCTACAAATACAGCCTTACAACATATATATATATATATGATGCTTCTGGTTCTCAGTAATTTTCTAGCAAAAAATAATGATTTTAAATTGTAAACAATAACTGTCAGAAATAGGCTTGGTCCAGAAGTGGTTACCTTAACTCTTTTTATTCTATCTTTAACAGAAAGCCTAAGCCATATCCCGGACCCTCCAGCGTCAGGAAGCAGCGGCACATTACTCCTCAACGTAAGTAGAATACGCAAGCTGCCAATATAAAGAAACAGGACACGAGGCACCACCATCATCCACACTTTACAAACAGGCATTATAAAACATATAAAAAGCTATTTAACAACCATCCATTTTTAAGTTCATACACACACACCTCAAACTAGGGGTCGACCGATTATTGGTGGCCGATAGTCACTTTTTTTGTAATAAAAAGTGGTTACCTTAACTCTTTTATTCTATCTTTAACAGAAAGCCTGAGCCATATCCTGGATAGTGATAGTTCGCGAACTGGAACGTTCACGGCGGGCCCCATTGACTTCAATGGGAGGCGAACTTTGCAAACCTACAGGTCAAATTTGCAGCCACAAAATCATTAATAGCTGTGCAAACATAGTCCCACCACATGGCCAATGACATAACACATGTATGAGGTGAATCTGGGATCGACAACTACAAGCATTCTTTTTTTATATGGGAAATTGTTGTGACAATTCAGGACTGTGGAGCGCATGAAGGCAATGGAGGAGAGGGAAGGTCAGGGTAGGCAAAGAAGAGGGTGCAGAGAGATGATCACCAGCAGCGTGACATACAGCAATGACACCTGCACCATGATAGAGTCATCTGACACCAGCACCGTGATAGAGAGCACTGACATCAGCAGCGTGACATACAGCAATGACACCTGCACCGTGATAGAGTGATCTGACAACAGCACCGTGATAGAGAGCACTGACATCAGCAGTGTGACATAAAGCACTAACACCAGCACCATGATATACAGCACTGACAGCAGCACCGTAATAGAGAGCACGGACATCAGCAGCGTGACATACAGCAATGGCACCTGCACCGTGATAGTCATCTGACACCAGCACCGTGATAGAGAGCACTGACATCAGCAGCGTGACATAAAGCACTAACACCAGCACCGTGATATACAGCACTGACAGCAGCACCGTGATAGAGAGCACTGACATCAGCAGCGTGACATACAGCAATGACACCTGCACCGTGATAGAGTCATCTGACACCAGCACCGTGATAGAGAGCACTGACATCAGCAGCGTGACATAAAGCACTAACACCAGCACCGTGATATACAGCACTGACAGCAGCACCGTGATAGAGAGTACTGACATCAGCACCGTGATATACAGCACTGACACCTGCATCGTAAGCAGCCCCAGGAGGAAGTCAGCATAGAACAGGGATGGTGGGAGCCCCTCATAATGAGCATAGCACAGGGATGGTGGGAGCCCCTCATAATGAGCATAGCACAGGGATGGTGGGAGCCCCTCATAATGAGCATAGCACAGGGATGGTGGGAGCCCCTCATAGTGAGCATAGCACAGGGATGGTGGGAGCCCCTCATAATATGCACAGCAGAGGTACAGCCCCGGGAGGAAGTCAGCACAGCACAGGGATGGTGGGAGCCCCTCATAATAAGCAGCCCCAGGAGGATGTCAGCATAGCACAGGGATGGTGGGAGCCCCTCATAATAAGCAGCCCCAGGAGGATGTCAGCATAGCACAGGGATGGTGGGAGCCCCTCATAATAAGCAGCCCCAGGAGGAAGTCAGCACAGCACAGGGATGGTGGGAGCCCCTCATAATAAGCAGCCCCAGGAGGAAGTCAGCACAGCACAGGGATGGTGGGAGCCCCTCATAATAAGCATAGCACAGGGATGGTGGGAGCCCCTCATAATATGCACAGCAGAGGTACAGCCCCAGGAGGAAGTCAGCACAGCACAGGGATGGTGGGAGCCCCTCATAATAAGCAGCCCCAGGAGGAAGGCAGCATAGCACAGGGATGGTGGGAGCCCCTCATAATAAGCAGCCCCAGTAGAAATCTGACACCGCTCAACCTCTTCAAACAGGAGGGTACAGGCATATAGTACGGTGTGCTTTTTTTGGACAAGGAAGTGAGCCAAATGAAGAAAGAAGGTCTGTGTGCTCGATTTAAAAAATTGTTTATATAGACATATACATGGTCTACTGGTCACATGTGTTGAATTCCTCCGAGATCCATGCCTCATTAATTTTTAGAAATGTGAGGTAGTTAACACTGTCGTGAGCTAGGCAAGTACGCTTATCGGTCACGATCCCCCTTGCTGCGCTGAACGTCCTTTCGGACAGGACACTGGACGAGGGGCAAGCCAACAGTTCGATTGCGAATTGGGCAAGCTCTGGCCAGAGGTCAAGCCTGCCCACCCAGTAGTCCAGGAGTTCATCACTCCTCAGAGCATCCACATCGGCCGTTAACCCTGTAGTCGGACACCTGACGGTCTAGGCGTTCCCTGATGCTGGATCCGGATGACACCTGTCGAAGGGTCGGCTGAAAGAATGACCTCATATCTGAAGTCACCAACACATCTTCAAACCGGCCTCTTCTTGCAGGCGCTGTTGGATTGGTACCCGCAACTCCTTCTCTGGGAGTGGGAATTGCTCCTCTGCCAGCGCACGCAAAAGCAGAATGCAGCATTTCTCAAAGCAAGGCCCGGAAGTGCTGCATTCTGACAGCCCTCTGTGACGGCGGTAGCATTTCCACCATTTTGTGTTTGTACTGGGGGTCTAAGTACGTTGCCACCTAGTACTGGTCCTTGACCCTTATGCTTTTTATACGGGGGTCCCTATTAAAACACTGGAGAATGAAGGCCCCCATTTGCACTAAAATGGAAGTGATGTGGTGGCTAGGCTCCTGCTCATCATCCAGGATAATGTCGTCCTCTTCATTCTCCTCTCCCCATCCAGGCACAACAACAGGGGTCCCAGAAAGGTTTAAAGCATGCTCTTCTTGCTCCTCCTCATCCGCCCCGGCACCATCCTCCTCTGACTCCTCTTCAGACTCCTGTTGTTGACTTGTCTCAGATAGAGTAGCCCCCCTGGGAATTCATCCAGCATTGCGACTTCCTCATCTTCCCGCTCCTGCTCCTCCACAGCTTGATCAATGACACGCCGCAATGCACGCTCCATAAAGAAGGCATAAGGTACCATGTCACTGATGGCACCATGGCTGCGACTGACCAGTTTGGTGATCTCCTCAAATAGCCGTAGAAGTCTGCATGCGTCGCGCATGAGCAGCCACTGGCGCGGGGGGAAAAAACCAGCTCCCCAGAACCTGTTCTGCCGCAGAGTTCATACAGGTAGACGTTAACTGCACGTTTCTGCTGGAGCAGCCTATCAAGCATATAGAAGGTTGAGTTCCATCGCGTCGGGAAATCGCAAATAAGACGTCTAACCGGCAGATTGTGTCGCCGCTGAATGTCAGCAAGGCGAGCCATGGCCGTGTAAGATCTTCTGAAATGGGCTGAGATTTTCCTTGCCTGCCGCAAGATGTCCTGGACCCCAGGGTATTTGACAACGAATCGCTGCACGACCAATTTTAAGACGTGTGCTATGCATGGCACGTGCGTGATTTTTCCCTGTTTCAATGCGCTAAGCAGATTGGCACCGTTGTCACACACCACTTTACCAACTGTCAAATTGAGCGGGGTTAGCCACTGATCTGCCTGTGAACGCAAAGCTGAAAGGAGTGCCGGGCCAGTGTGGCTCTTGGCTTCCAGGCACAACAGACGCAGCACGGCATGGCAACGTCTCACCTGGCATGTCGAATAGGTTCTGGGGAGCTTCGGTGGCGCAGCGGAAGAGACGCTAGCAGCGGAAAAGGAGGAGTCAGCCGAGGAGGAGAGGGAGGAGGATGGAGTAGGAGGAGGAGAAGAAGAGCCAGGCCTGCATGCAATCCGTGGCGGTAAAACCAAATCTACACGGGTGCCACGGGTTACATGCTTGACGGCCGTCAGAAGGTTCACCCAGTGGGCAGTAAAAGTGATATACCTTCCCTGCCCGTGTTTGCTAGACCACGTGTCTGTGGTCAGATGTATCTTGGCACCGACACTATGTGCCAGAGATACATTCACTTGCCGCTGAACATGGCCATATAGCTCTGGGATGCCCTTCTGTGAGAAATACTTCCTTCCTGGGACCTTCCATTGTGGTGTTCCAATGGCCACAAATTTGCGAAAGGCCTCCGAATCCACCAGTTTATATGGCAGTAGTTGGCAGGCTATGAGTTCTGACAAGCCAGCCGTCAACCGTTGGGCAAGAGGGTTATCCGGCGTCATCATTTTTTTACGCTCGAACATTAGGCCCACGGAAGCCTGCCTTTTTGCAGAAAAACGTGAGCTTGGCGTGATGGAAGGTGGAGTGGAGGACAATTGTGAGGAGAGAGGAGAAGGAGAAGTAGAAGACGAGTCTGGACGGTGAGAGCCTGGAGTGTGGCTTTGTGTGTTCTGTTGCTCCCACTGGGCTCGGTGATGGCTGCTCATGTGCCTTCTTAAGGCGGTCGTCCCTAGATGAGTGTTGGGCTTACCGCGACTAATGCGTTGACTGCAAAGATTGTAGATGGCAACGCTATTGTCAGCAGCAGACACGTTAAAAAAAGCCCACACTGCGGAGACATGTGCTGATGTCCTGGGAGCGCCAGATGTGACCGTACATGGTCGATGACTCGCTCCTGATACATTTGCAGTCTGCTTTGTCCCTCCTGTGCAATGTAAGTTATTCCTGCTTCTCCTCCCTATCTGCTGGTCCATATCTCCCTGTGAACTCCCCTCCTCTTCCTCTCTTGTGGGCACCCACGTGACATCACTAGACACGTCATCATCGACGTCACCTTCCCCACCGCTATAAGTAGAGATCTCGGAGTAGGCAGCAACACCGGGGATCAACCTCCTCCTTGGGCTGATCTGGGTACTGTCGTCAGACTGCTGAGTAGCGGTTGTTGCTACCTCCTCTTTCTGATCCAATACCAAGAGTGGCTGCGCATCAGAAATGTCTTGATATGGATCGGAAAATAATTCCTGTGACTCAAGCGGAAGGTATGTGGTGGTGGTGTTGTTGGTGGTAGTGTCTTTGGGGTGCACATAGCAGAGAGTGAAGAAGAGGGTGCAGATGGAGAGGATGAGGAGGGTGCAGAAGAGTTAAGGCTGAGTGAGCCACTCAACCAAGTCTGGTGCGTCCTTTAAAGTACTTGAACGCACCTTCTGCAACTTCCCACTTTGGCTCAAGCCTGTTGCTCCTGCCCTACCCCTACCACCCCTGTGGAAGGGCCTGCCTCTTCCTCTGCCTGTCATTTTTTAAATGACCCTGTGACAAAACTCTCAGTCCCTATACTGATGAAGGACTGCTGCAGTATAGGGCAGCGGTCAGCAGTAGTGCACCTCAACCCTATGTATTGTGGACCTATACCAGTCCTTACGGAATAGCAGACTGTACCTCACTCAACCCTATGTACTGTAGCACCCTACACCAGGTTACCAGTCCTTATAAGGACCTTTGTGGAACAAGTAGGTTGTGACTGATTAGCAGACTGCAGCAGAAGGGCAGCAGTCAAGTATAATATTCTTTCTATATTTGGAAGAAAGAATATTATATGTGTACAAGCCTATTACCATACCACTGATACCAGTCCTGAAAAGAACCTTTGTGGACCTAATATAGTAACAGCTACTGATTAAACTGACTCTCACTGCCTCACACACAGCTTCCTGCCTGTCCCTATATAAACTGACAAAACAGAGGCTGCTGGAACAATAACTGGAATAGAACTTTTGTGGACCTGATAGTAACAGCTAATGATTAAACCGACTGTCCCTGCAGCACACACCGTCCTGTCCCTTTCTCTAAACTGACAAAAGACGCTCAGGCTGCTGCAACAATCACTAGCACAGCACTGCCTCAAACCTATATCCTGAACTACACCTAACACCTATACCAGTCCTGAAAAGAACTTTTGTGTACCAAATAGCTAGCGATTTGGATCACTGCAATCTCTCCATGCTCCACAGAGCAACCTCTCCCTATAGTGACAGAAGAAAGAATGTAAAATGGCCGCCGGATCGGGTGTATTTATAAGTTAGGGGGAATGTCCAAGTGTCCATGTGCTGTAATGTCTCAATTGGCTGTCCTGTACCCCATGATGGATGTGTCATCATAGGTCAAAGTTCTTTTACACAGTAAACACGGAAGTCTGCCGGGCGAATAGTCTGCCGATCGGACGAATCGCAAACCGTTCGGCCATCACTAATCCCGGACCCTCCAGCGTCAGCTTCTGTCAGGAAGCAGTGGCACATTACTCCTCAACGTAAGTAGAATACGCAAGCTGCCAATATAAAGAAACAGGACACGAGGCACCATCATCATCCACACTTTACAAACAAGCATTATAAAACGCATAAAAAGCTGTTTAACAACCATCCATTTTTAAGTTCATACACACCTCAAAATAGGGGTCGACCGATTATTGGTGGCCACTTTTTTGTAATAATCATTATCCTTGACAAACTTACCAATATAGTGCTTCAAGGTGTTGTACTGGGGTGATGCTTGCAGCGGCAGACATCACCCGCTACTGTTTTTTAACAACCGGTATGGCTAAGCAGCCGCTTGTCTGTTATTACAAACAGCCAGAGGGGATGTCCTCCCCAGAAGTGCAGTCGCTGTAAATCTGAGGAGAAACTCTGAAATGAGGTGGAGCTCTGCTGATTTTATCATCCAATCGTGTACAAGCAAACATTCTGTTTTTTATTTTCCTTACATGTCCCCCTCAGATCTACAGTGCACTTGTAGTGGAAAGTGTATTTTCCTTTAGTAAATAGACCCCACTGTTTGTATTGTAACCTATAATTGTTTATTCTATTACTACAATATTTGGAAATGCATCTGATCTTAGTATCCGACCGCCACTACAATCAGCCACCAGTAACTAGGGTGGAACTTAGAAAAGAGTAGAAAAAATAAATAATTTGCTATATAATGAAAAGAAAAACAAACATATGTTTCTTTAAAGCATTTGTTAACCCAAAAAAACCAAACCTGTTCCCTTAACAACTTAAGGAAGGACCACCCGCCGCAGTTATATGTCGGCTGTTTGAAGAGGACCACCATTGTTATGGCAGCAGATATCTGCCATAACCCCGGTATCTTCTTCAGCGGGCAGTCCTCTTTCAGATAAAAGTGGTCACTGCGGCGGACTTGCCGCAAGTTCATTTTTATCAGGGGCAGGAGAGGCCCACCATGCTCCAGTCGCATCTGCCGCTTGCCAGTAGCAGTGGAGACGATCAGGTCCACTTCTGCCCTCCAGTCTTAAAGGGGCGGGGGGGGGGGTATGACAATTATTTTTATATAAATTTTTTTATTGCATTTTAGTGTAAATATGAGATCTGAGGTCTTTTTGACCCCAGATTTCACATTAAAGAGGACCTGTCATTCTTTTTTTCTATTAAAAGGGATGTTTACATTCCTTGTAATAGGAATATATGTGACACAAAATTTATTTATTTATTTTTTAAAGGACAGTGTCAAAATAAAAAATAAAAAGTAAAATAAATATTTTTATTCTAATGTCTAGAAATCTATTTCTTTTAATGCTATCATCAACATTGGCTATCTCGTCTATTTCAGATCAACAAGACCAGTCAGAGGGGAGAGCGCAGTGCAGCCCGCCTTGCTCACCTGTCCTTATTTGCGAGGGCATTGAGCTCCAGAATGAGCCAGAGCTGACCCCTGTGATTCCCCAGACTGTCTTTTCCCATGGCCAGAGGAGGCCACGGGCCATGTTCTTCGCATCCTGCCACCATCTGATGCTGCCCCTGGTTTGCCTATACAGGCGCAGCCACAGCTGTTGCCCCCTCGTACCCAGATGGCACTGCCATCTACTGCTGTACCGCCTGAACCAGCAACTGTCCACGATGCAGTGCATCAGAGGCTCCTCAGAGAACTTCAGAGTCTGGCAAGTGACAATAGAAGGATGTCAAGGGACATCAGGAGGTTAATCCGGAGCATTCAACTTGCAGCCAAGCAACAGACTGACCATATGGAGATTATGTTGGCCCGGGTAAACCAACAGCAGAACCAGGCAATGGAACATTTGAGACTCTCTTTGATGGAAGCAATTTCCAGGCACAATGCTTCATTGCCTGGGAGCTCGTCTGCTAGTACTCAGAGCAGCAGAGAACCCTCTCCTTTGGAAATCTGAGGGCTAGTTCTTCCTCTGTTTCAGGACCCAAGGCAGCTCAGCTCACATTTTTGTTAATAGTAGTATATATGTATACGTGTTAATATACGTTTTTTTTTCTACGTTTGTTTGTGCAAATAAATAAATGCAAATAATTTTTGCCTAATAAAAGCATACTTTAGTGCTTATATATTGATTATTATGTGACATTGTACACTTTATTACATAACTGGTTGCTTAATAAAAACTCACATGCTATCACACATGGTAATCAACGTAAACAGTTAAAAGAACATCCTTGCCAGTTGTCACCAACAACTTCATTTAGGTTTAGCTAGGTATTATACTGCCTCGCTGACCTTAGTATTCTCTTTCTTTTTCCGCATCATTATATGTTGTAGTTCAAAGTTGCAGTAACAGAAATGGAAATAGTATTAGTCGTGATGACTAATACTATTTCCATTTCTGTTACTGAAACTTTGGACTACAACATATAATGATCTGGAAAAGTGTTCTATACAGCTGTCTTTATTTTATGTTTGAAAGGAACATGCATCACTTGAGATTCCCTCCACGTATGGATAGGTCTGATACCGGTGTTGGATACGAGTCCAGGTGCCACGAGGGAGCTTGGCGCCGGCTTCCCTGCCAATCAAGAATCCGGGAGGCCTGGCTTCCTGATAAGCTGTGAAGCCGACATCACGCTCTCTAACAGCACCTGGATGCACCTGAATGCTCTTTGGTATTGACGACAAGTACAGATAAAAAATTACTCGTAACCAATACTGCTATCGTGCATCCCTACATACAAGTTTGCCGTTATTCATACATCATAAAAGATGTGTATGGTTAATACATACCTGTGAAGTTTTCAACTTGTATGTGTTTGTCATGATGAAGCCTCATCCATTCATTCCAGTGGTACTTTCACTAAATTGGCAAATAAAACAAGAGTTACATAAATGAATGAAAATCAATGATGGATAGGGGAGTAAGTGGGCAGATGAGCAGGTACTCACCTATTTCTGACTCACAGCAACGCAATTACAGTCTTTCCTTCCTTGTCGTGGGTGATGACTTTCCAAAGTGCCAACTTACAAGTGCCATGTTGCCAACACTGTGGCCTGGAGATTACATGAATATCTTGGTGGACGGGATATATAAGCAGAAAAATCTCCTTGCCACCATGTAGGTGCCATCAGAGGGTGGAAAAAAAAACATTTTGGTGGTGGGAGTATAGGAGAATCGTAGTACCATTGTAGGCCTTCATTTTCCTGTGTCTGTATGTATATTAGCAGCAGACTCAGTATCACCACTATTTCTACCACCAGTACTACAAGTATAAGCAAGCAGCCTGGCTGGCAAGCTGCATAACAAAACAACCAAAACAACAACAGATTTAACTTAAAAAATACAAATAATGGTTTAACTAACTACTAACTAGGAGAAAATCCAATGATATTGTGTTTAAAGTGCACTGTTTAAATTATGAAAAGGACTGGAATAACTGTATAACATTATTTCTTATAAGTACATAAATACAGCAGCTTGAGACAGTTTTGACACCTGTCCAGGTAGTGAAACCCTGACAGGAGGCAATCCTCCAAGGTGCTTTTTGCACTCATGCGTGGTCTGTGCTTTCCTGATATATTGCATGACCATGTGCGCAGTCGCAATGACAAACGGTTTGCCTTTGACCTTCATGGTGCTGCTTATACAGATCTTAAAGGGAATGCAATTGTATTCCAGTGTCCTAGATATTCGAAATTTTAGAAGAAGGCAGGTGGAATAGAAATAGCAGGACTATTGCAGCAGGAAAGTTTCACAAACTGAATGGTTTAAAGTTTTAATTTAAATGTACAAATGATACAGCTGTCCCATTTATTTATTATGCTACTAAATGACACAGTTGTCTCAAAAGGACAACTAACTATTTAAGTTATAATACCAGATCAGTAGCTAAAACCTTGGGCAGTAAAATAGCAGGGCAGGAGGTATGAGGTGGGACTTAGTAGGCGATCATTCCATGCCAAATCATCACAAACCAAATGGAACTTTGTTTTCAACCTGACCATCTCAGATGTTCATTAAATTTGATAGGATGGTATAGGGTTAGACATGGAGTAACTACCATATCTGACATCTAAGCCCTCACGGAAATGGTCAGGGTGGGACATGTGATGATTTGTCATGGAATGAGGGCCTTAGGGGATTATGTTATCATGGATGAGCATTCTTTTTTTATTCAGCATCAAAGTCAAGAGCAGGGTAACCAAGCTTTGGCAGATTGATTTTTAAAAAAGCCATTTGCTCTAAGAGCTGAGGCATCAATTGTGAGCGCTGAGGGCATAATATATTTGCTGTTACAGAAAACACCCGCTCACTCTGGACCGTGGTTGAGGGACAGGAAAGAAGCTCCTGGGCTACCGAGGACAACGCAGGCCACACATCCTTCTTCTCATCCCAGAAACTCAAGGGATCTGTACTGGGGGGCAAAGGAGGTTCCGCTAGGTAAGCCCTAACTATGTCACCAGCAGTTTTTTCTTTTCTAGGGGGCTGTTAAAGTGAGTTCCACAAAATTGTGTGCCTCAGCCCAAAAAGCTGATGCTCTGGTGCTGCGAGCACTGGCAGCAGTGCTGCTAGTACCAGCTAACAGAGTATCATCAGACATCTCCAGCTCCTCTTCTTCTCCCTCCTCTAATTGTATTCCCATTTTCCTTTCCCTTTCACGTACCCTCTCTATCAATCTATCCCTCCAGGTGGTGAGAGTATTTCTGCGGAGTGCTATCTTGCCTTTTATTCTGGGGTCACAAATTGTGGCTAACATGAACTCGGAGCGAGAGTCGATGAGCTCTTTCAGCCTCCTCAGAAGGGCATTAACTTCAGCAAGTATATTGCCACCAGGCAATCGTTCCCTATTGGAAAGGAAGGAATCAATTTTATTTGAAAGGTGTGCAAAGAGGGGAATCACTTGTGCCAGGCTAGCACTCTCTTGGCTTAAATTGTCAGTGACATCCTCAAAAGGCCTGAACACTGTCACAACTTGGTCAATCATGACCCAGTCCTCCCTGCCTAGTGGTCTGGCAATACCAATAAAATGTTCACATGCCATTGCGTGAATTGCCCTCTGTTGCTCAAGTATACACTCTAGCATATGTAAGGTGGAGGTGGAGTTCCACCTCGTTCCAACATCCTGTTTGAGGCAGTGCTCCACGAGGCCTGCCTTTCTCTGTTCCTGCTTGAGAAGGTGGCTATCCTTCACACTAAAAGTGACTGAAAGTGACCTGCAATTTTGCGGCACGACTCTAAAAGTGCTGCTACCCTAGACCCATAATCGCAAAGTACCTCAATTACTCTGACAAGGCCCTGATCCTGCAAAAGTTCAGGCAAACTCACTCTCTCCAACTTGACGGAATCAAGGTCCTAATCTTTGCTGATTACTCTATCGAGGTCTCCAAGAAAAGGAAAGCATTCCAGCAGGTGTGCTTGGAACTTTTCAAAATGCAACTCAAATTCTCCCTGGCCTTTCCGGCTGTCCTTCGCCTCAAGGCTCCAAATGGCGACCAACTGACCTTTTCAAGATCCCTCTGAAGAGGAGGCATTCATACGCTCTCTTCACCCGGGTACGCACCCCCACACCCCATCCAAGTCCTCGTCGCTCAGTCGCTCCCTGGACCAAAGGAGCCCCCGAAAGGACTCGCCCAAATGCTTCAGGCCTTCTGCCTCGGACCACCATCATCATGGTACCCCTCGGTGATGACATGTCGGTCCCCTTGGATCCTCCACTCTTCACCTCACCGTGACCCTTTCGCCAGGACCACCAGCCTGACTTGGTTTTGTGAGTTACTTTATTATCTACTGTTTCCGATCAGGCACGGTCACTGTTATGCCTGTTGTTCCTAGTTATGATCGACCTTAAAGGGGTTCTGCACTCATAATACAACATTTGCCCATTCTGTTGCCTCTAGTTAATATATCTCATAATGCCACCTGTTTTTTTTTTTTGATTCACCTACCTTTTGTAATCTTCAGTAGTTTATTTTAAACCCCTGCGGCGATGGGCGGTCTCTTGCGGGGATCAGCGTCATTTCCTGTTGAAGCCCGCACTGTCTCCTGGGATCTCGTTCGTGTAATCCCAGGAGACATTGCGGCTAATGCACCCGACATCTCGCGAGATTTCGGGTGCTACAGCCGACATCTCGCGAGATTTCGGGTGCTACAGCCGACATCTCGCGTGATTTCGGTAATTACAGCCGAGATCTCGCGAGATCTCGGCTGTAATTACCAAAATCACGCGAGATGTCGGCTGTAGCACCCGAAATCTCGCGAGATGTCGGGTGCATTAGCCGCAATGTCTCCTGGGATTACACGAACGAGATCCCAGGAGACAGTGCGGGCTTCAACAGGAAATGACGCTGATCCCCGCAAGAGACCGCCCATCGCCGCAGGGGTTTAAAATAAACTACTGAAGATTACAAAAGGTAGGTGAATCAAAAAAAAAAAACAGGTGGCATTATGAGATATATTAACTAGAGGCAACAGAATGGGCAAATGTTGTATTATGAGTGCAGAACCCCTTTAAGCTCTACTCCCATATAGCAGACGCACTAACGTCGTTCTTGGCCACCCCGCCTCGATCGGCATCCTAGCTTCGGCTAGAAATGGCCCTGCCGCATTTACGGCCACTTTGTACTTTTGTATTTTTGCATTTTATACTTTAGATCACTCCACTCTCTTGGGTCTTTATACTGAAATGTTTACATTGCACGTTTGTATGAAACTCTTTGCCCGCATTTTTTTGATTGTATTCTACTCCCCCTGGACTCACTGTGCATGACTAATGCTACACCCTAGCACGTGTCCTCTTTGGCTCTTAGTTTACAGCCACACCCTTGTTCATGCTCACCGCCCGGACGCTCTTGTCCTATACCTTAGGGTCGTGCACTGGGGGCTGGCCTACACAGTGACTCCATGCGGAAAAAAGCGAAGTTCGCTCAAGTGTTCATGTTTTTGTCTGTGTTTCAGTTTACCCCCCACCTCCCTTGTCCTCCCCCACCTTTTGTCGGGGACAACGTCTCCTCTCTGGCCACCATGCCTAATGTGTCCCACAGCCCCACCAGGTCCCTCCTACTTGGTCCAAGGTCTCTCCTGCCCTGCCCACCATCTGGCGACAAATCTTTAAAATCGGCCCAATTCCTTTTCTCGGCCCCCCTGACATGAGAATAGTATCCTGGAACGTGAAAGGCCTTAGGTCTCCTAATAAGAGAATGAAAGTCCTCCGGCACCTAAAAAGGTTGAAAACAGATATTGCCCTATTACAGGAAACCCATTTATCCGCTCCAGATTTTCATCGCATGAAGAAACTCTGGGTCGGCAAGGTCCTAGGCTCCGATGCCGTTAGCCGTAAAGCGGGTGTTCTCCTGTTGATCCACAAAAACCTCCCCTGCGAGGTACTGTCCACGCACTCTCAGGGACGGCTCCTTTCATTGCATGCCCACCTGGGAACCAAAGAACTAGTGATCACTAACGTCTACGCTCCTAATAACCCTAGCAAATCTTTTTATAGTGACCTGACCTACTGGCTCCTCCGTACCACCCAGACCCCCCATTTAGTTGGCGGTGACTTTAATGACATCCTACACCATACGGACGACAGATCCCCTCCCCCACTCCACAGGTTGAAAAGTGCTCTCTCTACTTCCTCCCACTTTGCCTTCACCATGGAATCTCTTCATCTTCGCGATCTATGGCGCCTAACCCACCCGGCGGACAGAGAATACACCTTTTATTCACACCCCCATAATATGTTCTCGAGAATCGACTATTTTTTTGGCTCTGACGATCTCATCCCCATGTTATCTGAAGCAGAAGTACTTGACATAGCTATTTCTGACCATGCCCCGATTTCAGTTAGACTTGACAATCTGGATCTTTCACCCCACCCAAGACTGTGGCGCTTCCCCTCGTATCTCCACAACAACCCCGACTTTCAACACTTTATGGCGGACTCCTGGCGCGAATACTCGGAGGCAAACTCCCCCCATTCGGACTCCCAGAACCTCTTCTGGGATACCGGCACGGCGTTCCTCAGGGGCCGGATCATCTCTTATGTAACCTCCTTTAAGAGAAACGCCCTGTCACATTGCAAACGGGCCAGTGCGCGACTACATCTAGCCCAAAGATCCCTCTCCACTAACGACTCCCTCGACAATAGATCTGAATGGCAGGCAGCCAAGAAAGGCTTTGACACTTGGGCGGATACACTCGAACAATCTAAAAGATCTCAATTCGACGCAACGCTCCACAAGTTTGGAAACAAGGCGGGCAAGCTCCTAGCGAGGTTGTGTAAGGGCTCATTCCACCCGACACACATCACTTCCCTTAAAGACGCGAAGGGTGTCACGCACTCCACCCCACAAGCAATTAACAAGGTGATGCTAAACTACTATACGGCCCTCTATGCCCCAGACCCCATAGATAATACTTCTGCTCGTTCCTTCTTAGACAGTGTGCTCCTATCTAAAGTTACCCCTGAACAACTAGAAGCTCTCAATGCCCCCATTTCCCCTGATGAAATCTCCTCCACGATCCGCAAACCAACCCCGTCCAAAGCACCAGGCCCCGACGGGTTCACCAGTGAATTCTACAAAACCCTCTCCTCCATCACGGAACCCACTCTCCTTAAGGTGTACAATGGCATCTGGTCCCGTGGCCCATATCTTCCCTCTGGAAACCAGGCCGTTATAAAACTCCTTTCCAAGAAAGGGAAAGACCCCCTTGACCCAGGCTCATATAGGCCAATTTCCCTTCTAAATCTGGATGTCAAAATCTTGTCCAAAATCATTGCCACAAGACTAGCTGCCATTGTACCCTCCCTAATCCATCCTGCCCAATCTTTGTGAAAGGCAGAACTGCCACCTTGAATATCCGTAAGGTTATGCTCGCTCTGGAACATGCTAAAAACAACCCGGATGGGGATTTTGCCATTATAACGTTAGACGCAGAAAAAGCCTTTGACAATGACAGTTTTGAATGGCTCTTTATGATTCTGTCCGAAATGGGCTTCTCGTGGCACTTCTGTCACCTCATCAAAGCCATGTACTCTTCCCCAGCAGCTAAATTAGTTGCAGCTGGAATTCTCTCAGATGAATTTCACCTGCATAAAGGCACTCGCCAGGGCTGCCCACTCTCCCCACTTCTCTTTAATATCGCCCTAGAACCTCTATCCAGATATTTGACCCAAAAAGCCCCTCTTCATGGTATCCACATTGGCCAACATGACCTGCGCACCTCCCTTTTTGCTGATGACGTGCTCATCTTCACGTCAGACCCCTCTTCCGACATGCACACCATTAAAGAGGTCTTTGACGTCTTCAGATCCTGTTCAGGGCTTCGTATAAATTATGGTAAAAGCGAAATACTCCCGATAGGGTCTTCTCGCAAACCCCCCTGGACGCAACACTCTATCTTTTCGATCGCCAGCTCCTACATCACCTACCTAGGCATTAAAATTGGAAAGTTGCCCTCCTCCCTTTATCACCTCAACTATCCCCCCCGATCACGAAAATCTTTCAGGAAATGGTAAACTGGATGGATCTGCCTCTCTCGCTTCTGGGAAGATGACACCTGATAAAAATGGTTAGCTTTGCCAGGCTACTGTACCCTCTCCAAACCATCCCTTTGCTCCTTCTTCATAAGGACGTCAAAATTCTGGAATCGGCTTTTTCTTCCTTTATATGGCAGGGCAAACGCCCACGTATAGCCTTAAAAAAGTTGCATCTTCCCAGACACGAGGGGGGTAGCAGCCTGCCTAATATAAGATTGTATAATCTGTCGTGTTTATTGCGAACTGGCTTGGACTGGATCTCTCAATCCTCAAGATACTCCAACTGCTCCATGGAAGCCGCCATGGTCTCCCCACATTCGTTGACAGCTCTCCTCCACTGCAGGTGGAAGTTGGTACCACCACTACTCCAACATAATCTCCTACTCAAGGACACTGCCATAGCCTGGAGGGAAACCAGGAAATGCCTCAAACTCCCCCCTTTTGTCTCCAGACACCTCCCGATACAGGGGAACCCCACCTTCTCCCCTGGCCTACTCCACAAGCCATTCCGCATCTGGAAAGAGAAGGGTATCACAAGTTTTGCTGCATTCTACGATCTGGATTCTGGCCGTCCTCTGCCCTTTTCAGTCCTAGCGGAAAGGTTCTCCCTTCCGCCAGCTCACGCCTTCCACTACAGGCATTGCGTCAGTTACTTAAAGGATATCTGCAGCGAGGAACGTAAATGTTTCCCTCTAGCCTTTTTGGATCGACTGCTCATGGACGATACTTATAAAATTTCAGACATCTACAAACCCTTGCTCCAGCGGACTTCTTCTCCACTGACATCCTCATCAGTCGCCAACTGGGAGAAAGACTTTGCTGACCCGGATTTAGTGGATAAAATTTTGCAAGGCCTTAACAAAGTTTACCGCCTAACCCCTAACGAGCTATGGAGAGAATCGCAACTGAAAATTGCCCACAGAGCATACCTTCCCTTCCTTCCATCCAACACCGATCGGGACAGCACCAAATGCCCCACTGTCTCCAGAACAGGCCCTCTCTGGCTCACCGTTTCTGGTCCTGCTCCTTTATTTCATCTTTCTGGGACCGGATCCTCTCCTACATCTTCAAAATAACCCTGTTGAAATTGCCAAAGGACCCCCTCCTCCTCATCTTTGGATACTGGGACCCCCTCCTGCTCCCATGGTCTTCCATCAGAAGCCGCGTGCCCACAAGCTGCACGCCATACAAACCCTTCCACATGGACTGGTCTCTGTTATGCTTACTACTAGCCAGGAAATCCATTCTAAAGAGCTGGACTTCATCTCTCCCTCCCTCCGTCGCTCAGACACA
This sequence comes from Lithobates pipiens, assembly GCF_037356315.1. Classification (NCBI taxonomy): domain Eukaryota; kingdom Metazoa; phylum Chordata; class Amphibia; order Anura; family Ranidae; genus Lithobates; species Lithobates pipiens. The sequence continues at coordinate 525,141,567 of NW_027507764.1, forward strand.
GAAAGAACTCCTCTCACTCTTATACAAGGGCCGATGCAAAGCTAACTTCCGGGACTAAAAATTGAGATCTCGCTTTTATGCGATGTGGCTTCCCTTCATATCTGCCACTCTTCCTCCGGTAGACATCACTAACTTGGACCACTTCACCTTTTTCTACTACAGCGCTCGACAATCGAACTCGGGGACAGATCCCCCCATCTACTATCTAATATGCGCCCAGCAACCTACTGTCCTCCAGGTCTACCCCTTGGATCCTCCTACCTCAGGGGCTATATACAAAAGCCCCGTACCCCCCCTCCCCCCCTTCACCCTTTTATTTCTTTATGTATGTGTCTCCTTCTTCCCCTCCCCCCCTTTTCTCCACTCAGTAGCTACCCCAGATCCTATGATGTGTTACTTTACTTAATCTTGGGAAATGCTAATATCCTGGTATATATATATATATATATATATTACCTTTGCAACTAACCCTTAACTCACGATGCATCCAGTTTCTGTCAGATTGTTGCTCTGTTCTACTAGTTTCACTGCCTTCTGTTTAGTTCAATTATTTTCAGATTATGGTATTAGCTCACTATGATATAACTACAATCTGTTTTTCTTTCTATGCACCTCATCTGTGATGATGGTCCTACAATATCGTACATGTATTTGTTGCATCTGTACTGTTATCTTTTTTATTTCTCAATAAATACTCTTTAAAAAAAAAAAAAAAAAAACACATGACCGGTACAGTGAGGGCACTATAGTTCTACTGAATGTGGTGTGTGAAGGGACCTGGTATTGTGGTGCCACAGCCTGCATCAGCTGCTTGAAGGGCTCCCCTTCCACAAAACTGAAAGAAGCCCCCCCAACAGCTATAAGTTGTCCAATGAGGTGCGTAAGTTTACGGGACTGCTGTTTTGACATACCCCGGTAATGTACCCCTCCAAAATGTTCAATAGTGGGCTGTATGGATTTATTTAGCATTTTACGACCTGTAGCTCCAGAAGTGGCTGTGACTTTGACACTGCTGCTGGTAATAGTGGTGGTAGATGGGGGAGCCACACCCATTTCTTCCCTTAGCACCACTGGCCTATGGTGGCTAAGCATGTGTTGCTTCATCCCAGCGTTCGTGAGATGACCCAACAGTCTCCCAAGGCTGACTTCTCTGCTGCATATTTTACATGTAGCTGTGCGGCCATCACCAACTGTCACAAAATGTTGCCAAATTTTAGAACGACGTGTGCTGCCACTGTGTGGTGAAGATTTTTTAGAGAGAATTTCCTCTTCAGCCGCAGATGCTAGAGTAACTTGCTTAATTTTGGTTGTAGCCTGACCTGAGCACTCTGCTATGCTGCAGTGTTTTTGTGATAAAATGGGAGGTGGCCTCATGTCAGGGATAGTGAAGGAGGTTACTTGATGATTAACAGTTGTGCTGGCGGCTCTAATGTTTATAGGAGACTCAACCGGAACAGGAGAGGCAGGTGCCACTGGTGCCATTCTTTCAGGGGAATACAATAGTGGGGAATCAAATTTAATATGGGAAGGAGAATATTCTGGCTCATAAATATTTGGTTCCTGATCAAGATTAAAAGGTAAGGTATAATCTGAATCTTCCATGTTTGCGAAGGAGGATTTATCACCATCAGATGTTGGGGGGACCTGCTGAACTCCCTCTTCTCTTGGATGGCTAATGGGAAATGTGACTAAAAAATCTCCCTCATTACTTCTATGACCTGTAGATGTAATTTTTTCTGTGGTGATGGTGGTGCCAATGGGAATAGCAATAGTGGTGGTGGTGGAACTATGAGCGCACAAAATGTCTTGCTCATATTCTAATATTTCACTTTTAGGCTGCTTAAATGGATGCTCAGAATCAAAAGCCTGTGTAGGAGGTAGTGTCCGGCCTTTCCTGTAAAAGACTTGGTGTCACCACATTTCTCAAAGTGCCCATAGCAGAGGTGGTGGTGACACAACTGGCACTAGTACTTATTGTGCAGGTTGTTCTTGGGGGAAGATCCTGAAAAAGGCGACGACATGCAATAGATGCAGACTGCTTCCTAGTCTCAGATCAGGACCTTTCAACCCTGCTAGTAGGGGATTTTGAACCAACAGTTTCCCTCTCTGACCTTTTCTGTTTGGAGGGTGGCCTTAGCATAGCACTATCAGAGCTAGGCCTTTTACAGCTGCTAGATCTGCCTGAACGCTTTGGCTGAGGCGCTTACACAGGACAGGCAAGCTGCTTCTGCTGCTTCATTTGCTTCTCCTTTGAAAAGGTACTCCTGTGAGACCTAACACGCCTACTGGAACGTTGTGTACTGGTGGTGGAAGTATGACTGTCTGGGCCTAGCAATACAGATGCTGACATACATGACACAGACAATGGTGGTACAAACTCACAGTTGCTGGTAGTGGTTGTTGCTGTGTCACTGCTGCTGGTACCAGGAGGAGGAACCTCATGTTGAGAGCTTGAATCCATGTTGACAAAAAATGTTTTAAGAGACTGTACTCTCTTCTGCTGCTTCTCAAGTATTTTCTCCCCTTCTCTGCTCAAACTCCCTTTCTCACTCAGTTACCACTAGTGGAATGCACAATGCAGTGACCTTTTGCCCTTAATCCAACCTCCAGCACAAAAGAAATCAGCTGATTGGACTGTAAATTACTCCATGCCAGTAATCCAGCCCCCAAGGAATCAACTGATTGGCTTAAAAAAAATGTAATTCTCTAATATCCGGAATAACGAATGCATTCGCATTGAAATTCGTCCGATTTTTGCAACTTTCGGACATTTGGATGCATTCGGATGTATTCGAATTAGTTTGAATTTTGCAACTTTCGGACATTCGGATGCATTCGAATTTCCATTCAAAGCAATTACGAATAAAGCCGAATCCGAAAAAAATTATCTCAAATAGCGAATGATGCTTTAACGCGGACTAATGCAACACCAAGTCGACTCATGGTTTTGCATAATGAATGATTTCATTTCACTATTCGTTAAATTTATCGGACATTCTGATGAATCAATTTTTTTCCAATTGTTAGTAGCTCACTAGGGAATAAAACAAATCGATTCGAATATAATTAAATTATTCGTTATGCGATTACGATCTCAAGTCGACTTGCTGTTGCCGCGTTAACGCATTAACGAATTATGCAGAAGGCATTCGCTATTTATGATAATTTAGTTCTGATTCGGTTTTATTCGTAATTGCTTTGTTCGGAAATTCGAATGCTTCCGAATGTCCGAAAATTGCTAAATTCGGACGAATTTCGATTTGTTACGAAACGAATTGCACAAGCCTATGGGCTACCCAAGGTGATTGTCTCAGACAGGGGTAGTCAGTTTGAGTCCCGGTTCTGACAAGCCTTTTGTGCAAAATTGTGAATTCAGCTTGCTTTCTCCTCTGCGTATCACCTGCAGTCTAATGGGGCTGCAGAACGAGCAAGTCAGTCTTTGGAGCAATTCCTACGTTGCTATATTTCTGACCATCATAACAATTGATCAGACCTCTTACCTTGGGCGGAGTTTGTTCACAATAGTGCCTTGAATTCTGCTTCCCAATTGTCCCCATTTATGGTGAACTATGGATTCCAACCTTCCATGTTGCCTGACTCATTTGTTCCACAGAGTATTCCTGCATTAGAGGAGCATCTCCATGGTCTTTGTTCTACTTGGGCACAGGTCCAGGAGGCTTTGCGACATACTAATGATGATAGGCAAAAGGGGGGGAGTTTGGGACTTTAAATGAAGCATAGCATGGTGCTTCCATCCCGATAATCAATAAAAACTAAAGGGGGGTTTTGACTTTAAATGAAGCAATTGTATAGTAAAGATAAACTGTAAATGAATAATATTTAAATATTTAATTGATGACATTTATCTAGAATCATAAAGAATATAATTTATTTCATATATATACATAATGCACATAAAGCATAAACATAATAAGTAGAATAATACAGTCAAAACGACACATGATCAATGTCAAATAAATAAAAAGAAGAAAATAATTTTTAAAAGAGATGTAAATGCTATGGCAAAAAAATGCCACATCGACAGATTCAAGACTGGCACGTGCACCCACAAGGTATATATACGTCTATTGGCTAGTATAAAAACAATATCATGGAATATTAATAATAACTAGGTAGGGATCAATCCATATGGAATGCAACTGTGTCATCAAATGTAGCTCGACGCGTTTCGTGGATTTTTCTACTCGTCAGGAGCAGATGCACCAGAGATTCCAACCCAGACAGCGCACGCAGCGCATGGTGACCGGCGCAGGGTAGGCCATGAATATAAACCCCACCACGGGAGCTGAGGCGGCATAATATGGAGGTGCAACATCAGATGAACAGAGGATGTGTACAATGTGGACAGCCGATTTCCGTATAGCCAGACGTGATGATAGTCCGGTCCCCATCTGGGGGGTACTGCACACCTGGTGTATCCTTCTGCCGGTCGTGCTTTGGTGCAACATTATGATATTTTTGTTCCACTGATGACTGCGGTTTGGTGTGTAATGATTTATTTTCTCCATTAGGTATTGCAGAGCTTCTCTATGCACGCATTTGTAGGTGAGGCAAAGGGTCTTGAACGTGATTCGATTTTTTACGGTTAGCCAATGTAAGCTCCTCAGCGAAGGAGAGATGGATTGCCAGGTTTTTTTTCCTGTTATCAGCCATGCACTTAGGTCTAGCAGTACGAGGAGACATGGCTCTCTGTCATCTGCTGCTTCGAGGGCGTCGTCCCAAATCTTGAGGAGAGCTCATGACCCGGGTGGAAGCCTGATTGCAGCGTGTCCAGGAGTTTGTGAGTATCCAGGTAAAGTTGTAGCTGATCTATAGCTTTCTCCATGATCTTAGAAATGGTGTTGAGGCTTGTAATTGGCCTACGGTTGTTTGGGTCCTGAGGGTCCAGGTTTGGTTTCTTGCACACTCACATCGGTCCCTACACTCAAGGAGCCCACAATCTAAGGTCCCCATTCATATACTAGAGCCAATTTTGGACAGAAGCCAATTAACCTACCTGCATGTCTTTGGAGTGTGGGAGGAAACCAGAGTACCTGGAGGAAACCCACGCAGGCACAGGGAGAACATGCAAACTCCAGGCTTTAGAAAGCTAAATTGCATTCAGTCAGAGTGTACTTTTAGTACCACTGTCCTTAAATAAATGCCACCCTCCACCCCTTGAGTGATACTTACTTGGTTAAATACTTACTTTATCCCCCCGCCCCCCCCCCCCCCACCACCATTCCAGCAATATTCCATGTGTGGCCCTGCCGGCACGACACAAACAAATCAAACACATCTGTGCCAGGTCCTATTCTTCCTGTATTTGTGTTCCATGGCCTCAGTAATTCATACTGGAAAGCAGATTTCATAGTGGCCTCCAGCAGAACACAGCCCTACAATAGGAATGAATGGGCTTCATTAATGGTGGCATTAATTAAAGGACAACTTTAGTAAAGATGCACTTGCCCTTTAAGCCTTATAACAAGAATGGACTGAACATGCAAAAAAATAAATAATATCTTCAGATTTTAACATTGTTATATTACAGGAAATTAGGAGAGGGGAGCTAAGAAATAATAGCCTGCAATTTCTTTTTTTTTTTCACAATTGGGTTTAAGCAATTTCTATTTCTCTCTGTACAGGCTTACCTTGACTGCAATACTCACACATGATCATACATTTGTCTGCTTCCACTTCTAATTTGAAGCTGCAAACATAGACATGTCTTATATGCTATGTCACAGACTCCCATATAGAGCTACAACGACAAGTCACTACGAGGGTCTACTGGAATAGTGATGGACGAACTTCCGACGGGACGTTTCGCGAAAGCGAAATGCGAACGGACCCAAACGTTCGCGAAACCGAACGTTCGCCGCGGGCCCCATTGACTTCAATGGGAGGCGAACTTTGCAAACCTTCATGTCGAATTTGCGGCCACGTGGTAATTATTAGGGGGTAAAACGTAGTCCCACCATCTGGACAATGACATAATACATGTATGAGGTGAATTTGGGATCGATAACTACAAGCATTTTTATTTTATTTGGGAAATTGTTCTAACAATTCAGGACTATGGAGCTAATGAAGGCAATGGAGGAGAGGGAAGGTCAGGGACCAGGGTAGGCAAAGAAGAGGGTGCAGGAGATGATCACCAGCAGCGTGACATACCGGAATGACACATGCACCGTGATAGAGGCATCTGACAGCAGCACCGTGACATACAGCGCTGACAGCAGCACCGTGACATACAGCGCTGACAGCAGCACCGTGACATACAGCGCTGACAGCAGCACCGTGACATACAGCGCTGACAGCAGCACCGTGACATACAGCGCTGACAGCAGCACCGTGACATACAGCGCTGACAGCAGCACCGTGACATACAGCGCTGACAGCAGCACCGTGACATACAGCGCTGACAGCAGCACCGTGACATACAGCGCTGACAGCAGCACCGTGACATACAGCGCTGACAGCAGCACCGTGACATACAGCGCTGACAGCAGCACCGTGACATACAGCACTGACAGCAGCACCGTAAGCAGCCCCAGGAGGAAGTCAGCACAGCACAGGGATGGTGTGATCCCCTCATAATAAGAACCCCCAGGAGGAAGTCAGCACAGCACAGGGATAGTGTGATCCCTTCATAATAAGAACCCCCAGGAGGAAGTCAGCACAGCACAGGGATATCATAAGCAGCCCCAGTAGAAATATGACACCGCTCAACCTCTTCAAACAGGAGGGTAGGGGCATATAGTACGGTGTGCTTTTTTGGGTCAAGGAAGTGAGCCAAATGAATTAAGAAGGTCTGTGTGCTTGATTAAAAAAATAGTTTATAGACATATACATGGTCTACTGGTCACATGTGTTGAATTCCTCCGAGATCCATGCCTCATTCATTTTTAGAAATGTGAGGTAGTTAACACTGTGGTGAGCTAGGCGAGTACGCTTATCGGTCACAATCCCCCCTGCTGCGCTGAACGTCCTTTCGGACAGGACACTGGATGAGGGGCAAGCCAACAGTTCGATTGCAAATTGGGCAAGCTCTGGCCAGAGGTCAAGCCTGCCCACCCAGTAGTCTAGGGGTTCATCACTCCTCAGAGCGTCCACATCGGCCGTTAACCCAATGTAGTCGGACACCTGACGGTCTAGGCGTTCCCTGATGCTGGATCCGGATGACACCTGTCGATGGGTCGGCTGAAAGAATGACCTCATATCCGAAGTCACCAACACATCTTCAAACCGGCCTCTTCTTGCAGGCGCTGTTGGATTGGTACCCGCAAATCCTTCTCTGGGAGTGGGAATTGCTCCTCTGCCAGCGCACGCAAAAGCAGAATGCAGCATTTCTCGAAGCAAGGCCTGGAAGTGCTGCATTCTGACAGCCCTCTGCGACGGCGGTAACATTTCCGCCATTTTGTGTTTGTACCGGGGGTCTAAGTACGTTGCCACCCAGTACTGGTCCTTGACCCTCATGCTTTTTATACGGGGGTCCCTATTAAAACACTGGAGCATGAAGGCCCCCATTTGCACTAAAGTGGAAGCGGTGTGGTGGCCTGGCTCCTGCTCATCATCCAGGATAATGTCGTCCTCTTCATTCTCCTCTCCCCATCCTCGCACAACAGGGATCCCAGAAAGGTTTAAAGCATGCTCTTCTTGCTCCTGCTCATCCGCCCCGGCACCATCCTCCTCTGACTCCTCATCAGACTCCTGTTGTTGACTTGTCTCAGATAGAGTAGCCCCCCCTGGGAATTCATCCAGCATTGCGACTTCCTCATCTTCCCGCTCCTGCTCCTCCACAGCCTGATCAATGACACGACGCAATGCACGCTCCAGAAAGAAGGCATAAGGTACCATGTCACTGATGGCGCCATGGCTGCGACTGACCAGTTTGGTGATCTCCTCAAATGGCCGCAGAAGTCTGCATGTGTCGCGCATGAGCAGCCACTGGCGCGGTGAAAAAAAACCCAGCTCCCCAGAACCGTTTCTTTCGCAGAGTTCATACAGGTAGACGTTAACTGCACGTTTCTGCTGGAGCAGCCTATCAAGCATATAGAAGGTTGAGTTCCATCGCGTCGGGCAATCGCAAATAAGACGTCTGACCGGCAGATGGTGTCGCCGCTGAATGTCAGCAAGGCGAGCCATGGCCGTGTAAGATCTTCTGAAATGGGCCGAGATTTTCCTTGCCTGCCGCAAGATGTCCTGGACCCCAGGGTATTTGACAAGGAATCGCTGCACGACCAAGTTTAAGACGTGTGCCATGCACGGCACGTGCATGATTTTGCCCTGTTTCAATGCGCTAAGCAGATTGGCACCGTTGTCACACACCACTTTACCAACTGTCAAATTGAGCGGTGTTAGCCACTCATCTGCCTGTGAACGCAAAGCTGAAAGGAGTGCCGGGCCAGTGTGGCTCTTTGCTTCCAGGCACAACAGACGCAGCACGGCATGGCAACGTCTCACCTGGCATGTGGAATAGGTTCTGGGGAGCTTGGGCGGTGCAGTGGAAGAGACGCTAGCAGCGGAAAAGGAGGAGGCAGCTGAGGAGGAGAGGGAGGAGGATGGAGTAGGAGGAGGAGAAGAAGAGTCAGGCCTGCATGCAATCCGTGGCGGTAAAACCAAATCTACACGGGTGCCACGGGTTACATGCTTGACGGCCGTCAGAAGGTTCACCCAGTGGGCAGTAAAACTGATATACCTTCCCTGCCCGTGTTTGCTAGACCACGTGTCTGTGGTCAGATGTATCTTGGCACCGACACTGTGTGCCAGAGATACATTCACTTGCCGCTGAACATGGCCATATAGCTCTGGGATGCCCTTCTCTGAGAAATACTTCCTTCCTGGGACCTTCCATTGTGGTGTTCCAATGGCCACAAATTTGCGAAAGGCCTCCGAGTCCACCAGTTTATATGGCAGTAGTTGGCGGGCTATGAGTTCTGACAAGCCAGCCGCCAACCGTTGGGCAAGAGGGTTATCCGGCGTCATCATTTTTTTACGCTCAAACATTAGGCCCACGGAAGCCTGCCTTTTTGCAGAAAAATGTGAGCTTGGCGTGATGGAAGGTGGAGTGGAGGACAATTGTGAGGAGAGAGGAGAAGGAGAAGTAGAAGACGAGGCTGGACGGTGAGAGCCTGCAGTGTGGCTTTGTGTGTTCCGTTGCTCCCACTGGGCTCGGTGATGGCTGCTCATGTGCCTTCTTAAGGCGGTCGTCCCTAGGTGAGTATTGGGCTTACCGCGACTAACGCGTTGACTGCAAAGATTGCAGATGGCAACGCTATTGTCAGCAGCGGACACGTTAAAAAAAGCCCACACTGCGGAGCCATGTGCCGGTGTCCTGGGAGCGCCAGATGTGACCGTACATGGTCGATGACTCGCTCCTGATACATTTGCAGTCTGCTTTGTCCCTGCTGTGCAATGTAAGTCATTGCTGCTTCTCCTCCCTATCTGCTGGTCCATATCTCCCTCTGAACTCCCCTCCTCTTCCTCTCTTGTGGGCACCCACGTGACATCACTAGACACGTCATCATCAACGTCACCTTCCCCACTGCTATAAGTAGAGATCTCGGAGTAGGCAGCAACACCGGGGACCAACCTCCTCCTTGGGCTGATCTGGGTACTGGCGTCAGACTGCTGAGTAGCGCTTGTTGCTACCTCCTCTTCCTGATCCAATACCAAGAGTGGCTGCGCATCAGAAATGTCCTCTTGATATGGATCGGAAAATAATTCCAGTGACTCAAGCGGAAGGTATGTGGTGGTGGTGGTGGTGGTCGTGTTGTTGGTGGTAGTGTCTTTGGGGGTGCACATAGCAGAGAGTGAAGAAGAGGGTGCAGATCGAGAGGATGAGGAGGGTGCAGAAGAGTAAGGCTGAGCGAGCCACTCAACCAAGTCTGGTGCATCCTTTAAAGTAATTGAACGCACCTTCTGCAACTTCCCACTTTGGCTCAAGCCTGTTGCTCCTGCCCTACCCCTACCACCCCTGCGGAAGGGCCTGCCTCTTCCTCTGCCTGTCATTTTTTAAATGACCCTGTGACAAAACTCTTAGTCCCTATACCGATGAAGGACTGCTGCAGTATAGGGCAGCGGTCAGCAGTGGTGCACGTCAACCCTATCTATTGTGGACCGATAGCGGTCCTTACAGAACAGCAGACTGTACCGCACTCAAGCCTATGTACCGTAGCACCCTATACCAAGTTACCAGTCCTTATAAGAACTTTTGTGGACCAAGCAGGTTGTGTATTAGTGTTTAGCAGACTGTACGTCAGTCCCTATACCGCTGAAGGACTGCTGCAGTATAGGTGAGCGGTCAGCAGTGGTGCACGTCAACCCTATCTATTGTGGACCTATAGCGGTCCTTACAGAACAGCAGACTGTACCGCACTCAAGCCTATGTACCGTAGCACCCTATACCAAGTTACCAGTCCTTATAAGAACTTTTGTGGACCAAGCAGGTTGTGTATTAGTGTTTAGCAGACTGTACGTCAGTCCCTATACCGCTGAAGGACTGCTGCAGTATAGGTGAGCGGTCAGCAGTGGTGCACGTCAACCCTATCTATTGTGGACCGATAGCGGTCCTTACAGAACAGCAGACTGTACCGCACTCAAGCCTATGTACCGTAGCACCCTATACCAAGTTACCAGTCCTTATAAGAACTTTTGTGGACCAAGCAGGTTGTGTATTAGTGTTTAGCAGACTGTACGTCAGTCCCTATACCGCTGAAGGACTGCTGCAGTATAGGGCAGCGGTCAGCAGTGGTGCACGTCAACCCTATCTATTGTGGACCGATAGCGGTCCTTACAGAACAGCAGACTGTACCGCACTCAAGCCTATGTACCGTAGCACCCTATACCAAGTTACCAGTCCTTATAAGAACTTTTGTGGACCAAGCAGGTTGTGTATTAGTGTTTAGCAGACTGTACGTCAGTCCCTATACCGCTGAAGGACTGCTGCAGTATAGGTGAGCGGTCAGCAGTGGTGCACGTCAACCCTATCTATTGTGGACCGATAGCGGTCCTTACAGAACAGCAGACTGTACCGCACTCAAGCCTATGTACCGTAGCACCCTATACCAAGTTACCAGTCCTTATAAGAACTTTTGTGGAACAAGCAGGTTGTGTGTTAGTGATTAGCAGACTGTACGTCAGTCCCTATACCGCTGAAGGACTGCTGCAGTATAGGTGAGCGGTCAGCAGTGGTGCACGTCAACCCTATCTATTGTGGACCGATAGCGGTCCTTACAGAACAGCAGACTGTACCGCACTCAAGCCTATGTACCGTAGCACCCTATACCAAGTTACCAGTCCTTATAAGAACTTTTGTGGAACAAGCAGGTTGTGTGTTAGTGATTAGCAGACTGTACGTCAGTCCCTATACCGCTGAAGGACTGCTGCAGTATAGGTGAGCGGTCAGCAGTGGTGCACGTCAACCCTATCTATTGTGGACCTATAGCGGTCCTTACAGAACAGCAGACTGTACCGCACTCAAGCCTATGTACCGTAGCACCCTATACCAAGTTACCAGTCCTTATAAGAACTTTTGTGGACCAAGCAGGTTGTGTATTAGTGTTTAGCAGACTGTACGTCAGTCCCTATACCGCTGAAGGACTGCTGCAGTATAGGTGAGCGGTCAGCAGTGGTGCACGTCAACCCTATCTATTGTGGACCGATAGCGGTCCTTACAGAACAGCAGACTGTACCGCACTCAAGCCTATGTACCGTAGCACCCTATACCAAGTTACCAGTCCTTATAAGAACTTTTGTGGACCAAGCAGGTTGTGTATTAGTGTTTAGCAGACTGTACGTCAGTCCCTATACCGCTGAAGGACTGCTGCAGTATAGGGCAGCGGTCAGCAGTGGTGCACGTCAACCCTATCTATTGTGGACCGATAGCGGTCCTTACAGAACAGCAGACTGTACCGCACTCAAGCCTATGTACCGTAGCACCCTATACCAAGTTACCAGTCCTTATAAGAACTTTTGTGGACCAAGCAGGTTGTGTATTAGTGTTTAGCAGACTGTACGTCAGTCCCTATACCGCTGAAGGACTGCTGCAGTATAGGGCAGCGGTCAGCAGTGGTGCACGTCAACCCTATCTATTGTGGACCGATAGCGGTCCTTACAGAACAGCAGACTGTACCGCACTCAAGCCTATGTACCGTAGCACCCTATACCAAGTTACCAGTCCTTATAAGAACTTTTGTGGAACAAGCAGGTTGTGTGTTAGTGATTAGCAGACTGTACGTCAGTCCCTATACCGCTGAAGGACTGCTGCAGTATAGGTGAGCGGTCAGCAGTGGTGCACGTCAACCCTATCTATTGTGGACCGATAGCGGTCCTTACAGAACAGCAGACTGTACCGCACTCAAGCCTATGTACCGTAGCACCCTATACCAAGTTACCAGTCCTTATAAGAACTTTTGTGGACCAAGCAGGTTGTGTATTAGTGTTTAGCAGACTGTACGTCAGTCCCTATACCGCTGAAGGACTGCTGCAGTATAGGGCAGCGGTCAGCAGTGGTGCACGTCAACCCTATCTATTGTGGACCGATAGCGGTCCTTACAGAACAGCAGACTGTACCGCACTCAAGCCTATGTACCGTAGCACCCTATACCAAGTTACCAGTCCTTATAAGAACTTTTGTGGAACAAGCAGGTTGTGTGTTAGTGATTAGCAGACTGTACGTCAGTCCCTATACCGCTGAAGGACTGCTGCAGTATAGGTGAGCGGTCAGCAGTGGTGCACGTCAACCCTATCTATTGTGGACCTATAGCGGTCCTTACAGAACAGCAGACTGTACCGCACTCAAGCCTATGTACCGTAGCACCCTATACCAAGTTACCAGTCCTTATAAGAACTTTTGTGGACCAAGCAGGTTGTGTATTAGTGTTTAGCAGACTGTACGTCAGTCCCTATACCGCTGAAGGACTGCTGCAGTATAGGGCAGCGGTCAGCAGTGGTGCACGTCAACCCTATCTATTGTGGACCGATAGCGGTCCTTACAGAACAGCAGACTGTACCGCACTCAAGCCTATGTACCGTAGCACCCTATACCAAGTTACCAGTCCTTATAAGAACTTTTGTGGACCAAGCAGGTTGTGTATTAGTGTTTAGCAGACTGTACGTCAGTCCCTATACCGCTGAAGGACTGCTGCAGTATAGGGCAGCGGTCAGCAGTGGTGCACGTCAACCCTATCTATTGTGGACCGATAGCGGTCCTTACAGAACAGCAGACTGTACCGCACTCAAGCCTATGTACCGTAGCACCCTATACCAAGTTACCAGTCCTTATAAGAACTTTTGTGGAACAAGCAGGTTGTGTGTTAGTGATTAGCAGACTGTACGTCAGTCCCTATACCGCTGAAGGACTGCTGCAGTATAGGTGAGCGGTCAGCAGTGGTGCACGTCAACCCTATCTATTGTGGACCGATAGCGGTCCTTACAGAACAGCAGACTGTACCGCACTCAAGCCTATGTACCGTAGCACCCTATACCAAGTTACCAGTCCTTATAAGAACTTTTGTGGACCAAGCAGGTTGTGTATTAGTGTTTAGCAGACTGTACGTCAGTCCCTATACCGCTGAAGGACTGCTGCAGTATAGGTGAGCGGTCAGCAGTGGTGCACGTCAACCCTATCTATTGTGGACCGATAGCGGTCCTTACAGAACAGCAGACTGTACCGCACTCAAGCCTATGTACCGTAGCACCCTATACCAAGTTACCAGTCCTTATAAGAACTTTTGTGGAACAAGCAGGTTGTGTGTTAGTGATTAGCAGACTGTACGTCAGTCCCTATACCGCTGAAGGACTGCTGCAGTATAGGGCAGCGGTCAGCAGTGGTGCACGTCAACCCTATCTATTGTGGACCGATAGCGGTCCTTACAGAACAGCAGACTGTACCGCACTCAAGCCTATGTACCGTAGCACCCTATACCAAGTTACCAGTCCTTATAAGAACTTTTGTGGAACAAGTGAGTTGTGAATGTTTAGCAGACTGCAGCAGAAGGGCAGCAGTCAAGTATAATATCCTTTCTATATTTGGAAGAAAGAATATTATACATGTACAAGCCTATTACTGTACCACTGATACCAGTCCTGAAAAGAACCTTTGTGGAACTAATAATAACAGCAAGTCTTTAAAATTACCCTCACTGCCTGACAACACTGCTTCCTTCCTGTCCCTATACAAATTGGCAAAAAAAGAGAACGATTAGTGGTTACTGGAACAGCTCTTTTGTGGACCTTGATAGTAACAGCTAATGATGATGATGATGATGATGATGATGAAAGACTAATCTGGCTGTCCCTGTAGCATACACCGTCCTTTCCCTTTCTCTAAACTAACAAAAGACACTCAGGCTGCTGCAAGAATCAGCAGCACAGCAAACCTATCAACACCTAACACCTATACCAGTCCTGAAAAGAACTTTTGTGTACCAAATAGCTAGTGGTTTATCTCTCCCTACTCCACACAGGAACCTGTCCCTATCGTAACAGAAGAAAGAATGTAAAATGGCCACCGGATCGGGTGTATTTATAGGTTAGGGGGAATGTACAAGTGTCCATGTGCTGTCATGTCTCAATTGGCTGTCCTGTATCACATGATAAACGTGTCACCAAAGGTTAAAGTTCTTGTATACATTAAACACGTAAGTCCGCCGCGGCGAACGACGGAAAAAGGCGTTCGAACGTGCGGACCGCGAATGTCGGAAATTCGCCGCGAAACGACCGCCGGGCGAAACGTTCGTCCATCACTATACTGGAATGCCTTTAGGGTCTATGAGTTGTTGTTTTTTTCACGTAGGGTCTATGAGTTTTTAAGTTTACTCTGGTTTAGTAGAGTTATGTATACATGTGAAGAATGGAAAAAAAAAGTTTCTAAAAAAGTGTACTAATTTCGTTTTGGAATGTGTTACATTTAATTTAGTTTACATTAAATTTTGTTTTGTTTAATAATTTTCTAAAAAAAATCCCAATTTTTTGAATGATTTACAATCGGATAGGTTGAAAAATTATCAACCGATTCAAATTCTGTGTGAAGAATAGCTGGTTGTTAAGCTGCAGGCCGGGAAGCTGGCGGCCGCACCCTTAACAACCAATGAGTCGTCATCTGGCTTCCCACTGACAGCTGAAATGTAAAGGAAACAATGCTGGCAATAAAACAAAAAAAAAACTGGTGTGGGTCCCCCTCCAAAATCCACTCCAGACCCTTATCCGAGCATGCAGCTCGGCAGGTTAGGAAAGGGGGGGGGGGGTGAGAGAACACACCCCATCCTGAATCATACCAGGCCATGTGCCCTCAACATGGTGGAGTAGGTGCTTTGGGGCGGAGGGGTGCCCTACCCTTTACCTATATAAAAAATGTCAGATGGAGGAGCAGGCAGTCTACGGGAAGTGTTCGACAAAACCGGAGTTTTTTTTTTTTTCTTTTTTGGGGTTCGGCGGTGCATTGGGTGGTGTGAGTTGGATCTACATTGGAGGGACATTTTTTTTTTATATTTTAATAAAAGAATTGTCAAAAACTTGTTTACTGTCTTTATTCACTTTTTACACATTTTTGGTGAATGGGTAGGGGTACTATAGGGGCACCAAATACTCATTCACATGGGGGGGCCAGAATCTGGGGGCCCCCTTTAACAAGCTTCCAGATTCCGATAAGCCTCCTGCCCACAGACCCCCACAACCACCAGCAAAGGTTCTGGCAATGAGGACCCAAAAGCACCCTACCCATGTTGAGGGCAAGCAGCCTGGTATGGTTCAGAAGGGTGGGGCCCGCTTGCACGCCCCCCCCCCCCCGCCTGCCAGGTTTCTTGCTCAGATAAGGGACTTATTGTACTTACCGTATATACTCGAGTATAAGCCGAGATTTTCAGCCTCTTTTTTGAGGCTGAAAGTGCCCCCCTCGGCTTATACTCGAGTCATCGCTGTCTGCCCGCTCGATCAGCGTGTCGAGCAGACAGACAGCGGCCATTCTAGAATTCAAAAGCCGCGCCTCCGGCGCCGCCTTCGCCTGTGATAGGCGGAACACTGAATTTCCCAGCAGCCTGTGTTCCGCCTATCACGGACATCCGCTCATCCTCGTACTACGGACGAGGATGAAAGGATGGCCGTGATAGGCGGAACACAGACTGCTGGGAAATTGTGTTCCGCCTATCACAGACAGGGAGGCGCGGCATTTGAACAGGAAAATGGGCGCCGACGAAGAGCGGTGATCCTGGGACGGGACCGGACGGAGGCTCGGCTCGGCTCGGGACGGGACGGGACCGGACGGAGTCTCGGGACGGGACGGGACCGGACCGGACGGAGGCTCGGCTCGGGACAGGACGGGACCGGACGGAGGCTCGGGACCGGACGGAGGCTCGGGACCGGACGGAGGCTGGGGACACAGGTAGGCTGGACACACAAGGCCTCACACACACACACACACATGGATGGACACACACACAGGGATGGACACACACACAGGGATGGATGGATGGATGGATGGACGGACACACACACAGGGATGGATGGATGGATGGATGGACGGACACACACACAGGGATGGATGGATGGATGGATGGACGGACACACACACAGGGATGGATGGATGGATGGATGGATGGACGGACACACACACACAGGGATGGATGGATGGATG
Source organism: Lithobates pipiens (assembly GCF_037356315.1). Taxonomy (NCBI): domain Eukaryota; kingdom Metazoa; phylum Chordata; class Amphibia; order Anura; family Ranidae; genus Lithobates; species Lithobates pipiens. Next base: position 525,158,203 of record NW_027507764.1, read on the forward strand.
GACACACACACACACACAGGGATGGATGGATGGATGGACACACACACACACACACAGGGATGGATGGATGGATGGACACACACACAGGGATGGATGGATGGATGGACACACACACAGGGATGGACAGGCATATCTCACCCTCGGCTTATACACGAGTCAATAGGTTTCCCAGTTTTTTGGGGGTAAATTGGGGGCCTCGGCTTATACTCGGGTCGGCCTATACTCGAGTATATACGGTATGCTATGGATTTTGGAGGGGACCCCACAGCAATTCAGAACAGCAGTATACAGGCGGTGCAAACAAGACAGGGACTGTGTAGGTTTGTTGTGTTAAGTAGAATCTGTTTGTAATTTTCAACTGGTACATTTTTAAAGTGTAGCTCCAGTCAAAAAATAAATTTTTAAGCTTTTTGAAAAACATAGGGAAGGGTTATCACCCCTGTATAATTTGTTTTGCCGTCCGTCTTTTTTCATCTCACTTGCTGTTGTCTCCTTCCGTTTGCAAGTAGGAGATGTTTGTAAGTTGGATGTTTGAAAGTAGGGGCCTGCCCTATATGCTCTGCAGAAATGGCGGTACAAGGTGTTGGTTTTGCCACAACATTGTAAGCCCTCAAAGTGACTCTTGCTGGGCGCTGGAGCGCCCTGCTGTGAACAATTATATCAAGAATTGTAATTGCATGCCATTGTTGAACAGTGGTAGAAAAATTGACCTTTGGTGGTTGTGGTGCTGGTGCCACAACACTAAAAGTCCTCACAGTTACTCTGGGTGGGCACAGGAACGGGCCCTCCTGTGAAATATTATATCAAGAATTGTAATTACATGATCCTGTTAAACAGGGGCTGAAAAATTGGGCTGCTGGCGCTGGTGCCACAACACTGCAACCTCTCCCATATACTCTAGTTGTAGTGCAGGAATGAGCCCTGCTGCAAAGCATTGCATCAAAAATTTTAATTAAACGCCCCTGTTAAACAGGGGCAGCAAAAATTGGGCCTTAGGCACTGGTGCTGGTGCCATGACACTGCAACCTCTCCCATATACTCTAGTTGTAGTGCAGGAATGAGCCCTGCTGCAAAGCATTGCATCAAAAATTTTAATTAAACGCTCAAAGAGGTACAGTGTCACTGATAATTGCAGTGACAGGACAGTGCATGCATCCCTGATCATGCCACACTGGCGTGGTGAGAAAAAACCGAGCTCCCCTGACCCTGTCCTGGTGCCGTAGTCGCACAGGTACTCATTGATGGCCCTCTGCTGCGTGTGCAGCCGCTGCAGCATGGCCAACGTTGAGTTCCACCTGGTGGGCATGTCACATATAAGGCGGTTCTTGGGCAGGTTCAACTCCTTTTGGAGCTCAGCCAGCCGAGCACAGGCAATAAATGATCGACGAAAATGCACACAGACTTTCCTGGCCTGCTTCAGGACATCTTATAAGCCCGGGTACCTGCCCAAGAACCGCCACAGCCACACAGGGCACATGGGTCAGTTGTCCCTGTCGGAGGGCGGAGAGGAGGTTGGTGCCATTGTCGCAAACCACCATTTCTGGCTTAAGCTGGCGTGGCGTCAACCACCTCTCGGCCTGCCCCTGCAGAGCTGACAAAACATCCGCCCCAGTGTGGCTCCTGTCCCCCAAACAAACCAGCGCAAGCACGGCATGGCATCGTTTTGCCTGCGTACTTGCGTAGCCCCTGGAACGCCTATGGAGCACCGCTGGTTCTGGGGACAGAGCACTGGAAGAGGCCATGGAGGAAGAAGAAGAGGAGGGGGTGGAGGAGAGAGGTGTGTCACAACCAATAGTAGCATTTTGGAGGCGTGGTGGTGGAACAACCTCTAACACTACTGCACCTTGTCCTGCATCCTTCTCAGCTGCCAGAAGAGTGACCCAATGGGCCGTGAAAGACAGGTAACGTCCCTGTCCATGCCTGCTGGACCATGAGTCAGCGGTAATATGCACCTTACCGCTGATCGCCCGGTCCAGCAAGGCAAGGACATTGCCTTCCACATACCGGTAGAGAGCCGGAATCGCCTTCCGTGAGAAAAAGTGGCGTTTGGGGACCTGCCACTGAGGAACCGCACATTGTACAAACTCACGGAAGGGGGCCAAGTCTACCAACTGAAAAGGCAGCAGTTGAACTGCTAGCAATTTAGCCAAGCTAGCATTCAACCGCTGGGCATGTGGATGGCTGGGAGTGAACTTCTTTCGCTGGTCCAGCAGCTGGGGCAGGGACATTTGCCTGCTATAATCGGACGTGGGTGTACTGCTAGCAGAGTGCCCGGAAGCACTTGGCTGTGACACACCTAATTCTACACCTTCATTCTTCCAGGAGCAGGTTTCAGAGAGAACTGAAGGTCTAGTGGGGTTGGAGATCCCAGCTGATGAGGAGCAAGGAGAGGTCCGCTTTGTTCTTTGGTGTGGGTCTTTGAGGTACGCTTGCCAACGAGCTGCATGGCAGGTCAACATATGTCTGGTCAAGCATGTGGTGCCCCAGCGGCTGATGTTTTGGCCACGCGAGAAACGCTTGAGACATATGTTGCAAATAGCAGCCATGCGATCTGATGCACTCGTCTCAAAAAAAGCCCACACCAAAGAACTTTTAGAATAACGCGCAGAGGCAGCGCCCTGCACAGGCGGAGCTCTGCGGTGTGATTCAGTCGGTGTGCTGCCCCTAAGCTGACCCCCGGAAGGCATCCTGCCTCGTTGGACATGTGTCTCCTCCTCCTCCTCCTCTCTCCTACCAGGCACCCAGTCTGGAGTCAGTGCTCTCATCATCCCTTCCCTCTTCATCGCTGAAGCAAACCTGGCAGTATGCTGCAGCTTGTGGAACATGACTGCAAGATTGCTGTCCTTCTTGAGCATCCCCTCTCTCTGCATTCACGCTACTGCCTTCCTCTAGCTGAGTATCATCATCAGAGCCTACAAAACACTGGGCATCCTCCTGGAGCATGTACCCAACACTATGCTCAAAGAGTTCAGGAGACTGCTCAGGAGGACGTGGTGGGTCTAGGGAAGGAGTCACTGATGATGACATTGAGAGGAGGGAAGACGATGCGTTGGCAGCTGCTTTGCTAGTACCCTGAGCCTGGGTAAGAGAGGATGAGGAGGATGAAGAGGGCTTGGTCATCCACTCTATCAAGTCATTGGCATGTTGCGGCTCAACATGTCCAGCTGCCGAAAAGAAGGACAAGCGTGTCCCATGGCCACGTGCTGATGATGACGATGCACCGCGTCCACGACCAGCACTGTTGTCTCTAGACACAGAGCCTGCTTGCCCTCTTTTATCGGCTCGCGCCTGTCTGCCTCTCCTTGCTGGCCTTCCAGACATGGTAATGGCCTGAAGAGAGTTGGGAAAACCAGCAATTGGGTAGTGTATATTGTGCTGGAGGCACACACAACATCCACTAACTCCTGCAGATGGCAGATGGCTCAATTAGAGAAGAGCTATGTAGGTGGATATAACGGTGTATACTGGGTTCAAGGCACGCAGACAGCACGCACAATCTCCTACAACTGACTGCAAGCTCTATTTAAAAAGAGCAAGATAGTTAGCTATATAGGTGGATATAGCGGTGTATGCTTGGTTCAGAGCACGCAGACAGCACGCACAATCTCCTACAACTGACTGCAAGCTCTATTTAAAACGAGCAAGATAGCTAGCTATATAGATGGATATAACGGTATATACTGGGTTCAGAGCACGCAGACAGCGCACACAATCTCCTACAACTGACTGCAAGCTCTATTTAAAACGAGCAAGCTAGTTAGCTATATAGGTGGAAATTTTTATTAAAATAAAACTGCTACTGATTTACATAATCAAGAACTTAAGAAAAACTCATACTTGAGCAAAAAAGAACTAAAGAACAACTTGCATAAATGCTTTTGGACAGATGGGATCTATTCAAACTGCCCATATCAGACGATCCTTAATCCCATGATCATCTGGGAAGAAAAAAAAATAAATGATTCCTAATCATTATTCAAACTATATACATTTATATTACATACCCCCTATAGGCAGGAACGTAACGAAACTGACGGTGCATACCATGTTTTTAAAATTAAGTTGCCCAAAAGCTAAAAAAAAAGGGGTGAAAGGACAGACAGACCCCCACCTAAGGAAAAGAAGGGGGAGATCATCAAGGTGGCCGGAAAGAGAACCCTCTCCACAACCTAGCACACCTTTCCCTACCCATTCTTTCCCCCTCAAGAAACCTCACCTTACCCAATTCCCGAATGATATCACCCGCCCCCTCATGCATGGGCAGGAACTTGCCCCTAGTGGACACTAAACACCGAGCGTGCCAAGTGTAGTAGAGGCATATGACACTAACTAAATACAGTGATGATAACACAAAACCCCTCCGGGATCCAGTGGCGGCTGGTGATAAAAAATGTTGGGGGGGCGCAAACCCCTCCAGGTCCCTATCTACCCATCCTCTGCTGTCATGGCTCCGAATACCCGAACACATACACAGAGCGCACAGTACATACAGAGCACACAATGCATACACAACAGATACAATACACACAGTACATACACAACACATACAATACACACGGTATATTCACAGAACGCACAGTGCATACACAGAACACACAGTACATACAGAACATACAATACACACACAGTACATACAATACATACACAGAACACACACAGGACGCACAGTACACACAATACATACACGAAACACACAGTACATACAATACACACACACAGTACATACAGAACATACAATACACACACAGTACATACAGTACATACACAGAACACACACATGACACACAGTACACACAATACACAGCACATACAATACATATGATACACACACACAGAACATACAATACACACACAGTACATACACAGAACACACATAGTACATTACACACACACACCACACAGTACATACAATACATACACAGAACACACACAGGACGCACAGTACACACAATACATACACAGAACACACACTACATACGATACACACACACAGAACACACAGTACATACAACACACACACAGTACATACAATACACACACACAGAACACACAGTACATATAATACACACACAGTACATAATATACACACAGTACATACACAGAACACACACAGTACATACAATACACACACATACACAGAACACACTTCTTCCCAGCCTGAATGTTCGTTTTGAGTTTTCCACATTTTAAAACAACCTGTTGCTGTGAAGCTTCCCCATCTTATCACAGAGTCCCACAAAGTAGCTGGCAGCTGCCATGCCATGAGTTACTGTATCCGGAGCAGTCTACCTGAAGGGGGGTGAAGAGCAGAGTGGCATACAGAGTTCTGATGATATCAGCCGATTTGTGAGCAAAATTCAGTGGAGTAAATGCAGGAGGGTTATAATCACACTTGGATTCAATTTTTTGGAATGTGTAGTGAAAAGGGGGATCTAATCTGGCTTCACCAACAGCTGAATAGATGAAAAGTAAAAGCAATCCTCGGGTGACATAAAAATGTGATCTTTCCACACAAGCAGGCTTACAGGCAAAACACTCACTTGCCTTTGCATGGACAGGAATCTCCACAATAAAATTCTCCTGGTGGGAGTGAGGACAGCTTCGTAAAGAAGTATAAGAATTGAAGGCATAATTAGCAGGGTCAGACAAGAATGCAAGGGCAGTAAACTAAGGCACTACAATTACACATCAGCTAGGCAGCTGAGCTGGCAAATGTTCCTCAGCACACAGTACTAACAAAATGCCTCAGGGCTGGCTGCAAGGCACTTACCTTGCTTCCAGCTCCGCTCGGGCCATGCAAAGAATGGAGCTCTGAGGTCACTTCCGGTTTTCGTAAAACCCGGAAGTAACCTCTAAATTAAACAACAATGCTCCTGCCCATAGTGATTCTATGGGCGGAAGCGAATTGGCACTTTCATTTGCGCCACAAGGCGGGTTAAAATCCCGCAAATGAAGCTCCACGTCTGCAATCTCATGATTGCATTGACGTGGTGTTTCCCATACTGCACTGCGCCCGGCGCCCGGACACAGTGCACTTAAGGACCTTTTTTCAATTTTTTTTTTTTTTTTTTTTTTTAAAGGGCCAGTTTTAAAAAAAAAAATTTTTTTTTTCATTTTTTTTTTTTCTTTGATGACTGGGGGGGGGGGGGCGGCGCCCAGGCGCCCCCTATGGACGGGCCGCCACTGCCGGGATCTGAAGTCACCGTACACCCTCTCAGAATAGGCAAGGGCCCGGAGACGGGGATAGCCAATGGCATCTCCAACCTCTCCCAGAACCCCCAAGTTGAAAGGGCACTCGACCAAAAAGTGGTCCATGGTCTCTAGTACCCCACCACACTCAGGGCGAGGACAGCCTCTGTCCTCTGGGCTCCGGTACTTCAAGTTCGATCTCACATAGAGTCATCCATGGAACGCCCTCCATGCGAGATCCCAGAACTTGGCAGGAATTCTCTTAGAATTCAGAAGTGCTAGTCCCTCCCTGAGAACCCTGTCTGGACAGTCCCTTAAGGCCAGTGGTCTCAAAACGTCCGAGGCCATGACCCTCTGGTACAGCTCTCGCCGGCCCAGGGAGCCTACCTCTAAGGCCGTTATCCTCCACCGCCTTAGTACCTTCAGGGCGGTTGGGACATAGGCGGGGAGGTACCCATGGGACCTCCGAAGGTCACCCGGGCGGCCGCCCCCCTCCCACCTGCTCAGGAACACCAGGAACCAATTCTTACACGAACGTTCCCACAGAGAGGGCTCGTCCACAAAAATGGATTGCAGATTGAACTTCAGGAACACCACAGTAAAGAAAACCGTGGGGTTGATCATGTCCAAACCGCCCTCCCCTCTCCGTCGATACGTGACCCCCCTTTTTATCAGGTTCAGTCTGTTTCCCCACAAAAGCAGAAAAAACAGACCGCAGACCCGCGCATAGAGTGACTCTGGCAACAGACATGCGTAGCTGACATAGAGGAACTCGGGAAGCAAATAGGTTTTAACCAGGCTCACCCTTTCCCTCAACGACAGCTTCCAGCCTTTCAAGGCGTTGACTTTCTGGGTGGCACTTACCAACCTGCGCTCCCAATTTAGCTTGGGATAATCACCCTGGCTGAAATAAATGCCTAAGATCTTAACTTCTGGTCGGGGCGGGGGAAAAGCGTCCGGGAGGGCGAACTGCTCACCCTCCCTTCCCAACCAGAGAGCTTCACTTTTGTCCCAGTTGACAAACGAACCAGACGCCTCGGAGTAGCCTCCAATCTGTGTTTCCACAAAATGGGCCTCCTCTCGGCTAGCCACCACCACTGAGACGTCGTCCACGTAGGCCACCACCTTCACCGCCTTATCCGGGCCACTGCCGGGCTCCATCAGGACCCCCCTCAGCTGCCCACAGTCTAGACTTCTTACGAAGGGGTCGACTGCAAAGACATAGAGCAGGGGACTCAGCGGACAGCCCTGCCTAACACCAGAGTCCACCGGAAAGGTAGGACCCACCCAACCATTGACCAGAGGGAAGCTCTCGGCCCCTCTGTACAAAGTCCTGAGCCAATCAATAAATCGATCAGGCAGGCCGTATCTACCCAGGAGAAGCCAGAGGTACTCGTGGTCTACCCGATCAAAAGCTTTCGCCTGATCTAATGCCAGCAGATACCGCCCATCACCCGTTGCCCTGCACCTCTCCACAGCCTCCCGGACGTTAAGGACTGCACTAAAGGTGCTACAGCCGGGAACTGTGCAGTGCTGGGAGGCAGACAGCAGCTTGCCCGCAACAGCAGACATACGCGTAAACAAAATCTTTGCCAGAATCTTTCTATCCGTGGAGAGAAGGGCGATAGGACGCCAATTCTCAACCACGGACGGATCCTTCCCCTTGGACAGAAGGATCAAGGCCGACCTTCTCATCGAGGGAGGGAGCAGGCCAGATGCCAAACACTCACTGAACACCTCCCTCAGACAAGGAGCCAAAAGGCTCTTAAAGGCTTTATAAAATTCTGCCGTGAACCCATCAGGCCCCGGCGACTTCTTTAGAGACAACGAGTCAATAGCCTGCTCAATTTCGGCCACTGAGATCTCTTCCACCAAGGAGTCTAGGGGGTCAGACCCCACCTCAAGTGGAGTCCCATCAAGAAATTCCTTGGCTCTCCTCAGATCCAACGCCTTCTTCCGAAGGATGTCTGAAAAATGGGCTCTGATGATCCCCAGGATGCCTGGCTTGGACCTTACCAGGGAACCCGAGGGATCTCTCAGTCCATGTATGACCTTCCCACTCACCGGGTCCCCACAGCTTTTGTAGGGATCCGGGTGGGTGAACTTCCCGTAATCCCTCTCCAGCACCAGGGAGGCGAGACGGTCATACTGACACTCCTTCATCTGGAGCTTCAGATCCGAGATCTGGTCCTGAGGGCCACCATCAGAAACCAAGCGATCTAGCTGCCTGCGTAACTTCTGGTAGGCCTGATACCGGGATGCTGCCCGACGGCCCGAGACTTCCCGGAAGAAGCCCTCCGACCTCTTCTTCACCACTTCCCACCATTCCTGGCGGGAGCAGCCGCTCTCAAGGAGCGAGGCTTGTTCTAAAAAGAAGTCCTCATAGGCCGATCTGATTTCAGGGTCCTCAAGTAGCGACCCGTTTAGTCGCCACAGGCCCCTTCCTTTCTGAGGGGTGTCCGCCACATTCAGAGTGACCGACACCATACGGTGATCAGAGAACTCAACCGCATGCAGCGCAGGAGCTGCAAAGGACGAGTCCCCCGCAAGAGACCAGAAGGAGGGCCCATGTCTCCACTCCCTCTTCGCTAGGTGCATCTCTGCCACAGATGCCAGCCAGGTCTCTTGCAAAAACAAAATGTCGGCTTCAACCCGGCCAAGAAACTCAAAGGCTGAAAATCTAGCCACCGCAGAACGCACACTTGCGACATTAATGGTCGCAAGGCGTATTGGAGCGGGTACCGCCATCCTTAGTGATTGAATTTTACGTTCCTCTCTATTTTACATTTCTAAAAGAATCAATCCTCCTCGGAGTCCGAGGAGGAAAGGATCCCGTATCTGTTCCATAGGGCCAGTGAGGAGCCCCCCCCTGCCCCTGAACTCGTACTGGGCTGGGGGTCCTCACCACCCTCCTTCCCTGAAACCTTCCTCTTCCTCTTCTTTTTGGTTTTCTTCTGCCATTCCACTTTGGGAGGTTCCCTCCCACTCTCTTCATCGGACCTCCCACTGGAGATCTCCTTAATCCTCTTATTAACCCCCTTACCGGCCCCTGAGATGTCCATCGGGGTCACCCCTCCTGCACCAGCCTGCCGACCACTCACGACCACTGAAGAGGCCGGAGGGGGCATTAGTATAGCCGCCTGATCCAGGGTTGGATGCGGTTTACCCGCAGATTTAATTACTGAAGGGAGGGGGGGAGGGGGCAAAGGAGAAGAAGGGGAGGCTGGGAGGGGGGGCAGGGGAAAGGGAGGAGGACGGGGGGGGAAACAGAGGGAGGGGGGGAAGGGTGATTTTTGGGCGAGGGCTTTTTCGCCTTGGCCGGCTTCCCAGGTGTTTTTGTTGCCGTTGCCCCATCTGACACAGGGTCAGACGGGGCCGGAGAACTCGCCGGCTCCCTCACTACGCCAGTTCCTGTCCTTGATCCGCGCCTGGGGGTCTGACCCTTTGAGGGAGGGGAGAACCCTCCCTCTGTGACCCTGAGGGGTTGGGATCCCCGCTTCGTCTAGGGACCCCCTCACCCTCCGGGCCTGGGGCACCCCCCTCAGCCTGGCACCCCCTGAACACCTTGGGGCACCGACTAAAGGGGTGTCCCATTTCCCCACAGAGGTTGCAGACAATAAGCCTGCAACCCTCAGGTGAATGGCCGAAACCATTGCACCTCACCCAGCGGGGCATTGTGCAGTCCGCACTGAGGTGCGCGGGACTGCCGCATTTGAAACAGCAAATGCTGTCCAGGGTAGAAGACCAGGATCCAGTCTCTACCTATAAAGGCGCTGCCAGGTACATGCGCCACAGTATTATTGTGGCGCTTGAGCCGGATCCTGACCAACCACGCACCTGTCCAGACCCCGCGCTCATCCAAACTTTTCCTCAGCCCTGTCTGGAGCTGCCCGTACCGCGCCAGCCAGGTCACGATGTCCTCAGGTGGGAGGGACTCGTTCCTGACCAGTACAGTCACATTCTTTACCTCCTCCTGCCTCGAAAGAGGTATCACCCGGAAACTTTTCCACGGATCTGACTTCCTGACGAGCTCGTACAGTGTCAGGAAAAGCTCCATGGAGACCAAGGAGACGAAACTTACATCAAACTCCTTCGAGTTTGTGGGGTGTATGACTGCATATAAGTCCGAAACTTTAAAGCGCAGCCCCAGCAGATAGTCGATGACCTGACCCCTGCTGGGACATGCAGACGTCCCTTCCCACCTGAGCTGCACCACATTCCGCCTGCGCCTCTCAGGGCCCCCCGTACCCCTCGTCCAGGCCTGCGCACCCTGGGGCTGATCCCCAGGGGGAGCCCGGAAATTCTGGGCGCCAAACTGGCCGTACAGGGGACCCAGGGGGACAGAGGAACCTGCCACCTGTGCAAACGAGCGCCCAGCCTTCAGGGCACCTAAGAGGTTTGCCTCCTCCTGTGTGCCCAAGATGAAAACTGGGTCTGTGGGGGAAGGGCCCGACCCCTGACGGACCGGACTCCCTGGCTCAGTACCTCTACCCACCGCATCCCCACCAACTGGCATCTCACTCCTTACCGCGGGGGAAGGAGCAGTACCCCCTACAGCTATATGATCCTGGGGGGGAGCCACCTCCATTTCTTCAGGACCCCGCTCCTGTGACCCCTCCAAACCCCGTATGAAATCCAGGGCCGAGCACTCGCTCCTCAAATCCCCCATCGGGGACTCACCCCAGCATACTTGTCCTACTGGAAGAAAATCCCCAGAGGACGCTAAAGCTGTTATCTCCAGGGAGGTCTCCGACACCACCGCCTCCTCTCCCCCAACGAGCGACACCAACGGCCCCCCTAGCTGAAATTCCGGTGTCCCCACTTCCGTTTTAGGCCCTCCCGGGACTTCCGGGGTCACCGCTGACATCACTTCCGGTTCCCGGAAGTCGATGAGGTCACTTCCTGTCTCGTCACCCGGAACAGGAAGTGATGCACCCGCCCCCATCCCACCACTCCTCCCAGTGTCAGCAGAAGATGCTTGTCCACATTGTCTATCCGAGACCGCACATGTGTCCGTTCCCATCAGCACCTCCCCCTCTCTCCATGCGTCCGCGGCGGGGGCCGCCATTATGGCCGGTTTTCCTCGCACCGCTATGGGTCTGGCGGGAGTTGTCGGGGTCACCGATGGGGCCCCGGGGGGGGGTCGGACTGCACTGTCCACTGGGGACTTCTGACCATTGGCCTTCACTGGCCCCTCCGACGGCTCTCTGGTGAGGACCACCATCAGTTTCTTGTGACTTGCGATTCCACCGAAGCTTTTACGTGCTTCATCAGGTACCCTACCCGGATCCTCCTGGACTGCGGCCATAGGCATGGCAGGTGTTAACACAGGAATCCGGGCACCCTCCGCACTGACAGCTCCGGGGGTCATACATTCCTGACCGGCCATGGATTGGTCGTCTCCGAGAAACGTTGCTTCCACTGGGGTCTGTTGTACTGCTACATCAGGTGAGAGTTTCAGGGGGGACTTCAGGGGGGCATTTCCTCATCTCACCGCCTGGGTTCCTTCCTGGCTGGTCTTTAGAAGTTCTTTCTTCACCTCTGCCAAAAAAAACTTCGCTCACCCTTTCCACGCTCGCAGAGACCGCCCAGCAGCCGCCAGAGGTCCCTGCATTCAAGCTTCAGGCCGTCTATGGTCTCCCTATATTCACCACGCTTGCTGCTGGCTGAGCGGTCCCTGCGATTTCGTAGGTCGGCCAGTCGCTCTGAGCGCTGTGCATAAGTCGCCACTGCCTTCTGTATGAGGGTTTTTACCCTCTCTCTCCTTTTCTGGAGCTTGCTTGGGCCCTCTCCCGGCTGGGCCCAGGTCCAGTCCATTAACTCAGACTGTGTGACCAAGAACAATTTCTCCTCCCTGGAGAGGTCTCTCACCCCAGGGGGGGTTGTCTGAGACCCAGGCCGGGAAAGAGGCCCCGATCCTGGGCTGGCCGACGCCATAAGGCCAGATGTCCAAGACAGCTGCGGTTCTCCACAGAGCTCCTCTACGTACGTCTGCTCTCCTGGGAAGCCTCTCCTGTGTGCTGGGTTCAGAGCACGCACAATCTCCTACAACTGACTGCAAGCTCTATTTAAAAAGAGCAAGATAGTTAGCTATATATGTGGATATATTGCGGTGTATACTGAGTTCAGAGCACGCACAATCTCCTACAACTGACTGCAAGCTCTATTTAAAACGAGCAAGATAGCTAGTGTGATATTGGGGTGTTTAGCTCAATTGGTAGATGCATTTTTTAGTCCATATCAGGCAGGCGTTTATGGTTAAGGGCCTGGTAGCCCACGTTTATTATAAGAAAAACAAAATATTAGTCCATCTAGAAATCCCACGCAGGGGTCCAAGCTTAAATTAAATACAGAAACATCCAAACGAAAATGCTAGCCCACCTGGCTACTCTTCAGCAGTCGTGCTGCTATAGGTACTTGCCCCGTCCAACAAACTGCTTGGATGCACACAGCTTCAAGCCTTACGACACACAGCACACGGCTCCTTGGACGCACACAGCTTCAAGCCCTTCAACACACAGCTTTGGACATGCACAGCTTCAAACAGCAGCAGCAAGCTGCTCACACACCACCATCCTACACAAATCCCCTCGTTATATGGGCTGTGTGCAGCTGGGCACACACCCTGCTCACTAGCCTCAAGACCCGGACACAGGGTTGGAGATCCCGTCCCACCCATAACTCTCAGGGATCTCCAAACTACAGAATCCCATCTGGAGCTAGCAAAACCTGGAGAAAACTGACAGAGCAGTTTTCTCCATTTAAACTCTACACTCTGTAGTCCTGCAGTCCACAAATATGCAAACTCTGTGTCTCCTTTACCTCTAATTTCATAGGGACAGAGCCTCGCTCTGTCACATATCCCCCCCTTTGTTTCGATCCGGAGGGAGGAACACCAGCACCCATCATGATGGTTGGGACACCTCTGTGCTGGCTGTCAACCACGTAGGCCCAACCCTTTTTCCGAGTGCGCTTCCAGGAACATTCCCCCCTGGATCTTAACAGGTTCCTATATTGTCCTATACTCAGCCTTCCTCTACTTTTGGGGTCCCTGGGCTTATTCACTTTTCTTGGGGGAACTCTGCCTTCCTTGAGCCCTCCTTTCAACTTACAAATACCCATTTTACCCTTCACCATCAGTATTTCAGGTTCAAAACTGTTTTTCTTGGTACCCATTGCAACCAAATCATTGTTTACAGAACGCACTCTTAACAGATCACAGCTTTCCGTATCATCAGTGCTTTCCAAATCAGTGTTTGTTAGAAGAAGACCCGAGGAGGGACTACATCCGACGGGACCATAGCACAGCTCCACCTCACCCGTTGTCCAACACTCCATGGGTACCTGTTCTAACAAACTACCCTGACCTAAGCATAAACCATTTTTTCCAGGTGTACACATTACATTGTTATGGCAACCAATATTAACACTTTCTTCCACTTTGTCTCCGGGCACCTTAACTTGTACCTCGGGGCCAGTGACAGAAAGCATCTCTGCTACTGCTGAGTCCATTCTGGGCCCTTCCTTCTCATGAGGCCTAGCGGGTAAGGCAGTATCTGCGCCCTCTACTGACCACTGCTCCGCCGCACCTCGGACCACACCAGCAGAGATTTTTCTAGTCACCGCCCCAGACGGAGAGACCTCTGATATCTCAAGCAGTTCTCTCGCGTGCCTTCCATACCAATCAATAACTAGAAGTACGCTCACAGAGAATCTGGAGATCCTGTGCCAAATGGTTAACCATTGGTCCCACCAATTCCACTGTTGGTCATGGTTTCCCAGCACTGCCTGTACCACCTGGCTCCACCCATTGGTGCTACGCAGCACCACCTGGTCCAACTGCGGTGGAGATACCCAAGTATACAGCAAGTTCATCTTTACCAACTCTAGCATTTCCAGTAAGGTTTCTGTCATCTCTAAACATCCCATGTCTAAACACCAGAACTTTCTAGGGTCTTTTACCCTGTCCAAGACATGGAGGGGCTCAGCGACTGCAGGTTGAGAGGGTGAGACATTTGAAGAGACCTCATCCTCCTTGGAGGTACTCATCACGGCCTGTTGTTCACCTGGAGAGCTGTCGGACACATGTCTCACACTTATCCATTCTGCACCAGTGTTGGTGAGCCTCTGCAGGTCATTACAAGTCACACTATCACTTTGATACTCAATATCATTTAGCTGTGGACAACACATCTGTGATGCCAGTGCCCTGAACTGTTTCTTCAGAGGGGAGGGCAGCAACCTTTGCAGGGACCAGGACGCCCTCAACCACCAGCGGCTCTGCGATCCCCCTGTCTGGCAAAGCGGTTGTGTCCACACCCTTGTTACTTAAGCTAGCCTTACCCAGCATGGCTAGCAATTGTTTGGCCCAGCTGTCCCAGTCCATTGTGGTTCCACCATGGGTGTTCCACAGCGTTGCATCACCTGCTGTAGAAGGCCGCACAGAAACCTGGGATTCATTAGCTTCAACTGCATATTCGTCACTTCTATACAGATCATTTTGCAACACCATACTTTTACCAATGTTGCATTGGGGTGATGCTTCGTCACCTAAAACTTGGTGCAGCACACCTTTCTGAACACCTTTTTCTGGTGGCACTACAGACACATCCAGCTTTGTACACTCAGCTTTTGCAGGCTGAATTAACCCCTTGCCCACTGGGCTACACGTAGGGTTGTGGGGCTGTGCCCACACGCTCTCACTGTGTGAATTAGTCCCCCCTTGTTCCACCAGCATAGCACCAGAGCCATCCTGGACAGCCTCTGACTCCAACACATGGAGACCCCATGAGACTTCCATGGACAATCCTGTGCCTCTGCCTGTCATGGGAGATCTCCTACTCTCATCACTGGTAGTGAACACATTACCAACCTCACTCTCAGATATGACATTACAAGAAATACATGTTTCAATGTCATTACACTCATCACGTTTAGCAATAGTATCACTTTTGTTAGTACGATCATTAGCATTCTCATTACATGTAGACACAACTGCCGTTTTTGTGGTTTGTTTATGAGCCACCATAACCTCTGAGCGACTCTTCACAGCACCCGCTCTTTGTAAAGGGGCACTTTTGCCTATTTGGGCAGCTCCATAGCTGACCTGGGAAACTCTCTGCTCCAACACTGCAAGCTCCTTGGAAGTTTCCCTGGGCAACCCTGCAGCAGCTGTCACTAGGGAACATGGTACCAGCACTGTTTTGGTCACCCCTAGCTTGTTTTTCCCAGCCATCTGCTGGATCATAGCAGGCATATGCAGAGTCCCCATGTCCTTTTCAGTCTTTAGCCCTGCGTCTAGTTGGGCTTTACGCTGCGCCTCCCCACTGCTCTGGGTAGCACACTGCAGAAAGTCTATGTCCATTTGCACTGCGGATCTCCCCACTGGACATACTCCCACTTCACTGGGTTCAGCATCATAAACTGAAACAGTCTTACCAGTTCCTGCAGCTGATGTCATAGCCTTCACTTGAGTGCGTTGTCTCACTGGTGTGGTGTCTCCATAGGCTGACTCCCCCATGTGGCCATGGAGCAAAACTGCAGCCTTTCTGGACCCACTGACGCCCCCTGTAGGTAACACAAGATCCTTGTTGATAGGGGTAACTGCAGACTTGCGCTCCAAAGCTGGTTGGCTATACCTCATGCAGGATTCAAGCTGATGTACTCTCCTTTCTGGACTGACCCCTTTGCCTAAGCGGCCATGACAGAAAACTTTAAGTTTCTCTGGATTTCCAAATCCTAGGTCTTCCGGCGACACTTCTCCCATCCTGGAGCATTGCTGGCGGCCCGTGATACAATGGAACTCTCCTCTAAGAAGGATTTCCTCTTTAAACTTGCTGTAGTCATCCTGGTCCCCATCCATCAAATGGTAAACCGACCGGAACTCTATCCGCAATAAGGTTTGCAGCAGTTTTGGCCACCGGTTCCTAGGCCATTTTCTCTTTACAGCAACTTTTTCAAATCTTACAAGGAAGTCTCCCACCTCCTCTGTAGGCAGCATGGGTTGCACATAGTCAGAGGCAAAGATCTCAGCCCCTTGCAGTGCACCCCACTCTTTGCGATTCCGCTTGAACCATTCATTTGCTGTCTCACACGTCACTGGCCCCTTTTGACTGGCCCTACAAGGTGGAGACATCTTCTCAGGCCATGCTGAGCTCACGTCCTCTTTAACTTGATTAAACATGAACTTCTTGCTTTTTGACTGCCTCATCCTTGCAATCACATGCACACAGCAGCTTGTAACAGTTCTCAGCAGAGAAAGAAAAAAAAAATCTGATGTTTGATTCTTCCTTCACAGGTACACAACCCGCATGCAACACAGTCCATCAAATAAACGTATACGCAATGCTGTTCGCCTGGCTGCCACACACAGCTAGCAGTAGTTCCTGATGCGACTCACCATGGAGCAAGGACCCGGACTCCACCGTCTACATGCCCACATTCGAGCACCACTTGTGATATTGGGGTGTTTAGCTCAATTGGTAGATGCATTTTTTAGTCCATATCAGGCAGGCGTTTATGGTTAAGGGCCTGGTAGCCCACGTTTATTATAAGAAAAACTAAATATTAGTCCATCTAGAAATCCCACGCAGGGGTCCAAGCTTAAATTAAATACAGAAACATCCAAACGAAAATGCTAGCCCACCTGGCTACTCTTCAGCAGTCGTGCTGCTATAGGTACTTGCCCCGTCCAACAAATTGCTTGGACGCACACAGCTTCAAGCCTTTCGACACACAGCACACGGCTCCTTGGATGCACACAGCTTCAAGCCCCTCAACACACAGCTTTGGACATGCACAGCTTCAAACAGCAGCAGCAAGCTGCTCACACACCACCATCCTACACAAATCCCCTCGTTATATGGGCTGTGTGCAGCTGGGCACACACCCTGCTCGCTAGCCTCAAGACCCGGACACAGGGTTGGAGATCCCGTCCCACCCATAACTCTCAGGGATCTCCAAACTACAGAATCCCATCTGGAGCTAGCAAAACCTGGAGAAAACTGACAGAGCAGTTTTCTCCATTTAAACTCTACACTCTGTAGTCCTGCAGTCCGCAGATATGCAAACTCTGTGTCTCCTTTACCTCTAATTTCATAGGGACAGAGCCTCGCTCTGTCACACTAGCTATATAGATGGATATAGCGGTGTATACTGGGTTCAGAGCACGTAGACAGCACGCACAATCTCCTACAACTGACTGCAAGCTCTATTTAAAAAGAGCAAGATAGTTAGCTATATAGGTGGATATAGCGGTGTATACTGGGTTCAGAGCACGCACAATCTCCTACAACTGACTGCAAGCTTTATTTAAAACGAGCAAGATAGCTAGCTATATAGATGGATATGGCGGTGTATACTGGGTTCAGAGCACGCAGACAGCATGCACAATCTCCTACAACTGACTGCAAGCTCTATTTAAAAAGAGCAAGATAGTTAGCTATATAGGTGGATATAGCGGTGTATACTAGGTTCAGAGCACGCAGATAGCACGCACAATCTCCTACAAGTGACTGCAAGCTCTATTTAAAAAGAGCAAGATAGTTAGCTATATAGGTGGATATAGCGGTGTATACGGGTTCAGAGCACGCAAACAGCACGCACAATCTCCTACAACTGACTGCAAGCTCTATTTAAAATGAGCAAGATAGCTAGCTATATAGATGGATATAGCGGTGTATACTGGGTTCAGAGCACGCAGACAGCACGCACAATCTCCTACAACTGACTGCAAGCTCTATTTAAAACGAGCAAGATAGCTAGCTATATAGATGGATATAGCGGTGTATACTGGGTTCAGAGCACGCAGACAGCACGCACAATCTCCTACAACTGACTGCAAGCTCTATTTAAAAAGAGCAAGATAGTTAGCTATATAGGTGGAAATTTTTATTAAAATAAAACTGCTACTGATTTACATAATTAAGAACTTAAGAAAGACTCATACTTGAGCAAAAAAAAGAACAAAAGAACAACTTGTACAAATGCTTTTGGATAGACAGGATCTATTCAAACTGCCCATATCGCCCATATCGGACGACCCTTAGTCCCATGATCATCTGGACTACTAAAAAAAAAAAAAAAAAAAAAAAAACCCTATCCAAACAATTTCCAATCAATATCCTAACTATGTACATTTATATTACATACCCCCTATAGGCAGGAACGTAAAGAAACTGACGGTGCATACCATGTTTTTAAAATTAAGTTGCCCAAAAGCTAAAAAAAGGGGGTGAAAGGACAGACAGACCACCACCTAAGGAAAAGAAGGGGGAGATCATCAAGGTGGCCGGAAAGAGAACCCTCTCCACAACCTAGCACACCTTTCCCTACCCATTCTTTCCCCCTCAAGAAACCTCACCTTACCCAATTCCCGAACGATATCACCCGCCACCTCATGCATGGGCAGGAACTTGCCCCTAGTGGACACTAAACACAGAGCGTGCCAAGTGTAGTAAAGGCATATGACACCAACTAAATACAGTGATGATAACACAAAACCCCTCCGGGCTCCGAAGTCACCGTACACCCTCTCAGGAAAGGCAAGGGCCCGGAGACGGGGATAGCCAATGGCATCTCCAACCTCCCCCAGAACCTCCAAGTTGAAAGGGCATTCGACCAAAAAGTGGTCCATGGTCTCTAGCACCCCACCACACTCAGGGCGAGGACACCCTCTGTCCTCTGGGCTCCGGTACTTCAAGTTCGATCTCACATAGAGTCGTCCGTGGAACGCCCTCCATGCGAGATCCCAGAACTTGGCAGGAATTCTCTTGGAATTCAGGAGGGCTAGTCCCTCCCTGAGAACCCTGTCTGGACAGTCCCTTAAGGCCAGTGGTCTCAGAACGTCCAAGGCCATGACCCTCTGGTACAGCTCACGCCTGCCCAGGGAGCCTACCTCTAAGGCCGTTATCCTCCACTGCCTTAGTACCTTCAGGGCGGTTGGGACATAGGCGGGGAGGTACCCGTGGGACCTCCGAAGGTCACCAGGGCGACCGCCCCCCTCCCACCTGCTCAGGAACACTAGGAACCAATTCTTGCACGAACGTTCCCACAGAAAGGGTTCGTCCACAAAAATGGATTGCAGATTGAACTTCAGGAACACCACAGTGAAAAAAAACGTGGGGTTGATCATGTCCAAACCGCCCTCCCCTCTCCGCCGATACGTGACCTCCCTTTTTATCAGGTTCAGTCTGTTTCCCCACAAAAGCAGAAAAAACAGACCGCAGACCCGCGCATAGAGTGATTCTGGCAACAGAAATGCGTAGCTGACATAGAGGAACAAGGATCAAGGCCGACCTTCTCATCGAGGGAGGGAGCAGGCCATATGCCAAACACTCACTGA
The DNA here is from genome assembly GCF_037356315.1 of Lithobates pipiens. Classification (NCBI taxonomy): domain Eukaryota; kingdom Metazoa; phylum Chordata; class Amphibia; order Anura; family Ranidae; genus Lithobates; species Lithobates pipiens. The sequence goes on from NW_027507764.1 coordinate 525,177,734, forward strand.
ACACCTCCCTCAGACGAGGAGCCAAAAGGCTCTTAAAGGCTTTATAAAATTCTGCCGTGAACCCATCAGGCCCCGGCGACTTCTTTAGAGACAACGAGTCAATAGCCTGCTCAATTTCGGCCACTGAGATCTCTTCCACCAAGGAGTCTAGGGGGTCAGACCCCACCTCAAGTGGAGTCCCGTCAAGAAATTCCTTGGCTCTCCTCAGATCCAACGGCTTCTTCCGAAGGATGTCTGAAAAATGGGCTCTGATGATCTCCAGGATGCCTGGCTTGGACCTTACCAGGGAACCCGAGGGATCTCTCAGTCCATGTATGACCTTCCCACTCACCGCGTCCCCACAGCTTTTGTAGGGATCTGGGTTGGTGAACTTCCCGTAATCCCTCTCCAGCACCAGGGAGGCGAGACGGTCATACTGACACTCCCTCATCTGGAGCTTCAGATCCGAGATCTGGTCCTGAGGGCCACCATCAGAAACCAAGCGATCTAGCTGCCTGCGTAACTTCTGGTAGGCCTGATACCGGGATGCTGCCCGACGGCCCGAGACTTCCCGGAAGAAGCCCTCCGACCTCTTCTTCACCACTTCCCACCATTCCTAGCGGGAGCAGCCGCTCTCAAGGAGCGAGGCTTGTTCTAAAAAGAAGTCCTCATAGGCCGATCTGATTTCAGGGTCCTCAAGTAGCGACCCGTTTAGTCGCCACAGGCCCCTTCCTTTCTGAGGGGTGTCCGCCACATTCAGAGTGACCGACACCATACGGTGATCAGAGAACTCAACCGCATGCAGCGTAGGAGCTGCAAAGGACGAGTCCCCCTTCAAAAAAAACCTATCTAACCTACTCCTACAACTACCTCTGGAATATGTGAAACCAGTGAGGTTGGGGAAGTGGCGAACGTGCACATCCACCAACCCAGCTTCCCTCACTATTCTATTCAAAAAGATACTATCATATCCCAGAGGGCCTGAGGTGCCTGCCCGGTCCTTTGACCTGGTGACCATGTTAAAGTCACCAAAGACCACCTGCTGGGATGTAAACAGGTATGGTTTCAGCAGCGTGAGAAGGTCCTTTCTCCCCCTCTGGGACTGAGGTCCATAAAAATTGATGAGGCGGAGGGATTCCCCCCTCACGACTGCGTCCACAATCAAACACCTACCGATTTCTAATTCAATCACTCGTCGACAAGCCACCGAACCAGTCTTAAAAAGGACCGCAACACCACTGCAGGGCTCAGCCGCAAGAGACCAGAGGGAGGGCCCATGTCTCCACTCCCTCTTTGCTAGGTGCATCTCTGCCACAGATGCCAGCCAGGTCTCTTGCAAAAACAAAATGTCAGCTTCAACCCGGCCGAGAAAATCAAAGGCTGAAAATCTAGCCGCCGCAGAACGCACACTTGTGACATTAATGGTCGCAAGGCGTATTGGAGCGGGTACCGCCATCCTTAGTGATTGAATTTTACGTTCCTCTCTATTTTACATTTCTAAAAGAATCAATCCTCCTCGGAGTCCGAGGAGGAAAGGATCCCGTATCTGTTCCATAGGGCCAGTGAGGAGCCCCCCCTGCCCCTGAACTCATACTGGGCTGGGGGTCCTCACCACCCTCCTTCCCCGAAACCTTCCTCTTCCTCTTCTTTTTGGTTTTCTTCTCCCATTCCACTTTGGGATGTTCCCTCCCACTCTCTTCATCAGACCTCCCACTGGAGATCTCCTTAATTCTCTTATTAACCCCCTTACCGGCCTCTGAGATGTCCATCGGGGTTACCCCTCCTGCACCAGCCTGCCGACCACTCGCGACCACCGAAGAGGCCGGAGGGGGCATTAGTATAGCCGCCTGATCCAGGGGTGGGTGCGGTTTACCCGCAGATTTAATTACTGAAGGGAGGGGGGGGAAGGGGGTAAAGGAGAAGAAGGGGAAGCTGGGAGACCAGGGGGGGGCAGGGGAAAGGGAGGGGGACGGGGGGTAAACAGGGGGAGGGGGGGAGGGTGATTTTTGGGCGAGGGCTTTTTCGCCTTGGCCGGCTTCCCAGGTGTTTTTGTTGCCGTTGCCCCATCTGACACAGGGTCAGACGTGGGCCGGAGAACTCGCCGGCTCCCTCACTACGCCAGTTCCTGTCCTTGATCCGCGCCTGGGGGGTCTGACCCTTTGAGGGAGGGGGGACCCCTCCCTCTGTGACCCTGAGGGGTTGGGATCCCCACTTCGTCTGGGGACCCCCTCACCCTCCGGGCCTGGGGCACCCCCTCAGCCTGGCACCCCCTGAACGCCTTGGGGCACCGACTAAAGGGGTGTCCCATTTCCCCACAGAGGTTGCAGACAATAAGCCTGCAACCTTCAGGTGAGTGGCCGAAGCCATTACACCTCACACAGCGGGGCGTTGTGCAGTCCGCGCTGAGATGCGCAGGACTGCCGCATTTGAAACAGCGACAGGGCTGTCCAGGGTAGAAGACCAGGATCCGGTCTCTACCTATGAAGGCGCTGCCAGGTACATGCGCCACGGTATTGTTGTGGTGCTTGAGCCGGATCCTGACCAACCACGCACCTGTCCAGACCCCGCGCTCATCCAAACTTTTCCTCAGCCCTGTCTGGAGCTGCCCGTACCGCGCCAGCCAGGTTGCGATGTCCTCAGGTGGGAGGGACTCATTCCTGACCAGTACAGTCACATTCTTTACCTCCTCCTGCCTCGAAAGAGGTATCACCCGGAAACTTTTCCATGGATCTGACTTCCTGACGAGCTCGTACAGTGTCAGGAAAAGCTCCATGGAGACCAAGGAGACGAAACTTACATCAAACTCCTTCGAGTTTGTGGGATGTATGACTGCAAATAAGTCCAAAACTTTAAAGCGCAGCGCAGGTCCCTTCCCACCTGAGCTGCACCACATTCCGCCTGCGCCTCTCAGGGCCCCCCGTACCCCTCGTCCAGGCCTGCGCACCCTGGGGCTGATCCCCAGGGGGAGCCCGGAAATTCTGGGCGCCAAACTGGCCGTACAGGGGACCCAGGGGGACAGAGGAACCTGCCACCTGTGCAAACGAGCGCCCAGCCTTCAGGGCACCTAAGAGGTTTGCCTCCTCCTGTGTGCCCAAGATGAAAACTGGGTCTGTGGGGGAAGGGCCAGACCCCTGACGGATCGGACTCCCTGGCTCAGTACCTCTACCCACCGCATCCCCACCAACCGGCATCTCACTCCTTACCGCGGGGGAAGGAGCAGTACCCCCTACAGCTATATGATCCTGGGGGGGAGCCACCTCCATTTCTTCAGGACCCCGCTCCTGTGACCCCTCCAAACCCCGTATGAAATCCAGGGCCGAGCACTCGCTCCTCAAATCCCCCATCGGGGACTCACCCCAGCATACTTGTCCTGCTGGAAGAAAATCCCCAGAGGGCGCTAAAGCTGTTATCTCCAGGGAGGTCTCCGACACCACCGCCTCCTCTCCCCCAACAAGCGACACCAACGGCCCCCCTAGCTGAAATTCCGGTGTCCCCACTTCCGTTTTAGGCCCTTTTAGGACTTCCGGGGTCACCGCTGACATCACTTCCGTTTCCCAGAAGTCGATGAGGTCACTTCCTGTCTCGTCACCCGGAATAGGAAGTGATGCACCCGCCCCCTTCCCACCACTCCTCCCAGTGTCAGCAGAAGCTGCTTGTCCACATTGTCTATCCGAGACCGCACATGTGTCCGTTCCCATCAGCACCTCCCCCTCTCTCCATGCGGCCGCGGCGGGGGCCGCCATTATGGCCGGTTTTCCTCGCACCGCTATGGGTCTGGCGGGAGTCGTCGGGGTCACCGATGGGGCCCGGGGGGGGGTCGGACTGCACTGTCCACTGGGGACTTCTGACCATTGGCCTTCACTGGCCCCTCCGACTGCTCTCTGGTGAGGACCACCATCAGTTTCTTGTGACTTGCGATTCCACCGGAGCTTTTACGTGCTTCATCGGGTACCCTACCCGGATCCTCCTGGACTGCGGCCATAGGCATGGCAGGTGTTAACACAGGAATCCGGGGACCCTCCGCACTGACAGCTCCGGGGGTCATACATTCCTGACCGGCCATGGATTGGTCGTCTCCGAAAAACGTTGCTTCTACTGGGGTCTGTTGTACTGCTACATCAGGTGAGAGTTTCAGGGGGGACTTCAGGGGGGCATTTCCTCGTCTCACCGCCTGGGTTCCTTCCTGGCTGGTCTTTAGAAGTTCTTTCTTCACCTCTGCCAAAAAACTTCGCTCACCCTTTCCACGCTCGCAGAGACCGCCCAGCAGCCGCCAGAGGTCCCTGCATTCAAGCTTCAGGCCGTCTATGGTCTCCCTATATTCACCACGCTTGCTGCTGGCTGAGCGGTCCCTGTGATTTCGTAGGTCGGCCAGTCGCTCTGATCGCTGTGCATAAGTCGCCACGGCCTTCTGTATAAGGGTTTTTACCTTCTCTCTCCTTTTCTGGAGCTTGCTTGGGCCCTCTCCCGGCTGGGCCCAGGTCCAGTCCATTAACTCAGACTGTGTGACCAGGAACAACTTCTCCTCCCTGGAGAGGTCTCTCACCCCAGGGGGGGTTGTCTGAGACCCAGGCCGGGAAAGAGGCCCGAGCCTGGGCTGCCCGACGCCATAAGGCCGGATGTTCAAGACAGCCGTGGTTCTCCACAGAGCTCCTCCACGCACGTCTGCTCTCTTGGAAAGCCTCTCCTGGTGTGTACTGCGTTCAGGGCACGCAGACAGCACGCACAATCTCCTACAACTGACTGCAAGCTCTATTTAAAAAGAGCAAGATAGTTAGCTATATAGGTGGATATAGCGGTGTATACTGCATTCAGAGCATGCAGACAGCACGCACAATCTCCTACAACTGACTGCAAGCTCTATTTAAAAAGAGCAAGATAGTTAGCTATATAGGTGGATATAGCGGTGTATACTGGGTTCAGAGCACGCAGACAGCACGCACAATCTCCTACAACTGACTGCAAGCTCTAGTTAAAAAGAGCATGATTGTTAGCTATATAGGTGGATATAGCGGTGTATACTGGGTTCAGAGCATGCAGACAGCACGCACAATCACCTACAACTGACTGCAAGCTCTATTTAAAACGAGCAAGATAGCTAGCTATATAGATGGATATAGCGGTTTATGCTGGGTTCAGAGCACGCAGACAGCACACACAATCTCCTACAACTGACTGCAAGCTCTGTTTAAAATGAGCAAGATAGCTAGCTATATAGGTGGATATAGCGGTGTATACTGGGTTCAGAGCACGCAGACAGCACGCACAATCTCCTACCACTGACTGCAAGCTCTATTTAAAAAGAGCAAGCTAGTTAGCTATATAGGTGGATATAGCGGTGCATACTGGGTTCAGGGCACGCAGACAGCACGCACAATCTCCTACAACTGACTGCAAGCTCTATTAAAAAAGAGCAAGATAGTTAGCTATATAGGTGGATATAGCAGTGTATACTGGGTTTAGGGCACACAGACAGCACGCACAATCTCCTACAACTGACTGCAAGCTCTATTAACCGCTTAACAACCGGCCCATAGCTGAATGACGGCTACAGGGTGGTTGTTTAACTCTGGGAGGCCGTCATATGACGTCCTCCCAGAATTCCGCTCTCGTGTGCCCCCTAGGGCGCGCACTCAAGAGCATCCATGACTGCCGGGTCCACAGGACCCGGCGCATCACGGATCACGATAAATGGCCGCTCATCGCGGCCGTTTACCATGTGATCGCTCCGTCAAATGACGGAGTGATCGCTTGTAAACAAACCGGTGTCATGTTATGACGCCGGTTCCTCCCTCCCCCTCTCTGTACCGATCGGTACAGCGGAGGGGGAAGAGATCGGTGTCAGGAGCGATGTGGGCTGCATCTGCAGTGCCTACATCGCTGCTCACCGAAATTTAACCCCTCAATTCCCTGCCAGTACTCTGCAATACCCTGCAATACTCTGCAATGCCAGCTAATACTCTGCAATACTCTGCAATGCCCTGCCATTACTCTGCAATACCCTGCAATACTCTGCAACTCTCCGCAATACCCTGCAACACTCTGATATACCCTGCAACACTCTGCAATACCCTGCAACACTCTGAAATACCCTGCAACACTCTGAAATACCCTGCAACACTCTGCAATGCTCTGCAACACCCTGCAATACCCTGCAACACTCTGCAATACCCTGCAACACTCTGCAATGCTCTGCAACACCCGCCAATACCCTGCAACACTCTGCAATGTCCTGCAACACCCGTCAATACCCTACAATGGTCTGCAACACCCGCCAATACCCTGCAACACTGCAATGCTCTGCAACACCCGCCAATACCCTGCAACACTCTGCAATGCTCTGCAACACCCGCCAATACCCTGCAACACTCTGCAATGCTCTGCAACACCCGCCAATACCCTGCAATGCTCTGCAACGCAATACTCTGCAACGCCATACTCTGAGATACCCAGCCATACTCTGAGATACCCAGCCATAGTCGGTGATACCCTGCAATACCCAGCCATAGACACATTTATTTTTGGGTAAAAAAAAGTCAAAGTAAAATAAATAAAGTAAAATGAACAATAAAAATGTTTTTTTTTTAAAGCGCCCCTGCTCGCATGTAGAAGCGAACGCATACGTAAGTCCCGCCCACATATGAAAACGGTGTTCAAACCACACATGTGAGGTATCGCTGCGAACGTTAGAGCGAGAGCAATAATTCTAGCCCTAGACCTCCTCTGTAACACAAAACATATAACCAGCAAACAAAATTTAAATCGTCGCCTTTGGGGATTTTTAAGTAGCGACGTTTGGCGCCATTCCACGAGCGTGTGCAATTTTGAAGAGTGACATGTTAGGTATCTATTTATTCAGCGTAACTTCATCTTTCACATTATGCAAAAATTGGGCTAACTTTACTGTTTTCTTTTTTTTTTTTTAAGCACAAAACTGTTTTTTTTCCAAAAAAAGGCATTCGAAAAATTGCTGCGCAAATACCGTGCGAGATAAAAAGTTGCAACGACCTCGATTGTATTCTCCAGGGTGTTTGCTAAAAAACATATATAATGTTTTGGGATTCTATGTAATTTTCTAGCAAATAAAGGATGATTTTTACATGTAGGAGAGAAATGTCAGAATTGTCCTGGGTGCTCCAGAACGCCTGATGGCGCTCCCTGCATGTTGGGCCTCTGTATTTGGCCACACTGTGTAAAAGTCTCAAACATGTGGTATCGTCATACTCGGGAGTAATAGCAGAATGTGTTTTGGGGTGTAATTTGTGGTATGTATATGCTGTGTGTGAGAAATAAACTGATAATATGACAATTTTGTGAAAAAAAAAAGTAAAAAAAATCTTGATTTTGCAAAGAATTGTGGAAAAAAATGACAACTTCAAAAAACTCATCATGCCTCTTACTAAATACCTTGGAATGTCTTCTTTCCAAAAAGGGGTCATTTGGGGGGTATTTGTACTTTTCTGGCATGTTAGGGTCTCAAGAATTGAAATAGGCCGTCAGTACTTCAGGTGTGATCAATTTTCAGATATTGGCACCATAGCTTGTGGACAAAAAAAAAAGAAAAAATAACTAATCTGCTAAATTTTATAACAGAAACAAAGAAAAATTCATTTTTTTACAGAATTTTCTGTATTTTTTATTTTATAGCACAAAAAATAAAAAACCCAGCGGTGATTAAATACCACCAAAAGAAAGCTCCATTTGTGTGAAAAAAAGGACAAAAATTTCATATAGGTCCAGTGTTGCATAACTGAGTAATTGTCATTCAAAATGTGAGAGCAACGAAAGCTGAAAATTGGTCTGGTTGTTAAGGGTGTTTGAGTGCCCAGTGGTCAAGTGGTTAAAAAAGAGAAATATAGCTAGCTATATAGGTGGATATAGCGGTGTATACTGCGGTCAGGGCACGCAGACAACAACCACTACAGAAGAGCAAGAACGCAAAATCGGCCGATAACGATCGGTGTATACTGTGTTGAAGGTACACAGAACACCCACTAACTCCTACAGACGCCAACACATTACACAAGGCCGCCGCGCTGGCGGCCTTATATAGTGTGGGGTGTGTACTACACAGCCTGAGCTATGATTGGCCACAGGCATCCTGCCTGTGGCCAATCATGGCTCTCCTCCCTGCCGGCGCTGTGATTGGCCAAGCATGCGGGGTCACAGTGTATGCTTGGCCAATCATGAGCCAGCAATGCACTGCGATGGCGCAGTGCATTGTGGGCTGTGAGCGCCACACGAATTTGTCGCGAACGGCCCATAACGTTCGGAATTCACCGAACGGGCGAACAGCCGATGTTCGAGTCGAACATATGTTCGACTCGAACACCAAGCTCATCCCTACTCAGCATGAAGCCAATCAAAAGAAGGGTTGCGCCTCTGTAACCAATAACCAACGGAAACATAGGTGAGGAAATAACTTGGAATTGGATTATCTCATGGTGAAGAGCCCCTACAGCCATGGACAACAGAACAATCTCATGAGTCACATGGGAAGGCTGTAGAGGTCTCCCCTCAAAAGCCTCAATTGCAAGTGGAGTGTCACGCAGCTGCAGCGGATTCGAGTGCTGTGAAACAAATGCAGCATCAATGAACAGACCTGCAGCCCCAGAGTCGATTAGAGCCTGTATTCTCGATGGACGACTCAGCCCAAGAAAGGGTAACCAAAACCAGGGGCATATCCTTCTGGATAACTGGGGACAAAACAACGCCACCTAAGGTCTATCCGTGACAGGGTCTCAAGGTTTGGGCATTCCCTGGACGGGTAGGACAAGACTTTAAAAAGTGACCTGCCTGGCTACAATTAAGGCACAATCTCTCCCTCCTCCTAAGGGTTCTCTCATCCACAGAGAGGCACATGAAGCCCAAGTGCATGGGTTTATCTTCAATGAGTAACTCGGTACCAGGAGGCATGGGAGGTGAGGGAGGCAAGGTGGGACTGGAAAGTTTGGAGGCAAATATACAGGAGGCTTCCGCAAGTGCTCCTTAAAAGGGATTCTTTCTCTGAGTACGGAGTCAATGAGGATGGCAAACATGATCAACTTCTTCAGATCAGTGGGTATATCTCTGGCTGCTATCTCATCCTTGATGGTATCAAAGAGACCATGAGAAAAAGCAGCCACAAAGGCCTCATTGTTCCAAGCAACCTCTGCTGCCAGAGTACGGAATTCAATGGCGAAATTGGCAACAGTTCTCGTACTCTGTTTGATGGACATGAGGCACTTGGCAGCAGAAGCAGAGCATGTGGGAATGTCAAATACCCTTTTAAAAGAAGCCACAAACTCAGGGTAACTCAAGACAACAGGTTTTTGCGTCTCCCATAGAGGGTTTGCCCGGGAAAAGCTTTCTCAGAAAACAAATATATCACAAAATCTACTTTTGTCCGTGGAAACGCCAGGGGCAGCATCTCAAAGTATATCTCAACCTGGTTGAGAAACCCTCTGTATTAGACTGGATCACCCCCAAATCCCTGGGGAGGGGGGAGCAAAACCAGACATACCTCTTATAGAGATAAAACTCGAGGCGGGTGCCTGCACAGAGACTGAAGCAGCAGGTTGTACCGAAGCAGCCACAGTGGGAGATTCCTGGTAAGCCGTGCGACTCAGGAGCGTTTGTAACGTCATGGCAAACTGATCAATGCGGTGATCCTGATCATCCAATCTGAAAAAAATATTATATTACCAACAAGTGAATTGACTGCAACTTCTGAATTAATGGCCTTCGCCTACTGTCAGGAACCATAAATCAGACTGAGACAGAAGTACAGTTAAATCCCACTTGTTTAATAATAATTAAAAAAAAGGTAAACAGAGTAAACTTAGTAAAAATATAGACAGAGTTCAGGAACCCGAAACGGATCGTCAGACAAGCCAAAACATCAGGGAGCCAGAGATGAGCATAGTAGAACAGCAAGCAGGATCTGGAGTCAGAAGGAATGTCAGCCAAGAAAGTTTTTAACAAGAACACAGGAGAGCGTATCCAGAGATGTGAGCTGGCAATTAGCCGACAGCTGAGTGGCCAGCTTTGAGAAGGAAGGGCTAAGCCAAGCCCTGACACCTAGGCTGATTTGTACCTTTTGTCATCAACACTGGGTCATAGTTTTGGTACCAGTGACCTCTTGTGGTGGACTGATTTACTACACTTGTCTGAATATAGGGTAAGATGCACTCTATTTATTTGTGGCTCCACCTAATACTTTATGGGTACAGCCCTTTTGTGCCCTATAGTAAGGGCTTTCATATGTATATATTTTGTTACTTTTCTAGACTTGTTTGTAAGACTGTTATGAACATGCTTTAACCTAGGAACTGTGAGCCACTATTGAGGATCAATTCAGTGAGCATGGGCGTCCGCAGATAGAGGCAAGGGGGGTCAAGTGCCCCCCCCTGGAATCGGCAAGGTGTCTGCACACAGACACTGGTGTCCATGAGCAGTCTTTGCAGGCACGGCAGGGAGGAGGTGGGGTGTCAGATTGTGAGCTTCACTATGCTCATAACACTCAGGAGAAGTTCTTGAGCAACTTGCCCAACTGCCACACTACCCCATGTTCTTAACTCTGATACAGCCGCACACTGAACTGAGGCTGTGCTTGCCTCCTTCACTGTAGCAGCCGTACCAGACAGGAGGAAGACAATTCTCCCAGGTTTGTCTGCTGTCCAAGTCAGAGTGATCACAGTCAGAGCAGCAGTGAGGGTGGGGGCGGAGCAGGAAGATAAAGTTCACTCAGCAGCCACTGTCCAGCCCAACAGTCACCAGAGCTCACCCCAGACCAGCTAAGAAGTTCCTGAAGCCATGGAAGCTGCCATTAAGGTAAAGTGCTAAATGATATTTGTAGAACAAGCTGGGTTAGTGTCAGCTTGTTCTGTGTCATGGTCTGTCTGTAATCACCAGTGCTTGCAGATTACTATTTAATTATAAGTATCCAGCAACTCTGATAGGACCCCAGACCAGGACTACTTCCCAGCCCAGGCTCATTACAACTCTGTAATGGACATGTTTAAGGCTACATGTTTTGATTGCAAAGGAGGTGAGCGTCTGCAAGAATTAATTTCTGACCAAGCATGTGATCACTTACATATTCTTTAACCACCTCAATACAGTGCACTTAAACCCCCTTCCTGACCAGACCAATTTTCAGCGCTCTCACAGTTTGAATGACAATTACTCAGTCATCCAACACTGTACCCATATGAAACTTGCGTCCTTTTTTCCACACAAATAGAGCTTTCTTTTAGTGGTATTTAATCACTAGTGGGTTTTTTATTTTTTGTGCTATAAATAAAATAAAACGTAAATTATGTGAAAAAAAATGCCTTTTTCTTTGTTTCTTTCATAAATTTTTGCTAATTAGTAATTTTTCTTCATACATTTTGGCCAAAATTTATACTGCTACCTATCTTTGGTAAAAATAACCCACATTAGTTTATATTATTTGGTCTTTGTGAAAGTTATAGAGTCTACAAACTATGGTGCCAATCGCTGAAAATTGATCACATCTGATCAGGCCTTCAGTACATCAGGTGTATCTCATTTCTTGACACACTAACAAGTCAGGAAAGTACAAATACCCCCCAAATGACCCCTTTTTACAAAGTAGACATTCCAAAGTATTAAGTAAGTAGCATGGTGAGTTTTTTTAAGTTGTAATTTTTTCCCACAATTCTTTGCAAAATGAAGATTTTTTTTTTATTATTATTTTTTTTTACAAAATTGTCATATTATCAGGTTATTTCTCACACACAGCATATGCATACAACAAATTACACCCAAAAATACATTCTGCTACTCTTCCCGAGTATGGCGATACCACATGTGTGAGACTTTTACACAGCCTGGCCACATACAGAGCACCAACATTGATGTAGTACCTTCAGATGTTCTACGAGCAAAAATGACGCATCTCATTTCTCAACCACCTATTACACTTTTGAAGGCCCTGGAGTACCAGGACAATGTAATTTCCTATAAAATGACCCCATTTTGGAAAGCAAACACCCCAAAGTATAATCTGTGAGGCATAATGAGTCTTTTGAATGGTTAATTTTTTTTCCAGAAGTTTTTGGAATATGTGGAAAAAAATTAAAAGGCATTTTTTTTTTTACAGAAAATTGTCAATTTATAAGATATTTCTAACACATAGCATGTATATAGCAAAAATAATACCCCAAAATACATTCTGCTACTCTTCCCGAGTATGGCGATACCACATGTGTAGGACTTTTACACAGCCTGGCCACATAGGGAGGCCGAACATTGAATTAGTACGTTCAGGCATTCTAGGAGCATAAATGACACATCTAATTTCATTCCTACCTATCACACTTTTGAAGGTCCTGGACCACCAGGACAGTGAAATTACCCACAAAATGACCCCATTTTGGAAAGAAGACACCCCAACGTATATTCTATGAGACATGGGCTACAAATAGGTACTCGGTTACTCTGATGGGCTGGAGATAGGTACTCGGTTACTCTGATGGCCTGGTGACAGGTACTTGGGTACTCTGATGGCCTGGTGACAGGTACTCTGATGGCTTGGTGACTGGTATTTGGGTACTCTGAAGGGCGGTGACAGGTACTCATATGGATTGTGACAGATGCTCGGGTACTCTGATGGACCGTGACAGGTACTCGGGTACCCTGATGGACCGTGACAAGTACTCGGGTACCCTGATGGACCGTGACAGGTACTCGGGTACCCTGATGGACCGTGACAGGTACTCGGGTACTTTGATGGGCTGTGACAGCTACTCAGGTACGGATGAACCGTGACAGGTACTCGGGTACCCTGATGGACCATGACAGGTACTCGGGTACCCTGATGGACCGTGACAGGCACTCGGGTACTCTGATGGACCGTGACAGGTACTCGGGTACTCTGATGGACCGTGACAAGTACTCGGGTACCCCGATGGACCGTGACAGGTATTCGGGTACCCTGATGGACCATGACAGGTACTCGGGTACCCTGATGGACCGTGACAGGTACTCGGGTACTCTGATGGACCGTGACAGGTACTCGGGTACCCTGATGGACCGTGACAGGTACTCGGGTACTCTAATGGACCATGGCGAATACTCTGATGGGCCGTGACAGGTACTCGGGTATTCTGATGGGCCGTGACAGGTACTCGGGTATTCTAATGGGCCGTGACAGGTAGTCGGGTACCCTGATGGACCGTGACAGGTACTCGGGTACTTTGATGGGCTGTGACAGCTACTCAGGTACTCGGATGAACCGTGACAGGTACTCGGGTACCCTGATGGACCATGACAGGTACTCGGGTACCCTGATGGACCGTGACAGGTACTCGGGTACCCTGATGGACCGTGACAGGTACTCGGGTACCCTGATGGACCGTGACAGGTACTCGGGTACTCTGATGTACCGTGGCGAATACTCTGATGGGCCGTGACAGGTACTCGGGTATTCTGATGGGCCGTGACAGGTACTCGGGTATTCTAATGGGCCGTGACAGGTAGTCGGGTACCCTGATGGACCGTGACAGGTACTCGGGTACTTTGATGGGCTGTGACAGCTACTCAGGTACTCGGATGAACCGTGACAGGTACTCGGGTACCCTGATGGACCATGACAGGTACTCGGGTACCCTGATGGACGGTGACAGGTACTCAGGCACTCTGATGGACCGTGACAGGTACTCGGGTACTCTGATGGACCGTGACAGGTACTCGGGTACCCTGATGGACCGTGACAAGTACTCGGGTACCCTGATGGACCGTGACAGGTACTCGGGTACCCCGATGGACCGTGACAGGTACTCGGGTACCCCGGTGGACCGTGACAGGTACTCGGGTACCCCGATGGACCGTGACAGGTACTCGGGTACTGTGATGGACCGTGGCGGATACTCTGATGGGCCGTGACAGGTACTCGGGTATTCTGATGGGCCGTGACAGGTACTCGGGTACTCTGATGGCCCGTGACAGGTACTCGGGTACCCTGATGGACCGTGACAGGTACTCGGGTACTTTGATGGGCTGTGACAGCTACTCAGGTACTCGGATGAACCGTGACAGGTACTCGGGTACCCTGATGGACCGTGACAGGTACTCGGGTACCCTGATGGACGGTGACAGGTACTCAGGTACTCTGATGGACCGTGACAGGTACTCGGGTACTCTGATGGACCGTGACAGGTACTCGGGTACCCTGATGGACCGTGACAAGTACTCGGGTACCCTGATGGACCGTGACAGGTACTCGGGTACCCCGATGGACCGTGACAGGTACTCGGGTACCCCGATGGACCGTGACAGGTTCCTCGGGTACCCCGATGGGCCGTGACAGGTACTCGGGTACCCCGATGAACCGTGACAGGTACTCGGGTACTCTGATGGACCGTGGCGGATACTCTGATGGGCCGTGACAGGTACTCGGGTATTCTGATGGGCCGTGACAGGTACTCGGGTACTCTGATGGGCCGTGACAGGTACTCGGGTACTCTGATGGGCCGTGACAGGTACTCGGGTACTCTGATGGGCCGTGACAGGTACTCGGGTACTCTGATGGGCTGTGACAGGTACTCGGGTACTCTGATGGGCTGTGACAGGTACTCTGATGGACTGTGATTGACAGGTACTATGAGGGGTGGTGACAGGTCTGCTTTATTGGGGGGGGGGCAATCAGTGTGCTTGATGTGTACTGTAGGCGGTATTCTCCTCTCCACACACGATCAGTGTGTGAGGAGGAGAACCCGGTAACATCTCGTTACCGTGGTTTGTTTACATTTTAGTGATCGGCTGTGAAAGGATCACAGCCGATCACGTGGGTAAACACCTGGCCAATGGCTGTTTACCAGCGTCGGTGACGAGCAGTGTTCCCGGGGAACACGCCGCCACCGACGTGCACGCACAGCGCGCTCATGATCACAGTCGGGGTGTGACCATCTGTGATCACGTGGTAAACAGTCATAACCAATGGCTGTTCACCCCCTTCGGTGGCGAGCGTCGTCTCCTTGACACGCCGCCACCGAAGAAACAGGGATGCACGCGCACATATGACGGCTTCCCACCACAATAGGTGCGCCACCTGCCCATCATTTGACAGCCGGCGGTCAGCAACTAGTTAAGGTCAGTTATAAATCTTTTTGGGCATTCTGTATGTAGCTGTTAATATTTTAGAAGAAATTTGTATTTTAGGCTAACTAAAGACACCCATCATTAAGCGTAGTTTGGCGTCTTCGCTCTGGTCACCAAAAAAACTTGTCCCGGCACTGGGAGCGCTGCAAGTTCAGTGTCACTGGACACAATAGGAGACAGTAGCATTTGTATGGCCACAATAGGAGTTATACAGTATGGACAGAATATCATATTTATGCTATTGTGCCCATATAACTGCTATTGTGCCTATATAAATTAGTGAAGGAAATTATTCCTGCGCCAAGTCAGGGCAACGAAAGGGAGATAATGTACTGCTGCACACACTGAGAGGGGAAATGTCTGAACCCAGAGGAATAATATACTGTTTATATTTGAAGGTTTGCCTATGCGCATCACATTAGAGCACCTGCACTTCATGCGATTTTTGTGATCGCAACATGCTGCACTTTGGAATTGATATTGCTTATTTTTTTACCATTTTTTTTACCGTTGTTTACTGTATTTTATTTATCAATGTTCTGGATTATATATTAGCAGCAATAAGTATTATTGTTTAATATGCCACACAGGCACATATTTTTATTATATTCTTATTTGTATTAGTTTTTTTAAACTTTATTCTACACCTCCTAACTGTGGATTCAGTATATTGCCCTTACCGATAGGCATACCCCTCCGACGTACAGCGCACCACTATCTTTCTTACTTATTGTGCCTATATAGATGCTGTTGCACCCATATAGAAGCACACCAGCTTCTATATGGGCACAAAAGCACCTATATGGGCACAACAGCATAAAGATGCTATTGTGTCCATACATATTTGAAAATCTCCACTGTCTTAAGCCAATGCTGCACCATGCAGGTGTAGGTTTTTTTTTTGTAATTGATTGCCTAATTGTATGTTTATTTATACCTTCACTGGCTGTGGTCGCTCGCAGCATATTTTTTTGCATGGTTTTACATGTGGCTCAGATCGCCACGGCAAAACCAGGTACACTCTCTCCCCCAAAAAGTGCCAAATGTGGCAGTGGAAGGGGGGAGGGTGCAAACAAGTGGAGCTTCCCCTTTTGGGTGGAGCTCTGCTTTAACACTGCCACAAACCACCAATAGGGAGGGTAGGTTGAAAGTAGAATTCCAGCTTGCGCTAGCCTTAAAAACTGCCCCCCGTCCACTTACCCCTAACACCTATGTGGACTAACCTATTTTCAGACTGTTCCAATCTGGTCATGTTATCTCACCTGTGTGATCCAGCAGCGTATGCAGGGGAGAGGGGGGAGCAACAATAACAACTGTGACATGGAAATCTAGGGGTGACATCACCTCATCAGGCTTTATCAGCCATTGCCAAGCTCTTTCTCCCCTGCAGCCGCTGTTGACTGACACAGGTAAGATCACACGACCAGACCATAAAATGATGCCCCCCCCCCTGAAAAAAGTTCTGCGGACGCCCATGTCAGTGAGAGTTACCTTTAAAGTGTAACTCCACTTTTGTTGAGAAAAAAACATTCCCCTCTGGGTGATCTATTTAGAGTGCAAGGATTATAGCAATCTTTGTTGCAGATTCCTACTTTTTGTTATTCTGAAGAAATCCAAGTGTGCTTGTCTGTGCCTCTGTACTGAGTGTGTCTAATGGGAGTGGTTTCATAATTAACTGTCAGGTGTGCAGCTGCTGGGCACTAATTAGGAAAACTGCTGGACCTGCATCCCTTTAGACATGTTCCTATTAAAGGTATCTCTCCAAAAATGACATTTTTGTTGCAGGGGATGCCTGAAATCTGACTTGTATCTTAGGCAGATTTCTGGGAAAATTGGTGAGCCAATCACACAAGCAGGAAATTATGTTTCTGGGGAGTGGTTAGTACACACTCTGTGTATAGAACAACTCCAGATAGCCATATTGCAATGTATTCTCAGAAAATTACAGTGGCTACAGATTGAAAAGGAAAGATAATTTACAATAACATTCAATTACAATATGATTAGTGCCGCAATTATATGTGCTATATTATTTTTTCTTTATTTGCTACTTTTTCCCCCACGAAAGTGGAGTTATCCTTTAAGATCTATTGAACCTTGTGGTGGTGTGTATTAACCACTTACTGACCAGCGCAGGACGATGTACATCCTATTTTTGAAGAGGGATATCTCGGTAACGGCAGCAGCTGCTGCCACAACCGAGATATCCATCTCTTCAGGCGCCGGTCGGCTGTACGATAACAGTGGTCTCCGCGGCAGATTCGCCACGAGATCACCGCTATCGGCGGGAGAGGTGCCACCCCCCCTCCCGCACCTTCTGCCGCTTACCGGAGCCATCGGTAGCAGCGGAGGTGATCGGGTCCTTTCGCTAGCTGGGTATGGAGACGAGTGAGGCTAAGATGGCCCCAACTCGTCTCTATACCATAGGAGGGTGGAAGCGACGTCAAAACGTCACTTCCGCCCATACCTCTTAAAGGTATATTTTTTTTAAATGTCATTTTTTCTTTCTTTTTTTGTTGCATTTTAGTCCAAATATGAGAGGACTTTTTGACCCCGGATCTCATATTTAAGAGGACCTGTCATGCTTTTTTCTATTACAAGGGATGTTTACATTCCTTGTAATAGGAGTAAAAGTGATCCATTTTTTTTTTTTTTAAACAGTGTAAAAATAAATAAAATCAATTAAAATGTAACGCAAAAAATGCAACCTGTAGAATTTTTTAAATGTCGCTTATGGAGATTTTTGAGGCTAAAAGTTTGACGCCATTCCACGTCACGCCATTGAAGCGTGACATGTTGGGTATCAATTTACTCGGCGTACCATTATCTTTCACAATATAAAAAAAATTGGGCTAATTTTACTGTTGTCTTATTTTTTTATTCAAAAAAGTGAATTTTTTCCAAAAAAAAGTGCGCTTGTAAGACCGCTGCACAAATACGGTGTGAAAAAAAGTATTTCAATGACCGCCATTTTATTCTCTAGGGTGTTATAAAAAAAACAATATAAAATGTTTGGGGATTCTAAGTAATTTTCTAGCAAAAAAAACAGTTTTAAACGTGTAAACACCAAATCTGAAAAAGAGGCCTGGTCCTTAAGTGGTTAAAATGCAAAGTTATTGTTTTGGTTGGTTGCTTTCAGTTGTTTGCTCTGGTTCTCTTATTAAACATTTTATACCTAATAGGCAGGATTCATGTGCCCCTTGCTTTCGGCTGCTTTCACACTGGGGCGGTGCGGGCGTCGGCGGTAAATCGGCGCTATTTTTAGCGGCGCTTTACCGTCGTTTTAGCGGCGGTCTGCGGGCGCTAGCGGGGTGGTTTCAACCCCCGCTAGCGGCCAAAAAGGGGTTAAACCCGCCCGCAAAGCGCCGCTGCAGCGGCGCTTTGCCGGCGGTATTGCCGCGCTGTCCCATTGATTTCAATGGTTAGGAGCGGTTTAGGAGCGGTGAATACACCGCTCCTTCACCGCTCCAAAGATGCGGCTAGCAGGACTTTTTTCACTGTCCTGCCAGCGCACCACCCCAGTGTGAAAGCCCTCCGGCTTTCACACTGGAGTGAAAGGGGCCGGTTTTTTTCAGGCGCTACACAGGCGCTATTTTTGGCGCTGTAACGCCTGAATACCGCCCCAGTGTGAAAGCAGCCTTCGTATTCCCATACCCGCCAGGAGAGACGTGCCTCTTCCAGATGCTGCTAACCTTCATGGATGATGGGTAAGCTATTACACAATTCCATATCTGGATCTTCATGTCCAAACATTAATTATCCATATTGCATAGCTAGCAACTGTCCCGCATTTCCTGGGACATTCCTGCTTTTAGCATTTCCTCGGAAATGTCCCGGGAAATCTGTGCTTTCCATTTCTTCCGCTGCCGATAGAGGTTTGCGGCCGGTTTTTAAATGTCTCCACTGGCCACCATTTTACAGAAAACCAGCTCTAGTATAGCCTGGTCGCTCGCCTAGGGGAACAAGCAAGAGGCGGAGCTGGCCAGGTGGCTGCCAATAGAAATTGAGCTGCTGACAATCCCCGCCCCATGGCCTTTCCCACCTGTTGTGTTATGGGAACCCTGTATGCCATATTATAGTCATGCCTTCATAATGTTGAGGCTCACAGAAGGTGCTGATGCCATCAACTCCAGCCACCAATCTGTCTGTTGTTTGCTAGAATGTGTTTATTGTAAATAAGTCTAGTATGGGATCTAAGAGTCATTAGATCCCCATTGTTCTTGTTAATTAACTCTGCTATTGTGTGAAGGAGTCTGTGTTGATTTGTGATAATGTTGATTGTGTCTTCTGAGCTACAAGATGGTAAGTCTGGCCTAAAGGTCATGTCTCTGAGTCACCTAGGTTGTCTAAAGGATTAGTAATTAACTCATATTAATTAGGTCTGGTCACCTGTGTATTTTCAGAGTAATATGAGCAGGAGGTATGCACCTCCCCTTTTACGATATATAAGACCTGTATTCCTTTCAATAAAGTCAGATTCCTGTTTAAACCTCAACACAGAGCCTTGTCTCATAATTGGGGGAGAATTATTTGAATGTCCCAAATGACTTTAACCCCTTTCATACTCGGGGTTGTTTTTACAGAGGGACTCTGCTGGGAATGCCTGATGTAAGGAATGACTCTGCTTGGGACACCTTATGTAAGGGGGACTCTGCTGGGGCACCTTATGTAAGGGGGAGGCTGCTGGGGGCATCTGATGTAAGGGGAACTCTGCTGGGGGACATCTGATGTAAGGGGAGACTATGCTGGGAGCGTCAGGTGTAAAGAGGGACTCTACTGGAATGCCCGATGTATGGAGGGACTCTGCTGGGAATGCCTGGTGTAAGGTGAGACTCTGCTGGGAATAAATGATGTATGGAGGGAGTCTACTGGGAATGTCTGATGTATGCAGGGACTCTGCTGGGTATGCTTGATATAAGGAGGGACTCCGTTGGGGGGACACCTGATGTAAGAGGGGGCTCCACTGGGGACACCTGTTGTGAGGGGGACTCCGCTATGAAACCTAATGTAAGAGGGAGTCTGCTAGAGACACCTTATGTAAGGGGGACTCTGCTGGGGGCACCTGATGTAAGGGGGAGGCTGCTGGGGGCATCTGATGTAAGGGGAACTCCGCTGGGGGACATCTGATGTAAGGGGAGACTATGCTGGGAGCGTCAGGTGTAAAGAGGGACTCTACTGGAATGCCCTATGTATGGAGGGACTCTGCTGGGAATGCCTGATGTAAGGGGGACTCATCTGGGGGACAGCTGATGTAAGGAGGGATTCTGATGGGGACACCTAATGTAAGGGGGACACCGCTGGGGGACCCCTGATGTAAGGGGGACACCTCTGAGGGACTCCTGATGTAAGGGGGACACCGCTGGGGAACGCCTGATGAAAGTGAGACACCACTGGGGGACACAGGGACACCTGATATAAGGAGGGGTTCCAATGGGGGATACCTGATGTAGGGAGGACACCACTGGGGATACCTGATGTAAGGGGGACACCACTGGGGCACCTGATGTAAGGGGAAATCCGCTGGGGCATATCTGCTGTAAGGGGGACTCTGCTGGGGGCACCTGATGTAAGAGGGACTCCACTGGGGGGACACCTAATATAAGGAGAGACTCTGCTGGGAATGCCTGGTGTAAGGTGAGACTCTGCTGGGAATAAATGATGTATGGAGGGACTCTAATGGGAATGTCTGATGTATGCAGGGACTCTGCTGGGTATGCTTGATATAAGGAGGGACTCCTTTGGGGGGACACCTGATGTAAGAGGGGGCTCCACTGGGGACACCTGTTGTGAGAAGGACTCCGCTATGAACACCTAATGTAAGAGGGAGTCTGCTAGAGACACCTTATGTAAGGGGGACTCTGCTGGGGGCACCTGATGTAAGGGGGACTTTGCTGGGGGCACCTGATGTAAGGGGGACACTGCTGGGGGCACCTGATGTAAGGGGGACTACGCTGGGAGGACGCCTGATGTAAGGAGAGACTCTGCTGGGAGCACCAGGTGTATGGAGTGACTCTACTGGAATGCCTGATGTATGGAGTGTCTAGTATGGAGCTGGCTTAGCCCTTCCTTCTCTGGGCTGGCTGCTCAGCTGTCGCCTAATTGCCAGCTCTCATCTCTCTCCACAGTCACCCAGCTGTTCCTGATCCTACTCGTGGGACCTGTCTACTTAAAGCTGTCCAGCTCACTTCATCTCTGCCTTCGCCTTGGCCACATCACAAGAAACCATCTCATGCGGTTCTGTTTAAAGTCTGGCTTGCTGACATCCCTTCTGGCTTCTTACCCTGCTTACTGTCGCTCCACTTGGATCCCTGACTTCTGGCCTGGCTGATTACCCGATCTGGTTATTGAACTCTGGACTGGCTGACTACTCAATCCGGTTACTGGACTCTGGCTATGCTTTGACTACGCTTACGCATTATGGTGAGTTGAACTATTTAATTATATATTACAATGTAATAATAGAAAAAATGCGCTTCAATCATTCTGACACCATAACAACCAGGTGTCTGGAGTATCTTTATCTGCTGATTGTTAAACGTTCTGAAATACACATATTTCTATTGTGGTGTAGGATCTGGACCAGCTTTCCCTCCATCCGTCTTTCTTTCCTTCATTCTCTCTCTCTTCCTTCCTTTCTTTCTCACTCCATCCCTCGTTCATCTCATACTCTAACCACACCCCTTTGAGTCACAGTGTTAAACAGTGTTTACCTTTTTATATTTAATTAATAAACAAGTGTGATTTAATTGTACTTCTGTCACTGTCTGGTTCATGGTTTCTGACAGTAGGCGAAGGCCATGAATTCAGGAGATACAGTCAATCCTCTTATCGGTAATATTTTTTCCAGATTGGATGAGCAAGATCACTGCATGGATCAGCTTGCCATAGCGTTACATACGCTCCTGAGTTGCACAGCTCAACTGGAATCCCCCACTGTGGCTGCTACGGTACAACATGAGTTGCAGGCCATCCCTGCTGCTGCGCCAATCTCTGTGCAGGCACCCGCCTCGAGTATTACCTCTATAAAAGGTATGTCTGGTTCCGCTCTGCTTCCCCAGCGATTTGGGGGTGATCCAGTTCAATGCAGAGGGTTTCTCAACCAGGTTGAGATTTACTTTGAAATGCTGGCCCAGGCGTTTCCCACAGACAGAAACAACGTTTGGTGATATCTTTGCTTTCTGAGAGAGCCTTGGCCTGGGCTAACCCTCTATGGGAGACGCAAAAACCCGTTGTCTTGAGTTACCCTGACATTGTGGCCTCCTTTAAAAGGGTATTTGACGTTCCCACATGCTCCGCTTCTGCTGCCAAGTGCCCCATGTCCATCAGAGTACGAGAACTGTTGCCGACTACGCCACTGAATTCCATACCTCTGGCAGCAGAGGTTGCTTGGAACAATGAGGCCCTTGTGGCTGCTTTTTTTCACGGTCTCTCGGATTCCATTAAGGATGAGATAGCAGCCCGAGATATACCCACTGAGATGGAGAGCTTGATCTCGTTTGCCATGCTCATTGACTCCAGACTCAGAGAAAGGTCTTCTTTGAAGGTACGCTTGCGGAAGCCTGTATGTTTGCCTCTGAGCTTTGCAGTCCCACCCGTGTCTCCCTCACCTCCCATGCCTCCTGGTACCGAGTTGGTCAGTGAAGATGAACCCATGCACTTGGGCTTCACGTGTCTCTCTGCAAATGAGAGAGTCTTTAGGAGGAAGGAGATATTGTGCTTTTATTGTGGCCAGGCAGGTCACTTTTTGAAGTCTTGTCCTACCTGTACAGGGAACGCCCGAACCTTGAGGTCCTGTCATGGACAGATCTTAGGTGGCGTTGTTTCATCCCCAGTTATTCAGAAGGATAAGCCCCTGGTTTTGTTCATCCTTTCTTGGGCTGAGTCGTCCATCGAGATACAGGCTCTAATCAACTCTGGGGCTGCAGGCCTGTTCATTGATGCTGCATTTGTTTCACAGCACTCGATTCCACTGCAGCTGTGTGACACTCCACTTGCCATTAAGGCTCTTGACGGGAGACCTTTACAGCCTGCCCATGTGACTCATGAGACTGTTCCATTGTCCATGGCTGTAGGGGCTCTTCACCATGAGATAATCCAATTCCAAGTTATTTCCTCACCCAGGTTTCCGCTGGTTATTGGTTATCCTTGGTTACAGAGGCACAACCCCTCTTTTGATTGAATCCGTGCTGAGGTTCTCTCCTGGTCACCACAATGCAGTGAGACATGCTTCCTGAAGGTATCCAAGGTCCTGTGCACCACTTCACTCCACTCCCTGCCGGTGGAGTACCGTGATTTCAGTGATGTCTTTAACAAAAGTCAAGCCGGTAGTTTGCCTTCACACCGGTCTTATGATTGTGCAATTGACCTTCAGCCTGGTGACATACCTCCTCGTGGCTGGGTTTACCCTTTGTCGGTCTTGGAGGATAAGGCCATGGAGGAGTATGTTGCAGATGCACTTTCTCAAGGTTTCATCCGCAAATCCTCATCTCCTGCTGGTGCTGGTTTCTTCTTTGTGAAGAAGAAGAGTGGTGAACGGAGACCTTGTATAGATTATAGGGGTCTCAATCATGTCACAATTAAGAATGCCTATCCAATTCAGTTGATTACAGAGTTATTTGACCGCCTCAAGGGAGCAACCGTGTTCTCGAAGCTTGACTTGAGAGGGGCATACAATCTCATGCGCATTAAGGAGGGCGACGAATGGAAAACTGCGTTTAATACCAGAAAAGTCCATTATGAGTACCTGGTAATGCCTTTTGGCCTTTGTAATGTCCTGGCAGTTTTTCAGGAATTTATTAATGATGTCCTCCAAGATATGTTGCAGTTATGTGTGGTGGTTTATCTCGATGATATCCTCATATTTTCCACGTCCCTGGAGAGCCACCACACAGATGTCTGTCATGTGCTTCAGAAAGAGATCTCTATTGTAAACTGGAGAAGTGCGAGTTCCATCGTGAACAGGTTACATTCCTGGGCTATGTCATTTCCACTGCTGTTTTTTTGATGGACCCAGAGAAACTTTCCGCAGTCCTACAGTGGCCTTGACCTGTAGGTTTATGTCCTCTGCAGCGTTTCCTGGACTTTGCCAACTACTGTCGGAAGTTTATTCATAACTTCTCGTCTCTAGTCAAGCCCCTGATATGACCAGAAAGGACGGTAACCCACAGAGTTGGTCTCCAGAGTCCATTAAGGCCTTTGAGACTCTCAAGGCTGCCTTTGTTTCTGCTCCTGTGTTGGCACATCCTGATCCTACCTTGCCTTTTATTCTAGAAGTTGATGCTTCTGAGACTGGAGTTGGCATCCTTCTGTCTCAACGTCCTTACTCTGAGAGCACTATGCATCCGTGTGGATACTTTTCCAAGAAATTGTCACCTGCTGAGTGCAATTATGGGATTGTTGACAGAGAGCTGTTGGCAATTAATTTAGCCCTGAAAGAATGGAGACATCTCCTTGAAGGTACCACTGTGTCGGTTCTTATTCTTACTGACCATAAGAATCTTACATTCTTGTCTGAGGCTAAGCATCTCTCTCCCAGAAGGGCACGATGGGCTCTTTCCTTGTCAAGTTTTAATTACATTGTCTCATTCTTACCCGGTACTAGGAATGTAAGGGCTGATGCCTTGTCACGACAATTTTCCTCCACTTCCAAGTCGGAGTCGGTACCAGTTCCTGTGATTCCTCCTGATCGTATCTTGGCTACGGTTCGCACCAGTCTTACTTCCCCTTTGGGTGACAAAATTCTTGCTGCTCAGGTCCATGCTCCTACTGAGAAACCTTGTGACCGCTGCTTTGAGTCTCTGTACTGCCATGCTCCAGACTTATTATTCTCCCAAGGCAGCTGGCCATCCTGGGAAGAATCACCTCATTTGGGCCATTTCCCAACAGTTTTGGTGACCTAGTCTATCGGCTGATGTTACTGCCTTCTTAGCTTCCTGTTCCATGTGTGCTCAGAGTAAGACTCCACGACACCTTCCAGTGGGCCTCCTACAACCCATACCAAATGGAGAGAGGCCCTGGACCCACCTGTCAATGGATTTTATTGTGGAGTTGCCCAACTCCCAAGGCAACACTGTTATCCTTATGGTGGTTGACCAGTTCTCAAAGATGTGTCATTGTATTCCATTTAAGAAGTTGTCTACTTCTAAGGAACTGGCTTCCATTTTTGCTCGGGAGATCTTTTGCTTACATGGGCTACCCAAGGTGATTGTTTCGGACAGGGGCAACCAGTTTGTCTCCCGGTTCTGGGGAGCCTTTTATGCACAGTTGGGAATCCAGCTTGCTTTCTCTTCTGCGTATCACCCGTGGTCTAATGGGGCCACAGAGCGAGCCAATCAGTCCTTGGAGCAATTCCTACATTGCTATAATTCTGACCACCATAACAACTGGTCAGACCTATTACCATGGGCGGAGTTTGCTCAGAACAGTGCCTTGAATTCTGCCTCCCGATTGTCTCCATTTATGGCGATTTATGGTTTCCAACCTTCCATGTTGCCTGACTCGTTTGTTCCACAGAGTATTCCTGCGTTAGAGGAGCATCTCCGTGGTCTTCGTTCCACTTGGGTACAAGTCCAGGAGGCTTTGCGTAATGCTAATGTTAGGTACAGACTCCATGCTGACCGCAGATGCCTGCCTGAGCCTTCCTACCAGGTTGGGGACAGGGTCTGGCTGTCATCTTGCAACCTCCTACTTTGTGTTCCCTCACTGAAGATTGCACCTTGGCTTATTGGGCCTTTCCGTATCCTCCACAGGATTAACCCAATGGCTTACGCATTGGACCTTCCTCCTAGTATGCGCATATCTAATGTGTTTCATGTCTCCTTATTGAAACCGTTTTACCGGTGCCATGTCCTCACCCTATTCAGGTTGAGAACCATGACGAGTATGAGGTACAATACATTGGTGACTCCATTAGCGTCCGTGGGTGCATACAGTACCTGGTGCATTGGAAGGGGTACGGTCCAGAGGAACGCTCCTGGGTTTCATCCTTGGACATACATGCCCCTGTCCTCCTCCGTGAGTTCCATAGACAGTTTCCCCTCAAGCCCAGTGGCCCTCCGAGGGAGAGGGGTCATTGATGAGGGGGTACTGTCAGGGCTGGCTTAGCCCTTCCTTCTCTGGGCTGGCTGCTTAGCTGTTGCCTAATTGCCAGCTCTCATCTCTCTCCACAGTCACCCAGCTGTTCCTGATCCTACTCGTCGGACCCGCCTACTTAAAGATGCCCAGCTCACTTCATCTCTGCCTTCGCCTTGGTCACATAACAAGAAACCATCTCCTGCGGTTCTGTTTAAAGACTGGCTTGCTGACACCCCTTCTAGCTTCTTACCCTGCTTGTTGTTGCTCCACTTGGATCCCTGACTTCTGGCCTGGCTGATTACCCAATCTGGTTATTGAAATCTGGACTGGCTGACTACTCAATCCGGTTACTGGACTCTGGCTATGCTTTGACTACGCTTACGCATTATGGTGAGTTGAACTATTTAATTATATATTACAATGTAATAATAGAAAAAATGCGCTTCAATCATTCTGACACCATAACAACCAGGTGTCTGGAGTATCTTTATCTGCTGATTGTTAAACGTTCTGAAATACACATATTTCTATTGTGGTGTAGGATCTGGACCAGCTTTCCCTCCATCCGTCTTTCTTTCCTTCATTCTCTCTCTCTTCCTTCCTTTCTTTCTCACTCCATCCCTCGTTCATCTCATACTCTAACCACACCCCTTTGAGTCACACCCATTTAAGCCACGCCCAATGGTTTGTTTAAACCACGCCCATTTTGCTGCGGCGTGCTCTGTGCTCCGCATTTTTATTTCCCCCTCACACCCACAAATGAATGGCCCATCCCTTAATTAAAACAAGACTCCGCCTGCAGACAAAAAAGTGTCCCTATATTTTTTTTTTACAATGTTGGCAACTATGATATTGTACTTTATCTTCTCTATTATGACTGTCATTGTCTCCTTATATATTATGTTTGCGCTCTAAAATACTATTGAGGAAGCAATGTTGTTGTCCATGTGAGTACCATTAACCACTTGACCTCCGGAAGGTTTACACCCCTTCATGGCCAGGCCATTTTTTTCAAAACAGTACTGCATTACTTTAATTGACAATTGCATCTTTCTGCAACACTGTACCCAAATACAATTTTTTTCCTTTTTCCCATAAGTAGAGATTTCTTTTGGTGGTATTTGATCACCTCAACCTGCTTTTTTTTTCTTTGCGCTATAAACAAAATTAGACCATTAATAAAACATATCCAATTAAAAAAATAAATAATTCTCCATCAATTTAGGCCAATATCTGTTCTGCTACATATTTTTGGTTAAAAAAATCCCAATAAGCGTATATTGATCGGTTTGCACAAAAGTTATAGCATCTACAAACTATGGGATATGTTTATTTATTTATTTTTTACTATTTTTTTTACTAGTTATGTGATCAGTGACTTATAGCAGGACTGCGATATTGGGGCTGATAAAATGAACACCTAATTGACACTTTTGACACTTTTTGGGGACCAGCTACACTAATACAGTCATCAGTGCTAAAAATATACACTGTCACTGTACTATGACACTGGCTGGGAAAGGGTTAACATCAGGGACGATCAAAGGGTTAACTGTATGCCTAGGTTGTGCTTACTCACTGTAGAGAAGGTGCTTTGACTACAGGAAGGAAAAGTAGATGCAGTTTGAAAAGAAAAAGTAATTTTTAATAAAATTTAAAGCGGTAGTAAATGGCCAAAAAATATTTACAAAAAAAGTCCCCTGCAAAATAATAGCAAAATAAAAGCAAAATGTGCTAGTATGCCTTGCATACTAGCACATTATGAAAGACTTACCTTAGAACACCCTCCATCAGTGCACTGTCACCGCTGACAGGACTTCCATCCTCACCCGGTCTCCCTTCCAGGTTCGCAGGTGTTACCGGCCTCAAAATGTGAATTAAGAGAGCCGATGATTGTAGACGCGATGAGATAAGGTGATCAGCTTGGCGTGGACTGCAAAGAATCACACAAACAGCATGAGATATGACCACTGACTTTATGGCTGGAAGTAGTTTAATTTTTACATAACAATACATCTTTTACATTTTTATAGTCACATGTTTATAACCATTAACAATATATATAATACAGATTTTAACTAAAGTATTTTAAAACGTAGTTATAACAATGAACATTACTAAATTTAATAACATATATATCCCTGTTATTCAGTGTTATAGATAATTATCTTTATCTCTCTGGTACATTTTAAGTGTGCAATAATCATACTAGCAATGCATTGCTTTAATACAAATATTTTCATGGTAGTACTCTTTTTTAACCACTAGATGGTGCACATTGCATGTCTGTATGATGCAATACATAAGCTTTACATACAATAGGTTTTTTTCTATATTAAATAACAGAAAACATGTGCTTCTATAAATCTATGCAATTTCAATAAACCAGGTTTAAATATACCTATTTAGAAAGGTTTAGTGTTTATCATAGACATTTGTTCTGACTAATGCAGTATTTTCATGTTCTTATGCACTTTTCACTTGTTTCTGACACATGCTGTTCTAAACTTCTAATTACAGCAAAACTATAGCATAAAATCTGCTGAGACTTTTTCTGCATCTGCTCAAGATGTTTAGGAATCTTTCTATCACAGGTTAATACAGATTAGGAACAATTTAGAGTACATACCTGCAAAGAATCACACAAACAGCATGAGATATGACCACTGACTTTATGGCTGGAAGTAGTTTAATTTCCAGTCACATGGTGTGTGGCCTTATATAGACTCTGTTTGTGTACCTTCTCTGCCATCTACTGGTTATTAATAGAATAGAAGGGATATGTTTAGAAATATTAAAAAAAATTAATATGTACTTTGCTTTGGGGTGTCTGTTTTGTGACCATATAAACCCCACCATTTGCATATCTTGGTTGACAGGTAAGTCTTGACTTAATGAGGGTAATTCTGCAGTGTCTAGTCCCACCATGTCTGTAGCCCAGATTTGGTCGCCAACTACTGTTCCATCATTTTGTTCTTGTTCAAGATTGGGTGTGGTAGTTGCAGGATAGAACTCTTCAGCAGAAACTCTTAATGGGATTTTCTCTACGTTTTGAGAGTTTGGTTGAGACACAACACAATCATGACTTTCTGTAGTCTCTGGTATATAAGGATAATACCATCTTTCTTCATCTGAACATTCCTCCTCCTGGTCCACATCCATTCTGGTATCCTTTCTGTTACTTGATTGTCTTTGTTTCATCGGTACTCTTGGAATGTATCCTTCAATTGGTAGGTCATTTACTGGTAGTAAAAGATTTCTGTGCAGTACTCGAATAGTCTTTTTACCACTTTCAGGCTGAATTTTGTACACAGGCCCATCTTTGATTCTTTCTACCACTTTGTGTACTGATTCTTCCCAGTATGAACGAAGTTTACCAGGTCCTCCTCTTTCAGAGAGATTTCGTACTAAGACCCGATCACCCGGCTGAAGAGGTGCTCCTTTTATCTTTTTGTCATAGTACTTCTTCCCTTTAGCAGATGATTTTTTGCTATTCTCGGATGCGATTTTGTAAGCTTCTTGCATTCTAGATGCCCATTTCTGAGTAAATGTTGGTTGACTTTCTGATTCCTTTTCCAAATTTAGGTTGAGCATTAGGTCAATTGGCAAACGAGGAGATCTTCCATACAATAGAAAGAATGGCGAGTATCCTGTGGCTTCATGCCTGGTGCAATTGTATGCATGAACCATATGTGGAAGATGTTCTTTCCAATCTGACTTTTTCTCTTCCTCTAAGGTGCGAAGCATCTGTAACAAAGTACGGTTCAGTCTCTCCACTGGGTTACCCTGTGGATGGTATGGAGTAGTTCTTGAATGAGAAATCCCTGCCAATCGTTGCAATGTCTGAAATAAGTTGTTTTCAAATTCTCTTCCTTGGTCATGGTGGAGTTTCTCTGGATAGCCAAAACGTGGTATGAAATCTTGAAAGATCTTTTCTGCCGCCGTTTTTCCAGATTTGTTCTTAGTTGGATACGCTTGTGCAAAGCGTGTGAAATGGTCAACTATTACAAGTATATACTCATATCCTCCTTTGCTTTTCTCCAAGTGAAGATAATCAATGGATACTAACTCCAAAGGTGAACTGGTAGTAATCGAACCCATAGGTGCTCTTTCGGTGATATTTGGACGCTTTCGTTTGATGCAGCTGCACTTCTTCAGCACATATTCATCAATGTCTTTTTGCATAAATGGCCAGTAAAATCGTTCACGTGCTAGGTGGGTTACCTTGTCAGTACCAATGTGACCCATGTCATCATGAAGATTTCTTAAGACCAATGGTTTTAACTTTTCTGGTAGAACTAGCTGTTTTCGGGTTCCAGAGTGTCGGTAGAGGATTCCTTCATCGACTCTGAGTTTATTCCATTCATGTATCAAACGTCTTGTTTTGCTGGTCATACTCTCCTTTTCTTTGTGGTTTGGAATCCATTCGTTCTCCTTAAGCCAGACCACTTCTCTAATGTTGGTATCGTCTTGTTGTAATGCTCTGATATTCTCCTGAGTCATTGGGCAGATTGTCTGTCCTTTCAGCAATTCTTCGGCCACATCACTTTCTGAGTGAAGAGTCAATGAAGCCACCCATAATGCCTCTTCTTCGTCAACAGCTTTGCTCCCTTGCCACATAGCTGACACAACCTCAGATGGTACAAGCTCTGTGTACTCACTCAGATTCTTCGTGAGTTCCACTGGAAATCGTGACAGTGTATCTGCGTCTGCATTCTGTTTACCTGGCCTGTACTTGATATCGAAGTGGAAATCAGCCAACTCCCAACCCAGCGATGACCCACAGCATTCAGTCTGGCAGTACTCAATACATATGTCAATGGGTTGTTGTCTGTGTAAACGGTGAATGTTGGAGCGTAGTACAAGTAATCTCTGAATTTGTCACAGACTGCCCACTTGAGAGCTAAAAACTCAAGTTTACCAGAGTGAAGATGGTAATTGCGCTCTGCTGGAGTCAATGTTCTGGAGCCAAACCCAATAACACGAAGTTTTTCTCCTTGTCGTTGGTATAGTACAGCACCTAGGCCTTCATTGGAAGCATCAGTGTGTAAGACGAAGGGTAAGTCAAAATCAGGGTATGCTAGAATTGGTGGATTGGTTAGCATGTCCACTAGTCTGGATACTACAGCTTGATGTTTGGGTGTCCATTGAATCAGTGTTTTAGATGGCACTTGTGCTTTGTTCCTGTTTTTCTTCATAGATTCCATCCGATTGTTTTTGGGGATGGATGTAGCAGATTCTTTCTCAGTGTTCTGCAAAAGTTCATACAGTGGTTTAGCAAGTCGAGAGAAATCTTGAATGAAGGACCTGTAGTAGCTCAGGAATCCTAACAAAGATCTGACTCCTCCCACTGTTTTTGGTTCTTTCCTTTTCAAATGTAATACCGCTTCAAGATCTTTTGGGTCAATTTTTATGCCTTCTTCTGACACCATTCGTCCAAGGTATCGAATCTGTCGTTTAAAGAGTTCACACTTCTTCGGTCTAAGTTTGATACCATGCTCACGCATTCGACTAAGCACTTGCCTAATATCATTGACATGCTCCTGAAAAGTTTTGGAGTAGCAAAGTACGTCATCCAAGTATGGAGAACAACATTTGTCTCTGATGCCCTCTAATACATTCTCCATGCATCTCTGAAAATCTGCTGGGGCATTCGTTAATCCAAATGGAATACGGTTCCACTCCAGGAGTCCCCAGGGGGTGCTGAAAGCCGTCAGATGTCTGGAATCTTCATGCACAAAGCCTTGATGATACGCACTACCCTGGTCCAGGATTGAGAACCACGTAAATCCTCCTAAGCTATCCAGCAGATCTTGTATTCTGGGTAGTGGATGTCTATCTGGGATAGTCTTTCTGTTTAACTCCCTAAAGTCAACACATAGTCGTAGGCTACTGTCCTTCTTTCGAACACAAACAACTGGTGATGAGTATGCGGAAGAAGATTTTGTTACCCAACCTCGGTCAAGAAGGTTTTGGATATATTCTTTCACTTCTTTGTATAGGGGTTTCGGTATCGAATTGTAGCGTTTCTGGACAGGAGTTTCATCTTTCAGATTTATCCTCAGTTTCAGGTTAGGGATGCATCCTATGTCTCCCTCATCTCGAGCAAAGACATCTGATTCATCATATAACATTTGTCTCGCTATCTCCTGTTCTTCTTCTGAGAGATCTTCCAAATTGACAGGTGGGTGCCACTTAACAGATTTGTTAGTGGGTAGCTGATTTCCAGTGTCCACTTGATTCAACTGGTTTACATGAAACACACTTTTCTTCTGGTCAATTCCCTTTCCATCGTCTTTGTTTGGAGACAATGGTAGAATCTCAGCTGCTGGAGAAATGGTACCCAATACTGTTCTGGGTGGAAGGTAGATGTCATGTTGAGCACGGTTCAGTATAGGTATCTTCACCAGTTTAGAGAACCCATCTGGCACATCTACCACTGAAGGAAATAGTTCAAGTCCTTCCTCAACTGGATATTCGGGAAGTGGTTCAAATGGCATGATTCCTCCTTTCGGCCACGCTCTAATTCTGCATTTGACTTCACAGAGCTCGCCTCCTTTAATCTGGAGTCCCTTCTTCCCCACTTTGACCATACGACTATCAAATATTTCTCCTGGGTCAGTTGCTTGACTGACAGCATTGACAATGTTATTCGCTACACTCTGTCTTACTTTCATAGCTTCACTCAGCAAGATAGTCAGGTTTTGGGTGCTGTTTGGTCGGTCACGGTTTTCTCTGATCAATTCTTCGATAACATTAAACCCAAGAATTGGATTGTCATTACAGCAGTCACTCACCAGCATTGGCACATAAATGGCTGAGTTTCCATGTCCACTACTTTCGAATTCCAGGCAGACTTCAATCCACCCGATGAATGGAATGATAGAACCATTTGCAGCTGTAATGGATAAGTTGTCATCACAAAGTAAATCTTGTATGTGCCTAATGGAGACGCTGGGTAGAAACTTTTCTAACCATGCCTTCCCGACAATGCTGACCTGAGCTCCTGTATCCATCAACATGTCAACCGGTACACCATTCATCTGACATGACAGTAGGCATTTTCCTCCAATTAATTGTGCTACGTGTTGTTTGGAGAATCCATTCTCTTTTGGGAGTGTTCTAGTTGACCGGTGGGTGAATACCCTGTTTACCTTAGCATGGGACAGATCATTTGAGGTGGTCACTGGTTGTCCCTTTCCCAGTGACCGTCTGTCGTTTCCCGACTGCCTTCTTTTCTTCAAGCAATCAACCGCTCTGTGTCCTGTCCAACCACAGTAGAAACAATGGTAGCAGTTCTGACTCTCTCGTTTAATGCAATCATCACACCTGGGCTTGCAGTGAGTTGTATCTGGAACTTGAACATTGGTTAGTGGCTTAGTCATTTGGTTTCCAACAATAGGAGTTAGCTTCATCATCTTTTCCAGGTTCTTTGTGAGAGCAGAGACCTGTGTTGTTAGTTCCATTAATGCAGTGTGATTTGCTTTAACATCTCCCTCAACTCTCTGTTGCAAGGTGTCTTTTTCACTATTCCCTGGTGTCTGTGATGAATGAACAGTAAGAGGTTTATGTTTAGGTGCACTGTTTAAGCGTCTCTGCCTTTCTGTTTCCTCATCAACTGATCTGGTGACTTGCTCTATGATAAAGTCATCCGTTACTGTCAAATCAGACACATAAGGCTTGATATCTCGTCTAACATTAGAATTTTTCTCATTTAGTCCCTGATACAGTGTATGAAGGAATATGCCTTGCACCAGTTTTTTGTCATAGTTAAACTCTTGCCTATCATGTTGTGATGTAGACAGAACTTTTTGTTTTAACCCCACTAGCCTGTAAACAAATTGTTGTGCTGTTTCTCTTTCTTGCTGGGTAGCATTGCTAAGGTCCTGAAATAACTCATTACCACTTCGTTCTCTCATATGTGACTTCAAAAACCTTTTCAATTCAGCAACAGTAAGATCATCTTTGTCAGTCAACATATCTTTAAAATTACCAGGTTTGATTATTCTCAACACTGTGCGTATAATTTCAGATTCAGGGAATTTTTCTGTTAGACCCTCGTCAATTTGTCTGCACGCGCTACTGTAACTCATGTCTGAACCATGATCTGAAATTACACCACCATGCATTTTAAATTCTCTACGTGGCAATAAAGCAACAACATCAGTTAATCTCACCACCTCCGATACCTGTTCAGTCCTTGCAGTTCCACTACTTATTTTTTTTGCAGCAGTTGCAATGTCCACAGTTGGTGTACTTTCCTTGTTAAGTTTTAGTTCATTGATCTTGTCTTGGATGATGAGTAGGTAAGACATACCTTGATCTTCCAACTTTTCCAGCTGATCACTTCTCAAGTAGTCTTCAATAAATTCAACAAGTTCCATTTCGTTGGTACCAGTCACTGATGGAACGTCCACGTCTCTTTCATCTTCCAGCGTAATAGCGAGGCTATGCAGCTGTTCTTCATTAAGCAGATGAATTTGTTTCCGGATATCCCACATCAGCGCACGACGAGGAGACGCCATCTCTGTTGCAATCTGAAGACTTGCACTCACAAGGCAGACGACACTCAGGACTCTCCTTGTAGCTCTGTAGCAGGCTCACGCTTGTCTCGCACTTCCTTCTCACTGGTAACACAACGAATCCCGGCACACGAGCCCCCAAAATGTTACCGGCCTCAAAATGTGAATTAAGAGAGCCGATGATTGTAGACGCGATGAGATAAGGTGATCAGCTTGGCGTGGACTGCAAAGAATCACACAAACAGCATGAGATATGACCACTGACTTTATGGCTGGAAGTAGTTTAATTTTTACATAACAATACATCTTTTACATTTTTATAGTCACATGTTTATAACCATTAACAATATATATAATACAGATTTTAACTAAAGTATTTTAAAACGTAGTTATAACAATGAACATTACTAAATTTAATAACATATATATCCCTGTTATTCAGTGTTATAGATAATTATCTTTATCTCTCTGGTACATTTTAAGTGTCCAATAATCATACTAGCAATGCATTGCTTTAATACAAATATTTTCATGGTAGTACTCTTTTTTAACCACTAGATGGTGCACATTGCATGTCTGTATGATGCAATACATAAGCTTTACATACAATAGGTTTTTTTCTATATTAAATAACAGAAAACATGTGCTTCTATAAATCTATGCAATTTCAATAAACCAGGTTTAAATATACCTATTTAGAAAGGTTTAGTGTTTATCATAGACATTTGTTCTGACTAATGCAGTATTTTCATGTTCTTATGCACTTTTCACTTGTTTCTGACACATGCTGTTCTAAACTTCTAATTACAGCAAAACTATAGCATAAAATCTGCTGAGACTTTTTCTGCATCTGCTCAAGATGTTTAGGAATCTTTCTATCACAGGTTAATACAGATTAGGAACAATTTAGAGTACATACCTGCAAAGAATCACACAAACAGCATGAGATATGACCACTGACTTTATGGCTGGAAGTAGTTTAATTTCCAGTCACATGGTGTGTGGCCTTATATAGACTCTGTTTGTGTACCTTCTCTGCCATCTACTGGTTATTAATAGAATAGAAGGGATATGTTTAGAAATATTAAAAAAAATTAATATGTACTTTGCTTTGGGGTGTCTGTTTTGTGACCATATAAACCCCAGTCCGTCACACAGGCTTCAGTTGTTTGGCTGGCAGAGCCACGATGACGTCAATCCCACGCATGCGCACAGTAGTCACGGCCATGGAATGGCTCTCTCAATGGATGGCACGTTGTCCATTGTGAGCACAGTGTACATGCTCAGGTGATGTCATCAGCTGCTACTTTAGTAAATATCTCCTAAACAGTGCATGTTTAGGAGGTATTTACTGTACTTACAGGTAAGCCTTATTTTAGGCTTTCCTGTAGGTTCAAGTAAACAAGGTAGGCTTTGACAGCAGTATACTTAACATATGGCTTGTGCAGTAATTGTATATGCTATCTTATTTATTCATTTTCGCTATATTTTTTCCCCCGCAAAAGTGGAGTTACCCTTTAAGAAAGCTCCTTGTGAGGCTACCAAAAGCCTTGAGAAAGGTGGACATACCCCTGAAACACATTGCCTAGAATTGCCCAAGGTTGCTGTGTCACACTGAGCACAGGAAGTGGGTGGATATACATGTAAGCTGGGCTTTAGCTGCTGTCATTGGGGTGAGTGCATTTCTGGATGCTGGTCCTGTCAGCAATTTGGAGGTGGAGTAGGAAGGCTGAGCTGTCATCCAGCAAGAACCACTGGCCCCAGTGATTGCATCCTTCTGTATGGTTGTGTCCAAACTCCTTTAGCTATGCTAGAATGTGAGTGCAATGCCACATTTGGTATTATATGTATTAAAGAGTATTTAATTGCACTAGATGTGTGCACTTCCTTCTCTCTGGTTCTGTTACACACTCCTGCCCATGCCTTTCACACTCATGACATGCACTATTTGCATTGCACACTCCTGATCCCTCCACTCCAGACTGTAGCACACTGTGCGTCACACACTTCTGAGCGCTGCACTCTATGCCCTGGACTGTGCACTATCAACTCTTAACCTCTGCACCCTGGACACTGTGCTGTACATTACATACTCTGACCTCTGAACTCTGTAAGTTACATATTCCAGTGCCCTATTGTTCATGCAATATCCAACATTTGCCGTAAATCCTAACAATGCCCCTGCTCTCCATTGAAAACC
Organism: Lithobates pipiens; assembly: GCF_037356315.1. NCBI lineage: Eukaryota > Metazoa > Chordata > Amphibia > Anura > Ranidae > Lithobates > Lithobates pipiens. Next base: position 525,214,610 of record NW_027507764.1, read on the forward strand.
ATTTGGCAATCCTTTTTTCACAAAATAAAAAGACATGCCCCCACCTTCCAAAGATACTAGACCAACATTCCAGGTATATAAATGGGACTCCCTTGGCTAGAGGGCAAACAAAATAAAGCACCCCTGCTATGCTAATGCCAGCCTATAAAGAAAAGAGAAAAAAGTTCTAGTATTAAATACAAGAAGATTAAAACACAGTAGATTGGGGGAACTGCTGGAGGAGCATCATTTAAAAAAATCACTCATCCTTATCGTTAAATGACAAAATAATCTTCTTTACCCCAAAAAAATAAAAATAAATCATAGGAAGTTTTCTTGCATTTAAAATTAAAGATTCCCATCTAGTGGTCTTTTTACACATTGCTGATATAAAGCTTAGTGTAAGGATATAAATGTATTATTATAACAGAGCACACTTTATCCCATAGGGTTTGAAACCTTCTTCATTTTAAGTGTCAGTTTACAAGTATTAGACAACCAGTGTACCAGTGAACATTAAAGTGCCCTAGCCGTATAGTTTTTTTGCAATTTTTGCATGCATAGTTGTAATGCTAGTAAAATTAAGTACCGTATATACTCGAGTATAGGCCGACCCGAGTATAAGCCGAGGCCCCCAATTTACCCCCAAAAAACTGGGAAACCTATTGACTCGTGTATAAGCCGAGGGTGAGATATGCCTGTCCATCCCTGTGTGTGTGTCCATCCATCCATCCATCCCTGTGTGTGTGTGTGTCCATCCATCCATCCATCCCTGTGTGTGTGTGTGTGTCCATCCATCCATCCATCCCTGTGTGTGTGTCCGTCCATCCATCCATCCATCCATCCCTGTGTGTGTGTCCATCCGTGTGTGTGTGTGTGTGTGTGTGTGTGTGTGTGTGTGTGTGTGTGTGTGTGTGTGTGTGTGTGTGTGAGGCCTTGTGTGTGAGGCCTTGTGTGTCCAGCCTACCTGTGTCCCCAGCCTCCGTCCGGTCCCGTCCCGTCCCGAGCCGAGCCTCCGTCCGGTCCGGTCCCGTCCCGTCCCGAGACTCCGTCCGGTCCCGTCCCGTCCCGAGCCGAGCCGAGCCTCCGTCCGGTCCCGTCCCAGGATCACCGCTCTTCGTCGGCGCCCATTTTCCTGTTCAAATGCCGCGCCTCCCTGTCTGTGATAGGCGGAACACAATTTCCCAGCAGTCTGTGTTCCGCCTATCACGGCCATCCTTTCATCCTCGTCCGTAGTACGAGGATGAGCGGATGTCCGTGATAGGCGGAACACAGGCTGCTGGGAAATTCAGTGTTCCGCCTATCACAGGCGAAGGCGGAGCCGGAGGCGCGGCTTTTGAATTAGAATAGAATGGCCGCTGTCTGTCTGCTCGACACGCTGATCGAGCGGGCAGACAGCGATGACTCGAGTATAAGCCGAGGGGGGCACTTTCAGCCTCAAAAAAGAGGCTGAAAATCTCGGCTTATACTCGAGTATATACGGTAAATTAATTATTATTATACTACCATGTGCACACACAAACCATTCACACCCATGCAGGTGCAACGGAGTGAAGGTAGCATGTTTTTGGGCGATCTTGCTTGATTCCACACATCACATTTAGGGCAGCCTACTCAATTCAATAGACTGCCCTAGGCACCAAAACATTGCACAGACATAGATACATAGTTACATAGTTACATAGTTAGCCAGGTTGAAAAAAGACACAAGTCCATCCAGTTCAACCTTAAAAACAAATAAATAAAATAAAAAATAATCGTACAATCCAGATACCCAATTTTATGCCCACAATTGATCCAGAGGAAGGCGAAAAAAAAACCCAGCAGAGCATGCTCCAATTTACTACAGCAGGGGAAAAAAAATTCCTTCCTGATCCCCCAATAGGCGATCGGATTTTCCCTGGATCAACTTTACCTATGTTAGTACCTAGTTATATTATGTACCATCAGGAAAGTATCCAAGCCTTTCTTAAAGCAATCTACTGAACTGGCCAGAACCACCTCTGGTGGGAGTCTATTCCACATTTTCACTGCTCTAACTGTGAAGAAACCTTTCCGTACTTGAAGCTGAAATCTCTTTTCCTCTAGACGTAAAGAGTGCCCCCGTGTCCTCTGGGTTGACCGTACAGAGAACAACTCAACACCAAGTTCACTATATGGACCCCTAATATATTTGAACATGTTAATCATATCCCCCCTTAATCTCCTCTTCTCAAGAGTGAATAAATTTAGTTCCTCTAATCTCTCCTCATAGCTGAGTTCCTCCATGCCTCTTATCAGTTTGGTTGCCCTTCTCTGCACTTTCTCCAGTTCCCCGATATCCTTTTTGAGAACTGGTGCCCAAAACTGAACGGCATATTCCAGGTGAGGTCTTACTAATGATTTGAACAGGGGCAAAATTATATCTCTTTCTCTGGAGTCCATACCTCTCTTAATACAAGAAAGGACTTTGCTCGCTTTGCAAACAGCAGCTTGGCATTGCATGTTGTTATTGAGCTTATGGTCTACCAAAACCCCCAGATCCTTCTCCACTATGGATTCCCCCAGTTGTACTCCCCCTAGCATGTATGATGCATGCATATTCTTAGGCCCCAAGTGCATAACTTTACATTTATCAACATTAAACCTCATCTGCCACATAGTCGCCCAATTAGACAGTGTATTGAGGTCGGCTTGTAAATTGGAGACATCCTGTAAAGACGTTATTCCACTGCATATCTTGGTGTCATCTGCAAAGACAGAAATATTACTTTTGATGCCAGACCCAATATCATTTATAAAGATGTTAAAAAGTAAGGGTCCCAACACTGAACCTTGGGGTACACCACTGATAACCTTAGACCATTCAGAGTAAGAGTCATTAACCACGACTCTTTGAATTCTGTCTTCTAGCCAATTTTCTATCTATTTACAAACTGATATTTCCAAACCTGTAGACTTTACCTTACACATGAGCCGTGTGTGCGGAACTGTATCGAATGCTTTTGCAAAATCCAAGTATACCACGTCCACCGCCACCCCTCTGTCCAAGGTTTTACTTACCTCCTCATAAAAAGAAATCAGATTTGTCTGACAACTTCTGTCTTTCATGAATCCATGCTGTCTGTTGCTTAAAGTGTTATTGTTCAGCAAGAACTCGTCGATGTGGTCTTTTATTAAACGCTCCAGTATCTTCCCAGCTATAGAAGTTAAGCTAACAGGTCTGTAGTTACTTGGTAAAGACTTTGATCCCTTTTTAAATATAGGCACCACGTTCGCCCTGCGCCAATCCAGTGGGACTATTCCCGTCATTAATGAGTCCCTAAAAATTAGATACAATGGCTCTGAAATTACAGAGCTCAATTCTTTTAGGATCCGTGGGTGGATGCCATCAGGTCCAGGTGCTTTATCCACCTTTATTCTGTCTAAGTATTTCTGGACCATATCCCTTTTGAGCCATTGTGGATCATTTGGGGCTGTGTCACTACCACCCCCATTATGGACATGAGCTCCCCCATGCTCTTTTGTGTACACAGAGCTGAAGAAAGTGTTTAATAAATTAGCCTTCTCTTTGTCCCCAGTCACCAACTCTAGATTGTTTTGTAAAGGGCCTACATGCTCAGACTTGACCTTTTTACTATTAATATATTTGAAGAATTTTTTGGGGTTTGTCCTACTATCTTTTGCAATCTGTCGTTCGTTTTGAATTTTTGCATCCTTGATTTCCTTTTTACATATACTGTTAATTTCTTTGTAACATTTAAATGACACTAGTGATCCTTCATTTTTATATTTTTTAAAAGCTCTTCTCTTACAGTTTATAGCTTTTTTAACTTTGGCCGTGAGCCACATAGGTTTTGTTTTTAGCCTTTTAAACTTATTGCCCATGGGAATATACTTTGCAGTGAGGTCCCCAACAGTCTTTTTGAAGAATTCCCATTTCTGTTCTGTGCCCATTGAAGCGAATATTCTCTCCCAGTCTAAGTCCTGGAGAGTAGCCCTCATCCTTGGAAAATTAGCTCTCTTGAAGTTAAGTGTTTTTATCTTACCCGTATGTATTTCTTGTTTAGCGCTAACATCAAAGGAAATCATGTTATGATCACTGCTACCCAGGTGTTCCTTTATCTGGACATTAGTAATAAGCTGTGCATGGTTTGAGATTACCAGGTCCAACAGAGCTTCATTCCTAGTTGGGGCCTCAATAAACTGGACCATAAAATTGTCCTGTAATAGGTTTATCATTTTTTGCCCTTTAACTGTCCCAGCAGTGCCATTACTCCAGTCAATTTCTGGGTAGTTAAAATCCCCCATTATTATCACTGTCCCAGCCCTTGCAGCCCTTTCCATCTGTGCAAGGAGCTGAGTCTCCACCTCCTCATTCACATTGGGTGGTCTATAACAAACTCCAACGATTAACTTTGAACTACCCCCATCTAAATGCAGTTCCACCCATAATGCTTCGGACTCATCACACTCTCCATCCACCAGGTCCTCTTTCACACTTGCTTTGAGATCACTTCTCACATAGAGACAGACCCCGCCACCTTTCCTTTTTACCCTGTCTCTCCGAAAGAGTGCATAGCCAGGAATATTAATAGCCCAGTCATGTGAGGATTGAAGCCAAGTTTCAGCAATACCGATTACATCATAGCTCTCCTGATGCACCACAGCTTCCAACTCACCTATTTTGCTTGGCAGACTTCTGGCATTGGTGAATAAACACTTTAATGCATTATTACATTTTGCTCTGGTGTTTTTCATATTATTTTTAGTAGTACAAATTGCACTATAGTTTTCAATGGCTGTTTGCAACATGGGAAATTTCTTGACACCTGCCATATCCCACCCCCCATCTATCCCCATTCCACCCTCCATTAATGTCTGACCCCTAACTGACCTGTCTGCCCAATGTACTTCTGGTTCACCCTCCCCCCTCAAACCCAGTTTAAATACTCCTCCAGCCTTCCCATAAACCTCTTCCCCAGCACAGCAGACCCCCTTCCATTCAAGTGCAAACCATCATTAGCATATAGGTTGCACCCCAATGAAAAGACCTTTTTTTAAATAATGTTACAGCAATACGCATAAAGTTACAATTCTTTTTGGCACACATGAAAATGAAAATGTTGGCAAGGTGTTTTGGGGTGCCATTAAGATCAAAAAATTTGGGACCGCCATGCCCCTGCAGAAGAGATGTGCCTTTTCTGTGTGTTGTGGTAACATGCGTGATTTTGTATTACCGCAGCACACAAATGTGAATTTAGCCTTACACTTTTAGTGTGCTCTCTGTTTCTGTTTGACAAATTTGTGCTATGTTTGTGTAGCACTAACCCCCGAAGGAGCTGCTGGTTATTTTTGCGCTTAGCGTTACCTTCCGTTCTCCTTGTGACATGTTACATAGTTACATAGTTAGTCAGGTTGAAAAAAGACACAAGTCCTTCCAGTTCGACCTTAAAAACAAATAAATAAAATAAAAAATAATCGTACAATCCAAATACCCAATTTTATGCCCACAATTGATCCAGAGGAAGGCAAAAAAAACATGTCTAGGGGATGTCCCGTGGTAGATGATCCAGTAACTTGAGACCGACAATAAATCCACTTGAATGGATTTTATTTGCAAAACTCAAATCATTGAACAGTCTTTCAACTTGGGATCAGAGGGTTGGAAAGGGAAGCTCAGGCACTCTCAATGTCAAAGTCAAAAAATGTTAAAGAGCTTGCTTACTTTGACTGCATCCAGAGAATAGCCATTCACAACTGGATGATCACTCAGGTTGGACAGTTCCTCTCTCACAAGGCCTAGCAGCCAACAAGGTGCTTACTCAGGAACAAAGTCTTTGTCACAGACGTTGTTGCAGAACATGTAGGGAAACTAAGCTTTAGAACACTTGTAGGATACCTGGATCTTTCAGCCTGCTTGACGATCTTTCACACGGGGCGGATCAGTAATGATCCGCCCCGTGAAGATCCGCTCGCTCAGCGGGGATCGCTCCGTTGTCCCCGCTGAGCCGGCTGCGGACAGGGCGGTCTCCGCACACTGTGCGGGGACCGCCCTGTCAGCTCTCCGCTCTCCTCTATGGGGATCGGACGAGCACGGACCGTCTGTCCGTGTTCGTCCGATCCGCTCTGCAGACGGACAGAAAAATAGGATTTTCCTCCGTCTGCAGAATCGGACTGTTGCGGAGGCGGACGAAATCGGGTGTCTGCGGTCTCCCGAACCAGAGACGGCACCCAACCACCTCAGAATCCTCCTTTAGTTTCCTTGCCCTGGGCTAGCCAGCCCTGTGGCATTACAGTCGGGTGGATCCGCACCCCAGGCCATAGCCTTCCTGGGGGCTGATCAGGAGGACCAGGACCATGTAATCAGCACATCATACTGGACCGGAACCCTGAACCACGTGACGTCCGCATCTTAACCACCTCGCGCCCGCCCTATAGCCGAATGACTGACGTAGAGCAGGCGCTTTCGTCCGGGAGGCCGTCCCTGGACGTCCTAATGTTTACTTCCGCAATGTGCGCCGCCGCGGGCGTGCATCGGGGAAGTTCTGTGTTTGCCGTGTCCCCCGGGGACAGGCAAACACAGATCGCTGTAAACGGCCAATCACAGCGGCCGTTTACAGCGCGATCGGCGTGTCCAATGGGAGATGATCTCATATGTAAACATATGAGATCATCTCTCAGCGCTGCTCTCCCTCCTCACACAGACAGAGTGTGAGAGGGGAGAGATGAACGGCTGCAGCGGCAGCCATTCTGCTTTGCTTTGTTTTGATAAAAAAAAAAAAAGTGCCATCCTCCCCCAGCAGTGCCATCCTCCCCCAGCAGTGCCATCCTGCCCCAGCAGTGCCATCCTGCCCCAGTGCCATCCGCCCCAGTGCCATCCACCCCAGTGCTACCTGCCCCCAGTGCTACCTGCCCCCAGTGCCACCTGCCCCCAGTGCCACCTGTTGTCAGTGCCATTTGTCCCCAGTGCCATCTGTCATCAGTGCCACGTATAAGTGCCATCTGTCATCAGTACCACGTGTCATCAGTGCCACATAGTGCCATCTGTCATCAGTGCCACGTATTAGTGCCATCTGTCATCAGTGCCACGTATCAGTGCCATTTGTCATCAGTGCCACCTGTCAGTGTCACGTGCCATCTGTTGTCAGTGTCACGTGTCATCAATGCCACTTATCAGTGCCATCTGTCATCAGTGTCACGCGTCATCGGTGCCATGTATTAGTGCCATCTGTCATCGGTGGCACGTATTAGTGCCACGTATTAGTGCCATCTGTCATCAGTGCCACGTATTAGTGCCATGTGTCTTCAGTGCCACGTATTAGTGCCACGTGTCTTCAGTGCCACGTATTAGTGCCACGTGTCATCAGTGCCACATATTAGTGCCATCTGTCATCAGTGCCACGTGTCATCAGTGCCACGTATAAGTGTCATCATTGCCACGTATCAGTGCCATCTGTCATCAGTGTCACGTGTCACGTGTCATTGTCCTGGTGCTTCAAAAGTGTAATAAATAGTCAACAAGTTAGATGTGTAATTTATGTTCCTAGAACACATGATGGCGCTACCTGCATGTTGGGCCTCTCTATGTGGCCAGGCTGGGAAAAAGTCCCACACATGTGGTATCCTAATACTCAGGAGGAGTAGCAGAATTTTTTGGGGGGTGTAATTTGTGGTATGCACATGCCATGTGAGAGAAATAACCTATTACAATGACAATTTTGTGGAGAAAAAAAATGAAAAATCTTAATTTTGCAAAGAATTGTGGGAAAAAAATTACAACATCAAAAAGCTCACTATGCCTCTTACTAAATACCTTGGAATGTCTACTTTCCAAAAAGGGGTCATTTGGGGGGTATTTGTACTTTCCTGATTTGTTTGGGTCACAAGAAGCGAGATAGGCCACCAGTACATCAGATGTGATCAATTTTGTGCGATTCGCACCACAGCTTGTAGACTCTCTAACTTTCACAAAGACCAAATAATATCCACTAATTTGGGTTATTTTTACCAAAGATATGTAGCAGTATAAATTATGGCCAAAATTTATGAAGAAAAATTAATAATTTGCATAATTCTGTCACAGAAACTAAGAAATATGCGTTTTTTTCAAAATTTTCGGTCTTTTTTCATTTATAGCGCAAAAAATAAAAACCCCAGAGGTGATCAAATACCACCAAAAGAAAGCTCTATTTGTGGGAAAAAAAGGACAAAAAATTAATTTGGGTACAGTGTTGCATGACTGAGTAATTGTCATTCAAAGTGTGAGAGCACCGAAAGCTGAAAATTGATCTGGGCAGGAAGGGTGTTTAAGTGCCCAGTAAGCAAGTGGTTAAATACCCTCTCCCATAGGGCATAGCGAGAGGGCCACTCCAACTGATCTGGCTCCGAAAGAGAGTAACTTAAGCGCCTGACCAGACCATACCCTGTTTCCCCGATAGTAAGACACCCCCGATGGTAAGACATATCGGGAGTTTCAGAGGGGTCGGCTAATATAAGCCGTACCCCGAAAGTAAGACATATGTCTTACTTTCGGGGAAACACGGGGGTATTGCCGCCTCCCTCTCATCTAGCTGCGCGCCGCCTCCTGCCCACGTCCGCACCGTCCCCCTCTCCATACGTCGCCGTGTCTGCCATTTCCCTCTGATCTTAATGAGCGCCGCCTCCTACCCACGCCTGAGCCGTCCCCCTCTCCATACGTCACCGCGCCGCCCCCTGCACTTGTCACTGCCGCCTCCTGCTTAAAATACGGTAATGCACACAGTATTAATCATACATCAGTAAAACATACACACTGGCATACTGGGGTATCATCTGCTGTATGTAACCCAGTGGGTATCAGCAGGTGTCACACTGGATTAAATACAGCAGGTGGTACTGCATCACACATAAATCTGTTTTATCTTCCAGTATTCCACTGTTCGTTCTTACCATTTTTCATTGTTTTACATGTTATGCAATGTTGTAACAAGACATTCTTGGCACTTCCTTTTATAAAACTGTTTTGTGGTGAATACAATACTGTTCAGGTTGTTAATAAATGTTAATTTTATGGTTAAAACAAAAAATTCGACAATTTTTTTCCAATATAAGACATACCCCGAAAGTAAGACATAGTGGGGCTTTTGGGGATAAAAAGAAAGTAAGACACTGTCTTACTTTCGGGGAAACACAGTAGTTACACACCTGCCACAAGAGACAGTGCCCCCCTGTGGCCAGGCTGAACATCTCACAGTCCAGTCAGACTGATACAAATTTAGATAAATAAACCCAAAGCTAACTGCAGTTTAGGCAAAGTTTAATTTTGAAAAACAAATAGCGCGTGCTCTTCAGGAGTCGGCCGTTACATTTGGCTTGTAGGATGTTTGTTTTAGCTGTACACAGTATTATATATTATCTGCTGTAAATTGACTTTGAGATGGATTTACCATGTCTTCAGGTGTGGAAACAAATCTTTCTTGATCATACATCACGGGACACAGGAGCTTCATTACATAGTGGGTTATATAGGCACCTCTGGTGATTGGACACTGGTTAACCCCAATTAAGGAGAATTCCTCCCCTATATAACCCCTCCCATATGGGAGGCACCTCGGTTTTGTAGCAAAGCAATAAGAAACCACGTAAAACCCAAGAGGGGCGGGAGCCCTGTGTCCCGTGATGTACTTCTCAAGAAAATGATTTTACAGGTAAGCTGTATATAAAAATCCTATTTTCTTGATCATACTTTACGGGACACAGGAGCTTCATTACATAGTGGGATGTCCCAAAGCAATGCTCAGTTTGAGGGGAGGGAGACACAGATCAGAAATGTAGACAGCCATGGACCGGAGGATCTAAACTGCAGCCTGCCGTACACTGTGCCCAAAGGCAATATCCTCTTGCCCTCTGACATCCACCTGATAGAATCTAGTGAATGTGTGGACCAATGACCAAGCTGCAGCCTTACAGATCTGAGCCAGGGAGGCCTGGTGATGCACTGCCCAAGAAGCACCTACAGCCCTGGTTGAGTGCGCTTTCACCTGAAAAGGAGGAATCTTCCCCTTTACACTATAGGCCCGAGAAATAACCTGTCCAATCCACCCTGAGAGAGTAGATTTTGATGCCACTTGGCCCTTCCTAGGGCCTTCTGGCAAAATAAATAAGCAATCAGTCTTTCTTATCTGAGTAGTTGCCTGAAGATAGGTACTGATTGCCCTTACCACATCTAAAGTGTGCAAAGATTCTTCTTCTGCGGACTGTGGATCCGGAAAAAGGATGGTAGGATTACATCTTGATTCAAATGGAATCCCGAAACCACCTTAGGCAGAAAGGACCTGTTGGGACGCATTACCACCCGGTCCTTATGAATAATTAGATACGGTTCCTTGCTGGAGAGAGCTGCTAGCTCTGACACTCTACTAGCCGAGGAAATGGCTACCAAGAAAACCAATTTTTTAGTCAAACGAACTAATGAAGCCAGATGCAAAGGTTCAAATGGTTGCCCCTGCAAAGCTGAGAGAACCAAATTCAGATCCCATGGGCATACCGGAGGTTTGTCACGGGCGGTTTTATCTACATGGTCCCCTGGATGAAAGCCCGCACCAGGGAATGTGACGCAAGTGGCTTCTGAAAAAACACTGACAAGGCCAAAATCTGCACCTTGATAGTGCTTACGGCCAAATTCATTTCTAGGCCTGACTGGAGAAAGGCCAAGATCCTGCAAATGAAATACTTTCTAGGATGCCATTCCCTGAGTTCACACCAGGAAACATATGCCTTCCAGATTTTGTATTAAATAAGCCTGGAGGCCGGCTTTCTGGCATTGACCAGAGTAGAAAGGACTGGCCCCGAAAGCCAACGATCCCTCAGAATGTGGGTCTCAGCAGCCAAACCGTCAAATTCAGACTGTGTAAAGCAGGATGGTAAATTGGACCCTGTGAGAGCAGATCTGGCCAGAGAGGAAGGATCCATGGCCTGCCACGTGCCAACTTCATGATCTCTGCGTACCAAGGTCGCCTGGGCCAAGCCGGGGCTACAAAAAGCACCGACTTTGTTTCCTTCTTGATTCTTCCCAGGAAACGTGACAGAAGCGGGCACGGGGGAAGGCATAAATTAGATTGTACTGATCCCAGGGAACTGTCAGAGCATCCGACCCCTGAGCAAGAACATCTTTTGTCCTTGACACGAATTTGTCCAGCTTTCTGTTGAATCTGGACACAAACAGATCTACATCTGGAGTACCCCACCTGCGACATATATTCTGAAACACATCGGGGTGCAGAGCCCATTCTCCTGGGCACAACTTCTGGCGGCTCAGAAAATCCGCCTGCCAATTTTCCACTTCTAGAATGAAGACTGCAGAAAGGGATGGAACATGCCTTTCTGCCCAGGCAAGTATGCGATTCACCTCTTTTTGTGCAACCAGACTCCTGGTACCACCCTGGTGATTGATATAGGCCACTGCTGTGGCATTGTCGGACTGAACCCGAACAGGGAGACCCCGTAGTCTGTAAGACCACTTTATGAGAGCCATATAAACTGCCCGGATCTCCAAGACATTTATGGGCAATAGCTTCTCGATCGCAGACCATTTCCCCTGCGAGCACGTCTCCTCCAACACTGCTCCCCAGCCTGTCAGGCTGGCATCTGTCGTAATTAATCTTCCATGGAAGAGGAAAAAAGTTTTGCCGGTTTGTAACCACCAAACGAGACTCTTGCGTGTCCCTGGGGACAGACACATAGGAAGATCCAAGGCCTGGGGCTTCTTGTTCCACGCCGCAAGGATGCATCTTTGCAGAGGCCTTGAGTGAAACTGGGTGAATGGAATGGCCTCAAAGGAGGCGACCATTTTCCCTAACAGACTCATGCACAACCGAATGGGGGAAGATCTTCTGCCCAGAATTAGGCGCACCAGACCCCCAATGGCCAAGGCCTTTGGCCTTGGTAGAAACACCCCGCCTTGAGCGGTGTCGATGACCATACCCAGGTACTCCAACCTGGTAGCAGGCTGTAGGGATGATTTTTCTAGGTTTATAATCCAACCTAGGCGTTCCAGGTGGTCTAGTGTTCTGGTAACACTGTGGTTCAGGAGCGCTACTGTTATCTCTATGAGAAGCAAATTGTCTAGATAAGCCATGACAGCTATACCCCGAGCTCTTAGGTTTGCCAAGAGAGGGTCTAGAATCTTTGTGAAGACTCGAGGAGCCATAGCGAGCCCGAACGTTAAAGCCACAAATTGAAATGGTGCCGCTCTACCGCGAACCTTAGATACTTTTGGTGTGCGGAAAATATTGGCACATGAAGATATGCATCCTTGATATCTATTGATGCCATGAACTCCCCCCCTTGCAGGGAGGAGACCACAGCGCGTATTGACTGCATTCGGAAGGACCAGATGTGTAAAAACGGGTTCAGATCCTTCAGATCCAGGAGGTCTGACACCTCCATTTGGTTTTGGAACAGTGAAGAGATTCAAGTAAAAGCCTGAACCCTGTTCTTTTGGGTCCACTTCCACTATCACCCCCTGGGATAGTAAGTGATCTAAGGCCAGGAATAGCGGTATTTGCTTTACTGGATCCCTGGGGATCCTTGACCTTAGAAAGCGAGAAGGTGGAATCTCCTGAAACTCTAGCTTGTAGCCCAGAGATACCGAGGAGACTACCCACTTGTCCCGGATCTCTTCCCGCCAGGCTTCTGCAAACTGCAGGAGCCTTCCCCCCACTCGGCCGAGTGGGGACGCCCCCTTCACAAGGAAGCTTTTGGGCTCTGCTTGGCAGGCTTTGGCCCCCAAGTCTTTTTCTGCCCCTGGGCCCGGCCTTGAGCCTTTCCTGTAGAGGGAGGTTGGGAAGGCCTTCACCACTGCTTAGAGCTTGATGCCCCGGGAGAGAGAGAACGCCTAAATGATGGACGTTTGCTCCTTTTGATTGGAAGGAGAGTAGATTTACCCCCTGAAATTCTTTGGACGAACTTGTCTAATTCTTCTCCAAATAAAAGTTCCCCCTTAAACGGGAACCCAATCAAATGCTTCTTGCATGATAGCTCAGCTGCCCAATTTTTTTAGCCATAGGGCCCTTCGCATGTGTGCCAAAAGGAGAGACAAACGAGATGCTTGTTGGACAGAATCCAAAATCGCATCAATCACAAAACACAGAATTTGAGGTATTTCTGCATAGTTCTCCACTTCCTCACTGGGAAGGAGGCCAAGCATCTGCTTAACTTGTTCCTTGAGGAACTGACACAACCCCACGGCTGCGACTGTAGGTTGCACTACTGCGCCAGTCATGGAAAAGGAGGCTTTCAATAAGGTTTCCAGCTTCTTATCAGTTGGATCCTTAAATACCTGAGCATTATCCAAAGAACAGGTCAGGTTTCTATTCATGCAAGAAACAGCCGCATCGACAGATGGGACCCCCCATTTCTTGGCAAAACTTTCCTCCAGAGGATAAAGCATAGAAAACCTTTTAGGAGGAGCAAACAATTTATCCATTAAGGGATGAATTGGAAAGGAAAAGGCAGTCTATGGGATTTTCCTGACTCCCAGGGAAGAAACAGAGGACGTAGCGACCTCAGTAGCAGGCATTCTGAATTTGGTACGCACCAATTTAGTATATTGCACCTGTTTTCTGAGTGCCTGGGAGGAGGGGACTCTCTCCTCTTCCTCTGATTCATCCGACTGCTCATGATCCATGTCCCAAGATAGGGATCTCTCCTCATTGTCAGAGGTGTCACCTGAAAGAGAAATCTCAGCAGAGGGAGGGGATCTACCCCTTTTCCTGCTATCTTTTAGGGAAGCTGAAATAAAATGCACGATTCTCCCTTCAAAACCCTGAAAATGTAGCCCTAAGGGAGTCCTCAGTGACATATACCGGGGCTGAAATATTAGGAGAGGCTGCAAAACCTGACAGGGGCACTGACTCATCCTGTGAGGCTGGCTCCAGTCTTGCGGGGGGGGGATGGTAACCTACAGGCATTTTTAGAACCCCTAGACCTAGCCGGTGATTTACCAGTGCCTTTGTTACCTCCCCCTGAGACCCTCTTACGAGGAGACATAGTCCTAAGCTACAAAGCAGAGGTACTAGTACAAAGTGCAATCACTGTTGTGCTCAAAGTCTCACAATAAATATATATGCTTAAACTGCACAACCTGATGCTGAGTAGGTGTCTTAGGTTTGCCTGGATCCAATCCCTTAGGATGCTTACTGCCCACAGCTCCTGTGTCTCCACTTACAGCCCCCTGGCGCTCTGGACTTTTTAAAATTGCCACCTGGCACCTGCGCAGTACAGTGCCGTGCACAATAACATGCACGGCTCGCAACCACACTCCCCCCCCTCCATTAGCACGGGAGCGCGCTTAGCGCGTGTGCATGAAGACCACCGGACGTCCAGGGGGTAAGGGGACCACCATCGGAGCTGCGCCGGACCCCCTGTATTACCTTTATTGTGGCAGAGAGTGCAGTGGAAACATGAGTCATCTGGAGGAACCAGGTTTCACTGAGCGTGTGTATCTGAAAGGCATGTAAGTATGCATCCGGCTGCTCTTACTCCCTCTAGTGGTGGAAACCAGGTAAGACATACAACTACTCAATGAAGAAATCCATAATATACATTTATATAGGATTAACTTCCCTTACCTGTCCTCACCACAGGAATTGCTGAAAACAGACAGATTCCAGCCTTCACCCATCACCGTGGGCAGAGTTGTGCCAACCTTCAGGATTTTTTGGGGTTCCTTCTCAGAGGAGCCTCCTTCCTGGACCTTGTAAAAGACTCTGCCAGAAACTTTCGTGCCACTATGTAAATAGTACACCAAGTCTGGTTTTCCCAGAGCCCAGTCTTCCAATAGGAGAGGACTTACAGGCAAAACCTAGTTTCTTCAGATGACGAGGCCCGGGTACCATACCATCTTGGGAGTCAAAATATCTGCCCGAGATATGGATCCGGTTTGTTGTAGCCCTTAGGCCCCCGCAGGGACCTGCATAGAGCTTTCTTCATAGCACATGTTTTACGTGACCAACCACCATAGACACTGGTGAAAAAACTGAGGTGCCTCCCATATGGGAGGGGTTATATAGGGGAGGAATTCTCCTTAATTGAGGGTTAACCAGTGTCCAATCACCAGAGGTGCCTATATAACCCACTATGTAATGAAGCTCCTGTGTCCCGTGATGTACTTCTCAAGAAAAGGATTTTACAGGTAAGCTGTATAAAAAAATCCTATTTTTTGCACAAACATATATGGATTTAAAGCATGAAGAAAATGCAATGCTGCCTTTTTCAAACATCTTTTTTTGGTAATCTATTACACTTCAGACAATAATAATAATAATAATGGATAATATTTGACAAACTTTTATAAATTAAAGCTTTAAAATAAAAAACATGGCATGAGTGCTTCAGAATTTTTAACCCTACTCTATTGAGTTCAGTGTCAAAATAAAATGTTATGGGCGCTGAATATGATACTACTCCTTACTGATGGATTGCATAGTTCGCCAAAATTTAAAACACAACTCCAGGCTTGCTGATCCGCACGATACTAATGCTTTTCAGTGTAATCTGCAATCATATCTACAAATGGACAGTTTGTACGAATGTAACAGGCACACTGTCCCTGAATTATGTGTATTATTATAACAACCCATAGACTATAATGTAAAATGATTCATTATACAATTCCTCCTTTTGGCCAAAAGATGGGAGTACGGAGATGTAGCCTTTCCCCACAGTGATCAGTGCTGGGACAGTTGCATAATTTCCTGCCAGCAGAGTTGGATCACTTCTTTCAACAAGCAGAGCATTCAGGGACATGTAGTCCCACAGCTGGGACATACTGCAATCTTCAGCATTGACTGGACTACACTTACCATAAAGCTGGCAACCGAGGTGGATACTGAGAAGGAGATAAATTCCACAAAGAGGGACAGGCTCACTCTCTTGGGACATAAGACCTGCAGCTGCAGGAATAAGAGGCTAAGCTCCTTTGGTCAGTGTGAGCGGGCGCCTTGGCCTGAAGAGCCTTTCTGCAAGTGAACATTCTCCCTGGAGGCAGAATCTCAACTTGCAACCGTGTGGAGGCAGCTGAAACCCTGGGTCATCAGTTTACCAGCCAGACATCCTGCATCTGACTGCAGATCCATCAAGAGCATGTACTGGGACATCCTAGCTCCACAAGTCTCAGTATCATCAGGATTGGTGAGAGGGCACACTGTGTACACATTACAAAAACACTGCATGTACATCTTTATCCCATCTCTGTAAGAGCCGGTTCACACAGGGGCGGCACGACTTCCAGGATGACTTTGTGAGGCAACTTGGAGACCACTTAAACACGACCTGGGGCGACTTACAACACGACTTTAAGTCGCCCCAGGCCAGGCGACTTTTACTGTGGCCAATCAGAGAATGAGCTCTGAAGGGGGAACTCCACGCCAAATTTCTGAAAAAAAAATTGGCATGGGTTCCCCCTTCGAGAGCATACCAGGCCCTTAGGTCTGGTATGGATTCTAAGGGGAACCCCCTACGCCAAAAAAACGGTGTGGGGTCCCCCCCAGATCCATACCAGACCCTTATCCGAGCATGCTACCTGGCCGGCCAGGAAAGGGGGTGGGGATGAGCGAGCGCCCCCCCCCCCCCCTCCTGAGCCGTACCAGGCTGCATGCCCTCAACATGGGGGGTGCCTTGGGGAAGGGGGGGCACCCCAAAGCGCGTGGCCCCCCCTTCCCCAAGGCACCCCCCATGTTGAGGGCACGCGGGCTGGTACGGCTCAGGAGGGGGGGGGGGGGGCGCTCGCTCATCCCCACCCCCTTTCCTGGCCGGCCGGGTAGCGTGCTCGGATAAGGGTCTGGTATGAATCTGAGGGGGACCCCATGCCGTTTTTTCGGCGTAGGGGGTTCCCCTTAGAATCCACACCAGACCTAAGGGCCTGGTATGCTCTCGGAGGGGGAACCCACGCCAATTTTTTTTCATAGATTTGGCATGGAGTTCCCTCTTGAGAGCTGATAATTCTGTCAGAGTCCCCTCTGTACAGACGGAGATCCGACTTGGAGGTGACCTCCATTGAAATCAATGGGTACCAGTAGCCTACAAGTCGGATTGAAGTAGTACAGGAACCTTTTCTGAAGTCGGAGCGACTTCAGTAGCGTGCATTAAGACGGCTCTCATTCACTTACATTGATTTTTAAATGTTGTCTGACCTGAGGTGACTAGGGGCGACCTGAAGTCGGATCTGAGTCGCCCCTGTGTGAACCGGCTCTAAATGAAAGCTTTCAAAAGAAAACACTTTGCAAATGCCATTCTTTATTGTTGGTCACCATTGCACAGCACTTCCCTTGAACCCTTGTTAAGCTAGCTGAAGATGTGGAATATCTGCACCACAAGGAGTTTTTCACCTTCTTCTTCTGCCACTTAAAGAACTTCACACATAACATTACAGCACTTTAAGGGGAACTCTTACTCAAAAGACTTAGATTGTATTCTCTGCAAAAATTGTTGTTTCATAAACTGTAGTATTACTTCTGGGCCCGTGGCATCAGGATTTTAAGGTAGCAGCTTCATACGGAGAGATAATATTTACCAATGTCGGAAATTCAGACGGAAAAAGTCTGATCGGATTATATTGTCTGAAAATCTGATCGTGTGTGGGCTCTATCGCACTTTCTGACTTTAGTTTTGATGGAAAAAAATTTGAGAGCAGGATCTCAAATTTTCCGCCAAAAAAATTCGATCTGACTTTTTACGATCATTTGTAGAGAATTCCGATCGGACAAAGTGTCACGCATGCTCAGATCAAATTACGAGACCAAAGCTATTGGCTACTAGCCTCAACGTAGTCCAGTTATAACATCATCACATTCCGAACTATCTGATTTTCCGAAATCTTTGTCCAACCGTGTGTATGCAACACCTGTTTAGGACAAAATCCGTCTGAAAAAATCTGACGGATCGTGTGGTCGGAATGTCCGACCGTGTGTACAAGGCATAAGAGATTAACACTGTACGATACCCGTTTAAGTCATTCTTGTTCTTATTTGCTTTAAGAATCTCTAGTAAACTATTTGCTTGCATTGTTACAGTCTGGTGTCCTTTGCATTTGTGTTTGCAGTGATTTTTGTTTAACCAAGTGTGCCAGATGGGCTGAGGTCAGGGCCAGATTAAGAGCATCATGGGCCTGGGGCTGAGGATTTCAGTGGGCCTTATTATGGAAATAAATAAAATGAAGATACAATTTTTTGTTAAAACAAATTAAATATTTTAATTACCATTAAAGTACCAACAGAAATATTGAAAATATGTATTTTTTGTAAACAATAGAAAACTTGCTATTTAACCACCTCGCGCCCGCCCTATAGCTGAATGACGGCCGTAGAGCAGGCGCTTTCGTAAGGGAGGCCGTCCCTGGATGTCCTGTTGTTTACTTCCGCAATGCACGCCGCCGGGGGCGCGCATCGGGGAAGTTGATTGTTTCCGTGTCCCCCGGAGACAGGCAAACACAGATTGCTGTAAACGGCCAATCACAGTGGCCATTTACGGCGTGAACTGCGCGTCCAGACAGCATGTGAGAGAGGAGAGATGAATGGCTGCAGCGGCCGTAAGTGTAAAAAAAAAAAAAGTTAAAAAAAGTGCCATCCTCCCCCAGTACCATCCTCCCCCAGTGCCATCCTGCCCCAGTGCTATACTGCCCCAGTGCCATCCGCCCCAGTGCTACCTGCCCCCAGTGCCACCTGTTAGTGCTATCTGTCCCCAGTGCCACCTGTTGTCAGTGCCATTTGTCCCCAGTGCCATCTGTCATCAGTGCCACGTATAAGTGCCATCTGTCATCAGTACCACGTGTCATCAGTGCCACATAGCGCCATCTGTCATCAGTGCCACATATTAGTGCCATCTGTCATCAGTGCCACGTATCAGTGCCATTTGTCATTAGTGCCACCTGTCAGTGTTACGTGCCATCTGTTGTCAGTGTCACGTGTCATCAATGCTACTTATCAGTGCCATCTGTCATCAGTGTCACGCGTCATCGGTGCCACGTATTAGTGCCATCTGTCATCAGTGCCACGTATTAGTGCCACGTGTCATCAGTGCCACGTATAAGTGCCACGTGTCATCAGGGCCATGTATAAGTGCCATCTGTCATCAGTGCCACATATTAGTGCCATCTGTCATCAGTGCCACGTGTCATCAGTGCCACGTATAAGTGTCATCATTGCCACGTATCAGTGCCATCTGTCATCAGTGTCACGTGTCATTGTCCTGGTGCTCCGGGGCCTTCAAAAGTGTAATAGATCGTCAACAAGTTAAATGTGTAATTTATGCTCCTAGAACACGTGATGGCGCTCCTTGCATGTTGGGCCTCTCTATGTGGCCAAGCTGTGAAAAAGTCCCACACATGTGGTATTGTAACACTCAGGAGGAGTAGCAGAATTTTTTGGGGGGTGTTATTTGTGGTATACACGTGCCATGTGAGAGAAATAACCTATTACAATGACAATTTTGTGGGAAAAAAAAATAATAAAAAAAAAATCTTAATTTTGCAAAGAATTGTGGGAAAAAAATGACAACATGAAAAAGCTCACCAGGGGTCATTTGGGGGGTATTTGTACTTTCCTGACTTGTTCGGGTCACAAGAAATGAGATCAGCCACCAGTACATCAGATGTGATCAATTTTGTGCGATTCGCACCACAGCTTGTAGACTCTCTAACTTTCACAAAGACCAAATAATATCCAAATAATATCCACTAATTTGGGTTATTTTTACCAAAGATATGTAGCAGTATAAATTGTGGCCAAAATTTATGAAGAAAAATTAATAATTTGCATAATTCTGTTACAGAAACAAAGAAATATGCGTTTTTTTTCAAAATTTTCGGTCTCTTTTCATTTATAGCGCAAAAAATAAAAACCCCAGAGGTGATCAAATACCACCAAACGAAAGCTCTATTTGTGGGGAAAAAAGGACAAAAAATTCATTTGGGTACAGTGTTGCATGACTGAGTAATTGTCATTCAAAGTGTGAGAGCACTGAAAGCTGAAAATTGGTCTGGGCAGGAAGGGTGTTTAAGTGCCCAGTAAGCAAGTGGTTAAATAACGGAAAATTGTATACTCACCTTTCCGTAGTTTTCCTTTCCTGACGCATCCCATGGCAGCACACACACTAGGTTGTGACTCCGCCTCCACAACCTGATAGGACTGGTTAGCTATAAGATTTGAAGAGGAGTCCACCTCTTGTTCAATTGCAGGATGGTCGGAAACCATCTTCTGGGCCAGAAGGGCAATACTGCTATTACTGTGGAAGACGAACTCCTCAGTCTGGCCAGAAACCTGGCTATCAGGGGCACCGGAGGGAATATGTAACCTAGGCGAAATTCCCAAGGATGGTGGAGACAGTCGATCCCTGTTGCTGCTGGATAGGCGATCCTTGCTAAGAAACGAGTACATTTGCGGTTCGCTGGAGTTGCTGCCAGATCCATATCGGGAACGCCCCATTTGCGTGTCAGAAGAGTAAAGGCCTTGTGACTAAGAGACCACTCGTTGTTTGATATAAATATTCGACTTAGGTCGTCCGCGAGTTGGTTGTGAATTGTATACTGCCTTCAAATCCGTCAGGTGGACCTGTGCCCACTCGATTATAGGTCGAACTTCCTGCATTAGGACTTTGCTTCTGGTGCCCCCTTGCCTGTGGACATAATTCACAGCCACTGTATTGTCCATGCGCAGGAGGACACTCTTCCCTGAAAGAAGGGGACTGAAAGTTAGGAGTGCTTGCCATGCGGCCCTGAGCTCCAGAACGTTTGAGACTATCCCTTGTGGACAGAAGGGCCAGCGGCCCTGTGCTCCCCGGTCTAGATGATACGCTCCCCACCCAAGATGACTGGCGTCTGACGTTACTATTTCTGGGAGTGGATGAACGATAGGACGACGACGTGCTAAATTGCTGGTTTGAGTCCACCATCGTATAGATTCCTTGACTGCCCTGGTGATCGATATTTGTTGTGACATTGATACCCCGTTCCATTGTTTTAGGAACTAATTCTGGAGTACCCTCGAAATTCCATTGGGACCACTGAACCATTAGAAAGGTTGATGACATTGAGCCCAGAACGTTTAAGCACTTTCTTGCAGACAGGTGGTCTGCTGACAGGAGCCTTTTTACTTTGCGGATGAGTGGATAAAGTTTTTCCTGGGGAAGCCCTACTGTGTTGGATCTGGTGTCTAATTCGGCTCCTAGGAAGACCATTTTCTGTACTGGGACCAGGCTGCTCTTCCTCCAATTCACTATCCACCCGAATTGCTGGAGCGTGGAAATCAGTATCGACCGATGTCATAGAAGTGTTTCTCAATTCTCTGCTAGAAGAAGAATATTGTCGAGATTAGTCCCCTCTCTCTCAATAGGGCTATAACTGGAAGTAAAACCTTTGTGAAGGTCCTGGGTGCCGTCGATATCCCGAACGGAAGGCTTTTGAATTGAAAGTGTTGCTTGCCTATCGCAAAGCGCAGGTACTTTTGAAAGGTTTGATGCACAGGAATTTGTAGATAAGCATCGGACAAATCGACCGAGAGCATCCAATCTTTCTCTCCTACTGTTAGTAATATTGATTGGAGACTCTCCATCTTGAACGATTCGACTAGAATCATTTGGTTCAACTTTTTTAAATCCAACACAGGCCTCAGGTCTCCTGTTTTCTTTAAAACCAAGAAAAGGGTAGAGTAAAAACCTTCTCCTCTCTGCTCCTGTGGAACTTCTATGATTGCTTGCTTTTGGAGCAACTCCATGATGTATTTGACTAAAAGCTTCCGTTTCAGACGCGAAAATGGTAGTTTGGTGGACCTGTAGTGTTTTTATGGCGGTTTTTGCTTGAACTTCCACCTGTGACCTTGCTGAATGGTGGATATCGTCCAGGGATCTTTTATTCTGTCTATCCATACTTGGGCAAATAGCCTCAGCCTCGCACCTACTATTGCGGGATGGGCATGCGTGGCATCAAAAAGATTTTTGTTGGTCTCCCGGAATGGTTGTCTTTGATTTTTGGACTCTCACAAAAGAGGGTTGTGTGCTTCGGCAATTCCGTTTGAATTCTTTCCCGTGTCTATAAGATCTTACGTCCCGGTACCTCTCGGGCAAGTGTCGTCTGAAGGGTGGATTTTTCTGTTGTTTGGATCTTCTGTCCGACGGTATTAGACCCGATTTTCCCCCCGTGACCTTTGATATTGCGGAATCTAATTTTGAACCGAAAAGGTTAGTGCCGTCGTAAGGGATTTTGCACCAACTGGATTTGGAAGTCGCGTCAGCAACCCAAGGTTTCAGCCAGAGCGCTCTCCTGGAAGTTACTGAGGCCAGCATCGCTCTTGCTGAAGATCGTATAACGTCCACCGCCGCCTCTGCTACAAAATCACCCGCTAGGCTGAGTTCCTGCAGTGCTGAAATAATCTTGTCTTGGTCTGCTGCTTCTAGTATTAATTTTTCCACGCCAGACGTCCAGGAGGTGATGGCTCTACCGACCGCTGCTAGAGCAATTGCTGGCCTACAAGCCCCCCCCGCTGCTGAATAGGCTTGCTTGCGATCCATCACATCCTTAAATGTTACAGCGTCTTCTATTGGTAGGGTTACATGGCGCACTAAATGCATCAGTGAGGAGTCTACCACAGGAGCGGAGATAAGAGGGTTCACTGCTGGCTCTTTTAGGGGATAGAGCTTTGCTAATCTGTTATTCAAACCGGATTTTTTTTTCTGGTTTTTGCCATTCATCTTTTATGAGCTCTTCTAGCTCTTCAATAAAGGGAAAGACCTCCAGGTCTTTTTTTAGGTTAGGGAAATATTTTCGTGACTTAGGTGGGGCGTCTTTCTCTTCTTCCCAACCGATCGCCTCCTTAACTGATTTTGCAAATGGGTTTATCAATGCAAAGTCGAAAACTGTAGGGGTCAGGGGTTCCTCTTCCTCTGGGGAGTCGTCTGGATCCTGAGGAGTGTGTGAAGTTGAAGCTGAGTTAGATGACCTGATTGGATCATATGCTGTCACCTGCAAAATCGTTTCTTTAACCGAGTCTCTTATTATATTGGAAGCTTCTCTTGTGTCAGATTCTTTGTCTCGAGTTGCTTCCTCCAGACAGATTTGGCAAACAAGCTTATTAGGTAATGCTTGCGCTCCACAGACCCAGCAGGTATTAACCGTAGAACGGGTATGGTGCTCTTCTCGGTGCGAGGATGACGCTTCTCTGCGGTGACGGGAAGACCTTGACCGACTACGCCGAGAGTGAGAGTGTCTTGAGGGAGAACGTTCCTTCCGTTTAGAATGGGATGACCCCGAAGACCTGCCAGAGCTACCAAAATGAAAGGTATTAATGGCAGTGCTCTCTTTTCTCCTCTTCACTACTTACCAATCCATACGTCCCCTTACCTTGTAGTTCTTGGATGGTCTACTATGGCAGCGGTCTCCATAGGGAAGAATAGAGTACACCTGTGACCAGAGGTTTTCAATGTAAGAGCTAATGCAGAGCATAGGCAGAAGGTGCTGACATAGAATAAATGGTAAAGGAACATAAAGATGATAGAAAAAACCTTACCGCCCCCCACCCCCACCAATTCAAGCGGGAGAATTTTTTATTTTTTTTTTCCCTATTTTTGTTTTTACACCCCTGCTTACAACCCTTATTATTTTATTTGGCACTCTTTCTCCCAACCCACACTCTCTTCTCTTCCACATACTTGCACACACTTCACATTCTCATTTGCCATCTTACCCCTAGGGTGCCTCGTGGTCCTGTGTATCCTCGATGGGTGCCTCTGTTTGTCGCCGCGGCGGGGGGCGTCCGCCCCAACTCCCGGTTGCAGTCTTCTTGGATGGCTTACCATTCCTGCCCTTCCACCACTAACAAACATATTTTAGTGAGTATTTCAGCCCTTCAGGAGATGTATCTGCCCCTGATGTACCCTTTAACCATGGTGACTCATTATATCATTTTAACCTTAGAAACATGACGTGTCTGCTCCTGATGAGTGGTCTTGAACCACGAAACACGTCAAGCTACCAGTCATCTTATATTTACCAATTTCATTGGACAACATACGAATTACCCCTTTAACAGGATTTTTGAGGTCCGAGATCGGGCAGGCATGATCGAGCAATAATTGTTTAGCTGATTTGACACTGGTGGTCCCTTGATTGTATCAAGCAATGATATCTGTACCATTTTTATTACTTGTTCTACCTATCTTGCCATTTGATATCATAGTCTGTATGTTTTCACTGGTTATCAGTGTCACTACCCATTCTAGATATTTTGTCAAATACTAATAGTATATTGTTTTATACCAATGTTTTGTATATGAATTATTAAACCGCTTATTTATCCACCATTTTGTGTTGTCTTGCAAACCATGTGCTTCATTTAAAGTCCCAACTCCTTTTCTTTCAAATCGCTAGCAATTTGCCCGCGTGCTGAAAAATATATAGTCATATTGACAGGGATGGAAATACACGACCTTACCAGGCCGTAATTTCATTTAAAGTCCCAAAATCTTTCCCTCTCCCCCCTTTCTCGCTATATCCACCTACATAGCTCTTCTCTATTTGAGCCCACTTGCCATCTGCAGGAGTTATTGGAAGTTGTGTTTGCCTCCAGCACAGCACAGTATACATCTGTATATACCCCTTTATCTCTGGTGTTCTATAAAAAAGGCATCTGCAGGAGTTAGTGGGTTTTTTGTGCCTCCAGCACAATATACACCTGTATCTACCCTTTATTGCTGTTCTCTAATAGAGCCATCTGCAGGGCTTAGTGGGTGTTGTGTGACTCAATTACAGTATACCCCTTTATCTCTGGTGTTCTATAATAAAGGCATCTGCAGGAGTTAGTGGTTGTTGTGTGACTCCAGCACAATATACACCTGTATCTACCGTTTATTGCTGTTCTCTAATAGAGCCATCTGCAGGGCTTAGTGGGTGTTGTGTGACTCCATTACACTGCTGTTTTACCCAATTCCCTTCAGGCCATTACCATGTCTGGAAGGCCAGCAAGGAGAGGCAGACAGGCGCGAGCCGATAAAAGAGGGCAAGCAGGCTCTGTGTCTAGAGACAACAGTGCTGGTCGTGGACGCGGTGCATTGTCATCAGCACGTGGCCATGGGACACGCTTGTCCTTCTTTTCGGCAGCTGGACATGTTGAACCGCAACATGCCAACGACTTGGTAGAGTGGATGACCAAGCCCTCTTCATCCTCCTCATCCTCTCTCACCCAGTCTCAGGGTACTAGCAAAGCAGCTGCCAACGCATCGTCTTCCCTCCTCTCAATGTCATCATCAGTGACTCCTTCCCTAGACCCACCACGTCCTCCTGAGGAGTCTCCTGAACTCTTTGAGCACAGTGTTGGGTACATGCTCCAGGAGGACGCGTAGTGTTTTGTGGGCTCTGATGATGACACTCAGCTAGAGGAAGGCAGTAGCGTGAGCGCAGAGAGAGGGGATGCTCAAGAAGGACAGCAATCTGGCAGTCATGTTCCACAAGCTGCAGCATACTGCCAGGTTTGCTACAGCGATGAAGAGGGAGGGGATGATGAGGGCACTGACTCCCCGTGGGTGCCGGGTAGGAGAGAGGAGGAGGAGGCACATGTCCAACGAGGCAGGATGCCCTCCGGGGGCCAGCTTAGGGGCAGCACACCGACTGAATCACACCGCAGAGCTCCGCCTGTGCAGGGCGCTGCCTCTGCGCGTTATTCTAAAAGTTCTTTGGTGTGGGCCTTATTTGAGACGAGTGCATCAGATCGCACCGCTGCTATTTGCAACATATGTCTCAAGCGTATCTCGCGTGGCCAAAACATCAGCCGCTTGGGCACCACATGCTTGACCAGACATATGTTGACCTGCCATGCAGCTCGTTGGCAAGCGTACCTCAAAGACCCACATCAAAGAACAAAGCGGACCTCTCCTTGCTCCTCATCAGCTAGCATCTCCAACCCCACTAGACCTTCAGTCCTCTCTGAAACCTGCTCTGAGAGGAATGAAGGTGTAGAATAAGGTGTGTCACAGCCAAGTGCTTCCGGGAACTTTGCTAGCGGTACACCCACGTCCGATTATAGCAGGCAAATGTCCCTGCCCCAGCTGCTGGACCGGCGAAAGAAGTTCACTCCCAGCCATCCACATGCCCAGCGGTTGAATGCTAGCTTGGCTAAATTGCTAGCACTTCAACTGCTGCCTTTTCAGTTGGTAGACTCGGCCCCCTTCCGTGAGTTTGTACAATGTGCGGTTCCTCAGTGGCAGGTCCCCAAACGCCACTTTTTCTCACGGAAGGCGATTCCGGCTCTCTACCGGCATGTGGAAGGCAATGTCCTTGCCTCGCTGGACAGGGCGGTCAGCGGTAAGGTGCATATTACCGCTGACTCCTGGTCCAGCAGGCATGGACAGGGACGTTACCTGTCTTTCACAGCCCATTGGGTCACTCTTCTGGCAGCTGGGAAGGATGCAGGACAAGGTGCAGTAGTGTTGGAGGTTGTTCCGCCACCACGCCTCCAAAATGCTACTATTGGTTGTGACACACCTCTCTCCTCCACCCCCTCCTCTTCTTCTTCCTCCATGGCCTCTTGCAGTGCTCTGTCCTCAGAACCAGCGGTGCTCCGTAGGCGTTCCAGGGGCTACGCAAGTACGCAGGCAAAACGATGCCATGCCGTGCTTGCGCTGGTTTGTTTGGGGGACAGGAGCCACACTGGGGCGGATGTTTTGTCAGCTCTGCAGGGGCAGACCGAGAGGTGGTTGACGCCATGCCAGCTTAAGCCAGGAATGGTGGTTTGTGACAATGGCACCAACCTCCTCTCCGCCCTCCGACAGGGACAACTGACCCATGTGCCCTGTGTAGCTCACGTCCTTAACCTGGTGGTGCAGCGGTTCTTGGGCAGGTACCCCGGCTTACAGGATGTACTGAAGCAGGCCAGGAAAGTCTGTGTGCATTTCCGCCGATCATTTAATGCCTTGTGCTCGGCTGGCTGAGCTCCAAAAGGAGTTGAACCTGCCCAAGAACCGCCTTATATGTGACATGCCCACCAGGTAGAACTCAACGGTGGCCATGCTGCAGCGGCTGCACACGCAGCAGAGGGCCATCAATGAGTACCTGTGCGACTACGGCACCAGGACAGGGTCAGGGGAGCTCGGTTTTTTCTCACCACGCCAGTGGGGCATGATCAGGGATGCATGCACTGTCCTGTCACCGTTTGAGGAGGCCACAAGGATGGTGAGCAGTGACAGTGCATGCATCAGTGACACTGTACCTCTTGTCCACCTCTTGGAGCATACGCTGCGTGGAATAATGGACAGGTCATTTGAGGCAGAACAGAGGCAGGAAGAGGGGGACTTCCTTGCCTCTCAAGGCCCCCTTTATCCAGACAGTGTTCCTGCTGTGCCACCCATCACACAGGAAGAGGATGAGGAGGAGGAAGAGGAGGAGGAGGATGATTGTGTCAGCATGGAGGTGGAGGCTGGCACTCAGCATCAGCAGCAGCAGCAGTCTTGTAGGGAGGATTTACAGTCCCAAGAAACACCTGGACTTGTACGTGGCTGGGAGGAGGTAGCTGCGGATCATGTTGCCCTTAGTGACCCAGAGGACTCCGGACCAAATGCCTCAGCTAACCTATGCTGCATGGCCTCCCTGATCCTGCAAAGCCTGCGGAAGGATCCTCGTATTTTTCGGATCAAGGAGAGGGACCATTACTGGCTGGCCACTCTCCTTGATCCACGGTACAAGGGTAAGGTTGCCGACCTTATCTTGCCATCGCAAAGGGAGCAGAGGATGAGACATCTCCGGGAGGCCTTGCAGAAAGGTCTGTGCAACACGTTCCCAGAGACTGGGAGGTTACAAACTCCTGGTCCTGGACAACGTGTTGCTGAGGCATCGGTCAGAAGGAGCGGTGGAGAAGGTGGCCGTCTGACTGATGCTTTCAGACAATTTTTTAGTCCGCAGCCCCAAGGTATGATCGGTTCCAGCAACCATCGCCAGTGTCTGATTTACATGGTGCAGGAATACCTAGGGGCAAGGTCAGACTTGGACACCTTTCCCACCGAAAATCCTCTGGCTTACTGGGTCTTGAGGATGGATCACTGGCCAGAGCTTGCACAGTATACAATTGAGCTACTGGCCTGTCCTGCATCCAGCGTTCTTTCGGAACGCACCTTCAGTGCTGCTGGTGGCTTTGTTACCGATCACAGGATGCGCCTGTCCACCGAATCAGTTGATCGACTGACCTTCATCAAGATGAATCAGTCTTGGATCACCCACAGCTACCAAGCACCTGAAGCTGATGTAACCGAATAATTTTTTTGAAATATCACATCCCTTCAAGACTGCCTATGCTGATGCTGAGTGACTGTCCTGTTATGTTGATTGTCTATCCTCTTCCTCCTCCGCTGATATGTTGGAAGAACATTTCTGGTTCTGGGTGATGCCATTAGCCCAATTTTTCTGCCCCTGTTTAACAGGGGCGTTTAAGTACAATTTTTGATGCAATGCTTTGCAGCAGGGCTAATTCCTGCAATAAAACTAGAGTATATGGGAGAGGTTGCAGTGTCGTGGCACCAGCACCAGTGCCTAAGGCCCAATTTTTCTGCCCCTGTTTAACAGGGGCGTTTAAGTACAATTTTTGATGCAATGCTTTGCAGCAGGGCTAATTCCTGCAATAAAACTAGAGTATATGGGAGAGGTTGCAGTGTGGTGGCACCAGCACCAGTGCCTAAGGCCCAATTTTTCTGCCCCTGTTTAACAGGCGCGTTTAATTACAATTTTTGATGCAATGCTTTGCAGCAGGGCTAATTCCTGCAATAAAACTAGAGTATATGGGAGAGGTTGCAGTGTCGTGGCAACAGCACCAGTGCCTAAGGCCCAATTTTTCTGCCCCTGTTTAACAGGGACATGTAATTACAATTCTTGATATAATATTTCACAGGAGGGCCCGTTCCTGTGCCCACCCAGAGTAACTGTGAGGACTTATAGTGTTGTGGCACCAGCACCACAACCACCAAAGGTCAATTTTTCTACCACTGTTCAACAATGGCATGTAATTACAATTCTTGATATAATCGTTCACAGCAGGGCGCTCCAGCGCCCAGCAAGAGTCACTTTGAGGGCTTACAATGTTGTGGCAAAACCAACACCTTGTTCCGCCATTTCTGCAGAGCATATAGGGCAGGCCCCTACTTTCAAACATCCAACTTACAAACATCTCCTACTTGCAAATGGAAGGAGACAACAGCAAGTGAGACGAAAAAAGATGGACGACAAAACAAATTATACAGGGGTGATAACCCTTCCCTATGTTTTCCAAAAAGCTTAAAAATCGTTTTTTTGACTGGAGCTACACTTTAAAAATGTACCAGTTGAAAATTACAAACAGATTCAACTTAACACAACAAACCTACACAGTCCCTGTCTTGTTTGCACCGCCTGTATACTGCTGTTCTGAGTATATAGGGCCTGGGGGCCACACGCATTTCCTTTTTTTAATATGGGTACAGGGTTCCCCTTGATATGCGTACAAGACCCAAAGGGGCTGGTAATGGGCAGGGAGGGCTACCCATGCCATTTTTCTCAATGGTTTTCAACCATATTGCAGGAACCAGATATAACATTAAAACCGCAAGCAGTTTTCAACGATGTTATTTCTGTTTAATGTCATTTTGTGCAGGGACTGTTCTAAACACGGGAAACACGTGGCACTTCACAGGCATACTACAGACACCCCCCAGGCTTTTTTTTTTTCACTTTAATCATCATTAAAATCAGTGCTCCAGCCAAAACTGCCATTTTTAAAAACATTTTAGGCATTGACCCATGTCCTCTGGGGCAAGAGCCAGGTCCCCAAACCCTTTTTAGGACAGTATCTTGCATATTAGCTGTTAAAATTAGCACTTTTAATTTCGAACGTTCGAGTCCCATAGACGTCAATGGGGTTCTAAAGTTCATTCGAATTTGGGGTCCGTTCGAAAGTTCTGGTACGAACCGAACCGGGGGGTGTTCGGCTCATCCCTAGTCAGGGGCTTCCAGGTAGGAGAGGCCGAACCTAGCTGGGGTGATGCGGTAAGGGGCTCCATTGCTAACCGATCGAATACGTGATGTCCCATTCAGGTGAGGAAAAAAAGGAGAATGCAGCGGTGGACTCCTCTTCAAATCTTATAGCTAACCAATCCTATCAGGTTGTGGAGGCGGTAGTCACAACCCAGTGTGTGTGCTGCCATGATGCGTCAGGAAAAAAACATTATAAATAGAACAGTCACAACAACCATTTTTTAAATAAACGTAAACCATATAAACTCATACAAATATGTAAGCATCATAATCAATACAGCCTGCTGTTATGATGATGATGCAGAGAGTAACTCTTGAAATAAATCGCAACCACTATAAACACACCAACAGGTTATTCACTGAACTGTAAACTGCATTTAACCTATATGAATCTAATTGGCAGATTATAAATAAAACTACACATTTACTTTTCTTGCATTTTTACTTGTAAATTCCTCAATTGTAGATTCAAGATTAAGCTCGTTCAGCAACCCATTTTCAAGTCACAACAGAGAAAGCGCATTTAAATGCTCCTGACCCATGGAAGATCTTAGTTCATTTTTTACACGTTTTAATGCTGAAAATGAACGCTCACCACTGCAGTTGCTGACCATTAAACACAAATACATGCAGAGGGTCACATATGTATTTGGAAATGCACCGACATGCAAAAAAGTCCAAAAACCTACCCATAAAATGGCCAAAGATGTTCACCCGAAAAATGACACAGACCAGAGATACAATGTATCAAGAATAAAAAGACACCAACAAGGGACCACCTGCGGCAATGGCGGAACTACCAGGGCCATAAAGGTTTCTCTTGCGACTGGGCCCCGGCAGTCTGCCCACTGTGGAGGGACCACAAGATGTCAGTGTTCGGTTCACATGACTTTGGATGCTGCGACCCAAAGTCATGTGACTTTGATGCAACTTTTATGATTTAACATTGCAGTGTACGGCACTCAAATCGCACCAAAATCCCATAAAATTGCTGGAATTACTGTCCCCGCGCTTTGGGTCACATTGATTAAGACTGCACCCACTGAAGAGAATGTGTTTTGATTTTTGTCTTTTTTTTTACACAAATCAACTTCTCATGTGCAGTGCTGATGCTACACTGATAGGCGGCGGTGATGAGGCTGCACTGATATGTGGCACTGATGATCAGCACTGATATGCAGAACTCATGGGCTATGATGAGCTGCACTGATAGGTAGCACTGATGGGCAATGAAAACTGGCACTGATGAGCACCACTGATGGGCTCTGATAGGCGGCACTGACAGACAGCACTTAGGGGCACTAATAAGGTGGCACTGGTGAGGCAGCACTATTATGCAGCACTGACACTGATAGGTGGCATTGATGATCTGCACTGATAGGCAGCACTGATGGTCATGATAGGTGGCACTGATGATCTGCACTGATGGTCAATGATAGGTGGCACTGATGATCTGCACTGATAGGCAGTACTGATGGTCAATGATAGGTGGCACTGATGAACTGCATTAATGGGCACTGATGGGCAGCACTGATGGGCACTAATGGACACTGATGGGCAGCACTGATAGGGCTCTGATAGGCGGCACTGACAGACAGCACTTATGGGCACTGATAATGTGGCACTGGTGAGGCAGCATTATTATGCGGCACTGATGGGCACTTATAGGCAGCACTGATGGGTGGCACTGATGATCTGCAGTGATAGGCAGCACTGATGGTCAATGATAGGTGGCACTGGTGAGCTTCTCTTATAGGCAGCACTGATGGTCAATGATAGGTGGCACTGATGAACTGCACTAATGGTTACTGATGGGCAGCACTGATGGGCACTAATTAAATGCACTAATGGTCACTGATGGGCAGCACTGATGGGCTCTGATAGGCGGCACTGACAAGGACTTATGGGCACTGACAAGGTGGCGCTGATGAGCTGCACTGTTAGGCAGCACTGATAGGTGGCACTGGCATTGATGAGCAGCACTAATGGTCAATAGGTGGCACTGATGAGCTACACTGATAGGTGGCACTAGAATTGATTGGATGGCACTGATGAGCTGCATTGATGGGCAGCACTGATAGGTGGCACTGATAGGTGGCATTGGCATTGATTGGATGGCACTGATGAGCTGCACTGATAGGTGGCACTGATAGAGGGCACTGGCACTGATAGGTGGCACTGATAGAGAGCACTGGCACTGATAGGTGGCACTGATAGAGGGCACTGGCACTGATAGAGAGCACTGGCACTGATAGATGGCACTGGCACTAATAGAGAGCACTGGCACTGATAGGTGGCACTGATAAAGGGCACTGGCACTGATAGGTGGCACTGATAGAGGGCACTGGTGCTGATAGGTGGCACTGATAGAGGGCACTGGCACTGATAGGTGGCACTGATAGAGGGCACTGGCACTGACAGAGGGCACTGATAGGTGGCACTGGCGCTGACAGAGGGCACTGACACTGGCAGTCTGGCACTGATAGGTGGCACTGACGACATGCACTAAATGGGCACTGATGGGCTGCCTACACAGTCACTGATGTCATGAGTTGCACTTATATAGCCCCCCCCCCCACACAAAAAAAAGGAAGTTAACCACATGACTTCAGCCGGTACAATTTCACAAATAGAACCTAATATAGATGAATAAAGTTGCGCTATGGACTGTTTTCTTAATCTGTGACCAAAAAATAAATAAATCTGGGACAAAAAATTAGTGAATAAATAAACTGTGGATAAGGAAACTAGTAAAGGGTTAGAGCTGCCTATGCCTAGATCCTCCCACCCTTAGATGAGGGGGGGGGAGGTGGTAGATAAAAATTAAAAAGAGTGGGCTGTGGCGCAAAAACCCAGTGTGTGTGCAACTTTGTGCATATAGGTGTGTGCGCATCAAATATACCAGTGCTATGAAGCGTGTGTGTAAAGTGATAGTGCTACGGTAATCCGTCTATATATTCTACTTATATTGCAATTTCATAGAAAATCCTAAAAAAACATACTAAAAACTCCTAAAAAACAAAGAGGAATACAAAGGATACAGACAACAAAATAATTCACATGTGCAAATAGATTATTCTCGGCAAACGTGCATAATTCGTGCAAAATAATAAAGTCCCAAGAAATATCCTTTGATGCAAGAACTATTCCAAAATCGCTTTCGCCATACGCGTTTTGTCAGAGTGACGTCTTCTGGAGCGGCCATGTTGGTGCACCTTAATGCTTAAATAGGGTGCAGTGCTCCACTGCGCTTGCGCGGGTCAAACCGCGCCATTTTAGGTATGGGAATTCCCTATCTTACGGTCTGTCTATATCTCCTCCATGTATGTATTACGCCTCAGGGATAAATAGCTATTTTATTATATGTAGTGGCGTATCTCTTACAATTAGTGATAATATATACATGTTTGGAGCACTGCAGCCTACTTTTTATGACTGGGCAAACTTATTATTAACCAGATATAAAAACTACATATGATAAAGTATAGGTAAAAATGAATTAATACAATCCCAAACTGTTAGAAGAAAGAGAATCAGCTTACAAATAGAAATACAATTAGCTTTACAAGTGAAATAGAAATAGAAATAGAAATAAAATTAAAATTAAAATGCATGAATTGTTGAACCACCATAGCCCATATTTGAATACCTTATTTGCTCAAGTAAGAGGGCTCTAATTAAGCTATTTAAATATAAGATTAGAAATCCTTATTTTACTAAAATAACATTAAATTAAAAATGTATCTAGAAGATAAAATGTTCCTCTTATGATCAGAGGATTATAGGGCCAGAAGGGGGAATGTTTATCCGATAAGGCTAGTATCCTCGGTTATAGTTGTTCTACAGAGTGTTAATATATGGATTTTGTGTATGTTAAAGAACATTTTATATTACATTTTATATTATATTAGATACCTAATTCTTGCCCTAATATCCATATGACCTAAGATACCCCAGAGCCTCAAGGGCAGATAAGGAGTATACAATAATTGTTATTCTTTACTTCCATATTGATGCTGTTGGATGTATAACATTCGATCTACCCGAATGTACAACATTCAGTCCGAACTTCTGGAAGAATGTATCAGTATTGCCTCTATCATGATTTTTGATAGGTACATAACATTTAATTCAGGCGTTGCGATTATAAATACGCAACATTCGATCCAAAAGTCGTGTTACATAGGCAAATAAGAAGCCTGAACTGGTGACATCATTACAGTTGTTTTGCAGAATGTTGGTATATGGTTTTTGTATGTGTTAAAAAACATTTTATATTAAGTGTATAATTTAAATGCATAATTTACATCCCAATTTCCATATGACCTGGGGTGCCCTATTAAGTGCATGATTTACACCCCAATTGCCATATGACCTAGGATGCCCTAGGGCCTGAGGGCGGAAAAAAGGAGAAAGGAGAAAGGCGTATCACTTATTATTTGTTTTCTCTTAGCTTTTCGTGCTATTGAATGCATAACATTCGATCCCACCGAATGTGCAACAATCGACCCTAACTTCTAAAAATATCAATATTGTTTTTATGATGGTTTTTATTAGACATCTGATTCAGACGTTGCAATTATGAATACACAACATTCGATCCAAAAGACGTGTTACATAGGTAAATAAGAGGCCCCTGTAAGGGGGGATATTATTATTAGAAATTAGTCAAAAGGCAATTGAGGTCCAAATCCACATTCATTCCCTTTGTTTGAAGGATGTCTAGGTTAAAAATCCATTTGGTCTCGTTCTTGGATATTTTAATTGTTTTGTCTTCTCCTCTCCAATGGCCTCTTATTTTGTCAATTCCATAGAACACCATCTGCCCTGGGTCACGATTATGGAAGTCTCTAAATTTGTTTGGAAACACTATGTTTGTGAAACCCCTTTTTGATGTTCGTAATGTGTTCCCCTATCCTAATTCGAAGTCCCCTTGTTGTTCTCCCTACGTATTGCTTAACCACTTTAAGACCGGACCATTTTGCTGGTAAATGACCAGAGGTCTTTTTACACTTTGGCACTGCGCTGCTTTAACTGGTAATTGCGCGGTCATGCAATGTTGTACCCAAACAAAATTTGCGTCCTTTTCTTCCCACAAATAGAGCTTTCTTTTGATGGTATTTGATTGCCTCTGCGATTTTTATTTTTTGCGATATAAACGTAAAAAGACCGCAAATTTTGAAAAAAAATGATATTTTCTACTTTTTGTTATTAGAAAAATCCAATAAACTCAATTTTAGTCATACATTTAGGCCAAAATGTATTCAGCCACATGTCTTTGGTAAAAAAAAAGTCAATAATTGTATATTTATTGGTTTGCGCAAAAGTTGTCACATCTACAAACTAAGGTACGTTTTCTGGAATTTACGCAGCTTTTAGTTTACGACTGCCTATCTCATTTCTTGAGGTGCTAAAATGGCAGGGCAGTACAAAACCCCCCCAAATGACCCCATTTTGGAAAGTAGACCCCCTAAGGAAATTGATAAGAGGCATGTTGAGCCCATTGAATATTTTATTTTTTTGCCTCAAGCGATTGAATAATGACAAAAAAAAAATTTTTTTTTTTTTTTTACACAAAGTTGTCACTAAATGATATATTGCTCACACATGCTATGGGCGTATGTGAAATGACACCCCAAAATAAATTCTGCTGCTTCTCCTGAGTACGGGGATACCACATATGTGGGACTTTTTGGGAGCCTAGCCGCGTACGGGGCCCCGAAAACCAAGCACCGCCTTCAGGCTTTCTAAGGGCGTAAATTTTTGAGTTCACTTCTCACTACCTATTACAGTTTTGAAGGCCATAAAATGCCAAGATGGCACAAAACCCCCACAAATGACCCCATTTTAGAAAGTAGACACCCCAAGCTATTTGCTGAGAGGCATGTTGAGTTCATGGAATATTTTATATTTTGCCACAAGTTGCGGGAAAATTACAAACTTTTTTTTTTTTTTTTTTTTTTTCACAAAGTTGTCACTAAATGATATATTGCTCACACATGCCATGGGCATATGTGAAATGACACCCCAAAATAAATTCTGCTGCTTCTCCTGAGTACGGGGATACCACATATGTGGGACTTTTTGGGAGCCTAGCCGCGTACGGGGCCCCGAAAACCAAGCACCGCCTTCAGGCTTTCTAAGGGCGTAAATATTTGACTTCACTCCTCACTACCTATTACAGTTTTGAAGGCCATAAAATGCCAAGATGGCACAAAACCCCCACAAATGACCCCATTTTAGAAAGTAGACACCCCAAGCTATTTGCTGAGAGGCATGTTGAGTCCATGGAATATTTTATATTTTGCCACAAGTTGCGGGAAAATTACAAACTTTTTTTTTTTTTTTTTTTTTTTCACAAAGTTGTCACTAAATGATATATTGCTCACGCATGCCATGGGCATATGTGAAATGACACCCCAAAATAAATTCTGCTGCTTCTCCTGAGTACGGGGATACCACATATGTGGGACTTTTTGGGAGCCTAGCCGCGTACGGGGCCCCGAAAACCAAGCACCGCCTTCAGGCTTTCTAAGGGCGTTACAGTTTTGAAGGCCATAAAATGCCAAGATGGCACAAACCCCCCCCAAATGACCCCATTTTGGAAAGTAGACACCCCTAAATTTAGGGGTACACTAGTGAGACTAGGTAATAAATGGCGGGTGCCCTGAAACTATAAAAAAATAACTAACCAACCAGCGTCACCTGTAACAGTTATATGGTGATCACTGGTGAAAGGGTTAACTAGGGGGCAATCAGGGGGCTTTATGCGGTAGTATATGGGGGTCCCTGGCGCTATAAAAAGCTGCGGCAAACCTAAATACCTACTTGCCTAACTAGCGTCACCTGTGACACTAATACAGCGATCAGAAAAACGATCGCTTATTAGGCTGGGTTCACACTGGAGCGATGCGGGAACGCCACGAATGCGCGGCGGGTTCCCGCATCGCATGCCTCCCGGCGGCAGTTCACACTGCCCTATGCGAACTGCTGGGAGTGTCAGTGAAATGTTACTGACACCCCCAGATCAGTTCGCATATCGCAGTGCGATCTGAAAACTCGGATCGCATGGTGTGAACACCCATGCGATCCGATTCTGCTGCGGGCCAAAAAAAGGGTCCCGTGCGAATTTGCGGCGGGTGCGGCGGGTGTGGCGGGTGCGGCGAATGGCTGAACTCGAATCGCACAGAGATCGGATGTGATTTGCACTGCAGTGCGGTGCGAATCACATCCGTTCTCAAACCGCTGCAATCTGAACCCAGCCTTAGTGACACTGGCGACGGGGGGTGATCACGGGGTTAAACCTTTATTGGGGGGGTTAGGGGGGTACCTTAGAACTAAAGGGGGCTAACCCTAACTGCCCTAACAGTTATTAGTCACAAATGACACCCGCCGGGTGATCAGGGGGTTAAACCTTTATTAGGTAATAAATGGCGGGTGCCCTGAAACTATAAAAAAATAACTAACCAACCAGCGTCACCTGTAACAGTTATATGGTGATCACTGGTGAAAGGGTTAACTAGGGGGCAATCAGGGGGCTTTATGCGGTAGTATATGGGGGTCCCTGGCGCTATAAAAAGCTGCGGCGAACCTAAATACCTACCTGCCTAACTAGCGTCACCTGTGACACTAATACGGCGATCAGAAAAATGATCGCTTATTAGGCTGGGTTCACACTGGAGCGATGCGGAAACGCCGCGAATCCGCGGCGGGTTCCCGCATCGCATGCCTCCCGGCGGCAGTTCACACTGCCCTATGCGAACTGCTGGGAGTGTCAGTGAAATGTTACTGACACCCCCAGATCAGTTCGCATATCGCAGTGCGATCTGCAAACTCGGATCGCATGGTGTGAACACCCATGCGATCCGATTCTGCTGCGGGCCAAAAAAAGGGTCCCGTGCGAATTTGCGGCGGGTGCGGCGGGTGTGGCGGGTGCGGCGGGTGCGGCGAATGGCTGAACTCGAATCGCACAGAGATCGGATGTGATTTGCACTGCAGTGCGGTGCGAATCACATTCGTTCTCATAAACCGCTGCAATGTGAACCCAGCCTTAGTGACACTGGCGACGGGGGGTGATCACGGGGTTAAACCTTTATTGGGGGGGTTAGGGGGGTACATTAGAACTAAAGGGGGCTAACTCTAACTGCCCTAACAGTTATTACAGTCACAAATGACACCAATGCAAAAAAAAAAAAAAAAAAAAAAAAAATGACATTGGTGTCACTGTGACTGGGGGGCAGGGGTAATTGGGGGGGTGATCGGGGGGTAAAGGGGGGGTGTGAGTGTGCCTGGCATGTTCTACTGTGTGTGTAGAGTGTTGGTGCAACTCACCGATCCGCTCTCCTCCGTGTCGGAACGGAAAATACCGACACGGAGGAGAGAATACATCACTTCCTCTCCTGTGTTTACATTACAGGAGAGGAAGTGATGTCACGGGGGATTTCCATTCGTCGAGAGCGATCGCGAGGGGGTGGCCATGAATGAATGGCCGTCCCCTCATCCCTGATCTCTCCCGAACGAATGCCGACCGCCGCAGGCACCGGGGGGGGGCCCGATCGGGCCCCCCACCCGCGGGCAGGCATGGACTTATATATACGCCAATATGCCTGCCCGTGCCATTCTGCCGACGTATATCGTCGTGCGGCGGTCGGCAAGTGGTTAAGGCAGGGGCACTCAATGACATAGGTGACATAAGAGCTACTGCAGGTGATAAGCTCATTTATTTTGTATTTTTTCTCATTAGAGGTGGATTTAAAGGTGGTTCTCTTTTTATCCGTCTTTTTACTGACTCTACAGGGGAGGCATTTTCCGCATTTGTAAAATCCTTTTAAATTTCCCGTGATTTTTATTTGTTTCGGTGGGTCCACTGTGTTTTTGACCAGTTTATTCCGAAGCGTGGGTGCCCTTCTATAGATGAACCAAGGTTTTTTTGGTAAAATGGCATCAAGTGAACTATCTGCCTTTAGGATGGGCCAATGTTTTCTAATGATGTGTTCTACTTCTTTGTGCTGTCTGTTGTACCCAGTAAGAAAGGCAATTTGCAAGTTGTTGTGTTTCACTTCTCGTTTTTTGTCTTCTAGTAGTTTGTTTCTTTCCATTTGTTTCACTTCGTTCTTCAATTTGCGTAGGCCCTTTTCTTCATACCCTTTGTTGGAATCAAACAGAAATTAATATTATACATCTACACAGCTGTTTGTACAGCCGAACTCAGCCATATTGATGCCATGCAGACTCACATGTTTAAAAGCAAGGAATGTGACACCAAGACACAATTTGAATAGCAGAATGAGTTCTATTCAGCCCACCTGGAATGTACTGAACTTCAAAGACATTGATGACGAAGACGGCCCAGGGCACATCAAATGCAATACTGGCCACAGAAGCCAAGTATGGCAGGACAGTCAGTAATTTTAGGAGGGCTGTCATGTGAACACTGATTGGTCCAAGCAAATGGGACTGGCAGTAGGGTGTGGTATGGCTGAGGTATGTTTAACAAAAAGGGTTGCAACAAGAGTTTGGTCTCTCTCTCTCTCTCTCTGTTTGCTGCTGCGACCCTGTCATGTGGTGATTTTGGCCTACTCTGGGCGATGGCTCCGGCCTAAACCTCATGGTGAAGGCCCTATCCTGATCTGAGCCTAGCTGATGCAGCAAAGCCTCACGGAGGACCGTGTGATAAGTATCTTTTTATATTCTTGTATTATATGTTCTGATTGTAAGCTGTGTGATATTGTAATGTCCTTTTATTACTTTATGTTAGCTTTCCTAATTTCTTGGGAAATAAATAAGATAGTGTTTTACTAGCAGCAATGTGTGTGTTTTCATAAGTAATTTTATATCAGTGTGCCTAGTAGGGTTGTGTAAACTAGATAATTATGGGAAGAAACAAGGCAATAATAGTTTGTAGAGCACAAAATGTCTTTCATTTGGCACCCCAGATAACATGTGGCAATCCTAAAAGCTGCATAGAACTTACAGGACAGAAGTGCTCAGGTACAAGGCAGCTGATAATGCCACAACAAGTGTGGTGAGTCTGTACTATGGATAGGCAAAAATTGAATTGTTTTGAATGATATCAGGTAAAAGTGGTAACGAATTAAAAATAGTGAATGCTAGAAGAGCGATTTGTTTTTGTTTTGTGTGAGTTGTAAGAGCTAACGATAATTGAGTTTGATTTAGTACTCAATGCAGTGTTGGTACGTTAGTACAAATAGAAGTGTGTATTGTGTGGATTGTATGGTTGTGAAATGGAACTTGTGTATACATATGTTAAAAAGTATGCCTCTGCCAGTTACCATTCATGTGCAGATGAAACTCTTGAAAGCCAGTATAAGATTCTATTATCTCAGTGTCAGCAACATAATAGCAGAATATCGGGCAAACAGCTAAAAAAAGTTAAGAAAGAAAAGTTGGCTAATGAAATTGCAGTTTTGCTCAGAATTAAAGTTATATCTGAGCAAATGGGGGGGAAGTGGGAAGTAGAGAGGAGGCATCTGGGTGAGGACATAGCGAAAGTCAGTGAAAACCTTCTAAAGATTGCAACAGCCTCCAGTGATGAGATGGATGAATTTCGGGCAAAAGTAGGAGATTTGTCAGAGAGAAACAGTGAACTACAAGAACAGCTCCACAGTTACAGCATGGACTGTGATATGAAGAGCAAAGTTTTAGACTCATTGCGAATGAAGCTGTCAGAGATGGAAGAGTTGGTTATGTCTTTAGAAAGAGAATTAGCAAATGTACGCTCTCAGCTTCTTACTACAGAGAAAGTTATGGTATCGCTCAATGAGCACAAAGGAACATGCCAATTGGCCGATATCTGCACAATCAATGAAGGAGAAGGGCCGTGATGAAACACAGTCTGCTATGGCACCTATAGCTTCAAGGCAGAATGAGAGTTTGATTACAATCCAAGAGAGACTTACTTTGTGCCAGATTTTGGGTGAATTTAATGCCCTGGAATCACCAATGAGTCTGTCCAATAAATTTGAAGCTCTAGTAGTTAAATTCCATTTGAGTAATGAGGATGCATGCTCTCTTCTGAAAGCATGGCTACCAGGACCTTTGGTAGGTCAGTTATCGGCACAAGTTAATGATAACGTAGCAGATGCAGAGGTGCGGAGAAAAGAGTTGCAGCGTATTGTGGACAGTCGTGATAATGGTATGAGTGATTTGCAACGAATGAAATTTAGGAGAGGAGATGACCCAATTTTGTTCTGCAGTGAGTATCTTGTATTGTTTATGAAAGTGTTCAACTGTCCTGACTTATTGGAGGATGATGCAAGTTTCATATACTCAATGGCCAATAAGTGTTATGTAAGCTATCCCACTAGAATGGCTCTGAGGAATGCTAGATCCTACCAAAATGTTGTCAATATTCTCAGAGACTTCTGTCAAGAGTCCAGGGAAAGGGAGTATGGGTCAAAGGCAGATGTATCCGTAATAAGCACA
The DNA here is from genome assembly GCF_037356315.1 of Lithobates pipiens. Classification (NCBI taxonomy): domain Eukaryota; kingdom Metazoa; phylum Chordata; class Amphibia; order Anura; family Ranidae; genus Lithobates; species Lithobates pipiens. The sequence continues at coordinate 525,256,029 of NW_027507764.1, forward strand.
GGGTACAGGAAGGCAGAGAAAGTTCAGACATAGTAAATGGAATAGGCATAGACATAGATTTCATAAAGTCCTTAAAATTGCTAGCATGGAACAGGAAACCCCAGAAATACAGGTACCTACAATGAAAACCCCCACCCAGGACAGGGACAGCGTAACTCAAAGGCCCGATATGAAAGATAGCAGCCAGGACAGATTACTCAGTTCTGAAGGAGAGATAAGAAATGACAGTTCACACCCTAAGCACAGCCAGCAACAAGACTGGATGAACATTCCAATATTTGCGCCCTGGGCTAATCTACTATTTTGGCTTGTATGTAATTGGACACAAATGGCATTGACATTTTTCTTGAGTAATATGGCAAAGATTTCCAATACCACTGCGTAGTATAGAAAGGTATGGCAACTATATTGCATTAATGGGAAAGACGTTGGGGACTTAAAAAGTCAATTGTCATGATAATTGTGTGTAATCACTGTCTTTGTGTTTTTTTTTTTCCAGAGACCGTGGAAGAAGTTAAACGGCTTTAGATACTAACATTTGCGTTTGTTTGCAGGTCTGTCAAAGTGAGAACAACAGTGGTAAAATATAGCAGAACATGGGTTAGGTTATTGTAAATGCATAATCGATTATCACATGGTACCATGAGCTCAGTAGTTAGTAATTGTTTGCAAACAATGAAAAATAAATAGTACTACAAAGATATAAATTAAGCTACAATGTTGTGATGAGATACAAATGCTTTGTTTTGTTTTTGTTTTTTTTGTTTTCCCCATTAACTAATTGTATTTCAGATTGGAATGAGCACTCTTTGCAGGAGAAAAGACCATGGATGTTAACTAAAAGTTGAGTGTTTGTCATTGTTTTATGGTGGTTGTCTTGTCATGTAGTTTGTGTGATCATGGCCAGATTTTTATTTATTTTTTTACATTTTTTTTATTATTTTTTTTATTTTTATTTTTTATTTATTTATTTTTATTTTTTTTTGATATTGGTTTAATCGTCTATTTTATTTTTATTTTTGTTCAGGTGGAAAAGTAGTAGGTTTAATCCACCTGAAAGGGGGGGAGTTGACAATGCCCTCAGTTAGAACCAGTCACCTGAAAGGGGGTAGTGCATACATCGTAAAGATACAGATAGATGCATTGTCTTTGTAGCTGGTAAAATTGGAAGTTTTGAGAAGCAACACTGACGTTCAGTTTTAAACATTTTTTTAACATACCATGGGGATCCATTTTACAGTGGGTTTAGCCTAAAGAGGTCATGGTTGTTTGGATAGTTTGGTCAGAGTTGCAGAAGCCAGGAATACTGAGGTCCTGGGCTCCAAGGAGGGAACTATAAGTAAACATGGTAAGCGAGCAGATATTGTGGATAAGAATTTGATACTGCTCTTGTTTTTCACTTCCAGAATCCAAGTGGGGCGAGAATTGGAGAGGCTTCTGGAACATGGATCACAGATGATCATCTGGTTGGCAGTTTGTCTGTGCCACACCATACCACAAATTAGTTATCAGGAGAGAAGGAAAACTGAAAGATTCAGATTAATACCTGTTTTTTCGTATGGACAATTTGGTGCTAATGCTGAATCTGAAAGACTGTGCCTAGCAAGAGAACTTGTGAAATATTTTTGCTGAAGTCTCTCCTGATGAATGCAAACATGTTATTTATACATGTGCAATGGGTTGGAGGTTGGGGAAGAATTATGACACATCCAATCCGTCAAAACATGAAAATGTAAAATATGTGTTTTTTTGTTGGAAGGAGGAATTGAAAGAAGAAAGGTTTTAATGTATTACATGTATTGATGTAACGGAGTTAATATGGTGCAGGTACCCAGGAGGCATACTGGCGCTTATGCATAATAAGGTAGCTGTTGGTCAGACTAAAGGGTGCCAGGTGACACATCAATGGGGTGAAAACATCCTCGTAGGGGTGGTGTCTCAATCCTAGCGGTCCTAGAGAGAAGCTTTCGGTTACAGGACATGCGGGACACCAGAACTAGACATGAGGAAGATACGCCCGGTTGGTGTCTCACCTGAGAGGTTGAAACCCTGCACAGATAATGCCAGTAAATACACACAGGAGCATGCTCTGTTAAAATAAAGGGAACAAACGCTGGCTACCAGGGTACCGTAGGACTTCACCACATGGTGCTGCAACATCTCACGGTGGTTGACAAAACCTATCACCCTATATGTGCTGAGTATACACTGAATCAAGTGCGGTTATTGTACCAGTGACTTACTCCCAGAGATGCGATCAAGTCCATGCAGGATGCTTATTTCTGAGGAGTAACCCGAAAGAGGAGGGATGTATTCAGCACTATATTGGAGGGGGGGAACAATAGCTGGGATGGGTGTTGTTAATGGAGTGGACATCAGCCTCCTGAGGAACAAACTCACAGCCATAGCTTCAAAGAAGGAGCGTGACTTTGTTACCCCGGGAGATTGGTGGCATCCTTGATAACATTCAATGAAGTCACAGAAACACTCAGGTTAGAATGGCTCCGGATTTTGTCAACCATGTTGAGAGGTTGGTAGGGAGGACAGAAACCTGTCATTGGCTCTGGCGCGCACTCTGTGGCAGGTGGAAATATCAGCCAACATCAAGCTGATTGTACCGTCTCTGTATGAAGGGGCAGTGGCCTGATGAGTTAGCATCACCGCTCAGTAAGATTTTGCCAAAACACGTTGCTTACACTAATCCAAAGTAGTGGTCGAATGCCTGTATGGGCTGTACTAAGTTGGATTGTGAAAGGTGTTATGCTGTATGTTCTCATATACAGAAGTACAGACTCGGTCTGTATGTTTGGGTGGCATCAATGGGCTTACTGACTGGGGATTCTATCTTGTTGCATTTGAGACTATATCACACATGTGATCAGAGAAGATGAATGCTGGAGGCAGGTGGATATTTCCCTTTGTCGGAAACATGACCATGATGTCCTTTGTATGCCAGGTCAATACGTGGGGATGAACGAGTAATGTTGGGAAGTTATTTCTCTATGTGTTCTGGATGGAGAGATCAGTGCTGGGAAGGAGGCACCCAGGTATTATTTAGGACATAGGTGAGTTTATTTCGTTGTCCTAAAGAATACCGGTGTAGTGTTAGTCATGGAACTAGAGGGTTCCTTGAACCTAGCCATAGGTAGAGGTGCATGGTATACAATGGGCATGATCTCTGAAATCCAGGCACAGGGGTGGAATTGTGTGGGTTTGGTAATTGTTGTAAACTTATATGTGTAGTTAAGCGATATTTATCTAGAAGGGTCTCCCATTTGTCTATGCAAGTTGAGGGACGATTTGACAGTAAGCTCTCTGTGTACAAATTGGAGACGTTGCTGCCAAGTCAGAGCCCTGCAACGCCGCTGCGAGCAAGCCTGCCTAATCCCGACCCGTATTTACAGTAAAAGGTTATAGGAGGTTGGGAGCGGGGTGCGTAATACATATATATGTATATATATATTATGGTAATAAGTTGATTTATGTTTGTGGTAGAGTGTGACCTATGGGTATTGTAGGCTAGTAATATGGGCAAGAAAGGCCCTCCTCAAGACTCTGGGTCTGAAAGCTGGGTGATATGTTGCTCTGAATGGGTGCTGGTGAATGGTGAATGAATGGGCACCCCTTGCCTGTACTGCCGTCCTGAAGATACCCAAGATGCAGAATGGTGACATGGAAGCTGTCGCTGAAGAATGGTGGAGATGTGTCACTCAGTGGCAAAGCGGCACGTGTTGGGAAACATCACATGGTAAAACAATTATGGACTGCTTCATAGGACCTGTTTCTGCACACGTTGAAAACCCAGCGTGGTAAGACAATTGTGTACTGTTCCATGAGAGATGTCTCTGGAGCGCTCATTGAAAACAACCACGCGTTACACAAGCTAAGGACTGTGCCACAGGTACTGGTTCAGAAGCACATGTTGGGGAACTACACATGTTAAGACAGTTATGGACTGTTCAATAGGAGCCGTGTCTAAAGAAGGGTGGTGTGCGCCTTTTAGGCGCAAAGCGGAATATGTTGGAATCAAACAGGAATTAATATTATACATCTACACAGCTGTTTGTACAGCCGAACTCAGCCATATTGATGCCATGCAGTCTCACACGTTTAAAAGCAAGGAATGTGACACCAAGACACAATTTGAATAGCAGAATGAGTTCTATTCAGCCCACCTGGAATGTACTGAACTTCAAAGACATTGATGACGAAGACGGCCCAGGGCACATCAAATGCAATACTGGCCACAGAAGCCAAGTATGGCAGGACAGTCAGTAATTTTAGGAGGGCTGTCATGTGAACACTGATTGGTCCAAGCAAATGGGACTGGCAGTAGGGTGTGGTATGGCTGAGGTATGTTTAACAAAAAGGGTTGCAACAAGAGTTTGGTCTCTCTCTCTCTCTCTCTGTTTGCTGCTGCGACCCTGTCATGTGGTGATTTTGGCCTACTCTGGGCGATGGCTCCGGCCTAAACCTCATGGTGAAGGCCCTATCCTGATCTGAGCCTAGCTGATGCAGCAAAGCCTCACGGAGGACCGTGTGATAAGTATCTTTTTATATTCTTGTATTATATGTTCTGATTGTAAGCTGTGTGATATTGTAATGTCCTTTTATTACTTTATGTTAGCTTTCCTAATTTCTTGGGAAATAAATAAGATAGTGTTTTACTAGCAGCAATGTGTGTGTTTTCATAAGTAATTTTATATCAGTGTGCCTAGTAGGGTTGTGTAAACTAGATAATTATGGGAAGAAACAAGGCAATAATAGTTTGTAGAGCACAAAATGTCTTTCACCCTTTCTTTTTAAATCTTTCGATGACTATTTCTGCCTGTTGGTCAAAGTCTGCACTTTTACTGCAATTTCTATGCAATCGCATAAGCTGACCCTTGGGTATATTCCCTAACCACTTCGGGTGGTGGCAGCTGTTTGTAAGTATGTAGCCATTGCGGTCAGTGGGTTTGAAATAGGTGCGTGTGCCTAAACTGTTTTCTTGTTTGTAAATCTGTAGGTCAAGGTAATTCACACTATAATCATTGTAATTGCCTGTGAATTTTATACTGTATATGTTGTTATTAATTTCATTGAAGAAATCTTGCAGTTGTTCCGGTGTGCCCCCCCACACTATTATGATGTCATCAATGTATCGACAGTATAGTTTTAAGTTCTTTCTATGAACTCCGGGTATTTGCTCCTCTTCCCACCTGTTTAGGAACAGGTTTGCTACACTTGGGGCATATTTAGCCCCCATGGCTACGCCTTTTTTCTGGGTGTAATAAGTCCCTTTGTACCAAAAGTAGTTATGGTTCATTGCCATTCTTAGACCATCCATTGGGTATTTAATCTGTTCCTGTTTCAAGTCAGATTGCTGTTGTAGCGCCCACTCAACACTGCTGAGTCCATCTTCTTGTTCAATGTTTGTGTACAATGATTCCACGTCGATGGTGACCAATATGTCACTTTCTTTAATTGTCAATCCTCTTAGTTCTCCCATGAGTTGTTTACTGTCTCGTAAATACGATTTTCCTTTTGTCACCAATGATTGTAAAAAACTGTCAATGTAGGCCCCTAATCTAGAGAACAGGGAATCAATTCCATTTATAATTGGTCTTCCTGGTAGATGAGTTTGATTCTTATGAATTTTGGGGATGTAGTACATAATTGGGGTCTTCGCTGCCTTCGGTGTAAGGTACCTTGCCTCTTTTTTATTCAAAATACCCAGGTTCCTTCCTTTTTCCACATATTTCTTGAGTTTCTTTTCGTATTCCGCTTTTGGATTTTTCTTTAGTTTCTTGTAAGTATTGGGAATATTAAGTACATTTTCCATTTCTTTTTCATAGTCTTGTTTATTTAACTAAGCCCCCTCCTTTATCAGCTGGTCTGATAACTATACCTTTACGTTTCTCTAGTTGTTTAATGGTCTCCCATATGTTTCTCCCTTTCGTGTTCTTGACTTCTAATTCCTTTAGGTCATTTTCAACCATTTTCTTGAATACTCTTATATTTTCATCCTGTGGTACCTTGGGGTTGAAAGTAGAGTTATTTCCTAACTGGTAATGTTTGTAAACTGTGTGGTTATCTTCCTTTGTGTGGAGATTTTTTGTCCCAAAGAATTTTTTAATATTACGTTTTCTCACAAATTTCTGGGACAAAAAATCTCCACACAAAGGAAGATAACCACACAGTTTACAAACATTCCCAGTTAAGAAATAACTCTACTTTCAACCCCAAGGTACCACAGGATGAAAATATAAGAGTATTCAAGAAAATGGTTGAAAATGACCTAAAGGAATTAGAAGACAAGAACACGAAAGGGAGAAACATATGGGAGACCATTAAACAACTAGAGAAACGTAAAGGTATAGTTATCAGACCAGCTGATAAAGGAGGGGGCTTAGTTATATTAAATAAACAAGACTATAAAAAAGAAATGGAAAATGTACTTAATATTCCCAATACTTACAAGAAACTAAAGAAAAATCCAAAAGCGGAATACGAAAAGAAACTCAAGAAATATGTGGAAAAAGGAAGGAACCTGGGTATTTTGAATAAAAAAGAGGCAAGGTACCTTACACCGAAGGCAGCGAAGACCCCAATTATGTACTACGTCCCCAAAATTCATAAGAATCAAACTCATCTACCAGGAAGACCAATTATAAGTGGAATTGATTCCCTGTTCTCTAGATTAGGGGCCTACATTGACAGTTTTTTACAATCATTGGTGACAAAAGGAAAATCGTATTTACGAGACAGTAAACAACTCATGGGAGAACTAAAAGGATTGACAATTAAAGAAAGTGATATATTGGTCACCATCGATGTGGAATCATTGTACACAAACATTGAACAAGAAGATGGACTCAGCAGTGTTGAGTGGGCGCTACAACAGCAATCTGACTTGAAACAGGAACAGATTAAATACCTAATGGATGGTCTAAGAATGGCAATGAACCATAACTACTTTTGGTACAAAGGGACTTATTACACCCAGAAAAAAGGCGTAGCCATGGGGGCTAAATATGCCCCAAGTGTAGCAAACCTGTTCCTAAACAGGTGGGAAGAGGAGCAAATACCCGGAGTTCATAGAAAGAACTTAAAACTATACCGTCGATACATTGATGACATCATAATAGTGTGGGGGGGCACACCGGAACAACTGCAAGATTTCTTCAATGAAATTAATAACAACATATACAGTATAAAATTCACAGGCAATTACAATGATTACAGTGTGAATTACCTTGACCTACAGATTTACAAACAAGAAAACAGTTTAGGCACACGCACCTATTTCAAACCCACTGACCGCAATGGCTACATACCTACAAACAGCTGCCACCACCCGAGGTGGTTAAGGAATATACCCAAGGGTCAGCTTATGCGATTGCATAGAAATTGCAGTAAAAGTGTAGACTTTGACCAACAGGCAGAAATAGCCATCAAAAGATTTAAAAAGAAAGAGTATGAAGAAAATGGCCTACGCAAATTGAAGAACGAAGTGAAACAAAATGGAAAGAAACAAACTACTAGAAGACAAAAAACGAGAAGTGAAACACAACAACTTGCAAATTGCCTTTCTTACTGGGTACAACAGACAGTACAAAGGTGTAGAACACATCATTAGAAAACATTGGCCCATCCTAAAAGCAGATAGTTCACTTGATGCCATTTTACCAAAAAAACCTTGGTTCATTTATAGAAGGGCACCCACGCTTCGGAATAAACTGGTCAAAAACACAGTGGACCCACCGAAACAAATAAAAATCGTGGGAAATTTAAAAGGATTTTACAAATGCAGAAAATGCCTCCCCTGTAGAGTCAGTAAAAAGACGGATAAAAAGAGAACCACCTTTAAATCCACCTCTAATGAGAAAAAATACAAAATAAATGAGCTTATTACCTGCAGTAGCTCTTATGTCACCTATGTCATTGAGTGCCCCTGCCTTAAGCAATACGTACGGAGAACAACAAGGGGACTTCGAATTAGGATAGGGGAACACATTACGAACATCAAAAAGGGGTTTCACAAACATAGTGTTTCCAAACATTTCAGAGACTTCCATAATCGTGACCCAGGGCAGATGGTGTTCTATGGAATTGACAAAATAAAAGGCCATTGGAGAGGAGAAGACAAAACAATTAAAATATCCAAGAACGAGACCAAATGGATTTTTAACCTAGACACCCTTCAACCAAAGGGAATGAATGTGGATTTGGACCTCAATTGCTTTTTGACTAATTTCTAATAATAATATCCCCCCTTACAGGGGCCTCTTATTTACCTATGTAACACATCTTTTGGATCGAATGTTGTGTATTCATAATTGCAACGTCCGAATCAGATGTCTAATAAAAACCATCATAAATTCAATATTGATATTTTTAGAAGTTAGGGTCGATTGTTGCACATTCGGTGGGATCGAATGTTATGCATTTAATAGCACGAATAGATAAGAGAAAACAAATAATAAGGGATACGCCTTTCTCCTTTCTCCTTTTTTCCGCCCTCAGGCCCTGGGGCATCCTAGGTCATATGGCAATTGGGGTGTAAATCATGCACTTAATAGGGCACCCTAGGTCATATGGAAATTGGGATGTAAATTATGCATTTAAATAATGCACTTAATATAAAATGTTTTTTAACACATACAAAAACCATATACCAACATTCTGCAAAACAACTGTAATGATGTCACCAGTTCAGGCTTCTTATTTGCCTATGTAACACGACTTTTGGATCGAATGTTGCGTATTTATAATCGCAGAGCCTGAATTAAATGTTATGTACCTATCAAAAATCATGATAGAGGCAATACTGATACATTCTTCCAGAAGTTCGGACCGAATGTTGTACATTCGGGTAGATCGAATGTTATACATCCAACAGCATCAATACGGAAGTAAAGAATAACAATTATTGTATACTCCTTATCTGCCCTTCAGGCTCTGGGGTATCTTAGGTCATATGGATATTAGGGCAAGAATTAGGTATCTAATATAATATAAAATGTAATATAAAATGTTCTTTAACATACACAAAATCCATATATTAACACTCTGTAGAACAACTATAACCGAGGATACTAGCCTTATCGGATAAACATTCCCCCTTCTGGCCCTATAATCCTCTGATCATAAGAGGAACATTTTCTCTTCTAGATACATTTTAAATTTAATGTTATTTTAGTAAAATAAGGATTTCTAATCTTATATTTAAATAGCTTAATTAGAGCCCTCTCAGCAATTCATGCATTTTAATTTTAATTTTATTTCTATTTCTATTTCACTTGTAAAGCTAATTGTATTTCTATTTGTAAGCTGATTCTCTTTCTTCTAACAGTTTGGGATTGTATTAATTCATTTTTACCTATACTTTATCATATGTAGTTTTTATATCTGGTTAATAATAAGTTTGCCCAGTCATAAAAAGTAGGCTGCAGTGCTCCAAACATGTATATATTATCACTAATTGTAAGAGATACGCCACTACATATAATAAAATAGCTATTTATCCCCGAGGCGTAATACATACATGGAGGAGATATAGACAGACCGTAAGATAGGGAATTCCCATACCTAAAATGGCGCGGTTTGACCCACGCAAGCGCAGTGGAGCACTGCACCCTATTTAACCACTTGCCGACCGCCGCACGACGATATTTGTCGGCAGAATGGCACGGGCAGGCATATGGGCGTATATATAAGTCCCTGCCTGCCCGCGGGTGGGGGGCCCTATCGGGCCCCCCCCCCGGTGCCTGCGGCGGTCGGCATTCGTTCGAGAGCGATCCGGGATGAGGGGGCGGCTTCATTCATGGCCACCCCCTCGCGATCGCTCTCGACGAATGGAAATCCTTCGTGACATCACTTCCTCTCCTGTAATGTAAACACAGGAGAGGAAGTGATGTATTCTTCGTTCCGGCACCGAGGAGAGAGGTTCGGTGAGTTGCACCAACACACCACACATACAGTAGAACATGCCAGGCACACTCACACCCCCCCTTTACCCCCCGATCACCCCCCCAATTACCCCTGCCCCCCCAGTCACAGTGACACCAATTGCTTTTTTTTTTTTTTTTGCATTGGTGTCATTTGTGACTGTAATAACTGTTAGGGCAGTTAGGGTTAGCCCCCTTTAGTTCTAATGTGCCCCCCTAACCCCCCCAATAAAGGTTTAACCCCGTGATCACCCCCCGTCGCCAGTGTCACTAAGGCTGGGTTCACATTGCAGCGGTTTATGAGAACGGATGTGATTCGCACCGCACTGCAGTGCAAATCACATCCGATCTCTGTGCGATTCGAGTTCAGCCATACAGATAGTATGGCTGAATTCCCGCCGCACCCGCCGCAAACTCGCACGGGACCCTTTTTTTGGTCCGCAGCAGAATCGGATCGCATGGGTGTTCACACCATGCGATCCGAGTTTGCAGATCGCACTGCGATATGCAAACTGATCTGGGGGTGTCATTAACATTTCACTGACACTCCCAGCAGTTCGCATAGGGCAGTGTGAACTGCTGCCGGGAGGCATGCGATGCGGGAACCCGCCGCGGATTCGTGGCGTTCCCGCATCGCTCCAGTGTGAACCCAGCCTAATAAGCGATCATTTTTCTGATCGCTGTATTAGTGTCACAGGTGACGCTAGTTAGGCAGGTAGGTATTTAGGTTCGCCGCAACTTTTTATAGCGCCAGGGACCCCCATATACTACCGCATAAAGCCCCCTGATTGCCCCCTAGTTAACCCTTTCACCAGTGATCACCATATAACTGTTAAAGGTGACGCTGGTTGGTTAGTTATTTTTTTATAGTTTCAGGGCACCCGCCATTTATTACCTAATAAAGGTTTAACCCCCTGATCACCCGGCGGGTGTCATTTGTGACTGTAATAACTGTTAGGGCAGTTAGGGTTAGCCCCCTTTAGTTCTAAGGTACCCCCCTAACCCCCCCAATAAAGGTTTAACCCCGTGATCACCCCCCGTCGCCAGTCTCACTAAGGCTGGGTTCACATTGCAGCGGTTTGAGAACGGATGTGATTCGCACCGCACTGCAGTGCAAATCACATCCGATCTCTGTGCGATTCGAGTTCAGCCATACAGATAGTATGGCTGAATTCGTGTCGCACCCGCCGCACCCGCCGCAAACTCGCACGGGACCCTTTTTTTGGTCTGCAGCAGAATCGGATCGCATGGGTGTTCACACCATGCGATCCGAGTTTGCAGATCGCACTGCAATATGCGAACTGATCTGGGGGTGTCATTAACATTTCACTGACACTCCCAGCAGTTCGCATAGGGCAGTGTGAACTGCCGCCGGGAGGCATGCGATGCGGGAACCCGCCGCGGATTCGTGGCGTTCCTGCATCGCTCCAGTGTGAACCCAGCCTAATAAGCGATCATTTTTCTGATCGCTGTATTAGTGTCACAGGTGACGCTAGTTAGGCAGGTAGGTATTTAGGTTCGCCGCAGCTTTTTATAGCGCCAGGGACCCCCATATACTACCGCATAAAGCCCCCTGATTGCCCCCTAGTTAACCCTTTCACCAGTGATCACCATATAACAGTTACAGGTGACGCTGGTTGGTTAGTTATTTTTTTATAGTTTCAGGGCACCCGCCATTTATTACCTAGTCTCACTAGTGTACCCCTAAATTTAGGGGTGTCTACTTTCCAAAATGGGGTCATTTGGGGGGGGGGGGGGTTGTGCCATCTTGGCATTTTATGGCCTTCAAAACTGTAACGCCCTTAGAAAGCCTGAAGGCGGTGCTTGGTTTTCGGGGCCCCGTACGCGGCTAGGCTCCAAAAAAGTCCCACATATGTGGTATCCCCGTACTCAGGAGAAGCAGCAGAATTTATTTTGGGGTGTCATTTCACATATGCCCATGGCATGCGTGAGCAATATATCATTTAGTGACAACTTTGTGAAAAAAAGAAATAAAAAAAAAAGTTTGTAATTTTCCCGCAACTTGTGGCAAAATATAAAATATTCCATGGACTCAACATGCCTCTCAGCAAATAGCTTGGAGTGTCTACTTTCTAAAATGGGGTCATTTGTGGGGGTTTTGTGCCATCTTGGCATTTTATGGCCTTCAAAACTGTAATAGGTAGTGAGGAGTGAAGTCAAATATTTACGCCCTTAGAAAACCTGAAGGAGGTTCTTGGCTTTCGGGGCCCCGTACGCGGCTAGGCTCCCAAAAAATCCCACACATGTGGTATCTCCGTACTCAGGAGAAGCAGCAGAATTTATTTTGGGGTGTCATTTCACATATGCCCATGGCATGTGTGAGCAATATATCATTTAGTGACAACTTTGTGAAAAAAAAATAAAAAAAAATTAAAGTTTGTAATTTTCCCGCAACTTGTGGCAAAATATAAAATATTCCATGGACTCAACATGCCTCTCAGCAAATAGCTTGGGGTGTCTACTTTCTAAAATGGGGTCATTTGTGGGGGTTTTGTGCCATCTTGGCATTTTATGGCCTTCAAAACTGTAATAGGTAGTGAGGAGTGAAGTCAAATATTTACGCCCTTAGAAAACCTGAAGGCGGTTCTTGGCTTTCGGGGCCCCGTACGCGGCTAGGCTCCCAAAAAATCCCACACGTGTGGTATCCCCGTACTCAGGAGAAGCAGCAGAATTTATTTTGGGGTGTCATTTCACATATGCCCATAGCATGTGTGAGCAATATATCATTTAGTGACAACTTTGTGTAAAAAAAAAAAAAAATTTTTTTTTTTTCATTATTCAATCGCTTGAGGCAAAAAAATAAAATATTCGATGGGCTCAACATGCCACTTATCAATTTCCTTAGGGGGTCTACTTTCCAAAATGGGGTCATTTGGGGGGGTTTTGTACTGCCCTGCCATTTTAGCACCTCAAGAAATGAGATAGGCAGTCGTAAACTAAAAGCTGCGTAAATTCCAGAAAACGTACCTTAGTTTGTAGATGTGACAACTTTTGCGCAAACAAATAAATATACAATTATTGACTTTTTTTTTTACCAAAGACATGTGGCTGAATACATTTTGGCCTAAATGTATGACTAAAATTGAATTTATTGGATTTTTCTAATAACAAAAAGTAGAAAATATCATTTTTTTTCAAAATTTGCGGTCTTTTTCCATTTATATCGCAAAAAATAAAAATCGCAGAGGCAATCAAATACCATCAAAAGAAAGCTCTATTTGTGGGAAGAAAAGGACGCAAATTTTGTTTGGGTACAACATTGCATGACCGCGCAATTACCAGTTAAAGCAGCGCAGTGCCAAATTGTAAAAAGACCTCTGGTCATTTACCAGCAAAATGGTCCGGTCTGAAAGTGGTTAAGCATTAAGGTGCACCAACATGGCCGCTCCAGAAGACGTCACTCTGATGAAAAGCGTAGGGCGTGGCCACGTACGTGCACCTTTGCCATAGCCAGCAGCAGCAGCGGCCGGCGGAGTTTACTTGGTTTGATTGTTGTTATACACGCAAATTACTCTGAACAAAGCGTGAGTACCTTTCTTTTTAACATTAAATAAAAGTTTTAAAAACGTACTTGCACCATGGATATGCTTCTCTCCCCCCCCCCATGTACATAACCACGGAACACATATGAATTGAAGAGTGAACATTCTCCCAGCGCACCAGTAGCAGCGTTCAAATAGCGGCACAGTGGCTTACATTGTGAAGGCTCGTTTAACCCCTTAGGGGGATTGGATCTGGTGAGAGCAATCACATTTCCACAATACTGAGTGGCGCACCGGGGATGAATGTTTTCTCTCTACATTGACTTTTTTGCACTAGTCACTTTACTTTACTTTCATCTTTCGAAGTATTGCAGCATGCGACTTTCCAGCGATTTTTGAAAGCGATTTTGGAAAAGTTCTTGCATCAAAGGATATTTCTTGGGACTTTATTATTTTGCACGAATTCTGCACGTTTGCCGAGATTAATCTATTAATCTATTTGCACATGTGAATTATTTTGTTGTCTGTATCCTTTGTATTCCTCTTTGTTTTTTAGGAGTTTTTAGTATGTTTTTTTTTTTCGGATTTTCTATGAAATTGCAATATAAGTAGAATATATAGACGGATTACCCTAGCACTATCACTTTACACACACGCTTCATAGCACTGGTATATTTGATGCGCATACACCTATATGCACAAAGTTGCACACACACTGGGTTTTAGCGCCACAGCCCATTCTTTTAAATTTTTCACAAATAGAACCTGCTTGAGTCTGCTATTGACTTCCCCAGCGGGCCAGCCCAGCACTCATGAACTTAGCTGTGCTGTGCAGAATCCTTAATGCAGACGTCTTCTCCTGGGTCGCACTCTCGCAGTACCGCCCGCACACAGAACTCCACTCCTTTCCCAGTCAAGTGGCAGCCTCTCGGGATGCCGGGGAAGGCCTCCGGATGACGTCACGCCCACCGGGACGTCAAGCTCCGCCTACAGGATGCAAGCAGCCGAGAGCGCTCAGCCTCGGCGGCACAATGGTACCGGCCGCACACACTGTCTGTTCGCTTATATCGCCGGCGGCCCGGTGCCACAATTACATTTTACCTGACTGTCTGACACATTATAACATATGTGGGCCTATAAATAATGCAGTTGCCTGGCAATGTGAAGGTATATAGCGGCTGGCGGCCGACGGCCGGGCCGTGGTGATTGACTGATTGATGTGTTTGGGCCTATAATATGATGGGGGCCTGGAGCTGCAGCTCCAAAAGCCCCTATGTTAATCCGGCCCTGGCTGAGGTTGTTCTTGGGGTTGATGCGCAGAACATAGAACCCAAATTTCTCAAGCAGCTCCTTCGGGGGTGACGCTGCATGAATTTGAAATAACCTGTCACAGACAGTTTTAACAGGCATTGCACAAGTGTAGCTCTACCCCGTGAGGGTCGCTGAAAGATGCTGCACCTAAAATGGTTCCCCTGACTTTGCAAGTCTTCCGACACCTTGGGCACTCTGGGTCCAGACATTTTTTTGTAGGCAAATAAACTTGAATACAAACACACGATAATTCACAGTAAACCAGTTGGATTTGTTTATTATTCCTGCAGTAAATAAGGTCAACAGTAAAGAAAATGCAGCACGTAAAGAGTAATGCCGCGTACACATGATCAAACTTTCCGCCAACAAAACCGTGTTTTTTGTTCAAAGGTTGTTGGCTCAAACTTGTCTTGCATACACACGGTCACACAAATTTTGGCCAACCAATATGAACATGGGAACGCGGTGACGTACAAGATGTACGATGAGCCAAGAAAAAGGAAGTTCAGTAACCAGTGCGGCTCCTTCTGCTTGATTCTGAGCATGTGTGAACTTTTGTGCAACGGACTTGTGTACACACGATCGGACTTCCCGACAACAATGTTTTGTTCGTGGAAAATTTGAGATCCTGCTATCAAACATTTGTTGGTGGAAAGTCCAACAGCAAATGTTCGATGGAGCATACACACGGTCGAACTTTCCATCAACAAGCTCACATCCAACATTTTCCGTCTGAAAATCCGACAGTGTGTACGCAGAAATACAGTTATTGTTACACTTTGTTAAGAACAATAAAATGGATAACGAACTGAAATCCCTTAGTGGTATGTAACCAACGGAGTTCAACCAATACAGGGTCTATGAACCAATACAGGGTCTATGAGGCAACATTCCATCAGTGTAGAAACAAATAGTTGTAAGTTTCTCCCTATAGGGCTTAGTAAAGTGAATAAGGCAATGGTGTCTGCATGCAGTGTCCTTGGGTGTAAAGAGGATGGGCTCACCAGGCCTCTGCAGAATCTGGGCTCAAATGACTGCGATTGACCCAGATGTTGCTCAGGGCTGGTGTCCAGCTGGTTCTGGGATGCAGGTGATGAGGGTGACCACCCGGCTGTTGATTGGATGTTTCTGACAATAGGTGCGCCCACACATGCTCGCTGTGACTCTCTCCCTCTGCATAGGCCACAGCACAGCCACGTTCCCCTTACTATCCGAGTCACTGCTTTAATATCCCGGCCTTGGTCCCAAGAGATCGACAACTCCTCTCCCTGGGCTATAGATATTGTCTCGTAGTATTCTGTCTTCTCCCTCCAGCTGACTGGAATCTTTAGTCCACTGTGGTCCAGCGCCCACGTTAAGCGCTTGGCTTAACGGACTACATATCCCAAGATCATTTGCTCTCCACTGCAAGTCTTCACTCACTCTGAATTTAGGAAGCCGCAACAGAGTCTATGCTGGGCACTAGGGGAAACAATCTTCCTGTGGTAAATATTGCTAAGTGTCCCCTGTCACTGCAGGTAATTTAGCCAGCTCGTAACTACACAAGTAAGGCAGCAATGTGCTTGGAACCTGGGTTACAACACATGGTCTGAAAGAAAACCATAATCAAAGAATCATGTGTTCTGCTATTTTGAATGTTATAAAACTCAGCCACACTGCAGATCAACTTTTTCTACAGATATCCAGTGCTTCCTGGTATATTGAGTACCTGTTCCCCCGATGCTTGTTGTGGTTTCTTCCATCACCTCTTACTACCTGAGCATCCCTGTGGGGGTAAACATGGCCCTCGCATGGGTGTACGCTGTAGTATGAAAAACATTCCCTCCCCTCCTCCTAAAGGTATCCTGCATACCCTGTGTAAAGAAATATCTGTGCATTTACCTTTTTTAATCAAGTCTGATCACATGATCTTGCAGCTCCAGTTCCCCTGTGTAAGGGAATGCTCTAAACTGGCTGTAAATATCCTGGAGTTGTGGCATCACCCATAGGCTCCCATGGCCCAGCCATTGTCAGCACTCCCTGCTCTTCCCTTTAGCAGCCGTTCACTGACACATGGGTGCGGGAGCTGTGGGATCACGTCAATTGCCTGGAGCAGATCAAAAAGGAGGTAAGTACGCAGATCTTCTTTTTTACACAGTGGTAAGCGGGATAGGTAGGAGAAGGGGGAAGGAATATTTTTAGGAATAGTTAATGTTAGGCTTTCCTTCCATGGTAAGCACAACTGAACGTTCCTCTGATAGAATCTGTACAAAAATTTTGCTTGAAGTCAGTACTGAGACAGATTTGTCCAGTGCCTAGGGTAAGGGTGCAGAACTGCACCCCCTCTCCCAATGCATGTTGTAGAATGGGTGTGTAGTGGTACCCTCGCAAGAGTGTTTTAGTCTGTCTGTCACACTGTTCACAAGCGGCACAGTGTTATAGTGGGTAGCACTCTCGCCTAGCAGTAAAAAGGGTTGCTGGTTCAAATCCCAACCACGACACTACCTGCCTGGAGTTTGCATGTTCTCCCTGTGGGTTTCCTCTGGATACTCTGGTTTCCTCCAACACGCCAAAGACGTGCTGGTAGTTTAATTGGCTTCTGTCCAAAATTGGCCCTAGTATATGAATGTGAGTTGGGGACCTTGGATTGTGGGCTCCTTGAGTCCTTGAGGGTAGGGACCAATGTGATGTATGTGTGGAGCGCTGTGCAAATTGACAATGCTATATGGGTACCTTAAATATATCATAATATAATAGATGAGCATCTTAATGAGACACAATGTACAGGGATAGGGCCAATTGTAGACACGTACCAACACTCACTCAGGTTGGACTGGTGTCTTTATTCAACCTTGCTAACTATGCAACACTGCCCAGGCAGGCACACACTTTTTAATCACTCCCTAGACATAAAGCAGTTTGCACTTATTTTATGTTTTTATTGAGGGGAATAAACTTGGATAGGTAAAGGGAAAATTATGAGATGATGTGATGATTGAAAGTCAGTATTGGGACAGAACTACAGTATATACAGTCCTGGTATATACAATCTCCTCTCTTCCTCCTGCACAACACTTTGTTGCAGACTATCTCTCCCTAACACCTTCAGCACATGACTTGCTTATACTCTCTGGACCAGCTAGCACAGATAGCAAATTCCCTTCACAGGCAGGGACTGCAGGCCACTATGGTGTAGCAGAAAATATGGTAGTTCTTAGTGCTGGCAGTCCACGGGGCTACTTCAGGTCCTCCTGGCTTCAGCTGTCTCTCTCTCCACTGCCCATAACACCACAGTCCATCCAAATGGCAGACTGCATTCTCCTAGTCCTCTCAGGCATGCCTCCCCAGTTCTCCTGACTGTGCGTTGCACTCACCAGCCCTCCTGGCTGTGATCTGTAGTTCCTCCCTGGAGACTTGCCCAGCAGTGCTTCTCCTGCTGTCCTTTCTCTGTGTGTTGTAGGAGGGTCCCATCTGCAACCTAGCCAGACTGGGGAGCTCCCTCAAAGGCCATGACAGCCTAGCATTCCATCTCCAGCTTACATCCGATCACAGCTCCTCTCCAGCTGGGCTGACCCTGGGTATATAAGGAGGTCTGCCCCCTGCCAATCCAAGTTGTGGCTTGGTCAGAGCTCCTAGGAATACCTCAGGCAGTTCCATCTTTCCTCTCCTCCTTCCTTTCTGGAAAACACCAGAACAGGGAGTTAAGAGTATAGCCTCAGATAAGTATAGACAGAGTATAACGTACCATCATCCAGAAATTTTTAAGAATAAGGTTTTTTGGTGTGGGGGTATTGGAGTAGCCGTTCACGCTAACTTTCTATAACCAACCCAGACTAATAATTGATGTTTGGACTATACCGGTACTTTATGTATAGAGAAAAAAAAAGTAGATAATAATAAAAGTTAGCACATGTTTAATAAATACAAAAAAGACAAAGTACAGGACATCATAAATAAAATCATAGTACACTCCAGAAGCTTTAACATATACAGATACTCATAGAAGAGTTCAGTTCTGGTGGCGTACAAAAAGGTCTTCTCTACTAGTTTCGCAGATCATCCTCTTCTTCAGGAGGATATCTATATAAATTGTAATAGTCAATATACAATTCATTAACAATCAACCAGTTCATGTAAATAAGGAATTAGAACATTGTTCAGCCAGTAATTATACAAAATAAAAATAAGGAAAATATAGGGATATTTACTCACCCAGAGGTTCAAAGAAAGGTAAAATTAAACAAATTGCAGGTAAATGGACCCCTCTATATTCCCCCTCCGGCAGGCATGGGGGATAAAATGTGTATAGCTCTGATAAAGTAAATAAAATAAAATAATAGCCTAATAGCCCAATTAGTGGCAAGTAAGGGAGAAGGGGGGGGGGGGGGGGGAGGGTGAGGAGAAGAAAAAAAAACCAAAGGGAAGGAAGGGGGAAAGGGGAAACGGGGAAGGGAGAGGGGGAAGGGGGGTTTTTACTTAGTATATCACGAAGAATTGGGTGATGGGCAGAATAGGTAGTAGTGAATCTAACAGAGTCCTTATCTGTAGTTTTAGGTCGTTGATGCAATAACATACTGCGAGGGCGTAAAGCTACTTTGTTAAATGCTTTCCTCAGGCACATAGAGGAATATCCCCTCAATAAAAGGCAGTCCCGTAACGCATCCGCTTGTATCTTAAAAACCCAAAGGGAAGGAAGGGGGAAAGGGGAAACGGGGAAGGGAGAGGGGGGGAAGGGAGGGGGGAAGGGAAAAGCAAGAGGGAGCAAAGGGGGGGAGGGGAGGGGGGGAGAAAAAAAGAGAAGAAAGGGGGGGGGGGGGGGAGAAAGGGGGGAAGGAAGAAACATATACATACACATATACAAACACACGCATATGTGCACCCCCTTCGCCCCTGCCTCCCCCCCCCCAAAAAAAAGGGAAGGAGCGGAGGTTTTTCTCTGATAGATAAGGGGGAGGCAAAATCCTACATATACAGAATTTTTTTTTCCATTATTGTAATTAATTATTTCTATTTGGATTCAACATTACAGACATGATATTGCAATAACATATCTGGATAAATTACAACAATATATATGATCAAATAAAAAAAAGTCCCAAAGAAGAACATTGAAAAAAAAAACACTCAAGTTAAACCGTACTGTTTAAAGGAAATATTTATAGGAAATTGTCTCGTTAAGCCCAGGGGGGTGGGTGGCATCGAGTCATTCGATCCAGAGGGTTTCTCTCTGTAAAATCGCTCGGTCCCAATCCCCACCCCTTGGGTTTGGGGGAACACCTCCAATACATAGAACTGGATAACAGAGGTGTCGAAACGGTGATGGAGGCCAACATGTCTCCCAATTGTTGTAAGTTTTCCATTTCTCGAGTAATAGAGGTGATCTCCGATTCGTTGTCTAAATTCCCGAATTGTTTTCCCGATATAAAATACCTTGCATTTACAAACCATCATATATACAATACCCCTAGTACCAGGGATTGAGTCCTGCGGGAACGCGTGGGAACGGCGTCCCTGCACTTTTTTCACAGCAGGAACGCCGTTCCCTTTGCAGACTAGAGCTGCCCGAGCCGATCCTTTACTAAGTGCCGATGACCAGCATCGCCGCATAGTGAAAGACTGAAGGACACAGTGAAGGAAGGAAGTTGGCAGCCGCATCTGCCGATGCCCAGTCTGTAGATCCGGCCGCTGCTGCCCACAGCTACTGAGGTGTGTGAGCGGTGCCGGAGTGATCTCCAGCCTTGTGTGCTGCGCCGGAATTTGAGAGGGGGGACGTGTCTGACAAGGGGAAATCCCGCCCACTGCCCCACCATGCAGTTTGACATGCCGCCCAGACTCTGGAGAGGGGCAGCCAGGAGCCGAGGACACTATTGTAAGGGGAGAGTGGGGAGAAATGTATGGGGTGAAAGGCTGTGTGGTCTCCTCATGCTGTGTTTGGATGACTGGTGGCAGCCTACTCTGCTGGGACTTGTAGTGCCCTCTGTTGGGGGCTGAGATATGGCAGCCTCCTAAGTTGGGACTTGTAGTGCCCTAGACTGTGGGTGGACTGAGGAATCCTCAGTCCCCCACAGAGGGCACTAAAAGTCCCAGCAGAGTAGGCTGCCATTCTTCAGTCCCCTATAATCCAGGGCACTACAAGTCCCAGCATATCAGGCTGCTCTTACAGAACACGAGAAGGAGATGGGAGGGGGATTTGTACTGGAAGAGGAGAGAAGGAGGCGGTTTGAGATGGGAAGGATTTGTGATGAAAGGGGGGATTTTTGCTGGGAGGGGGAGATGGGGGAGGTTTTTTTTTCTAAGAGGGGTAATATATGCTGGGAGGGGGAGATGGGGGAGGATTTGTACTGGGAGAGAAGAGAAGGAAGCACAGGTTTGAGATGGGGGGGATTTTTGCTGAGAGGGGGAATTTTTTTGCTGGGAGGGGGAGAGAGGGGGGTGATTTTTGCTAAGAGGGGGGATTTATGCTGGGAGGGGGTGATGAGAGAGGATTTGTGATGAGAGAGAGAGAATTTATGCAGAGAAGGAGAGATGAGAGGATTTGTGGTGAAAGGGAGAATTTATGCTGGGATGGGGAGATGGGGGAGGATGTGTGCTAGGAAAGAAGGTGAAGGCAAGGGTTTGTGCTGAGAAGGGGAATTAGTCCTGGAAGGGGTTATATGAGGGTGAGGATTTGTGCTGAAAGGTGGGATTTTTGCTGCTAGGGGGAGACGGAGGGGACAGGAGTCTGTGCTGAGAGGGGGGATTAGTACTGGAAGGGGTTATATGAGGGTGAGGATTTGTGCTGAAAGGTGGGATTTTTGCTGCTAGGAGGAGACGGAGGGGACAGGGGTCTGTGCTGAGAGGGGGGATTGGAGGTAAGAGAATTTGTGGATTTATGTTGTAGGTGGGATGTGGGGAGTGAGGATTTGTGCTGAGGGGGAGGTATTTGTGCTAGAAGGGGGCATATGGGGGTGAGGAGTTTGCCCTGGGCACTGGATGATCTTGTCCCAGCATTGGCGCACTCTACAAATTGCAAAGGCAGAGCTGTGAAGAGAGAGGGCCAGGTGCCGACGTGAGGACTGGATTGGAAGTTGCTGCAGCCTGTACTGATGCGGTGGCGACTATGACGGCCAGGAACGGCAGAATCGTGAGTACCTAGTGGCTCTGCTGAGTGAAGTGACACACACACACACACGTGTTTCTTTGGTAAGATAGCCCCCACAGCTAGCTTAGGTGTATAGATTGGCAGTCGGAGGAATAGTGTCCCATAATTTTTATTTTATTTTTTTGGTGGGGGAGTGGATCTTGGATGGGAGTTCCCACACTTTTTTCCCCAGGACTTGACCCCTGCCTAGTACCACAGTCAGAGAAGGTCCGTGGTCGGAATAATTCACCATTTGGCAACGTGAATTTTTTTCCCTCCATAATCCATGGACAACGGGGGCAATCATTACATTTGTATGTGCCCCGGATAGTATGTAGTGTCTGATTTTGTGGGGTGTAGTGGCTATGTGTTAAATTGTCTCGTAAGGACCGGGCTCTACGAAATACCAATTCTGGGGTAGAGCATACATGTTTAGTTTATATATGATGGTCAGTAAGAAAATTACAGTTTTTACTTAGTATATCACGAAGAATTGGGTGATGGGCAGAATAGGTAGTAATGAATCTAACAGAGTCCTTTTATCTGTAGTTTTAGGTCGTTGATGCAATAACATACTGCGAGGGCGTAAAGCTACTTTGTTAAATGCACATAGAGGAATATCCCCTCAATAAAAGGCGGTCCCGTAACGCATCCGCTTGTATCTTAAAATCTGTATCCAATGTACAGTTTCTGTGCAAACGCAGGAATTGTGCGAAGGGGATACTACGTATTAGGGGTTCCGGGTGGGCGCTAGTAGTATACAAAAGGGTGTTACCTGCAGTAGGTTTATGGAAGAGATCTGTATAGAGAATGCCATCAGGCCGTTTTATAATAAGCAGATCCAAAAAAGAAATTCGCTCATAATCAAAATTAAATGTAAATTTCAAGTTAAGGTCATTATTACCTAGTGCCTGTATGAATTGTAATAATCTTTCCTTTGTCCCCGTTCAGACAAAAAATAGGTCATCCAAATAACGATACCATAAGAGGGTATCCTCCAGGAAAGGGGCAAGTCGGTCACAGGAGTAGACCTGTCTCTCCCAGCCACCCAGGTATAGGTTCGCATATGCAGGTGCACAAGAAGTGCCCATAGCGACACCTTGGGCCTGTAAATAATATTGACTATTAAATATGAGGAAATTATTTTTAAGAATGAATTCCAAAAGAGACAAAATTAATTTATTAAAGGACCATGTAGTCATGTCCTGTGCATCTAGGAAGGATCCAGACGTCCGGATGCCCAACTCGTGGGCGATACTCGAGTACAAAGCCTTGATATCCATCGCCACGAGGAGGGCGTCCGGATGGATCAGAATCCCATCCAAATGTTGTAACAAATCTGTGGTATCCTTAATATAGGAAGGTAAGCTTCGTACATGGGGCATTAAACAAGCATCTACTAGCTTACTAGCATTGTCCGTTAATGAACCTGTCATGAAAATCGCATGAAGAGACTGACCTCCAGGTCTTCTGGTTTACGATCACGGGCTTCGTCGCGGGTGCGCACGATCGTACGTACGCGCATGCGTTCATACGCTAGTGCGCGTGCGCAGTCGCGTGCGTGCGTCCGTGTTGGCGCCAAACGGCCTATTTAAACTAGCCTCTTGCTAATGGTCTCTGCTGTCTGCTCTACAGCGTTATACCTGTGAGACCTGATCCATAGCATTCGTTCCTGTTTGACCCGGCCTGCCTGTGACCCATCTGCTATCTGCCTGCACCCGACCCCGGCTTGTTGTGACGATTCTTCTGCCTGTTCCCTTGTACTTCACTTCCAGTCTGATATCCGACCCGGCTTGCTTTGACCATCCGTCTGCTAAAGGTGAACCTGCTTACATTGAACTGTGTCATCTGCTGCAAGTAACCTGCTTGTATTGAACTGTTCACCTGCTGCAAGTACCTGCTTATATTGAACTGTGTCATCTGCTGCAAGTAACCTGCTTGTGTTGAACTGTTCACCTGCTGCAAGTACCTGTTTATATTGCACTGTTCGTCTGCTACAAGTTACTTGTCTTATTGAACTGTTCACCTGTTGCAAGTACCTGCTTATATTGAACTGTGTCATCTGCTGCAAGTAGCCTGCTCATATTGAACTGTTCATCTGCTGCAAGTACCTGTGTACATTGCACTGTTCATCTGCTGCAAGTACCTGTGTATATTGCACTGTTCATCTGCTACAAGTTGCCTACTTCCCTGCACTGCATTTCATCTGCTGCAAGTTACCTGTTCCATTGAACCGTGTTATCTGCTACAAATTACCTGCTGATCCATTCGCTGTGATTACCTGCTCCACTGAACTTCACCTATCCATCCTTCTCATCTGTTGATCCTGCCAGGCACCGGTACCCCTCCTTACTCCTGTGTTCCCTGTTACATTGCCAGGAAACCGGTAGTGGGAGTTGTAAGGGAGGCCTCTTTCCGCAATCCAGGTTCGCTACTAGAAGGTACGTTACAGTAGCAGACAGCAAATGTCTGAGCCCGAGCGGGGAACCTCCGCCATGGAAGAACTTTGTCAACACCTGGCAGGACTTTCTGAGGCAGTTAAGGGCCTCCAGCAAGGCTACACCCGGCTGGAAGAACGGGTAATTGCTCTTTTCAACCCCTCCGGATCCTTGGGGGCCCCTCAACCATCAGTTTCTTCAGCTGAAGCTGGACCAGCACCTACAGTTGTGATGTTACCACCAGAACCTAAAGTTCCAACACCCGAGCGATTTTCTGCGAATCGCAGTGGCTTCAGGGCCTTCCGCAACTCCTGCAAATTATATTTCACCCTCCAACCACTAACCTTTTCTCTGGAGGCTACCAAGGTGGGTTTTGTGGTATCTTTACTCTCTGGAGACCCCCAGACCTGGGCCCACCGCCTGTTAGAACAGAAGGAAGCAGAGTTGGCTAATCTTACTACTTTTTTTGATGCAATGGCTCAATTATACGAAGATCCCAAACTTTCAGCGACTGCAGAAACCGCCTTGCGGACCCTCCAGCAGGGGCGAAGGGCGGTGGAAGATTATGTGGCCGAGTTCAGGCGATGGGGCGCGGATACGAACTGGAATGATGCTGCCCTTCGTCATCAGTTCCGCATGGGACTTTCTTTCTTTGAAAGATGAGCTTGCTAGAGTCGGTGTTCCACAGACCTTAAACCTTAAACGCACTAATTGACTTGGCGATACAGATCGATCGTCGTCTGAGAGAGAGGAGAGCCCAGAGGGCCACAGGTTTCTCTCGCCCAACCTGGATGCTTCCAAAGGCCCCAAGCCATTTACATCCAGCACCTGCCGCCCGACCCGGGGCCACGTCTGACACACCTGAGCCTATGCAACTTGGGGTCTTGCGACCATCTGTTACCCCCGAAGAACGTCAGCGGAATAACAATCTATGTCTCTATTGCGGGGAATCTGGACATTACGTCAGTAATTGTCCTATTAAGCTCCGTAAATGTCCATCTATGCCTCCTGATCTCCCAGACTCTTCAATAAAGTTTTCATCTCACCTTATCATTTCTGTCTCCTTTCAGTTCCCAGGAAAGACTTTACAGACATTATTGTTTCCGGGGCATGCAGCTGTTTTATGGATTCATCCTTTGCTGCCCAACATCAGATTCCTCTCCTACCTAAGACCGTGGACTCTCTATCCATTTGGCCGATGGCTCCGCTATTAAATATGGTCCTGTAACTCAAGAAACTGCACCTCTATCTACTGTTATCTCTGGTTCGAATCGAGAACTTCTCCGCATGGACATTATCTCCTCCCCACTTTTTCCTGTAATACTTGGGATGCCCTGGCTACAGGCCCACAATCCAACCATAAATTGGGCTACAGGAGAAATTACTTTTTCTTCACCTTATTGCCAGAAGTTCTGTGGTTCCTCCAGTTTCCTGAGACCAGCAACCTTATTATCTATTGACTCAGAGATCGATTTACGTCAGGCCATTCCCGAAGTTTACCATTAATTCCTGGACATGTTCAGTAAACAAAAGGCAGAGGTGCTACCGCCCTACCGAGCTTATGACTGCCCCATTGAGTTACTTCCTGGAGCCAAAATTCAGTTTGGAAGGGTTTTCTCCTTAACAGAGGTAGAGCAGGAAAAACTCAAAGAATACCTCGAAGAAAATTTAAAGAAGGGGTTCATTCGCCCGTCTACATCCCCAGCAGGTGCGTGTATTTTTTTTGTTGAGAAGAAGGACCACACTCTCCGACCCTGCGTGGACTACCGTGAATTAAACAACATCACTATAAAGAACCGGTACCCTCTCCCTCTATTTCCAGAGTTACTCCAAAGACTGGGAACTGCTACTGTTTTCACTAAACTCGATCTCCGCGGGGCTTACAACTTGATCCGTATCAAGGCCGGAGATGAGTAGAAGACCGCTTTTCGTACCCGATTTCGACACTTTGAGTATTTGGTGATGCCCTTCGGTTTGTGTAATGCCCCCGCCACCTTCCAATACTTTATCAATGATGTGCTCCCGGACTTTCTGGACTTATTCGCTGTCGTTTACTTAGATGATATTTTAATTTTTTCTTCCTCTCTTGAAGCCCATCGCAAGCACGTCAAAAGTGTGTTGGGTCAGCTCTGCCAGCACGGACTATATGCAAAAGCAGACAAGTGTTTGTTCGAACAGGAAAGTATACCATTCTTGGGGCTGATCATTTCTAGTAAGGGTATAAAAATGGACCCCCAGAAGATCGCTGCGATTTTGGACTGGCCAACTCCTGTAGACAGGAAAGGAATCCAACGTTTTATTGGATTCGCCAACTTCTATCGCAAATTTATTAAGGGTTTCTCGGCTATTGTCGCACCCATCACACAACTAACTAGACAAGGAACCCCTTTTCATTGGACCTCTGAAGCTCAAGAAGCATTCGAGACTATCAAGGGACTTTTCACTAGTGATGGCCGAACGGTTCGCCCGGCGGTCGTTTCGCGGCGAATTTCCGACATTCGCGGTCCGCACGTTCGAACGCCTTTTTCCGTCGTTCGCCGCGGCGGACTTACGTGTTTAATGTATACAAGAACTTTAACCTTTGGTGACACGTTTATCATGTGATACAGGACAGCCAATTGAGACATGACAGCACATGGACACTTGTACATTCCCCCTAACCTATAAATACACCCGATCCGGTGGCCATTTTACATTCTTTCTTCTGTTAAGATAGGGACAGGTTCCTGTGTGGAGTAGGGAGAGATAAACCACTAGCTATTTGGTACACAAAAGTTCTTTTCAGGACTGGTATAGGTGTTAGGTGTTGATAGGTTTGCTGTGCTGCTGATTCTTGCAGCAGCCTGAGTGTCTTTTGTTAGTTTAGAGAAAGGGAAAGGACGGTGTATGCTACAGGGACAGCCAGATTAGTCTTTCATCATCATCATCATCATCATCATCATTAGCTGTTACTATCAAGGTCCACAAAAGAGCTGTTCCAGTAACCACTAATCGTTCTCTTTTTTTGCCAATTTGTATAGGGACAGGAAGGAAGCAGTGTTGTCAGGCAGTGAGGGTAATTTTAAAGACTTGCTGTTATTATTAGTTCCACAAAGGTTCTTTTCAGGACTGGTATCAGTGGTACAGTAATAGGCTTGTACATGTATAATATTCTTTCTTCCAAATATAGAAAGGATATTATACTTGACTGCTGCCCTTCTGCTGCAGTCTGCTAAACATTCACAACTCACTTGTTCCACAAAAGTTCTTATAAGGACTGGTAACTTGGTATAGGGTGCTACGGTACATAGGCTTGAGTGCGGTACAGTCTGCTGTTCTGTAAGGACCGCTATCGGTCCACAATAGATAGGGTTGACGTGCACCACTGCTGACCGCTGCCCTATACTGCAGCAGTCCTTCAGCGGTATAGGGACTGACGTACAGTCTGCTAATCACTAACACACAACCTGCTTGTTCCACAAAAGTTCTTATAAGGACTGGTAACTTGGTATAGGGTGCTACGGTACATAGGCTTGAGTGCGGTACAGTCTGCTGTTCTGTAAGGACCGCTATCGGTCCACAATAGATAGGGTTGACGTGCACCACTGCTGACCGCTGCCCTATACTGCAGCAGTCCTTCAGCGGTATAGGGACTGACGTACAGTCTGCTAAACACTAATACACAACCTGCTTGGTCCACAAAAGTTCTTATAAGGACTGGTAACTTGGTATAGGGTGCTACGGTACATAGGCTTGAGTGCGGTACAGTCTGCTGTTCTGTAAGGACCGCTATCGGTCCACAATAGATAGGGTTGACGTGCACCACTGCTGACCGCTGCCCTATACTGCAGCAGTCCTTCAGCGGTATAGGGACTGACGTACAGTCTGCTAAACACTAATACACAACCTGCTTGGTCCACAAAAGTTCTTATAAGGACTGGTAACTTGGTATAGGGTGCTACGGTACATAGGCTTGAGTGCGGTACAGTCTGCTGTTCTGTAAGGACCGCTATCGGTCCACAATAGATAGGGTTGACGTGCACCACTGCTGACCGCTCACCTATACTGCAGCAGTCCTTCAGCGGTATAGGGACTGACGTACAGTCTGCTAATCACTAACACACAACCTGCTTGTTCCACAAAAGTTCTTATAAGGACTGGTAACTTGGTATAGGGTGCTACGGTACATAGGCTTGAGTGCGGTACAGTCTGCTGTTCTGTAAGGACCGCTATAGGTCCACAATAGATAGGGTTGACGTGCACCACTGCTGACCGCTCACCTATACTGCAGCAGTCCTTCAGCGGTATAGGGACTGACGTACAGTCTGCTAATCACTAACACACAACCTGCTTGTTCCACAAAAGTTCTTATAAGGACTGGTAACTTGGTATAGGGTGCTACGGTACATAGGCTTGAGTGCGGTACAGTCTGCTGTTCTGTAAGGACCGCTATCGGTCCACAATAGATAGGGTTGACGTGCACCACTGCTGACCGCTGCCCTATACTGCAGCAGTCCTTCAGCGGTATAGGGACTGACGTACAGTCTGCTAATCACTAACACACAACCTGCTTGTTCCACAAAAGTTCTTATAAGGACTGGTAACTTGGTATAGGGTGCTACGGTACATAGGCTTGAGTGCGGTACAGTCTGCTGTTCTGTAAGGACCGCTATCGGTCCACAATAGATAGGGTTGACGTGCACCACTGCTGACCGCTGCCCTATACTGCAGCAGTCCTTCAGCGGTATAGGGACTGACGTACAGTCTGCTAAACACTAATACACAACCTGCTTGGTCCACAAAAGTTCTTATAAGGACTGGTAACTTGGTATAGGGTGCTACGGTACATAGGCTTGAGTGCGGTACAGTCTGCTGTTCTGTAAGGACCGCTATCGGTCCACAATAGATAGGGTTGACGTGCACCACTGCTGACCGCTGCCCTATACTGCAGCAGTCCTTCAGCGGTATAGGGACTGACGTACAGTCTGCTAAACACTAATACACAACCTGCTTGGTCCACAAAAGTTCTTATAAGGACTGGTAACTTGGTATAGGGTGCTACGGTACATAGGCTTGAGTGCGGTACAGTCTGCTGTTCTGTAAGGACCGCTATCGGTCCACAATAGATAGGGTTGACGTGCACCACTGCTGACCGCTCACCTATACTGCAGCAGTCCTTCAGCGGTATAGGGACTGACGTACAGTCTGCTAATCACTAACACACAACCTGCTTGTTCCACAAAAGTTCTTATAAGGACTGGTAACTTGGTATAGGGTGCTACGGTACATAGGCTTGAGTGCGGTACAGTCTGCTGTTCTGTAAGGACCGCTATAGGTCCACAATAGATAGGGTTGACGTGCACCACTGCTGACCGCTCACCTATACTGCAGCAGTCCTTCAGCGGTATAGGGACTGACGTACAGTCTGCTAATCACTAACACACAACCTGCTTGTTCCACAAAAGTTCTTATAAGGACTGGTAACTTGGTATAGGGTGCTACGGTACATAGGCTTGAGTGCGGTACAGTCTGCTGTTCTGTAAGGACCGCTATCGGTCCACAATAGATAGGGTTGACGTGCACCACTGCTGACCGCTGCCCTATACTGCAGCAGTCCTTCAGCGGTATAGGGACTGACGTACAGTCTGCTAATCACTAACACACAACCTGCTTGTTCCACAAAAGTTCTTATAAGGACTGGTAACTTGGTATAGGGTGCTACGGTACATAGGCTTGAGTGCGGTACAGTCTGCTGTTCTGTAAGGACCGCTATCGGTCCACAATAGATAGGGTTGACGTGCACCACTGCTGACCGCTGCCCTATACTGCAGCAGTCCTTCAGCGGTATAGGGACTGACGTACAGTCTGCTAAACACTAATACACAACCTGCTTGGTCCACAAAAGTTCTTATAAGGACTGGTAACTTGGTATAGGGTGCTACGGTACATAGGCTTGAGTGCGGTACAGTCTGCTGTTCTGTAAGGACCGCTATCGGTCCACAATAGATAGGGTTGACGTGCACCACTGCTGACCGCTCACCTATACTGCAGCAGTCCTTCAGCGGTATAGGGACTGACGTACAGTCTGCTAAACACTAATACACAACCTGCTTGGTCCACAAAAGTTCTTATAAGGACTGGTAACTTGGTATAGGGTGCTACGGTACATAGGCTTGAGTGCGGTACAGTCTGCTGTTCTGTAAGGACCGCTATCGGTCCACAATAGATAGGGTTGACGTGCACCACTGCTGACCGCTGCCCTATACTGCAGCAGTCCTTCAGCGGTATAGGGACTGACGTACAGTCTGCTAAACACTAATACACAACCTGCTTGGTCCACAAAAGTTCTTATAAGGACTGGTAACTTGGTATAGGGTGCTACGGTACATAGGCTTGAGTGCGGTACAGTCTGCTGTTCTGTAAGGACCGCTATCGGTCCACAATAGATAGGGTTGACGTGCACCACTGCTGACCGCTCACCTATACTGCAGCAGTCCTTCAGCGGTATAGGGACTGACGTACAGTCTGCTAATCACTAACACACAACCTGCTTGTTCCACAAAAGTTCTTATAAGGACTGGTAACTTGGTATAGGGTGCTACGGTACATAGGCTTGAGTGCGGTACAGTCTGCTGTTCTGTAAGGACCGCTATAGGTCCACAATAGATAGGGTTGACGTGCACCACTGCTGACCGCTCACCTATACTGCAGCAGTCCTTCAGCGGTATAGGGACTGACGTACAGTCTGCTAATCACTAACACACAACCTGCTTGTTCCACAAAAGTTCTTATAAGGACTGGTAACTTGGTATAGGGTGCTACGGTACATAGGCTTGAGTGCGGTACAGTCTGCTGTTCTGTAAGGACCGCTATCGGTCCACAATAGATAGGGTTGACGTGCACCACTGCTGACCGCTGCCCTATACTGCAGCAGTCCTTCAGCGGTATAGGGACTGACGTACAGTCTGCTAAACACTAATACACAACCTGCTTGGTCCACAAAAGTTCTTATAAGGACTGGTAACTTGGTATAGGGTGCTACGGTACATAGGCTTGAGTGCGGTACAGTCTGCTGTTCTGTAAGGACCGCTATCGGTCCACAATAGATAGGGTTGACGTGCACCACTGCTGACCGCTCACCTATACTGCAGCAGTCCTTCAGCGGTATAGGGACTGACGTACAGTCTGCTAAACACTAATACACAACCTGCTTGGTCCACAAAAGTTCTTATAAGGACTGGTAACTTGGTATAGGGTGCTACGGTACATAGGCTTGAGTGCGGTACAGTCTGCTGTTCTGTAAGGACCGCTATCGGTCCACAATAGATAGGGTTGACGTGCACCACTGCTGACCGCTGCCCTATACTGCAGCAGTCCTTCAGCGGTATAGGGACTGACGTACAGTCTGCTAAACACTAATACACAACCTGCTTGGTCCACAAAAGTTCTTATAAGGACTGGTAACTTGGTATAGGGTGCTACGGTACATAGGCTTGAGTGCGGTACAGTCTGCTGTTCTGTAAGGACCGCTATCGGTCCACAATAGATAGGGTTGACGTGCACCACTGCTGACCGCTGCCCTATACTGCAGCAGTCCTTCAGCGGTATAGGGACTGACGTACAGTCTGCTAAACACTAATACACAACCTGCTTGGTCCACAAAAGTTCTTATAAGGACTGGTAACTTGGTATAGGGTGCTACGGTACATAGGCTTGAGTGCGGTACAGTCTGCTGTTCTGTAAGGACCGCTATAGGTCCACAATAGATAGGGTTGACGTGCACCACTGCTGACCGCTCACCTATACTGCAGCAGTCCTTCAGCGGTATAGGGACTAAGAGTTTTGTCACAGGGTCATTTAAAAAATGACATGCAGAGGAAGAGGCAGGCCCTTCCGCAGGGGTGGTAGGGGTAGGGCAGGAGCAACAGGCTTGAGCCAAAGTGGGAAGTTGCAGAAGGTGCGTTCAATTACTTTAAAGGATGCACCAGACTTGGTTGAGTGGCTCGCTCAGCCTTACTCTTCTGCACCCTCCTCATCCTCTCGATCTGCACCCTCTTCTTCACTCTCTGCTATGTGCACCCCCAAAGACACTACCACCAACAACACGACCACCACCACCACCACCACATACCTTCCGCTTGAGTCACTGGAATTATTTTCCGATCCATATCAAGAGGACATTTCTGATGCGCAGCCACTCTTGGTATTGGATCAGGAAGAGGAGGTAGCAACAAGCGCTACTCAGCAGTCTGACGCCAGTACCCAGATCAGCCCAAGGAGGAGGTTGGTCCCCGGTGTTGCTGCCTACTCCGAGATCTCTACTTATAGCGGTGGGGAAGGTGACGTTGATGATGACGTGTCTAGTGATGTCACGTGGGTGCCCACAAGAGAGGAAGAGGAGGGGAGTTCAGAGGGAGATATGGACCAGCAGATAGGGAGGAGAAGCAGCAATGACTTACATTGCACAGCAGGGACAAAGCAGACTGCAAATGTATCAGGAGCGAGTCATCGACCATGTACGGTCACATCTGGCGCTCCCAGGACACCGGCACATGGCTCCGCAGTGTGGGCTTTTTTTAACGTGTCCGCTGCTGACAATAGCGTTGCCATCTGCAATCTTTGCAGTCAACGCGTTAGTCGCGGTAAGCCCAATACTCACCTAGGGACGACCGCCTTAAGAAGGCACATGAGCAGCCATCACCGAGCCCAGTGGGAGCAACGGAACACACAAAGCCACACTGCAGGCTCTCACCGTCCAGCCTCGTCTTCTACTTCTCCTTCTCCTCTCTCCTCACAATTGTCCTCCACTCCACCTTCCATCACGCCAAGCTCACATTTTTCTGCAAAAAGGCAGGCTTCCGTGGGCCTAATGTTTGAGCGTAAAAAAATGATGATGCCGGATAACCCTCTTGCCCAACGGTTGGCGGCTGGCTTGTCAGAACTCATAGCCCGCCAACTACTGCCATATAAACTGGTGGACTCGGAGGCCTTTCGCAAATTTGTGGCCATTGGAACACCACAATGGAAGGTCCCAGGAAGGAAGTATTTCTCAGAGAAGGGCATCCCAGAGCTATATGGCCATGTTCAGCGGCAAGTGAATGTATCTCTGGCACACAGTGTCGGTGCCAAGATACATCTGACCACAGACACGTGGTCTAGCAAACACGGGCAGGGAAGGTATATCAGTTTTACTGCCCACTGGGTGAACCTTCTGACGGCCGTCAAGCATGTAACCCGTGGCACCCGTGTAGATTTGGTTTTACCGCCACGGATTGCATGCAGGCCTGACTCTTCTTCTCCTCCTCCTACTCCATCCTCCTCCCTCTCCTCCTCAGCTGCCTCCTCCTTTTCCGCTGCTAGCGTCTCTTCCACTGCACCGCCCAAGCTCCCCAGAACCTATTCCACATGCCAGGTGAGACGTTGCCATGCCGTGCTGCGTCTGTTGTGCCTGGAAGCAAAGAGCCACACTGGCCCGGCACTCCTTTCAGCTTTGCGTTCACAGGCAGATGAGTGGCTAACACCGCTCAATTTGACAGTTGGTAAAGTGGTGTGTGACAACGGTGCCAATCTGCTTAGCGCATTGAAACAGGGCAAAATCACGCACGTGCCGTGCATGGCACACGTCTTAAACTTGGTCGTGCAGCGATTCCTTGTCAAATACCCTGGGGTCCAGGACATCTTGCGGCAGGCAAGGAAAATCTCGGCCCATTTCAGAAGATCTTACACGGCCATGGCTCGCCTTGCTGACATTCAGCGGCGACACCATCTGCCGGTCAGACGTCTTATTTGCGATTGCCCGACGCGATGGAACTCAACCTTCTATATGCTTGATAGGCTGCTCCAGCAGAAACGTGCAGTTAACGTCTACCTGTATGAACTCTGCGAAAGAAACGGTTCTGGGGAGCTGGGTTTTTTTTCACCGCGCCAGTGGCTGCTCATGCGCGACACATGCAGACTTCTGCGGCCATTTGAGGAGATCACCAAACTGGTCAGTCGCAGCCATGGCGCCATCAGTGACATGGTACCTTATGCCTTCTTTCTGGAGCGTGCATTGCGTCGTGTCATTGATCAGGCTGTGGAGGAGCAGGAGCGGGAAGATGAGGAAGTCGCAATGCTGGATGAATTCCCAGGGGGGGCTACTCTATCTGAGACAAGTCAACAACAGGAGTCTGATGAGGAGTCAGAGGAGGATGGTGCCGGGGCGGATGAGCAGGAGCAAGAAGAGCATGCTTTAAACCTTTCTGGGATCCCTGTTGTGCGAGGATGGGGAGAGGAGAATGAAGAGGACGACATTATCCTGGATGATGAGCAGGAGCCAGGCCACCACACCGCTTCCACTTTAGTGCAAATGGGGGCCTTCATGCTCCAGTGTTTTAATAGGGACCCCCGTATAAAAAGCATGAGGGTCAAGGACCAGTACTGGGTGGCAACGTACTTAGACCCCCGGTACAAACACAAAATGGCGGAAATGTTACCGCCGTCGCAGAGGGCTGTCAGAATGCAGCACTTCCAGGCCTTGCTTCGAGAAATGCTGCATTCTGCTTTTGCGTGCGCTGGCAGAGGAGCAATTCCCACTCCCAGAGAAGGATTTGCGGGTACCAATCCAACAGCGCCTGCAAGAAGAGGCCGGTTTGAAGATGTGTTGGTGACTTCGGATATGAGGTCATTCTTTCAGCCGACCCATCGACAGGTGTCATCCGGATCCAGCATCAGGGAACGCCTAGACCGTCAGGTGTCCGACTACATTGGGTTAACGGCCGATGTGGACGCTCTGAGGAGTGATGAACCCCTAGACTACTGGGTGGGCAGGCTTGACCTCTGGCCAGAGCTTGCCCAATTTGCAATCGAACTGTTGGCTTGCCCCTCATCCAGTGTCCTGTCCGAAAGGACGTTCAGCGCAGCAGGGGGGATTGTGACCGATAAGCGTACTCGCCTAGCTCACCACAGTGTTAACTACCTCACATTTCTAAAAATGAATGAGGCATGGATCTCGGAGGAATTCAACACATGTGACCAGTAGACCATGTATATGTCTATAAACTATTTTTTTAATCAAGCACACAGACCTTCTTAATTCATTTGGCTCACTTCCTTGACCCAAAAAAGCACACCGTACTATATGCCCCTACCCTCCTCTTTGAAGAGGTTGAGCGGTGTCATATTTCTACTGGGGCTGCTTATGATATCCCTGTGCTGTGCTGACTTCCTCCTGGGGGTTCTTATTATGAAGGGATCACACTATCCCTGTGCTGTGCTGACTTCCTCCTGGGGGTTCTTATTATGAGGGGATCACACCATCCCTGTGCTGTGCTGACTTCCTCCTGGGGCTGCTTACGGTGCTGCTGTCAGTGCTGTATGTCACGGTGCTGCTGTCAGCGCTGTATGTCACGGTGCTGCTGTCAGCGCTGTATGTCACGGTGCTGCTGTCAGCGCTGTATGTCACGGTGCTGCTGTCAGCGCTGTATGTCACGGTGCTGCTGTCAGCGCTGTATGTCACGGTGCTGCTGTCAGCGCTGTATGTCACGGTGCTGCTGTCAGCGCTGTATGTCACGGTGCTGCTGTCAGCGCTGTATGTCACGGTGCTGCTGTCAGCGCTGTATGTCACGGTGCTGCTGTCAGCGCTGTATGTCACGGTGCTGCTGTCAGCGCTGTATGTCACGGTGCTGCTGTCAGCGCTGTATGTCACGGTGCTGCTGTCAGTGCTCTGTATTACGGTGCTGCTGTCAGATGCCTCTATCACGGTGCATGTGTCATTCCGGTATGTCACGCTGCTGGTGATCATCTCCTGCACCCTCTTCTTTGCCTACCCTGGTCCCTGACCTTCCCTCTCCTCCATTGCCTTCATTAGCTCCATAGTCCTGAATTGTTAGAACAATTTCCCAAATAAAATAAAAATGCTTGTAGTTATCGATCCCAAATTCACCTCATACATGTATTATGTCATTGTCCAGATGGTGGGACTACGTTTTACCCCCTAATAATTACCACGTGGCCGCAAATTCGACATGAAGGTTTGCAAAGTTCGCCTCCCATTGAAGTCAATGGGGCCCGCGGCGAACGGTCGGTTTCGCGAACGTTTGGGTCCGTTCGCATTTCGCGTTCGCGAAACGTCCCGTCGGAAGTTCGTCCATCACTACTTTTCACCTCCGCTCCTATTTTAAGACATCCAGATTCCTCCCTGCCATTTGTTTTAGAAGTGGATGCATCCGAAATCGCCGTAGGAGCTATATTATCCCAAAGACAAGGAACTAAGGCCCTGCTCCATCCTGTGGCTTTCTTTTCGCGTAAACTATCAGCAGCCGAGAAAAATTACGATGTTGGAGACCGGGAGCTGTTGGCGATTAAATCTGCATTAGAAGAATGGCGCTATTTGTTAGAAGGATCCGATCACAAAAACCTGGAGTACTTAAGATCTGCAAAAAGACTAAAACCAAGACAAGCCAGGTGGGCACTCTTCTTCTCCCGGTTCTCTTTTCATGTGACTTATCGCCCAGGGTCTAAGAATATAAAACCAGATGCCTTGTCACGGATGTTCCACAAGTCCCAGGAAATTTCTCCTCCAGATAGCATTCTCGCTCCTGGGAATTTCCTTCTGCTTCAGGAAGATCTTCTCTCCCGGCTTAGACAAGCCTCCATAGGACAAAGACCTTTTTCAGAACCAGAACTACAAACCAGAGGTGGGTTACTGTGGTATAAAGACAAGATCTACATCCCCGAAACTCTGCGGGTATCTATCCTAGAGCTGTGCCACGACCACGCACTCGCCGGACATTTTGGTATCACTAGAACCATTGATTTGGTACAGCGTACTTTTTGGTGGCCTCAGTTACGGGAGGATTGCAAGAAATACCTGAACACCTGCACTACGTGCATTAGAAGTAAGAACTGTAAAACGAAGGCCTGGGGCCTCCTTAAACCGTTGTCTGTTCCGGACAGGTCATGGAAAATGCTGTCTCTAGACTTCATTGTTGAATTGCCTCCGGCAGACGACCATACCACTATCTTTGTGGTGGTTGATCGTCTGTCAAAGATGGCACATTTTATTCCCATGAAGGGTACCCCCTCAGCCTCTGAAACTGCACAAGTGTTCATTAAGGAAATCATTAGGCTCCATGGGGTACCAGCCAATATAGTTTTGGATCGAGGGGTACAGTTCACCTCTCGATTCTGGAAGTCCCTCTGCAAGGCCTTGAATATTGAACTGTCTTTCTCATCCGCCTATCATCCTCAGTCCAATGGGCAGACTGAGAGGACGAACCAAACTCTCGAACAATATTTACGCTGTTTTTCCTCTTTTGCACAAGATGATTGGATCTCCCTGCTTCCAGTAGCTGAGTTTGCGTATAATAATTCTCTCCATTCCGCCACCAAACAGACACCCTTTTTCACCAATTATGGCTTCCACCCTTCATTTCTACCCAACTCCCTTCCTGAATGCTTAGTACCAGCAGTCCAGGAAAGATGAACTTTTTCTCAACCAACAACAAACTTCTGCAAGAAACAATGACTAGGACTCAAGAGCACAACAAGACAACCTTTGACAAGAAGAGACGAGGAGAGTTAGTACTGGTACCCAGTGATTTGGTGTGGCTATCCACGGTAAACTTGAAGATGGCGTGCCCTTCAAGGAAACTAGGTCCCACATTTTTAGGACCTTTTTCAGTCAAAAGGAAGATTAACGAAGTTGCTTTCGAACTAGAACTTCCAGACTCACTAAAGGTTCATCCGGTATTCCATGTGTCCTTATTGAAACCTTTCACTCCCAATCCATTTCCTAACCAAAATACCACTCCCCCTGATCCAATCTTGGTTGATGGTGAAGAAGAATTTGAAATAGAAGCCATCCTAAATTTCAGAA
Source organism: Lithobates pipiens (assembly GCF_037356315.1). NCBI lineage: Eukaryota > Metazoa > Chordata > Amphibia > Anura > Ranidae > Lithobates > Lithobates pipiens. The sequence continues at coordinate 525,294,149 of NW_027507764.1, forward strand.
GAAGAGGAAACCAGAACCAGTTCTTAATCAAATGGAAAGGATATGGTCCCGAAGAGAACTCCTGGGAGCCCGAGGACAACATTCATGCAAAAAACTTGATTCAATCCTTTAAAAGGGCCCATCCGGAAAAATTTGCCTGAAAGGGCATCCAGAGGCTGCCCCATGGGAGGGGGCAATGTCATGAAAATCGCATGAAGAGAATGACCTCCAGGTCTTCTGGTTTATGATCATGCGTTCGTACGCTAGTGCGCGTGCGCGGGCACGTGCGCGGTCGCGTGCGTGCGTCCGTGTTGGCGCCAAACGGCCTATTTAAACTAGCCTCTTGCTAATGGTCTCTGCTGTCTGCTCTACAGCGTTATACCTGTGAGACCTGATCCGTAGCATTCGTTCCTGTTTGACCCGGCCTGCCTGTGACCCATCTGCTATCTGCCTGCACCCGACCCCGGCTTGTTGTGATGATTCTTCTGCCTGTTCCCTTGTACTTCGCTTCCAGTCTGATATCCGACCCGGCTTGCTTTGACCATCCGTCTGCTAAAGGTGAACCTGCTTACATTGAACTGTGTCATCTGCTGCAAGTAACCTGCTTGTATTGAACTGTTCACCTGCTGCAAGTACCTGCTTATATTGAACTGTGTCATCTGCTGCAAGAAACCTGCTTGTGTTGAACTGTTCACCTGCTGCAAGTACCTGTTTATATTGCACTGTTCGTCTGCTACAAGTTGCTTGTCTTATTGAACTGTTCACCTGCTGCAAGTACCTGCTTATATTGAACTGTGTCATCTGCTGCAAGTAGCCTGCTCATATTGAACTGTTCATCTGCTACAAGTACCTGTGTATATTGCACTGTTCATCTGCTACAAGTTGCCTACTTCCCTGCACTGCTTTTCATCTGCTGCAAGTTACCTGTTCCATTGAACCGTGTTATCTGCTACAAATTACCTGCTGATCCATTCGCTGTGATTACCTGCTCCACTGAACTTCACCTATCCATCCTTCTCATCTGTTGATCCTGCCAGGCACCTGTACCCCTCCTTACTCCTGTGTCCCCTGTTACATTGCCAGGAAACCGGTAGTGGGAGTTGTAAGGGAGGCCTCTTTCCTCAATCCAGGTTCGCTACTAGAAGGTACGTGACAGAACCCATTCCTGAAACAATTGGTCTACCTGGGGGAAGTTGCAAGTTTTTGTGTGTTTTAGGGAGGGCATAAAAAGTAGGGACAATCGGAAATTTTGGGACCAGGAACTCCAAAATGTCCTTGTCAATGAGGCCCGAATTATGGGCCTCAGTGCAAAGGGCACAGAGTTCCTGGTGAAATAGCATAGTAACAGATTGATCAATTGGTTGGTACCAAGTACGGTTGTTCAGAATAGCCATGCACATAGTTTGATATTGGTTGTGCGTCATGAGGACAATATTTCCACCTTTATCAGATGGTTTCACAACCAGGTCTGTATGTCTTTGTAAAGATCTGAGTGCCCGAGACTGTCGATGGTCTAGATTAGGGCTAACTTTATGCCATTGTTGCCTTTTGAGATCTTTAATGGTGACGTGGAAAAAGGCCCAAATGGCAGGGCATGTCGTAAGGTCGTGAAACCTGCGGGAGCGTAATCTAAACTTTTTAAGGGTTGATTCAGGTGTTTTAGCAGTAGTCAGTTGAGGTAAATAAGGGGTTAGGGAAAGGGGGGAGTGGGGGTCTTCTGTCTCACCCTCATCATAAAGGAGCATCAAGTCCCGGAGTTCCCGGAATTCGGCCATAGTGAAGTGCTTAGTGCCCTCTGTAAGCTGACGTTCAAGATTTAAATTAGTGTGGTCCTTGTCAAACATAAATTTAAAAGTGAGGTTTCATGCAAAAAGATATAAATCCTTAATAGTTTCATTCGTTTTCAATCTATCTAATGGGCAAAAACCTAAGCCTAAGTGGAGTACTGATAATTCATCATCTGAAAAGGAATATGGGGTAAGGTTCACAATGTTGTGGTCAGTGTCAGGTTGGGGGTATGTGGGGGGATTGGTGTGGGTTTGAGGATGTAAGAGTCTAGGTTCGCTTGTTGTTTCTTGCGATCTAAAAAAATTAGATCTTCATTTATTTTTGTATATTTGTTCGTCATTAGTGAAGAATTAAAAAATTTGGGGATAGTGCCATGTAGTGTGGATTGGCCGACGGCTCCCTCTGTAAGTAAAGGAGTGTCTGAAAAGGAATATGGGGTAAGGTTCACAATGTTGTGGTCAGTGCCGGGTTGGGGGTATGTGGGGGGATTGGTGTGGGTTTGAGGATGTAAGAGTCTAGGTTCGCTTGTTGTTTCTTGCGATCTAAAAAAATTAGATCTTCATTTATTTTTGTATATTTGTTCGTCATTAGTGAAGAATTAAAAAATTTGGGGATAGTGCCATGTAGTGTGGATTGGCCGACGGCTCCCTCTGTAAGTAAAGGAGTGTCGCTAGGTGCTTGTGTAACAAGTGCACGTGTAGTTTTTGGGGCCTTAGAGGACTTTTTATCTTTTTTTAGATTAGCTGGTGGGGTGCCTCCAGCATAACGTAGTCTTTTACGAGACGAGTTGGTCATCGAGTTAGCCTCAGTTCTTGAGTTACTCTGCATAGAATAAGATGATGATAGTGAGGAATCCGATTCAGTTTCCATGATTGGATTTTTAGGTATATTGACTTGAAAGGAAGGGACCTTTCTCCCTGGGTTTCTACCTGACCAGTGGTAAGCATAACCTTCACCAAATGCAGCTTTGTCTTTACCGAATTTTGTCTGTTTCTTAACAATAATGGTGTTATTTAATGCTTCCAAGCGTTTTTTTAGTTCTATCCACTTGTGCTCAAATAATGGATTATCCTTTAGATATAGGTAATCACAGTTCAAACTTTCAATTTCCTTATCCAACAGGATCATGTCAGAATTATATTGTTCAATTAAAACCCTCATTAATTTCAAGCTGCATTTGGTCAATATAGTTTCCCAGGTTTTCTTAAATTCCAACGAGGGATCTTTAATAGTTGGAAAAATTTGGTTGCGTAAGCCCCCTCCGGCGGACATGTGCTCCTCCTGGTCTTTGGGCGGGAATTTTTCTCTCCCATGGCTTGCAGGGTTAGGACAGTGACACCGGAGGTACCGTTGTCTATTTGTTCCTTCCTGTGCACTTCTGTTGCGGCGTTACATTATCCCGCACATGCACAGTGTGGAGGCGCTGACGGCGTGACGTCAGACGCCGCCGACGTTCTACCGGCAGGTATGCCTGACGAGACGCTCATTGGGGATCCCATAAAACAGCGGTCTTTCAGACCGCTGTGTTTGGGCAGGCGATAGCGTAGGACTTGTGGTCTTATCCTGTTTCTTTACCTTTTTGTGGAGACTTCATTTAGACTTTTTAACTGTTTGTTATCACTATATGAAATGGATATATATATACATATTTTTCCAATATCTTTTATATAGATGCAACGATACCTTACCTCAAATTACTACTTATGCCATTGAACTTTTGTGGAGCACCTTTTCTGTTATCACATATATCTCCACATATTGTGATCGGTAAGCCTTTATTACTTGGCAGAGGGTTTTTTTTGGAGGGGGGGTGGACGGGTGGGGGGTGGGTGGGTGTGGTTGTTTTTTTTTGGGGGGGCAGGGGCGAAGAGGGTGCACATATGCGTGTGTTTGTATATGTGTATGTATATGTTTCTTCCTTCCTCCCTTCCCCCCCGTTCTCCCCCCCTCCTTTTCTTCTCTTTCTTCTCCCCCCTCCCCCCTCCCTTTGCTCCCCCTTGCTTTTCCCTTCCCCGTTTCCCCTTCCTTCCCTTTGGGTTTTTTTTTCTTCTCCTCACCCTCCCCTCCTATGTTTTTAATGTCAGCTGTTGGCAGATGGGTTGAAGAGTGGACATATTGGAGCACAGTTTAACAGCAGTAGCCGCCAGAGCAGATATGAAACTGCTAGCCACTGATATGGAGCTTGTGCCCCCCTACCACTGCACCCCTAGTGGCTGACTCTCCTGCCCCCCCCCCCTTGTCCCAGACCAGCTTGCAGTATTATATATACTCCATTAGCTCATTTAACTGTGGACAGTTAAATGAGCAGTTAACTAGCAGATTCAATGTGACATATTTGCAACAATAAATTATGGGGACATGAAGATGCTGCACCATAGACCTTACTGTCTTTTATAACCTCTTTTATGTTTTTGTTTTTTTTACCCCAGTTAGGATTGGCCCTATAAATGGCTGGATAAATATAAATAAATAAATATAAATACCTGAGTATTGTCATCTATCAAAAGATTTATTTGTTCCTGTTAAAATCATCATAGTCATCAATTTAAAAATTACATACTGGGCAAAACACCTTTGAAAACATTTTTCCCACATCTGTGATATTTCATTCAAGTAAATGTATAAATATATAAACAGTAACAAAATGGTATACATTCAATAGAAAGACAATGCTCCAGAGATTGACCCCTGAGCTTTATACTAGAGAGGATATAATGCCGCGTATACACGACCAGACTTTTTGACGGACTTGGTCCGGCGGACTGGAATCCATTGGACAATTCGATCGTGTGCGGGCTCCAGCGGACTTTTTCTACCCAAAAGTCTGGCGGACCTAGAAATAAAACTTGCTTCAAATCTTTCCAACGGATTCGAGTCCTGTTGAAAAATCCGGTCATCTGTGTGCTTGTCCGACGGACTAAAACCAACGCTAGGGCAGCTATTGGCTACTGGCTATGTATTTCCTTATTCTACGTCATCACTTTCGAATCTGTCAGACTTTTGGAGTGATCGTGTGTGGCCAAGTCCGCTTGAAAGGACCTCAGCTGCAAAGTCCTTTGGATTGTCCACTGGACCAAGTCCGTTGAAAAGTCTGATCGTGTGTACGCGGCATTAGGGGCAATGATACAATGAGGCTTAATGAACATGGGACATTTTACAACCTCTTCAGAACGATTTAATGTCGATTTTGCCGGGTTTAGGTTTAAAAGCGTTTTTTTTTGTTTTTGTTTTTTTCAAATAGTCAAAAATTAAAGTCCCCCTCTGTTCTTCTTCAGCAGCCCAGCATTGTCAGTGGCAGCAGCATTCTCATGTACCAGGAGATGTGTGTCTGCTACTCAATCTCTCTGTGTCCCTGATGCAGTAGTAAAGTGTTCTTCTAACAGCTTGCAGCAGTCTGTCTCCCACAATGTCCTCACTGCATCTGCCTCAAGCCCTGGAATACTTTCCTCTCTACAGAACTGTAGTAAAATGCAGGGACATGTAATCCCACCTCCAGTGTGAAAACGCAGGTTCATTCTGTCAGGGAACTGCAAGTCATAGTTGCTCCCAGAAGTCTTTGTCCTCTCCACAATCTACAGCAGTCCTCTTTCTCATATAGTCCTCCAGATGGCCAGTGCTTTGTCTCTTTCTGGCCACAGACACTCTTGTTCTTTAGGGCTCTTTCACCCTGGCGCTGGCCGTGCATTAGTGGTAAAGTAGCGATTTACTGCTGTTTAGGTGGCGTTTTTCCGCCATTACCGGGGCGCTTTTAACCCCCTCTAGCAGCCGAAGAAAGGATTAAAATCACCTGTGTTGCTATGCTTCGGAAGCGCTTTTCAGGTGCTTCGGAAGCGCTGCTCATTCATTGCAATGGGCAGGGGCGTTTTGGGAGCGCTTTATACAGTGCTCCCAAACCGCCCCAAAGATGCTGCTTGAGTGACTTTTTCTAACGTCCTGCAAGTGCACCGCCCCAGTTTACGGGTTAGCATTACACAGACACATTTGGGTGCCCTAAGGAGAGTGGTAATGTAGCGCTCAGAGCATGCTAGTGGGTGTTGTCAAATTGCCCTTGCTGACATAATCAAAACAGCCACCTGTGGTGGCAACAGATTTGTGTATGACTATCTCGGTTACTTGGGGAACCACAGCCTGGTCCGGGTAATATGTCCGGGTCTCAGGTGGACTGAAACCCTGACATTTGATTTAATACCCAAACTGTCCGGCTGAATCCTGGACAGGTGGCACACCCTAGGTGTCTGGCACCCAGGAATCTACTTTCAGAGGCTTCCTGCTTGCTAAGTGGGTGGCGATTCTGTCTAGCAGCACTGGGAACAAATTTGCTTTTTCTTGGTAGGGCAAGACGTTGATCCTACTGCCCTTCCAGTGTCAGCTGTTCTATTCTTCCTCCAGGCCTTAACCTATCCTCACATAGCTCACGAGTGTGGTCTATATTGGCAATAACACATTTGAAAAGGACCAAGAATCCTTCAGTTTGCACAACTTTTGAGGGCAGTCGTGAGGAGTCAGTTACCAAGGAAGAAAGATCTATTGCAGTTGCTGAATCTCATATTGGTTTAACCATTTGTTCCAACAGAGTAATGTTCGGTTCAGGCCATCACTTACAAGGCAGTATCAATTGCAAGAACTTTAAGCAGAAGGTTATCAGAGATTCAAGCTCTTGGATCTTCAAAGTAAAAAACTAAGGAAATTATATACCGTATATACTCGAGTATAGGCCGAACCCGAGTATAAGCCGAGGCCCCCAATTTACCCCCAAAAAACTGGGAAACCTATTGACTCGTGTATAAGCCGAGGGTGAGATATGCCTGTCCATCCCTGTGTGTGTCCGTCCATCCCTGTGTGTCCGTCCATCCCTGTGTGTCCGTCCATCCCTGTGTGTGTGTCCATCCATCCATCCCTGTGTGTGTGTGTGTGCGTCCATCCATCCATCCATCCCTGTGTGTGTGTGTGTGTGTGTGTGTGTGTGTCCATCCATCCATCCCTGTGTGTGTGTGTCCATCCATCCATCCCTGTGTGTGTGTGTGTGTGTCCATCCATCCATCCATCCCTGTGTGTGTGTGTCCATCCGTGTGTGTGTGTGTGTGTGTGTGTGTGTGTGTGTGTGTGTGTGTACATATATATATCTATACATATATATATATATATACAATATAATATCTTTGGAAAAAGAATGTGTTCCTTGTGTCTAAAACATATATGGCATCTCAACAGATTATCTTCTTAATAAAACAATAGAATTTCTCATTCAGAGCTATTCATATTTTTACAAGATTCATAAATGTGGGTTTATGAGAGCTATCATGGTAAACCTGCTGGTTAGATCATGTGTCATCCTCTGAAGTCAGTGACACACTTCCATTTATCTTACCAGAGACACAGAATCATGCTGATCATCAATGAGCTCAAGCTTTCAAGGCTTAGCCATCTAGGTTCCCTGCTATATGCAAATATTTAAATTACTACCCTTTCTAGCTTTGGAAACACTGAATTCATCACTTTTACCAGACTCTGCAGCTCCGATGTAGTTAAACACATAATTCTAGACACTCAATAACAATCTTAGCTCTTTATAACAGTGCACCAGTATATTAAACGTGCCAGAGGATTCATTAGCTCTAGTGTTGCCAAGAACGCCATCTGTCCGTGCAGCCTTGTGTGTCCAGCCTACCTGTGTCCCAAGCCTCCGTCCGGTCCCGTCCCGAGCCTCCGTGTCGTCCCGTCCCGAGCCTCCGTGTCGTCCCGTCCCGAGCCTCCGTGTCGTCCAGTCCCGAGCCTCCGTGTCGTCCCATGCCAGGATCGCCGCTCTTCGTCGGCGCCCTGGCGGCCATTCCCCTGTTCAAAAGCCGCGCCTCCCGCCTCCGCCTGTGATAGGCGGAACACTGAATTTCCCAGCAGCCTGTGTTCCGCCTATCACGGACATCGTATCATCCTCGTCCGTAGTACGAGGATGAGACGATGTCCGTGATAGGCGGAACACAGGCTGCTGGGAAATTCAGTGTTCCGCCTATCACAGGCGGAGGCGGAGCCGGAGGCGCGGCTTTTGAAAGGTAGAATGGCCGCTGTCTGTCTGCTCGACACGCTGTTCGGGCAGTCAGACAGCGGTGACTCGAGTATAAGCCGAGGGGGGCACTTTCAGCCTCAAAAAAGAGGCTGAAAATCTCGGCTTATACTCGAGTATATACGGTATATAATATATTCCTTTCTTTCCAGAAAGAGTAGAGTTGGATCTTGTAGATCATTCTGCATCAAACGTAGCAACAGTCTGCTATTTAACAGACAGCTGGACAGTGCCTAACTTTCCAGAACTTCACACAGGATAGTCACACGTACTGTTCATTTTCAGAACTTTAAAGGAGTATCTCTCCACAATTGTCCCTTTCAGGTCATCTAAATAAACTTTTTGTCATTCAAGTTGGGAATCAAGGGAAATAGGTAACTGCCTGGATCCTACCAGGCTTGGTTCTGTATAGCAAAAAAGGGCAATACATGTATTAGCACACCAAGTGATATGGTGGATACAGAGTAGGTAACTGAGCATGCCGCGTCCTAGATCAAAATCGTAAGCAAGTAGTGAAAAAGGGGGGCTATGGACTTTTTAGGCACAGTTACAAACACTATTGAAATTTAAAAAGATATCGTTTTTATTTACAAATATAACAATAAATTCATAAAGATCTTTAAAAAGTTATAAACAATCACAAACAATCACAATCACAATCACAAATTCATCACAAAAGATGTTACCGCTCTGGTACCATACCCCCACTCTGCAAACACCACTCTCCAATCCTAGGAAGTTTTCCACTACCTAACGGATCTCAACCAGCATCAGTTTGCCCCAGTCAGCTCTTTAGAGCGGGCTGGGGGAGAACGAAAACTGGGGGGACTCTTATGACAATACATATTAAAATCTCTACTTTTGCTCCATAACTCCAGCCATGGTTGGAGACCGAGGGGGATATAGGTGTAGTTCAGGATATAGGTTTGAGGCACTGCTATTCAAGTCATTGTTGCAGCAGGTTGTCTTTTGTCAGTGCTGAGAGAGGGACAGATAGGACGCTGTGTGTTGCAGAGAGGGACAGTCAGTTTAATCATTAGCTGTTACTATTAGGTCCACAAAAGTCCTTTTCAGGACTGGTATGGTGTAGTAGTACAGGATATCGTTTTGAGTGCTATTCAAGTTATTGTTGCAGCAGCCTGTGTTTTATCATTTTAAATAGGGACAGACAGGAAGCTGTGTGTGGCAGTGAGGGACAGTCAGTTTACTCAGTAGATGTTACTATTAGGTCCACAAAGGTCCTTTTCAGGACTGTTATGGTAATAGGGTTGTACACGTATAATATTCTTTCTTCCAAATATAGAAAGAATATTATACTTGACTGCTGCCCTTCTGCTGCAGTAGTCCTTTATGAGTATAGGGACTGAGGTACAGTCTGCTAATCACAACCTACTAGTTCCACAAAGGTCCTTCTAAGGACTGGTAAGGTATAGTGTACTAGAGAATATAGGGTTGAGTGAGGTACAGTCTGCTAATCCTTAAGGACTGGTATAGGTCCACAATATATAGGGTTGAGGTGTACTACTGCTGACTGCTGCCCTATTCTGCAGCAGTCCTTTATCAGTATAGGGACTGAGGTACAGTCTGCTAATCACAACCTACTAGTTCCACAAAGGTCCTTCTAAGGACTGGAAAGGTATAGCGTAGTACAGTATATAGGGTTGAGTGAGGTACAGTCTGCTAATCCTTGAGGACTGGTATAGGTCCACAATATATAGCGTTGAGGTGCACTACTGCTGACTGCTGCCCTATTCTGCAGCAGTCCTTTATCAGTATAGGGACTGAGGTACAGTCTGCTAATCACAACCTACTAGTTCCACAAAGGTTCTTCTAAGGACTGGTAAGGTATAGTGTACTACAGTATATAGGGTTGAGTGAGGTACAGTCTGCTAATCACAACCTACTAGTTGCACAAAGGTCCTTCTAAGGACTGGTAAGGTATAGTGTACTACAGTATATAGGGTTGAGTGAGGTACAGTCTGCTAATCACAACCTACTAGTTGCACAAAGGTCCTTCTAAGGACTGGTAAGGTATAGTGTACTACAGTATATAGGGTTGAGTGAGGTACAGTCTGCTAATCCTTAAGGACTGGTATAGGTCCACAATATATAGGGTTGAGGTGCACTACTGCTGACTGCTGCCCTATTCTGCTGCAGTCCTTTATCAGTATAGGGACTGAGGTACAGTCTGCTAATCACAACCTACTAGTTCCACAAAGGTCCTTCTAAGGACTGGTAAGGTATAGCGTAGTACAGTGTATATAGGGTTGAGTGAGGTGCAGTCTGCTAATCCTTAAGGACTGGTATAGGTCCACAATATATAGGGTTGAGGTGCACTACTGTTGACTGCTGCCCTATTCTGCAGCAGTCCTTTATCAGTATAGGGACTGAGAGTTTTGTCACAGGGTCATTTAAAAAATGACAGGCAGAAATAGAGGCAGGCCCTTCCGCAGGGGTGGTAGGGGTAGGGCAGGAGCAACAGGCTTTAGCCAAAGTGGGAAATTGCAGAAGGTGCGTGCGATTACATCAAAGGAAGCACCAGAATTGGTTGACTGGCTCACTCAGCCTTACTTTTCTGCACCCTCCTCATCCTCTCGATCGGCACCTTCTTCTTCAGTCTCTGCGATGTGCACCCCCAAAGACACTACCACCAACACCACCACCACCACATATCTTCCGCTTGAGTCACAGGAATATTTTCCGATCAATATCAAGACATTTCTGATGCGCAGCCACTCTTAGCATTGGATCAGGAAGAGGAGGTAGCAACAACCGCCACTCAGCAGTCTGACGACAGTACCCAGATCAGCCCAAGGAGGAGGTTGGTCCCCGGTGTTGCTGCCCACTCTGAGATCTCTACTTAGATACTTCTAGATAGGGAGGAGAAGCAGGAATAACTTACATTGCACAGGAGGGACAAAGCAGACTGCTAATGTATCAGGAGCGAGTCATTGACCATGTATGGTCACATCTGGCGCTCCCAGGATGCCGGCACATGGCTCCGCAGTGTGGGCTTTTTTTAACGTGTCCGCTGCTGACAATAGTGTTGCCATCTGCAATCTTTGCAGTCAACGCATTAGTCGCAGTAAGCCCAACACTCACCTAGGGACGACTGCCTTAAGAAGGCACATGAGCAGCCATCACCGAGCCCAGTGGGAGCAACAGAACACACAAAGCCACACTCCAGGCTCTCACCGTCCAGCCTCGTCTTCTACTTCTCCTTCTCCTCTCTCCTCACAATTGTCCTCCACTCCACCTTCCATCACGCCAAGCTCACGTTTTTCTGCAAAAAGGCAGTCTTCCGTGGGCCTAATGTTCGAGCGTAAAAAAATGATGACGCCGGATAACCCTCTTGCCCAACAGTTGACGGCTGGCTTATCAGAACTGATAGCCCGCCAACTACTGCCATATAAACTGGTGGACTCGGAGGCCTTTCGAAAATTTGTGGCCATTGGAACACCACAATGGAAGATCCCAGGAAGGAACTATTTCTCACAGAAGGGCATCCCAGAGCTATATGGCCATGTTCAGTGGCAAGTGAATGTATCTCTGGCACACAGTGTCGGTGCCAAGATATATCTGACCACAGACACGTGGTCTAGCAAACACGGGCAGGGAAGGTATATCACTTTTACTGCCCACTGGGTGAACCTTCTGACGGCCGTCAAGCATGTAACCCGTGGCACCCGTGTAGCTTTGGTTTTACCGCCACGGATTGCATGCAGGCCTGGCTCTTCTCCTCCTCCTCCTACTCCATCCTCTTCCCTCTCCTCCTCGGCTGACTCCTCCTTTTCCGCTGCTAGCGTCTCTTACGTTGCGCCGCCCAAGTTCCCCAGAATCTATTCGACATGCCAGGTGAGACGTTGCCATGCCGTGCCTGGCAGATCAGTGGCTAACACCGCTCAATTTGACAGTTGGTAAAGTGGTGTGTGACAACGGTGCCAATCTGCTTAGCGCATTGAAACAGGGCAAAATTACACACGTGCCATGCATGGCACACGTTTTAAACTTGGTCGTGCAGCGATTCGTTGTCAAATACCCTGGGGTCCAGGACATCTTGCGGCAGGCAAGGAAAATCTCGGCCCATTTCAGAAGGTCTTACACGGCCATGGCTCGCCTTGCTGACATTCAGCGGCGACACAATCTGCCGGTCAGACGTCTTATTTGCGATTGCCCGACGCGATGGAACTCAACCTTCTATATGCTTGATAGGCTGCTCCAGCAGAAACGTGCAGTTAACGTCTACCTGTATGAACTCTGCGGCAGAACAGGTTCTGGGGAGCTGGATTTTTTTCACCGCGCCAGTGGCTGCTCATGCGTGACGCATGCAGACTTCTACAGCCTTTTGAGGAGATCACCAAACTGGTCAGTCGCAGCCATGGCGCCATCAGTGACATGGTACCTTATGCCTCGTGTCATTGATCAAGCTGTGGAGGAGCACGAGCGGGAAGATGAGGAAGGTGCAATGCTGGATGAATTCCCAGGGGGGGGCTACTCTATCTGAGACAAGTGAACAACAGGAGTCTGAAGAGGAGTCAGAGGAGGATGGTGCCGGGGCGGATGAGGAGGAGCAAGAAGAGCATGCTTTAAACCTTTCTGGGATCCCTGTTGTTGTGCGTGGATGGGGAGAGGAGAATGAAGAGGACGACATTATCCTGGATGATGAGCAGGAGCCAGGCCACCACACCGCTTCCAGTTTAGTGCAAATGGGGGCCTTCATGCTCTAGTGTTTTAATAGGGAGCCTGTATAAAAAGCATAAGGGTCAAGGACCAGTACTGGGTGGCAACGTACTTAGACCCCCGGTAGAAACACAAAATGGCGGAGCACTTCCTGGCCTTGCTTCGAGAAATGCTGCATTCTGCTTTTGCGTGCGCTGGCAGAGGAGCAATTCCCACTCCCAGAGAAGGAGTTGCGGGTACCAATCCAACAGCGCCTGCAAGAAGAGGCCGGTTTGAAGATGTGTTGGTGACTTCTGATATGAGGTCATTCTTTCAGCCGACCCATCGACAGGTGTCATCCGGATCCAGCATCAGGGAACGCCTAGACCGTCAGGTGGCCGATGTGGACGCTCTGAGGAGTGATGAACCCCTGGACTACTGGGTGGGCAGGCTTGACCTCTGGCCAGAGCTTGCCCAATTTGCAATGGAACGGTTGGCTTGCCCCACGTCCAGTGTCCTGTCCAAAAGGACGTTCAGCTCAGCAGAGGGGATCGTGACCGATAAGCGTACTCGCCTAGCTCACGACAGTGTTAACTACCTCACATTTCTAAAAATGAATGAGGCGTGGATCTCGGAGGAATTCAACACATGTGACCAGTAGACCATGTATATGTCTATAAACTATTTTTTTAATCGAGCACACAGCCCTTCTTTCTTCAATTGTCTCACTTCCTTGTAAAAAAAAAAAGCACACCGTACTATATTCCCATACCCTCCTGTTTGAAGAGGTTGAATGGTGTCATATTTCTCCTGGGGCTGCTTATTATGAGGGGCTCCCACCATCCCTGTGCTGTGCTGGCTTCCTCCTGGGGCTGCTTATTATGAGGGGCTCCCACCATCCCTGTGCTATGCTGACATCCTCCTGGGGCTGCTTATTATGAGGGGCTCCCACCATCCCTGTGCTGTGATGACTTCCTCCTGGGGCTGTACCTCTGCTGTGCATATTATGAGGGACTCTCACCATCCCTGTGCTATGCTCATTATGAGGGGCTCCCACCATCCATGTGCTATGCTCATTATGAGGGGCTCCCACCATCCCTGTGCTGTGCTGATTTCCTCCTGGGGCTGCTTATTATGAGGGGTTTCCACCATCCCTGTGCTGTGCTGACTTCCTCCTGGGGCTGTACCTCTGCTGTGCATATTATGAGGGGCTCCCACCATCCCTGTGCTGTGCTGACTTCCTCCTGGGACTGCTTATTATGAGGGGCTCCCACCATCCCTGTGCTATGCTGACTTACTCCTGGGGCTATACCTCTGCTGTGCATATTATGAGGGGCTCCCACCATCCCTGTGCTATGCTCATTATGAGGGGCTCCCACCATCCCTGTGCTATGCTGACTTCCTCCTGGGGCTGCTTACGGTGCAGGTGTCAGTGCTGTATATCACGGTGCTGGTGTCAGTGCTTTATGTCACGCTGCTGATGTCAGTGCTCTCTATCACTGTGCTGGTGTCAGATCACTCTATCACGGTGTAGGTGTCATTGCTGTATGTTACGCTGCTGATGTCAGTGCTCTCTATCACGGTGCTGGTGTCAGATCACTCTATCACGGTGCAGGTGTCATTGCTGTATGTCACGCTGCTAATGTCAGTGCTCTCTATCACGGTGCTGGTGTCAGATCACTCTATCACGGTGCTGGTGTCATTGCTGTATGTCACGCTGCTGATGTCAGTGCTCTCTATCACGGTGCTGGTGTCAGATCACTCTATCACGGTGCAGGTGTCATTGCTGTATGTCACGCTGCTGATGTCAGATGACTCTATCACGGTGCTGGTGTCAGATGACTCTATCACGGTGCAGGTGTCAGTGCTCTATATGACGGTGCTGGTGATCATCTCCTGCACCCTCTTCTTTGCCTACCCTGACCTTCCCTCTCCTCCATTGCCTTCATGCGCTCCACAGTCCTGAATTGTCACAATTTCACGTATAAAAAAAGAATGCTTGTAGTTGTCGATCCCAGATTCACCTCATACATGTGTTATGTCATTGGCCATGTCGTGGGACTATGTGTGCACAGCTAGTAATTATTTTGTGGCTGCAAATATGACCTGTAGGTTTGTAAAGCTTGCCTCCCATTGAAGTCAATGGGGCCCGCCGCGAACGTTACGGTTCGCGAACTATCAGCCGCGTGTCCGCGGTTCACGTTCGCGAAACATCCCGTCGGAAGTTCGTCCATCACTAGTAGTAGCAGAAAGGTCTCTCACGTTTACTCTTACGTTTGATCCTCAGATGTAGCAGGTCACTTACTATGCCATGGATTAGGGAGTGGGTCAATGAGCTCAACAATAGACATGTGAAATTCATTTTGTTCTGAATTCCTTTTTTGCCGAAATTTGGCAAATTTGTGAATTTGTAAATATTCTAATTAATGAAAAGCCATTTAACAAATTTTTCCAAAAATTCGTAAATTCGAAAATAAGAATGAAAATCCGAAAATTCAAAAGAATGAAAATCCAAAAATAAAAACGAAAGTCTGAAAATTTGAAAATCTGAAAATTCGAAAATCTAAAATAATACCTACCTAACTAATAATAATAACTGTTACTAACTATTAAATTATAGGTATTGGAATTTATTTTCAAATTTGGCTGTTAGTGAACGTAACGAATATGAATTAACCCAAAGTTGCAAATTATTTGAAACAACGAATGTCGCATTTAAACAAATGGAACGTAACAAATTAATAATAATAATAATAACTTTTTATTATTATTTATTATTATTAATGTGTTACATTCCATTCATTTTAGATGTGGCATTTGCTATTTCGGATAATTTGTAATTTCTTAAAAATTTGTATTCATTACGTTCATAAACAGCTAAATTTGAAAGGAAATTCCAATACCTATAAATTAAGTGAGTACACCCCTCACGTTTTTGTAACCATTTTATTATATCTTTTCATGTGACAACACTGAAGAAATTATACCTTGCTACAATGTAAAGTAGTGAGTGTACAGCTTGTGTAACAGTGTAAATTTGCTGTCTCCTCAAAATAACTCGACACACAGCCATTAATGTATAAACCGCTGGCAACAAAAGTGAGTAAACCCCTAAGTGAAAATGTCAAAATTGGGCCCAATTAGCCATTTTTCCTCCTCCGGTGTCATGTGACTCATTAATGTTACAAGGTCTCAGGTGTGAATGGGGAGCAGGTGTTTTAAATTTAGTGTTATTGCTCTCAATCTCTCATACTGGTCACTGGAAGTTCAACATGGCACATCATGGCAAAGAACTCTCTGAGGATCTGGAAAAAATAAATATTTCTCCTTTCATGTCAAGTTACAATTACATGTCTCATTCCTACCCGGTACTAAGAATGTAAGGGCAGACGCCTTGTCACGACAATTTTCCCCCACTCCCAAGTTGGAGTCGGTTCCGGTTCCTGTGATTCCTCCTGATCGTATTCTGGCTATGGTTCACACCAATCTCACTTCTCCTTTGGGTGACAAAATTCTTGCTGCTCAGGTCCATGCTCCTCCTGAGAAACCTTGTGGCCGCTGCTTTGTCCCAGGGAGTCTCCGTACTGCTGTGCTCCAGACTTACCATTCTTCCAAGGCTGGGCCATTTCCCAACAATTCTGGTGGCCTAGTCTACGTGTTGATGTCACTGTCTTCGTAGCTGCCTGTTCCACTTAAGAAGTTGCCCACTTCTAAGGAACTGGCTTTCATTTTTGGTCAGGAGATCTTTTGCTTACATAGGCTACCCAAGGTGATTGTCTCGGGCAGTTTGTGTCCCAGTTCTAGCGAACCTTTTGTGCACAGTTGGAAATTCAGCTTGCTTTCCGCTCTGCGTATTGAAAAGAATGTAGATTGTCTAGGGGGGAATTAACCCTCGATGTCTGTAAAGGTGTGATTTTCAATCCCCACAGGCCTGTGAGATTAGCCCATTGAGACAATGACACAAGACAACAAAGTCTCTCAGAGCAAATCTAATCTTTATTCTTTGGTGTGAATATTTAAAGGGGGCTTTCAGAAAGTACCGCCCTTTGAACGTGTCATACAAATTATCCAATCATATAGAAGTACAGTCTTGTCAGGGCTGGCTTAGCCCTTCCTTCTCTGGGCGGGCTGCTCAGCTGTCGGCTAATTGCCAGCTCTCATCTCTCTCCACAGTTACCAGCTGTTCCTGATCCTGCTTGTCTGACCTGCCTACTTAAAGCTGTCCAGCTGACTTCACCTCTGCCTTTGCCTTGGTCACATCACAAGAAACCATCTCCTGCGGTTCTGTTTAAAGACTGGCTTGCTGACATCCCTTCTAGCTTCTTACCCTGCTTGTTGTTGCTCCACTTGGATCCCTGACTTCTGGCCTTGCTGATTACCCAACCATGGTTTCTGACAAGTCTATGACAAAAGTGAAACTAATGATTTCTAAAAAAATCATGTGCTTTACAAGAAACGAAATAACAAAAGAAGATAAAAGGACCATGAAAAACAAAACTTCCAGTATGCATCTAGTAATATATAAAATGGAGTACAAGAAAGAGAAAGGAAATGGAAG
Source organism: Lithobates pipiens (assembly GCF_037356315.1). Classification (NCBI taxonomy): domain Eukaryota; kingdom Metazoa; phylum Chordata; class Amphibia; order Anura; family Ranidae; genus Lithobates; species Lithobates pipiens. The sequence goes on from NW_027507764.1 coordinate 525,311,191, forward strand.
CTAATTATAAGAAAATAGATGCAGTTAAGCTAAATATGCCTTCATATATCACCCGCAGTCTAATGGGCCGCAGAACGAGCCAATCAGTCCTTGGAGCAATTCATACATTGCTATATTTTGACCATCATAACAACTGGTCAGACCTATTACCGTGGGCAGACTTTGCTCACAACAGTGCCTTGAATTCTACTTCCCGATTGTCCCCGTTTATGGCGAATTATGGTTTCCAACCTTCCATGTTGCCTGACTCGTTTGTTCCACAGAGTATTCCTGTGTTAGAGGAGCATATCCGTGGTCTTCATTCCACTTGGGCACAAGTCCAGGAGGCTTTGCGTCATGCTAATGATATGTATGCCTGCCTGCACCTTCCTACCAGGTTGGGGACAGAGTCTGGCTTTCATCTTGCAACCTCTGATTTCTTGTTCCCTCACTGAAGTTCGCACCTCTGTTTATTAGGCCTTTCCATATTCTTTGCAAGATTAACCCAGTGGATTACGCATTAGACCTTCCTTCTAATATGTGTATTTCGAATGTATTTTATGTCGCCTTATTAAAACCTTTGGTCTGCAACCACTTTACCACCTCGGTGCCACGTCCTCGCTCTGTACAGCTTGAGAATCATGAGGAATATGAAGTACAGTCCATTGTTGACTCCCGTAGGTTCCGGGAGCACATACAGTACCTGGTGCATTGGAAAGGGTACGGTTCGGGGGAACACTCTTGGGTCTCATCCTCAGACGTACATGCCCCTGTCCTCCTCTGTGATTTCCATAGATGTTTTCCCCTCAAGCCTGGTGGTCCTCCGAGGGGAGGGGTCGTTGAGGGGGGCACTGTCAGGGCTGGGCTCAGCCCTTCCTTCTCTGAGCTGGCCGCTCAGCTTTCGGCTAATGGCTAGCTCCCATCTTTCTCCACAGTTACTCAGCTGTTGATGATCCTGCTTGTCAGTCCTGCCTACTTAAGCCATCCAGTCCAGAGGAGCTCTGCCTTCACCTTGGTCATACGACACAAACTATCTCCTGCGTTCCTGTTTAAAGACTGGCTTTGTTGACATCCCTTAGGATCTGGAGCCATGATTGCTGTTCCAATACTTTGTTCCCTAACTTCTGGCTTGTCTAACTATCCTTCCCGGTTGACTAAGTTTGTTCTTTTTACTTTTATTATTAAACAAGTATGATATAACTGTACTTCTTTCCGGTCTGATTTCATGGTTTCTGACACCCATGCTATGTCCAGATGGCCAGGGAAAAAGACTGAAAACCAACAGAAGGAGTCTCTAGTTAAGCGTGTGGTGCAGCAATCCCTGAAGGAGTGGGGTACAACCCGCACATGGAGCCAGTCCACCACTTTATCAGGCTCCCTGGCTGATGAGGCCCAGGAGGATCCAGGCCTATCTCAGCCTTATGACACATCTCCCCCTGGTCTTCAGATAGCAAGATAGAGGGAGACCAATTTGTCGGGGGCTTCAACTTCACCCTTGTTTCACCACTAAGTAAAGCGGTCAAAGAGGTCCTTAAGTGGGAAGATCTCTCTACTCCCCCAGCTAAACAAAGGAAATTCTTTAAGCATCTGGGGAAGGAGTGTTCCAATTTCCCTCTCCTTTCAGAGTTGAAGAATATCATTGATGAAGAAGGGAGCAAAGTAGACAAGAAAAACCTCCAGCTTATACCCCTTCAAGCCAGAGGAATTGAAGCATCTTTAAAATGCTCCCCTGGTAGATGCAGCATTTATGCAATTAGCCAAACATGTCACTTTTCCTTTAGAGGATGCTGTATCCTTTAAGAACTGGCTTGAGAGGAGAATAGATCAAGACCTCAAGAGGATATATGGGTTAGCCAGTATAGAAAATGTGGACTCGGTGCTCAAGGGAGCTTCAGAAGAACTGGCCAGGGGCTTGGCAGTCCAGGAATTGAAGCTGGTAGTGGCCTTTCTGGGGGGAGGCTTCTATCGGCTTGATCCGCCTGTTGGCCCAGATTATGCCTCAGTCACGGGCCTTATGGTTGCAACCCTTGGCTCGCTGATCCAGCATCTAAGCAAGCCTGGTGCAGGATTCCCTTTGAAGGGCCCTCTTTGTTTGGCAACAGGCTGGATAGCGCCATAGCCCGGGCCATGGGTGGGAAGTCACACTTCTTGTCCCAGGATAGGCGTCTGCTCAGCCAAAAGAGACCCCAGCGGAAAAGTACTGAGCATTCAAGAGAAACATGCTCTTGCAGGCCTGGCCAGGATTTCAGAAGGAATTGGAACAGAGGTCAGACACTCTTCCAAAAGCCCGCTAAGAGCCAGGTGTCCAGCGGATATGAGTCTGCTAAGTCATCTTGAGATTGGGCCCACCCAGGGGCGTCAGGTGGGGGTGCATCTGCATCTCTTCCGTCACGTCTGGGTGGCCTCAATCTCTGACTATTGGACCATCAAAATGGTCTCTACAGGCCACACATGGTCCTTCACCAGTACTCCTCCCCCCAGATATATTTCTACCCTGCTACCATGGTCAGAACAAAAGAAGCAGGTGTTACTGTCCTATGGGAATTTTCTGATGGCATAGGGACCCATGGTGCCTATCCTGAAAGGCAAATAGTTCCAAGTTCCATTTTATACTCCCCTCTCTCCTTAGTTCTAAATAAAAATGGTTCATGGTGATAGACCTAACTTGCTTAAACAAGTTTATAAAGCACAAAAGATTAAAAACTGAGACTCTGTCTACCATCCAGCAGGCCATGCAGCCAGGTGATTGGCTAGTCTCAATCGACTTAAAGGATGCCTATTTCCACATGCCTGTAGCAGAAGAATTCCGCAAATACCTCCAGTTCAGAGTCGGGCAAGAACATCTACAGTTCACCGGCCTTCCTTTCGGGCTTACAAGTTCTCCTTGAGTCTTTTCTAAAGTTCTTCTGGTTGTGATGGCCCTCATCAGAACAAAAGGGATACAAATTGTACCACTATCTCAATGACCTCCTGTTACTATCCCAAGACAAAGAGCAGCTGCTGGTCCGCAGAACTCAGGTCATCACCACATTACTCAAACTTGGTTGGCTGCTAAACTTAGGCCGAGTACACACGCGCGGACTGTTTGCCCAACCTTGTTCGTCAAACAGTTTGGGCAAACAGTCCGCTCAAAATTTGCATGAGCGGACTTGCCCACACACGAGCGGACTGTTTGACGAACAAGGTTGGGCAAACAGTTCGCTCAACTTTTGAAATGAACGGACTCGCCCACGTAAGGCGGAGGCAAGTCCGCCCATTTCGAGCGCGTGTACAGGTAGGCGGGGCCCGCGAAGGAGACGTCGCGGGCTCCGCCGCCTGGAATGGGCTTAAAGGGGAACCCCAACGCCGAAAAAAATCGGCGTGGGGGTTCCCCCCAAGTCCACACCAGACCCTTGTCCGAGCACGCTACCCGGCCGGCCAGGAAAGGGGGGCGAGCGAGCGCGCCCCCCCTCCTGAGCCGTACCAGGCCGTGTGCCCTCAACATGGGGGGGTGCCTTGGGGAAGGGGGGGCCGCGCGGCCCCCCCACCCCAAAGCACCTTGTCCCCATGTTGATGAGGACAAGGGCCTCTTCCCGACAACCCTGGCCGTTGGTTGTCGGGGTCTGCGGGCGGGGGGCTTATCGGAATCCGGGAGCCCCCTTTAAGAAGGGGGCCCCCGGATACCGGCCCCCCACCCTATGTGAATGAGTATGGGGTACAATGTACCCCTACCCATTCACCTGTGAAATAAAGTACAAATAAAAACACAACACAGGGGAAAAAAATATTTTATTGCACAGCCGGGGGTCTTCCGTCTTCGGGGGTCTTCCGTCTTCGGGGGTCTTCTCGCCGGACTCCTCCGCTATGTGTGTGTAGCTCTTTTGCTAGCGGAGGAGTCCGGCTTTCTTCCTCCCCGCCGCCGGCCTCTTCTCCCGACTTCGGGGGTCTTGTCCCCCCTCTTCGGTTCTTCTGCCGGGCCACCGCGCCTGGTCCGGTGGCCCGGTCTTCTGTCGCCGTCTTCCGTTCTTCTGTCGCCGCCTTCGGTTCTTCTGCCGGGCCACCGCGCCTTCTTGTAGCTCTTTTACAGGCGGTGGCCCGGTCTTCTGTCGCCGCTGTCGGCGCCGCCGCCGCCGCCGCCGCCGCCGCCTTCCGTTCTTGTTCTTCTTCTTCTTCTTCTTCTTCTTCTCCTGGAGATGTTGACTCGACGAGCTCTCCGGCCGGAATGCCAGAGCCGCGCTGTGCGGTCACTTATATAGTGACAATGGGGCGGGGTCACATGGTATATGTCACATGGGTTGGTCACATGGTGACCCCGCCCCCTTACGATGTCATAGTCCCCATGTGACATCAACCCATGTGACCAACCCATGTGACATATACCATGTGACCCCGCCCCATTGTCACTATATAAGTGACAGCGCAGGGCGGCTCTGGCATTCCGGCCGGAGGGAGCGACGTGTCAACATCTCCTGGAGAAGAACAAGAACAAGAAGAAGAACACGAACGGAAGTCGGCGGCGACAGAAGACCGGGCCACCGCCTGTAAAAGAGCTACAAGAAGGCGCGGTGGCCCGGCAGAAGAACCGAAGGCGGCGACAGAAGAACGGAAGACGGCGACAGAAGACCGGGCCACCGGACCAGGCGCGGTGGCCCGGCAGAAGAACCGAAGAGGGGGACAAGACCCCCGAAGTCGGGAGAAGAGGCCGGCGGCGGGGAGGAAGAAAGCCGGACTCCTCCGCTAGCAAAAGAGCTACACACACATAGCGGAGGAGTCCGGCGAGAAGACCCCCGAAGACGGAAGACCCCCGGCTGTGCAATAAAATATTTTTTTCCCCTGTGTTGTGTTTTTATTTGTACTTTATTTCACAGGTGAATGGGTAGGGGTACATTGTACCCCATACTCATTCACATAGGGTGGGGGGCCGGTATCCGGGGGCCCCCTTCTTAAAGGGGGCTCCCGGATTCCGATAAGCCCCCCGCCCGCAGACCCCGACAACCAACGGCCAGGGTTGTCGGGAAGAGGCCCTTGTCCTCATCAACATGGGGACAAGGTGCTTTGGGGTGGGGGGGCCGCGCGGCCCCCCCCTTCCCCAAGGCACCCCCCCATGTTGAGGGCACGCGGCCTGGTACGGCTCAGGAGGGGGGGCGCGCTCGCTCGCCCCCCTTTCCTGGCCGGCCGGGTAGCGTGCTCGGACAAGGGTCTGGTGTGGACTTGGGGGGAACCCCCACGCCGATTTTTTTCGGCGTTGGGGTTCCCCTTAAGCCCATTCCAGGCGGCGGAGCCCGCGACGTCTCCTTCGCGGGCCCCGCCTACCTGTACACGCGCTCGAAATGGGCGGACTTTCCGAGCGGGAACAGTCCGCTCATTTCGAAAGTACAGCGGACAAGCCCACACACGGGCGGACTGTTCGCTCAAACACAGTTTCAGCGGACAGTTTTTCGGAATTTCCGAAAGACTTTGTCCGTCCAACTGTCCGCTGAAACTGTCCGCTGAAAGCCCACACACGAGCGGACTGTCCGCCCAAACACTGTTCAGCGGACAAGGTTGGGCGAACAGTCCGCCCGTGTGTACGCGGCCTTAGAGAAAAGCCATCTGGAACCAGTACAGCACCTGGTTTACCTAGGGGCACCGTTTGACACTGTGGAAAGTACCATCTCTCTGCCAGCGGAAAAGATCGCAGTCCTAGTAGAAAGTATCAGGGGCTCTAACCTCCTCATGTCTGAAGGCCTAACAGTACATGACGTACATGCCCCTGTCCTCCTCTGTGATTTCCATAGATGTTTTCCCCTCAAGCCTGGTGGTCCTCCGAGGGGAGGGGTCGTTGAGGGGGGCACTGTCAGGGCTGGGCTCAGCCCTTCCTTCTCTGAGCTGGCCGCTCAGCTTTCGGCTAATGGCTAGCTCCCATCTTTCTCCACAGTTACTCAGCTGTTGATGATCCTGCTTGTCAGTCCTGCCTACTTAAGCCATCCAGTCCAGAGGAGCTCTGCCTTCACCTTGGTCATACGACACAAACTATCTCCTGCGTTCCTGTTTAAAGACTGGCTTTGTTGACATCCCTTAGGATCTGGAGCCATGATTGCTGTTCCAATACTTTGTTCCCTAACTTCTGGCTTGTCTAACTATCCTTCCCGGTTGACTAAGTTTGTTCTTTTTACTTTTATTATTAAACAAGTATGATATAACTGTACTTCTTTCCGGTCTGATTTCATGGTTTCTGACACCCATGCTATGTCCAGATGGCCAGGGAAAAAGACTGAAAACCAACAGAAGGAGTCTCTAGTTAAGCGTGTGGTGCAGCAATCCCTGAAGGAGTGGGGTACAACCCGCACATGGAGCCAGTCCACCACTTTATCAGGCTCCCTGGCTGATGAGGCCCAGGAGGATCCAGGCCTATCTCAGCCTTATGACACATCTCCCCCTGGTCTTCAGATAGCAAGATAGAGGGAGACCAATTTGTCGGGGGCTTCAACTTCACCTTTGTTTCACCACTAAGTAAAGCGGTCAAAGAGGTCCTTAAGTGGGAAGATCTCTCTACTCCCCCAGCTAAACAAAGGAAATTCTTTAAGCATCTGGGGAAGGAGTGTTCCAATTTCCCTCTCCTTTCAGAGTTGAAGAATATCATTGATGAAGAAGGGAGCAAAGTAGACAAGAAAAACCTCCAGCTTATACCCCTTCAAGCCAGAGGAATTGAAGCATCTTTAAAATGCTCCCCTGGTAGATGCAGCATTTATGCAATTAGCCAAACATGTCACTTTTCCTTTAGAGGATGCTGTATCCTTTAAGAACTGGCTTGAGAGGAGAATAGATCAAGACCTCAAGAGGATATATGGGTTAGCCAGTATAGAAAATGTGGACTCGGTGCTCAAGGGAGCTTCAGAAGAACTGGCCAGGGGCTTGGCAGTCCAGGAATTGAAGCTGGTAGTGGCCTTTCTGGGGGGAGGCTTCTATCGGCTTGATCCGCCTGTTGGCCCAGATTATGCCTCAGTCACGGGCCTTATGGTTGCAACCCTTGGCTCGCTGATCCAGCATCTAAGCAAGCCTGGTGCAGGATTCCCTTTGAAGGGCCCTCTTTGTTTGGCAACAGGCTGGATAGCGCCATAGCCCGGGCCATGGGTGGGAAGTCACACTTCTTGTCCCAGGATAGGCGTCTGCTCAGCCAAAAGAGACCCCAGCGGAAAAGTACTGAGCATTCAAGAGAAACATGCTCTTGCAGGCCTGGCCAGGATTTCAGAAGGAATTGGAACAGAGGTCAGACACTCTTCCAAAAGCCCGCTAAGAGCCAGGTGTCCAGCGGATATGAGTCTGCTAAGTCATCTTGAGATTGGGCCCACCCAGGGGCGTCAGGTGGGGGTGCATCTGCATCTCTTCCGTCACGTCTGGGTGGCCTCAATCTCTGACTATTGGACCATCAAAATGGTCTCTACAGGCCACACATGGTCCTTCACCAGTACTCCTCCCCCCAGATATATTTCTACCCTGCTACCATGGTCAGAACAAAAGAAGCAGGTGTTACTGTCCTATGGGAATTTTCTGATGGCATAGGGACCCATGGTGCCTATCCTGAAAGGCAAATAGTTCCAAGTTCCATTTTATACTCCCCTCTCTCCTTAGTTCTAAATAAAAATGGTTCATGGTGATAGACCTAACTTGCTTAAACAAGTTTATAAAGCACAAAAGATTAAAAACTGAGACTCTGTCTACCATCCAGCAGGCCATGCAGCCAGGTGATTGGCTAGTCTCAATCGACTTAAAGGATGCCTATTTCCACATGCCTGTAGCAGAAGAATTCCGCAAATACCTCCAGTTCAGAGTCGGGCAAGAACATCTACAGTTCACCGGCCTTCCTTTCGGGCTTACAAGTTCTCCTTGAGTCTTTTCTAAAGTTCTTCTGGTTGTGATGGCCCTCATCAGAACAAAAGGGATACAAATTGTACCACTATCTCAATGACCTCCTGTTACTATCCCAAGACAAAGAGCAGCTGCTGGTCCGCAGAACTCAGGTCATCACCACATTACTCAAACTTGGTTGGCTGCTAAACTTAGGCCGAGTACACACGCGCGGACTGTTTGCCCAACCTTGTTCGTCAAACAGTTTGGGCAAACAGTCCGCTCAAAATTTGCATGAGCGGACTTGCCCACACACGAGCGGACTGTTTGACGAACAAGGTTGGGCAAACAGTTCGCTCAACTTTTGAAATGAACGGACTCGCCCACGTAAGGCGGAGGCAAGTCCGCCCATTTCGAGCGCGTGTACAGGTAGGCGGGGCCCGCGAAGGAGACGTCGCGGGCTCCGCCGCCTGGAATGGGCTTAAAGGGGAACCCCAACGCCGAAAAAAATCGGCGTGGGGGTTCCCCCCAAGTCCACACCAGACCCTTGTCCGAGCACGCTACCCGGCCGGCCAGGAAAGGGGGGCGAGCGAGCGCGCCCCCCCTCCTGAGCCGTACCAGGCCGTGTGCCCTCAACATGGGGGGGTGCCTTGGGGAAGGGGGGGCCGCGCGGCCCCCCCACCCCAAAGCACCTTGTCCCCATGTTGATGAGGACAAGGGCCTCTTCCCGACAACCCTGGCCGTTGGTTGTCGGGGTCTGCGGGCGGGGGGCTTATCGGAATCCGGGAGCCCCCTTTAAGAAGGGGGCCCCCGGATACCGGCCCCCCACCCTATGTGAATGAGTATGGGGTACAATGTACCCCTACCCATTCACCTGTGAAATAAAGTACAAATAAAAACACAACACAGGGGAAAAAAATATTTTATTGCACAGCCGGGGGTCTTCCGTCTTCGGGGGTCTTCCGTCTTCGGGGGTCTTCTCGCCGGACTCCTCCGCTATGTGTGTGTAGCTCTTTTGCTAGCGGAGGAGTCCGGCTTTCTTCCTCCCCGCCGCCGGCCTCTTCTCCCGACTTCGGGGGTCTTGTCCCCCCTCTTCGGTTCTTCTGCCGGGCCACCGCGCCTGGTCCGGTGGCCCGGTCTTCTGTCGCCGTCTTCCGTTCTTCTGTCGCCGCCTTCGGTTCTTCTGCCGGGCCACCGCGCCTTCTTGTAGCTCTTTTACAGGCGGTGGCCCGGTCTTCTGTCGCCGCTGTCGGCGCCGCCGCCGCCGCCGCCGCCGCCGCCTTCCGTTCTTGTTCTTCTTCTTCTTCTTCTTCTTCTTCTCCTGGAGATGTTGACTCGACGAGCTCTCCGGCCGGAATGCCAGAGCCGCGCTGTGCGGTCACTTATATAGTGACAATGGGGCGGGGTCACATGGTATATGTCACATGGGTTGGTCACATGGTGACCCCGCCCCCTTACGATGTCATAGTCCCCATGTGACATCAACCCATGTGACCAACCCATGTGACATATACCATGTGACCCCGCCCCATTGTCACTATATAAGTGACAGCGCAGGGCGGCTCTGGCATTCCGGCCGGAGGGAGCGACGTGTCAACATCTCCTGGAGAAGAACAAGAACAAGAAGAAGAACACGAACGGAAGTCGGCGGCGACAGAAGACCGGGCCACCGCCTGTAAAAGAGCTACAAGAAGGCGCGGTGGCCCGGCAGAAGAACCGAAGGCGGCGACAGAAGAACGGAAGACGGCGACAGAAGACCGGGCCACCGGACCAGGCGCGGTGGCCCGGCAGAAGAACCGAAGAGGGGGACAAGACCCCCGAAGTCGGGAGAAGAGGCCGGCGGCGGGGAGGAAGAAAGCCGGACTCCTCCGCTAGCAAAAGAGCTACACACACATAGCGGAGGAGTCCGGCGAGAAGACCCCCGAAGACGGAAGACCCCCGGCTGTGCAATAAAATATTTTTTTCCCCTGTGTTGTGTTTTTATTTGTACTTTATTTCACAGGTGAATGGGTAGGGGTACATTGTACCCCATACTCATTCACATAGGGTGGGGGGCCGGTATCCGGGGGCCCCCTTCTTAAAGGGGGCTCCCGGATTCCGATAAGCCCCCCGCCCGCAGACCCCGACAACCAACGGCCAGGGTTGTCGGGAAGAGGCCCTTGTCCTCATCAACATGGGGACAAGGTGCTTTGGGGTGGGGGGGCCGCGCGGCCCCCCCTTCCCCAAGGCACCCCCCCATGTTGAGGGCACGCGGCCTGGTACGGCTCAGGAGGGGGGGCGCGCTCGCTCGCCCCCCTTTCCTGGCCGGCCGGGTAGCGTGCTCGGACAAGGGTCTGGTGTGGACTTGGGGGGAACCCCCACGCCGATTTTTTTCGGCGTTGGGGTTCCCCTTAAGCCCATTCCAGGCGGCGGAGCCCGCGACGTCTCCTTCGCGGGCCCCGCCTACCTGTACACGCGCTCGAAATGGGCGGACTTTCCGAGCGGGAACAGTCCGCTCATTTCGAAAGTACAGCGGACAAGCCCACACACGGGCGGACTGTTCGCTCAAACACAGTTTCAGCGGACAGTTTTTCGGAATTTCCGAAAGACTTTGTCCGTCCAACTGTCCGCTGAAACTGTCCGCTGAAAGCCCACACACGAGCGGACTGTCCGCCCAAACACTGTTCAGCGGACAAGGTTGGGCGAACAGTCCGCCCGTGTGTACGCGGCCTTAGAGAAAAGCCATCTGGAACCAGTACAGCACCTGGTTTACCTAGGGGCACCGTTTGACACTGTGGAAAGTACCATCTCTCTGCCAGCGGAAAAGATCGCAGTCCTAGTAGAAAGTATCAGGGGCTCTAACCTCCTCATGTCTGAAGGCCTAACAGTGCCTAAAAAATATTGGCACAATGGTTTCTACAACCCCCATGGTAAAATGGTCTCTGTGGAGGCCAAATAGGGTTTCTCCAGCATTGGAACTCCAGAGACAGCAACCAACTCATTTACATAACAGTAATGAGGAACAGCCTCTTTTGGTGGCTGCAAAGCAGAAATCTGCTCATGTGCCACTCCATCGCCCCTGTCTCATGGGTCACGATCAATGCCAGCGGTGCTGGATGGGGAGCCCTTTGCAGGTCAGAGGGACCCTCGTCCCCACAACTTAAGCTTGAATGTCCTGGAACTGCAGGCAGCTTGGTATGCCCTTGGTATGCCCTTCAGGCTTCCAGTCATCTCCTGAAAGGGGAATTAGTTTCATTGAGAATGGACAACACCACAGAAGTCACCATGTGAAGGGACAAGGGGGCACTCGGAGTTCTACCTTGTTCCAAGAAGTCGAGCCCCTTATGTCTTGGGCCTAGAAAAACCTGGCCAATATCTCGGCGGTCTTCGTTCCCGGAGCCTAGAACGTCCAAGCGGACTTCCTATCCCGCGTACAGTTAGACAACAATGAATGGTCCCTTCATGCAGAGAAGTTTGAGTGGATCCTGTCCTTGGGAGTCGATCCCAAAGTAGACCTATTTGTACCCCCCCTGCAACTTCAAGATCAGAAGTATTACACTCTGGGCCGTTGCAGTCAGGCCTTTGGATGCTCTAACAGATCGGTGGAACTTCAGCAGGGCATATGGCTTTCTCCCATTCCCGATCATCATCAGGTTTCTGCAGAGACTCTGAGGCCGCGTACACACGGGCGGACTGTTCGCCCAACTTTGTCCGCTGAACAGTGTTTCAGCGGACAGTCCGCTCGTGTGTGGGCTTCAGCGGACAGTTTCAGCGGACAGTCTGACGAACAAAGTTTTTCGGAATTTCCGTAAGACTGTCCGCTGAAACTCGGTTTGAGCGGACAGTCCGCTCGTGTGTAGGCTTGTTCGACAAACTAAGTCTCGCGCATGCTCAGAAAGAATTTGCACGGCGAAGGTTGCATTGCAGTGTATTGGACGTCGAATTTCTCGTCCCGTCGTATGTGCCGTTCACATCATCGTGCAAGTTTTCAGCGGACTGTTCGTTCGTCGTGTGTGGTCAAGTCCGTTCATGCTAATTTTGAACGGACTGTTTGTCAAACTGTTTGACGAACCTAGTTGGGCGGACAGTCCGCCCGTGTGTACGCGGCCTGAGTGGAAGCAGTCAAAATTGTGGCGATAGCTCCTTAATGGCCAGACAGGCCATGGTTTCCCTTCCTGACTCAGCTCAGCTTCTGGGACCTGGCTGGGGACCCTCTGATGCACGTCAGGAATAATTTCCACCCTCATGAGCTTGAGAAATGCAAACAAAAATAAGATCTATGGGAGAATATGGGCCAAGTTTGTTGAGTTTTCATCCTCTATGGGAAGATCATTCAGAAATCCAAGAATTCAAGACAATAAAACAAGGGAAAAAGAAGACAAAGAAGGGGGAAACACAAAAAACCTCAGAAAAAATTGTTGGTTGTGTTGGACTTTTTAGGCATACTAGTATAATTAAATATATAGCATAAAAATTTTTAAAAGAAAAAAATATATTAAATGTAAAAACATTATTTATTTATAAAAATAAAAAATAATTATAAAACACATCAAGTACTGTTTTTATATATCCTGTCTATACTAATGCATTTTACATCATATCCATATCTATTTCCATCAGATATATATACCCAGAGGGTAAACAAATGTACATGAATGCTTAATATACAAAAAAAGGGGTTACAGTAGACAGGGTATTAATTACAGAACTGATCTTAGATATACTCTGGCGCTCTACATGTTTCGCGCTATTACCAACGCTTCCTCAGGAGCTTTATCAATTTTCTAAAATAAGAAAAAATGTATTCATCAAATCAAAAATATAACATATTTTGCATACATTTATAATCAATTTACAACATAGACAAAAAAAAAAACTAAATTGTGATTACAGAGTAAAAATTTTAAAGTAAAACCTTCCTCCCAGGAGAGGAAAAAAAAGGGTATGCTGTGGGGACTTATTAATTTGAAGCAATATGGGAACGGGTGTGACATTTTCTTATTATCCAAAATATTATATAATATATAGTATACTGTCCAGGGTGTTTAATTATTATAAACAAAAGAGAGAAAAAAAAAGGAAAATTCTCTTTTAAAATGTGCTGCTAAAAAATAAAATAAATTTACTTACATTTCTTAATGGGAATATCCCGAGAAAAATGTGCAGGGAGACAGAGAAGACAAATAAAGAAGAATTTCTCTCGGCAGATAGGGCGATTTTCACATCGACATCACACTTTTATATATATAGGAGCCTGCGATTAGCATAGAGGCTTCAAATATTTATGGTATAAAACAGCAATGGAAGATGATTTTGCACCATAATCTGCATAGATAAAAGCAAACATAATAAGGCACAACTTTTTTTTGTGAGTCTACCTTAAGTTATTATGTGAAAAAAATGTATTATATGTATTGCAAACGTGTTGTTTATTGTTTGTATTTTTAATTGGTTATATGAAAGGACTTCAATGTATATTTACATTTGTATAGAGGGATATAGTATTAACGTGTGTATATATATCCTAAATATTATAAGGAAAATATGGTTATACATAATTGCCCATCATTAAACTCGGGCTGTTTATCATAAGTGAGGAGTGCATTTGCCTAGGAGAGGTTCTATGTGTCAAGGTATTATATTATATCTAAGGAGGATTGTGAAATATTTTAAACTACGCTCGAATAGCATACTAAGAAATAAAAGTAAAATAAAAATAAAATAAAATAACTAGAAATTTTGTATCACCTCTTGAGTTAAATTGGCCAGTTCCTTAATTCCTGTAACCTCTCCAATAGGGCGAGGAGTAGGTAGGCTTATTTTGATGGCTCAAGGTTTAAAGGAGGGGGACCATCTAGCCCCTCAGGGGTCTTCCTCCAGTCGGGAAATAGGACTGCTGTGCACGGACGCCAATCCACTGCGTCCGATTTATGCACAGCCGTCCCAGTAGTGACGTCACTCCGCAACAGCAGAAGTCACGTTCACTAGCCCGACCACACCCCCTCGAGTGACGCCGGTTCCGTAGGACGCCGCGGACAGGAAGTGCAGAGGCTCCATGGCTGGCGTAGATGCCGGAAAGGGGCAGAAAAAGCTGCACCGCCCCCCGGCCAATCAAAGACGCCAAAACACAGGAGACAACACACACCCCCCTCCCCGCCGCCAAGTCCACCAGACCACGCAACTCGAGGCGAGCCCCACCGGAGGGTGGACACAGTCAAACCCCCCAGTGGGGCAGCGCCACCCCCCGACCGCGCTCTTGTGGCCGCATATTACTATCAAATTAACCCACATGCAAAAAACGAAACAAAAAAAACAAACAAAAATCAAAAACAAACAAAGGACCAAAAAACTTCATCTGGGAGTGGTTTGCACAATTAAACAAAAAAATCGTTCCCATAGAGGGGAACATAACTATTAAAGATAGATATATTTAAACATAAATTAATAACATATAATATATATATATATATATATATATATATATATATATATATACACTAAAAAACCTTGATGTCATGTATAGCCATTACGGTTTACTAGGCAATATCTCAACAATATCTCACATATCCAAAATGACATCTAGGAATCTAATAAATGAACAAAAGGAAAAAGGGGGAAAGAGAGAAAAAAATATTTATTCTTTTTCATCAAAGAAAAGGTTTATATGATTGCGTCTCGTTCAGGCCTGGGGATTGGGTGGCATTAAGTCTCTCAATCCATATAGTCTCTCTTTGTAAAATGCGCTTATCCCAATTTCCTCCACTTGGATCTTTGGGTATAGTCTCCAGTACACTGAACGTGACAAGTTGCATCGAATGCATGGCATAGGTCAATTTGTCTACTAACCGTCGTTAGCATTTTACCATTTGTTGATACATAAATGTGGTCTTTGATACGTTGCCATAAGCACCTAATGGTCTTTCCGACACAGAAAGCTCCACAGGTGCAGACCATTAAGTATACTGCACCCTGCGTTTTGCAATCTGCTCTAAAGTTTAAGTGAAGATGTTCTCCATTTGGAAGTGCGATTTCTGCACCCTGTCTAATCCGGAGGCAGAAATCGCAGTTCCCACATTTGTATACTCCATCACATCCCCTTTTATCTCGTGTGTTCAGCGAGTAGAAACTAGATACCAACTGGTCACGTAGTGAGGTGGTGCGCCTAAATGTTAAGCATGGTTTCATTCAGGGCCTTCCGGGGGAGGAGTCTGAGAATGGTGCGTGTCTGCACCTAGCGTCCTGGTGTGCTCCATGCCCCCCGCCGTGCGAACAATGCCGCTGCTGCGGCTTGAGGACCTCCTCTGATCCCCCCTGCGCCGTCCGGACCCAAGGCGGTACCCCGCCGTGAGAGCTGATCTCCTCTCTTACCTGCCCCCCTCGTCTCTCCCCCTCGAGCCGGGTTGTGCTGCGCGGCGCCTGTGGGTCTGTGGAGTTCCCGGCGGTGGAGCGGAGGTACGCCGTCTAGTGCTGTCAGCACAGTGCAGTACAGAGCTCGGCTAGCCTCGGTAAGTCTCGGAAGGCTTTCGTAGAGCCAAAGAAGAGCTCTGGAGCCATCTACTGGACAAAACAAGATACTGCGACTGGAGACATAGGATGGCACTTTGAATAAAAAAAGGAAAAAAAATCTCCAAAGAAGGTCAGTATATGGGAAAAAAAAAATCAGAATCCGTAGGAAAATGCCGATCGTCTGGCTGAATAAAATCTATACGGCAAACCACCACGGGGTAAGTGGACATACAATATAAAGTATTGAAAACACTCCGCAGTATAATCTCTGTGAATTAAATGAGACTCTTTGGAAAATCTGCTAGATAAATGCCTTTGTAAAATGGTTTGGTGAGGTAACTGACGGCGGCAAGTAAACAAGAGGTATAGATGTTAAGTGAACTTCTTTAATAAAGTAAATAAATGGGAAAATTATTTTGATACCGTGCGATTCCGTGAGAACATCAGTAAAAAAACATCAGTAAAAATAACAAACGGAGTGAAGAAAATTGATTATGTGGTGGTAGACAAAAAGGAATATAAATGTTATACTGTTGTAAATCTGGTGATAAACCCGAAAACACTGGGACAGTAAGAAACCTTAAATTTATATCCCTGCCTGTGGCAGTCGCGAATACCCCATGATAATAAATATAACAATGAGCGAACCGAGATAGAACCAGGAGAGAAAGGAAAAAAAGGGGGAGAGAAGGGCGAAGGGGATCAGATAAAACTAGTAATAGAGGTGTGTAATCATCTCTGATTGCGATGAAGGGAAAAACAGCAAAAGCAGGGGTCACCCCGAAATCACCACGTTGGAGCTTGGTAGCCAGCCCTGGGGCAATGAATAAATATGTCACACAGACGGTAGCTACAGAGAAGCAGTATGCTGAAAAATCTCAACCTCAACACATAAAAACCGAACAGACAGAAAGTAGCGATAAAAGGGAAAGAGAAAAGAGTAAAAAAGAGAAAAGAAAACACCAAACGCAAAATATCTCTACACATGAAGTAGAAGTATCACTGGATGGCCCTCCAGAAGAAGAAACAGGTTCCTCAATTGAACTAGATGGCGGAGAAAAAGTTTTAACAACCCAAACGATATAACAAGATAATCCCCAAGTTTTGCCCACTAAAAATGAGATAATCTCCATGTTTGCAGCTCTGGAAAATACCATGAAATGTGAAATGGAAAGACTGCATAAGAATCTGGGACATATACTTGAAAGGGTAGAAGAGGTTGAAAAAAAAGTGGAAAAAGATACGAATATAATAAAGAACCTGGAAGCAGAAATACAAAGTTTAAAAATAATACAACAAGATCAAGCATATAAGATTGAAATTCAAGAAAACAGAGACAGAAGGAAAAATCTAAGAATACGCGGAGTTCCTGACTCACAACAACATGAGGATTTGAGTGAGATAATTAAGAGGATTTGTAACCCCCTAATGGACAAAGAAATAGCTAATGTGATAAATGTAGAAAGGGCATATAGCGTAAGAAAACCTAAGGGTCTCCCACAAGAAACGCCAAGGGATATCATAGTGAGATTTCAAAACGAAGAAGTAAAATACCAAATATGGAAGAATATAAGATCAAAAGCTCCATTAAGATATGAAGGAAACGACATTCAGATATTTCAAGATCTGGCACAGGAAACCCTGAGGCGGAGAAGAGCCCTAAAACCACTATTGACAGTATTGGTTGAGAATGAAGTACAATATAATTGGGGCTTCCCTGCAAGCTTAATAGGAAGAAAAAATGGCCGGACAGCAAGTCTGAGATTTATAGAAGAAACAGCAGAATTTTGTAGAAAATTAGAGATCCCGGTTCCGAGGGGAGAGGCCGGGGTGAGGGGAGAAGTGGGGGAGACGAAAACCAGGTCCTCCCCTCCCTTCTGGGAGGTGGAGGGGGGAGGGGAAAACGAGATAGATAGAGATGAAAATGAATGAGAGAGGAGAGTCCCAGATTGTTGGGACGTTTTTTATTTTTTTCCTCCTCCTGATTTTCTCCGTCATTGTCCCCCCCCTCCCCCCTAGGCTTAGCTTGGGTCCGGGGGGGTTTTGGGGGTGGGGGGAGGGCATGGTGGGGGTTGGGGAGCCCCAGGTATGCGGGAGAACCATCTTGCCAAGGAAAGGCGAGATGGGTGATGGCACCGTTAAACAGAATTCCACCCTAGGGCCAAGGGATAAATGGAACGGGAGGGTTCCAGATAAAAGGTCCCAGACCATTAGGTCAATTTTACATCCAACGAGGGTACAGGGAGGGGGGAAGGAGGGGAGGGTAATAGGGTGGAGGGAGGTGGGGAGGGGGAAGGGTGGGAGGGTAAAATCTGTTGACACGAAACCACTACGCTTAGTAAAGAAAAATAGAAAAAACTTAAGTGTGTACAATGTCAGAAATTAAAATAGCAACATATAACGTGAGAGGAATGAATTCTCCAAAAAAAAAGGAATAATATACTGAGGGAGTTGGAGGGAAACTCTATAGATATTGTTTTTCTGCAAGAAACGCACTTGGCTTTAGATGTATGTATCAGGTTAAACACGCAGATGTTTCCAACCTGGTACTATGCTGATACCCCATGTAAGGGCTCTAGGGGAGTGGCAATTGGGATCTCTAAAAAGATCAACTGGAAAGTGGAAGAATTAAAGGTGGACCCACAAGGGAGGTTCCTTTTTGTGAAAGGACATTTGGAAAGAAATAGATATACATTGGTGAACATCTATTGTCCTAATAAAGGCCCAAAGAAATACCTAAACAAAATCTTGAATATATTAGAAACATACAAACAGGGCCACATAATTTTTGGGGGCGATCTAAATTTTGCTATAGACCCACACTTAGATAACACCTCACAGGGTTTAGCACATGAAAACAAACAACATAGAATTCTAAAAAAGAGGATGTTGCAGCAACAATTAATGGACACTTGGCGAATATTTAATCCAGGAAAAAAAGACTACACGTATTACTCTGTAGTACACGATATGTACCGTATATACTCGAGTATAGGCCGACCCGAATATAAGCCGAGGCCCCCAATTTACCCCCAAAAAACTGGAAAAAATTATTGACTCGTGTATAAGCCGAGGGTGAGACATGCCTGTCCATCCCTGTGTGTCCGTCCATCCCTGTGGGTCCATCCATCCCTGTGTGTGTGTCCATGCATCCGTGTGTGTGTGTGTGTGTGTGTGTGTCCATGCATCCGTGTGTGTGTGTGTGTGTGTGTGTGTGTCCATGCATCCGTGTGTGTGTGTGTGTGTGTGTGTGTGTGTGTCCATGCATCCGTGTGTGTGTGTGTGTGTGTGTGTGTGTGTGTGTGTCCGTGCAGCCTACCTGTGTCCAGCCTGCCTGTGTCCGTCCAGCCTGTGTCCGTCCAGCCTGCGTCCCGTCCAGCCTGCGTCCCGTCCAGCCTGCGTCCCGTCCAGCCTGCGTCCCGTCCCGGCCCGGCCCGTCCCGTCCCGAGCCGAGCCTCCGTCCTTCAGCTCTTCGTCGGCGGCCATTCTAGGATTCAAAAGCCGCGCCTCCGTCGGTGATAGGCGGAACACTCAATTTCCCACTGACTGCTGTTCCGCCTATCGGATGTCCGTGATAGGCGGAACACTCAATTTCCCAGCAGCCTGTGTTCCGCCTATCACGGACATCGTCTCATCCTCGTCCGTAGTACGAGGATGAGACGATGTCCGTGATAGGCGGAACACAGGCTGCTGGGAAATTCAGTGTTCCGCCTATCACAGGCGAAGGCGGAGGCGGAGGCGCGGCGTTTGAATGTTAGAATGGCCGCTGTCTGTCTGCTCGATACGCTGATCGAGCAGGCAGACAGCGATGACTCGAGTATAAGCCGAGGGGGGCACTTTCAGCCTCAAAAAAGAGGCTGAAAATCTCGGCTTATACTCGAGTATATACGGTATGTCAGATTGGATTATATACTAGTGGACCACGAATTGTTAGAAAATATACTAGAGGTCAAAATAGGATCCATAACCCTCTCGGATCATGCGCCTGTAATAATAAAATTAAAAGATCCAGGAAAAGAATATAGAAAAGGGTCGTGGAGACTAAATGAGACTCTTTTGGAAAACGCGGAATTAGAAAATATTATTAAAAATGAAATTGAACAATACTTTTCAGTAAATGACTCAGGAGATCCCAAGGGCCACACTCTGGGAGGCCCACAAAGCCCTAATTAGGGGGAAATTAATCTCCATAGGATCTTGGGAAAAAAAAAAAAGTGAAAAGAAGCAGAATGATTTAAAAAAAGAACTTATATATTAGAACAAAAGCATAAGGGTCAACCGGACAAAAATATATATAAAGAAATAATATATAAACGTACTCAATTAAATAATAGATTGGAACAAGAAGCAAGGAAAACCTATAAAAATGTGGCTAAAGAAAGATACATGTGGGGGAATAAGACGGGGAAACACCTGGCTAGATTAGTAAGAGATAAAAAAGCTATTAATTACATAGAAAAGATCAAAAACGCGAAAGGTGAAATACAATATAGAACATCAGAAATAGCAAACGCGTTTAAAACATATTACAGCGCCCTATATTCAATTAGGACCACGGAGACCGAAAGTCAGAAGGAGACCAGAAAAATTAAAATACAAGAATACCTGAGGGATATAGATCTGCCAAGGATAACCCCCGAGATGTCTAAAAGTTTAGAGGACCCGATTACGCCTGAGGAAATTGATAACGCAATAAAGGACATGCCCAACGGGAAAAGCCCAGGACCAGATGGTTTCACCATCAGGTATTATAAAAAATTTAAACAGCAGTTGATCCCACAGTTATGTAATCTTTGGAACAAACTGGCAGAGGATGAACTCCTGAGGAAAGAATCACTCCTAGCAAACATTACACTCATTCCAAAACCTGGCAAAGATGGTTCGATTTGCTCTAATTACCGCCCAATTGCACTGCTCAACACAGATATTAAACTATATGCAAAAGTATTAGCAACAAGGATAAAAAATCTACTCCCAGAATTGATCAACGGAGACCAAGTAGGATTTGTACCAGGAAGGGAGGGCCGTGACAACAGTCTCCGAACGTTGTTGTTAATGGGGAAAGACAAGGAAACCAATCCTCCAATGATCTTGGTGTCGATTGATGCGGAAAAAGCTTTTGACCGAGTGGATTGGTGCTTTATAATGAAAACTTTACAGACTTTGGGGTTTGGCCCAAAAATGTTGAAATGGGTAAATAATTTATATACATATCCATCAGCCAGAATGGGGGTAAACGGGAGTATGTCGTCCGCATTTGACATGCGAAACGGTACAAGACAGGGGTGTCCCCTTTCGCCTTTACTATACGTGATCGCTTTAGAGCCCCTATTAGCAAAAAATACGAAATAACTCAGTTATAGAAGGAATAAGAAGGGGGGGGGGGGGGAAGAGCATAAAGTGGTGGCATATGCGGATGACATACTCCTATATATGATCAACCCCCAAACATCGATGCCAGGCCTGATAAGGGAGATCAGAGATTATGGGGCCCTCTCTAATTTTAAAATAAATCCAACTAAAACAGTTATCCTTAACATTGGATTAGATTTGCAGGAAGAGGAAAAGATACGGCATAAATTCCCCTTTACATGGGAAAAAAAAGAAATAACATACCTAGTGATCAAATTAACAAAGACAATTAGGGGGCTGTATCAGGCTAACTATATCCCACTAATAAATGAAGTAAAAGCGTTACTTACGAAGATGAATAAAGGAACGATAACATGGATGGGAAGAATTAATGTGCTGAAAATGATGGTATTACCAAAAATTATATATAAAATGCAAATGCTTCCGATAAATATTCCAAGCGGTTTTTTTAATACATTAAGATCTTTATTTTTAAAATGTATATGGCAAAACAAAAAACCTAGGATAAAACACAATTTATTAACTAGAAAAAAAAATAGGGGAGGGGTGGCACTACCAGATATACACAGATATTATTTAGCAATTATTTTAACGAGAGTGGTTGAAAGCACTAATTTAAACACCAAAAAGAAATGGGTAAAAATGGAGGAGATATCGATGGGGTCACAAATACAAAAAAACATCTGGATTCCACCAAAATTCAGATTTATTAGTAACACTACACATGAAATCACCTTAACAGCACTGAAAAAATGGGATATAATACATCGTAAAAATAAATGGCAATACAATTCACCACTAATCCCTCTCGGGGGCACGAGTTTTTTTTCACCAGCATACGATACACCACTAGGGAAACAAATGAAGGATCTACAATTAAAAGATATAAGGGAGGGGAAGCTAATGTCAAAAGTAGACTTAATGACGAAGTATAAATGGCAAAAATTGAAAGATTGGGAAAACCTACAGATACAGCACTTTGTTAATTCTATCCCAAAACCAATAAGAAAAGAAAATAGGTTAACGCCATTGGAAAAACTATGTATAAGGATAACAGCACTTAAACATGGTGTTTCACAGCTATACGACTGTCTGTCTGAAAGGGAAGACCAAGGAAATATCCCATTTATAGCTAAATGGGAAAAAGACTTGGGCTATAAAGTGGATGAGTCCCAAATGATTAACTCGGTATATGACTCTGTATTCGATATAAGATCAATAGAAGTACATTATAAATGTTTAACGAGATGGCATTTTACCCCTGATAAATTACATAAAATGGACGCCTCCAACTCTAAGTTATGTTGGAGAGAATGTGGAACATTAGGAACAATATTCCATTTCTGGTGGGAATGCCCAGTAATAAATCAATACTGGAGTAAAATAACAGAGTATATAGAGAAAATAACACGGCAAAAAATACCTTTAACGCCAGGGGAGTGCTTGTTTCTAGGAGTAGATGAAAAAACGAGTAAGCAACTTAACAGAAGAACAAAAAACTCACTAGTACCCATTTTACTCAATGCTGCAAAAGCCATAATCCCCAAAAATTGGCTACAGGTGAAAAAACCCTCGATTCGCGAATGGATTCAAAGAATAGAATACATCAATAACATGGAACATCTAAGAAAAATGGAAGAAAATAAAATGAAAAAATATCGCAGTATATGGGAAAAATGGAGAGTATTCAAAAAGACGCAGCATTATACACAAGCATTAATGGAATAAAGAGTAGTGGAGTCGAGGAAGGTCAACAGATAGTGGAGAAGAGGGAAGGGTGGGAATGGTTAAATGTAATCAAGTCAAATAACTAAGATATTGGTAGCACAAATAGGTTGGTAAGGATAACTAAGTAGATGCTAGTTGAACGGTTGTCTTTGCTGTTTTTTCTTTTTCTTTTATCTCTTCTTAACTGGAACGGTTTTTTCTTTTGTAATGGAAAAATAATAAATAGATATAAGCAATAATTGAGAAGTTAAAAAAAAAAAAAAAAAAGAGATAGTGAAAAAGATTAAGACACCTTGCCACAATGATGTTAAAAGAGATTATAAGGATTCTGATAATTAAATTGATTAGAATCTACCAATATACAAGCATTTTACTGAGTGGTAAAAAAAAAAAAAAAAAAAAAGCATGGTTTCATTCCTACGTGTTTTTTGATTATAGAATCTTGATGTAAAATATGCCAATGGTTTGTGAGAATGTTGCGAATCTCCTCATGTTGAGATGAGAAACGCGTGACAAGTCTTAAATTTGTTTTTGTTTCTGAAATGCGTTTTTTCTTGGAATATAGTAGAGTATTTCTAGGTTTTTTACAAGCTCTATTGTAGGCCTTACGTAGTAGGGATTTACTATAGCCTCTAGCTAGAAGGCATGTACGAAGGAGGCAGGCTTCTCTGTAGAAATCCTTATCATGGGTACAATTTCTGCGTAGTCTGACGCATTGTGCGTAAGGGATAATCCTAATCAAAGGTGCAGGGTGAGCACTCACTGCATGCAGCAAAGTGTTCCCTGCCATTTCTTCCCAAAAAAGTTTGGTGGCCAGACAATTGTTTTTATCCTCCAAAAAACTAAATAAAATGTCGAAGGATAGATTGGCATTTATGGAAGGTTTTGCCTATAAATGGCAGAACTCCCATCAAGGGAGAGGTTCCAAAATGAACTCACGGTTTAGAAATTTTGGTAATGATTTTGATTTTACAGAAGATGATTCATCCACATCTGTTACTCCTTCACTACCTGTAACGAAACAAGCAATATTAACATAAAACAGCACCAATCCAGGACCACATAAGCGGGGCCATGGGGGGGGTGGACTTCATACACCCTATGCAAAACGCCCTAGTAGCGATGACAATAAATATAGGATGCAGAATCAAACAGTACCTTCTGGTACGAATGGTGAATGAATTAAAACACATAATAAATATATGGGGACAATAGCGCAACAAGCAGTACAAATTCTGAATAGCCAACCTTCACCGTCAAGAATATCCCCTTCTAAATTTGAAAAAACATCCTCCTCAACCAATAGCCAAACACAACAACCTATGGAAAATGGGCCAGTAAGACCCTCCCCATTGGCGTCGCTACCTACGCGTTTTCCGCCATCTAACCCAATATTGGCTGGATTTCAGAATGGACAATATGCTCCCTTAGGTTCTCATCATGCCTCGACAACTTTAACCCAAACAGGTACTAGACAGACGACACTGGACTCTCACTTAACACAGGCAGGTTTCTATGGCATCAGATGGCAGAGCCTGTGATGTATCCAACTTAAGGTTGGATGTGATAAATCTAACCCCCTATCATTTTACTGACACTGAATTGGAGGTCTTGAGGTTGGGGGTTGTGGTTCTGTCCTTCTACTAATGTGGACAAATATGAGCTCATTAAAGACATTTATATGTTTGCACGCAGTCTAACCTATCGATATATGTTTGATCCGGACACTGTCAGAAATAGACAGGAAGGTGAATTATCTGAAAGTATTAAGCATTATTCAATGGCTGAATTTAGAGCCCTTCAGGACTTGATACTCTTGTTAGAAGAAAATGAAGCAGGGACAAATGGGACTGGAGCCATACAGGAAAGCCCCCTAAACCGAGCCCCTTCATTAACAGAAGAGAGGAACAGAACCCTTAAACTTAAATCACAAAACTTCCCTGATCTAACTACGAACCCCTATGTTTGGACTTTCGTGATAAGTGTAGTAAGCGACATTAAACGAATGCAGATCATACCCCACGAGTCCAATCTAACAAATGTGCAAAAACGAGCTATAAAAAAAATCGAGTAATCACTCGGACTTAGTAATTAAGGCATCGGACAAAGGAGGAAATATCGTCCTAATGACGAAACAACAATATGAAACAATGTGTTACGACGTTCTAACTAATAAGAACTGGTATAAGAAAATTTCCTCTCTAAATGTGACTACATTTAAAACCCAATTTTTAGCCATCCTTAACAATGGCTATGAACAAGGGCTAATTGACCAGGATACATACAAATATCGAAATAATCCACATCCAAGAAAGGCAACGTTCTATACATTACCAAAAGGTACATAAAGGGGTTACACCACCCCCAGGATGACCCATTATTTCAGGGATCGGTTCTTTGACTGAAAACGCCAGCAGACTTGTAGATGCGGCCCTAATGCCACAGGTAACGAGTCTCTCCTCATACACTAGAGATACGCTTGATCTTTTGAAGAAAATTTAAGGAATGGTGGTCCCTCCCGACGGCCTCCTCGTGACACTGGATGTTGAAGCTTTATACTCCAGCATCCCTCACGAGAAGGGCGTCAGGACGGTATGCACCTTCCTATATGAAGAACCACATACTAAATGGAAGTATAATGAATTTATTCTAACCCTCCTCAAATTTGTTTTAACACACAACTGGTTTAGTTTTAATGGTTCCCACTACCTCCAGGTGCAGGGTGTCGCTATGGGCACTTGCTGTGCGCCGGCCTATGCGATCTTGTACCTGGGGGGGGTGGGAATGGGATATATTTTCAGATGAATCCCTATCTGGTTTTACTGATCATGTGATGTCATGGATGCGATATATTGATGACATTTTCATAATCTGGACAGGAACAGCCACAATGCTAGCTAATTTTATTGAAACAATTAATGTCAATACGTATAACTTGAAGTTTACCCTCAATACAAATCCAGAGAAAATTACTTTTCTGGACTTGGAGATTTTCAAGGATAAAAACAATTGTCTGGCCACCAAACTTTTTCGGAAAGAAACGTCAGGGAACCCTTTGCTGCATGCAGCGAGTGCTCACCCTGCACCTTTGATTAGGAATATCCCTTACGCACAATACATCAGACTATGCAGAAATTGTACCCATGATAAGGATTTCTGCAGAGAAGCCTGCCTCCTTCGTACACACCTTCTAGCTAGAGGCTATAGTAAATCCCTACTACGTAAGGCCTACAATAGAGCTTGTAAGGAACCTAGAAATACTCTACTATATTCCAAGAAAAATCACATTTCAGAAACAAAAACAAATTTAAGACTTGTCACGCGTTTCTCATCTCAACATGAGGAGATTCGCAACATTCTCACAAACCATTGGCATATTTTACATCAAGATTCTATAATCAAAAAACACGTAGGAATGAAACCCTGCTTAATATTTAGGCGCACCAGCCTCACTACGTGACCAGTTGGTATCTAGTTTCTACTCGCCGAACACACGTGATAAAAGGGGATGTGATGGAGTATACAAATGTGGGAACTGCGATTTCTGCCCCTGGATCAGACAGTATACTTAATGGTCTGCACCTGTGGAGCTTTCTATGTCGGAAGACAATTGGGTGCTTATGGCAACGTATCAAAGACCACGTTTATGTATCAACAAATGGTAAAATGCTAACGACAGTTAGTAGACATATTGACCTATGCCATGCATTCGATGCAACTTGTGTCACGTTCAGTGTACTGGAGACTATACCCAAAGATCCACGTGGAGGAAATTGGGACAAGCGCATTTTACAAAGAGAGACTATATGGATTGAGAGACTTAATGCCACCCAATCCCCAGGCCTGAACGAGACACAATCATATAAATCTTTTCTTTGATGAAAAAATAATATTTTTTTTTCTCTCTTTCCCCCTTTTTCCTTTTGTTCGTTTATTAGATTCCTAGATGTCATTTTGGATATGTGAGATATTGTTGAGATATTGCCTAGTAAACCGTAATGGCTATACATGACATCAAGGTTTTTTAGTATATATATTATATGTGTTATTAATTTATAGGGGGGTGTGTGTTGTCTCCTGTGTTTTGGCGTCTTTGATTGACCGGGGGGCGGTGCAGCTTTTTCTGCCCCTTTCCGGCATCTACGCCAGCCATGGAGCCTCTGCACTTCCTGTCCGCGGTGTCCTACGGAACCGGCGTCACTCGAGGGGGTGTGGTCGAGCTAGTGAACGTCACTTCCGCTGTTGCGGAGTGACGTCACTACCGGGACGGCTGTGCATAAATCGGACGCAGTGGATCAGCGTCCGTGCACAGTGGTCCTATTTCCCGACTGGAGGAAGACCCCTGAGGGGCTAGATGGTCCCCCTCCTTTAAACCTTGAGCCATCGGAATAAGCCTACCTACTCCTCGCCCTATTGGAGAGGTTACAGGAATTGAGGAACTGGCCAATTTAACTCAAGAGGTGATACACAATTTCTATTCATTTTATTTTAATTATTTATTTATTTATTTTCTTAGTATGCTATTCGAGCATAGTTTAAGATTTTGCACAATCCTCCTTAGATATAATATAATACCTTGACACATAGAACCTATCCTAGGCAAATGCACTCCTCACTTATGATAAACAGCCCGAGTTTAATGATGGGCAATTATGTATAACCATATATTCCTTATAATATTTAGGATATATATACGCACGTTAACACTATATCCCTCTATACAATTGTAAATATACATTGAAGTCCTTTCATATAACCAATTAAAAATACAAACAATAAACAACACGTTTGCAATACATATAATTAATTTTTTTCACATAATAAATTAAGGTAGACTCACGAAAAAAAGTTGTGCCTTATTATGTTTGCTTTTGTCTATGCAGATTATGGTGCAAAATCATCTTCCGTTGCTGTTTTATACCATAAATATTTGAAGCCTCTATGCTAATCGCAGGCTCCTATATATATAAAAGTGTGATGTTGATGTGAAAATCGCCCTATCTGCCTAGAGAAATTCTTCTTTATTTGTCTTCTCTGTCTCCCTGCACATTTTTCTCGGGATAGTCCCATTAAGAAATGTAAGTAAATTTATTTTATTTTTTAGCAGCACATTTTAAAAGAGAATTTTCCTTTTTTTTTTTCCTCTTTTGTTTATAATAATTAAACACCCTGTACAGTATACTATATATTATATAATATTTTGGATAATAAGAAAATGTCACACCCGTTCCCATATTGCTTCAAATTAATAAGTCCCCACAGCATACCCTCTTTTTTTTTTTTCTCTCCTGGGAGGAAGGTTTTACTTTAAGATTTTTACTCTGTAGTCATAATTTTGTTGTTTTTTTTTGTCTATGTTGTAAATTGATTATAAATGTATGCAAAATATGTTATATTTTTGATTTGATGGATACATTTTTTCTTATTTTAGAAAATTGATAAAGCTCCCGAGGAAGCGTTGGTAATAACGCGAAACATGTAGAGCGCCAGAGTATATCTACGATCAGTTCTGTAATTAATACCCTGTCTACTGTAACCCCTTTTTTTGTATATTAAGCATTAATGTACATTTGTTTACCCTCTGGGTATATATATCTGATGGAAATAGATATGGATATGATGTAAAATGCATTAGTATAGACAGGATATATAAAAACAGTACTTGATGTGTTTTATAATTATTTTTTATTTTTATAAATAAATAATTTTTTACATTTAATATATTTTTTTCTTTTTAATCTTTTTATGCTATATATTTAATTATACTAGTATGCCTAAAAAGTCCAACACAACCAACAATTTTTTCTGAGGTTTTTTGTGTTTCCCCCTTCTTCGTCTTCTTTTTCCCTTGTTTTATTTCCAATTATTTAAAGGACGTGGCAATTGGAATTTTTATTTTGCAGTGTATCTACAGAACCACCCTGTGTTAGATACACATCATTTTTTATTGTTAAGAATTCAAGACATCCTGGAATTTCTATTATCAGGCCTAGATCTGTCTCTGTTCATCAGCTCCCTAAGGGTCCAAATCACAGCCCTGTCGGCCTGCTCCGGGAACATCATGGGCCATTCGCCCTCTAATCCAGCAGTTCTTCCGTGGGGCAGCAAGACTCAGGCCCCAAAGAGGGCCAAGATTCCCCAAGTGCGTTCTTCCCCTTTCTCTCGACTCACTGACTGGACTAAGTACTGTGGGTTCCACTCTGCTTTCTATCAAAGACCTTTCTGCAAAAGTCGCCTTCCTAGTAGCCATCAATTAGGCCAAAAGGGTATCTGAGATTGGGTCCTTAGGTCATAAAGAACCATTCCAGACTTTACTTTGGGACCGGGTGGTCCTCATTTCTATGCTTGGCTCAAACCCGGAAGTTACAACAGTGTACCATGAGAAACCAAGAAACCAAGAAATTGTCCTACCGACATTTAGTGCCTCAAGGTCCACTGAAGCTCACCCTCTGGATGTAGGGGAAATACTGAAAGAATACCTGCAAGTTACTTCCTTCTTTAGATGTTCTGAAGTATTTGTTTATCCTGAACTCCGGGAATAACAAAGGGAAGCGAGCTTAGACCAGAACGATTGCCTTGCAATGTGGCAAGTGGCTCCAGATGTCATCTGCAAAGAGGCCTTGTGGGACTCCATTAAAACCTTTATGTCACATTATTACATAGAACCTGCTTCTCTATCATCTGTAAACTTTTGTTTAAGAATCCTGTCAGTTGATGGGGCAAATTAAATTTATTTTTGATCCGTATACCCACCTGTGTGGTTTGGCTAGTTATTTCCCACACGTAGACTGCCATGGAGTCTGTCCGGAAAACTGAAAATTTACTATCAAATACCATAATTTTCCTTTCCTGGTGGACTATTTGTGGGTTAACCCCACCTCCTCTCCAATGCTCTAGGATCCCAATCCCATAAATTTGAGCTCACAGCCAGAAACTGCGTTCTGTAACTAGCCAACTCTTGACCAATGGGGGAGGACTCCATAGCAGATGGAGTTCTCCCCCATTGGTCAAGAGTTGGCTAGTTACAGGACGCAGTTTCTGGCTATGAGCTCAAATTTATGGGATTGGGATCCTAGAGCATTGGAGAGGAGGCGGGGTTAACCCACACATATTCCATCAGGAAAGGAAAATTACGGTAAGTATTTGATAGTAAATTTTTCATTATCTTGCTTGGTTGTTTAGAGGCTTTCTCACTCTATCCCTCTGTTTTTTGTAAACCTTTTGTTACTGATTGCTGGGGGAGTGGGGGAGTGACACTCCTTATTAGGCCTCATGCACACTGGACGTTTTTGGATATTTTTTACAGTTTATCATGTTATCCTATGTGCCCATGCACACATAGGCTGTTATCAGCAGTTTTTGGCTGGGGCCTTTTTGTCTTAAAAAAAAAAAATTGTGGGTTCTGAAAGGAGTTTTTCAGCTGTTTTCAGCTGTAAAAACACTCTAACGTCAAAAAATGCTGATAAATGCTCAAAATCGCGGCCCACCAGTGTTTTGATCCATTAAAAAAAATTATATATATATATATATATATATATATATATATATATATATATATATATATATAAAATTGCTGACACTGGAAAAACATAAAAACGCTAATAAACGATAAAAGACACTATTGCAAAAATGTTGAAAAACTCACTGCGTATCTACTGCCGTTTTTATAATGTTATTTTAATGTCCAGTGTGTATAAGGCCTAATAAGTGGAAATTTTACTATAAATTTTGTACAAATGTATTGGCACTCCTACTTTGAGTTGTCATGCTTGTGCTATCTTCTGTAAGAAAAATGACCGTTACTTTTTCTGCTGCACTGTATCAGGAACATTGGAGACGAAAAGTATTTTCATTCTTCCTCACGGTTTTCTACACTGAACTCATTTGAACTAAGCTTTAAAATCACATAAACACCAGAAAAACAAGTTACCAGTTACTCCTGTTACACAACATAGATTCTCAGAAGCAAATCGAGATTCCAAATGACACTATTTTGGCCTCATGTACATAGAGAGACTGAAAATATGCCCATGCCCAGTGTAAAATAAAGGGTGTTTGCTTCAAACATGAACTCTTTTCTTAACCAACTTGAACTCTCTTCCATGCCATACTGGAGAATCTTCTTCTTCAGGACTTGCCCCCTTATCTTCCTGATGTATGCTATTTTTTTCTCTTAAAGCGGCATCCACCCAAGAATGGAACTTCCACTTAAAGTGAAAGTGACCCCATGACATGCCACGTTTGGCATGTCTTTTTTTGGGGGGGTGGGGGGGGTTGGAATCCCTCTTTTTAGTTCCCACTTCCTCCCGGAGCACCGTGGGACCAGAAGTAAGTTTACCTCTCCCCCTTCCCTCTCAGCAATCATCTGGGACACGTCACAGGTCCCAGATGATTTTCTGGCCAGTCACAGCCAGGCGTCCACAGTGACAATGCCAGCACTGCAGAGAAGAGGGGGAGACGAGCGGGGCTTAGTTTCCCTGCATCGCTGGACCCTGGGACAGGTAAGTGTCCGATTATTAAAAGTCAACAGCTGCAGTATTTGTAGCTGCTGACTTTTAATTTTTATTTTTTAGTCGGAACTCTGCTTTAAACTCTCTTCTGAAATACACAAACCAATAGTCAACAGAACTCAGCATCTCCCTCTTACCTGACGATTGGGAAAAAGCATTTATTTTAACTCATTAACCGTTTCTAGTAAGTAAAACCCAATAATCTAGTTTCAAAACATATTTCTCCCTTTTAAGTAGAGAAAGATAAGGCATAGTCCTTAAATTATTTTTTATTAAAATCTGTGCACAAGGTGAGGAGATTTTTCCCTACTTGCAAAATGACCATACAAGTCCACACTGGTCTTTGCAGCTGAACCATTTGTTCATACCTCTCTAACACTCACCCTTCTCTTCTGAAATACACAAACCAATAGTCAACAGAACTCAGCGTCTCTCTCTTACCTCAACATTGAGAAAAGCATTTATTTAAACGCAATAACCGTTTCTAGCGAGTAAATCCAATAAACTAGTGTCAATGTTTCAGGTATGAATGTCCTTATGTGTTCCACCAAATATCGGTATCAAATCTGTTTTGGAAATGTCAAACATGCCCTGGCACTATATTGCATGTCTGTTGGTCCTGGTATCTATTAGGGCTCCTGCGCTGTATATAGAAACAGAATGATGATTAGTCTAACTAGCTGGATGCTGCGAACACTTTCATGAGTTACACTCTCATATAAATTAAATAGATCAAAAAATGAGTGCTGCGCTCCCAAGATAAGGTGAAGCGATGGGAAGACAAAAAAACTCAAAAACGTATCCCACAAAAATTAATATATGTGACCTTGTAACACGTGGTGTAGCCAAATACAGAGGGGGCTAGCCCCAGGATAAAGTGCTCAAGTGTATATATCTAAGAACAAGTAAGGCAGATATATATAAATATATTAATAGAACAGTTAATACACAAACAACAAAATATCATGCGTGATGTAATCTAAAAAAGTGGTCAAACAAATTAAAGTGCTAGGTGCATATGGCAAACAAAACAAACAAAAAAAAAACTGTCCAATAGTGAATATTGCAGTGGAAATATCAGATGCAATAGTAAATGTAAATAGTAAATAGTAAATTTACTATTGCATCTGGGGAGGGGGCATTGTGATCTTGTCAAAATCTCAGTATAATGGTAATACGGCAAATCTATTAAACAACACAAATATCTATAACCAATTATCACGAAATCCTGTGTTTAAAGGTAGGAAGGAGCTTGAGCTGGTGGTTCATTTGGGTCTTAAAAAATCGTTATTGAACAAAAAGGAAGCACAATTCTTGATACCGGAGTCTGTTAGGACCCCAGTAATTTATTATCTACCCAAATTACATAAAGACAGGATCAACCCCCCCCCAGGCCTATAGTGAACGGAATAGACTCACTTACTTCTAGAATGGGAGCATATATTGACAACTTCCTACAACCGGTAGTCAAAAACACTAAAGCTTACCTCTGGGACACAAAGCACATCCTGCAGATCCTGGGAGAACTTTCCAGTGAAGGTCCATATATCCTTGGAACAGCAGATGTATCTTCCCTGTACACTATAATCCCTCATCACGAGGCCTGTGAAACTGTTAAATGGGGCCTCAGAAATCATTCAAATTTGATCTGCTCACAAAGGAAATATTTGGTCAAATGCTTAGACTTTTGTCTGAAGAATAAATATTTTTGGTCCAACAAAATCTTCTATCATCAAATTACAGGCGTCGCAAGGGGCGCTAAGTTTGCCCCAAGTGTGGCTGGACTCTTTATGGCAAAATGGGATGATAACATGGTTTTCTCCAACACACCCGCCGGGCTGGTCATGTATTAACGTTACATAGATGACATCATAGTATTGTGGAAAGGTAGCACTAGCAGCTTAAATGAATTCCAACCAAAATTAAATGTGAATGACATGAATATAGTACTCACATGGAACACAAGCAAACAACAGGTGACCTTTCTAGATCTAGAGATAACACAAGATGATGGGAAGCTGTATACCAAGACACACTTTAAGAGTGTAGATAAGAACAGCTACCTCCCGGTAACGAGTTGCCATCACCATAATTGGCTATTTAATATTCCAAAGGGCCAGTTTATGAGACTGCGCAGAAATTGCAGTAAGCAGGGTGAGTTCCTGGAACAAGCCAGATCTATGGGACAAAGATTCCAAGAAAAGGGTTATGAGAAGGACCTCATTGATGAAAAAATATTAGAAGTTGGGAAGATGAACCATCAAGATTTGATCAAGGATAAAATTAGACAAGACAAAAGCAACACAAGATCAAATGAGGGGGCTATCATCTTAGATTTTAAAATCCAATATAAAAATGTGGAAAAGATAATCAAAAGACACTGGCATATCCTGTTAAATGATAAGGATCTGCAGAGTGTCTTGCCACCAACGCCAAAATGTATATATAGACGTGCCCCTACATTGAGGGATAGGATAGTAAAAAATATCCCAGATCCACCAAATAAGAACTTTTACGTTCTTTACAGGAAAAGGTTTTTTTCCCCTGCAAGAGGTGCTTTGCGTGCACGAGAACAAGCAAACCTAATAAAGTGTTTCAGTTTTCATCCACCAGCACAGGCAAGGGGCCGTGTATGTGCTAGAGTGTAGTTACGGCCTACAGTATGGAGGTCGAACGAAAAGGCCTTTGAGGGTACGACTCAAGGAACATGTGCAAAATATTATAAAGGGATTCGACAAACACAGCGTCTCTAAACATTTTGCTACACATCATAATAAGGATCCCCGTGATTTAAAATTTTGGGGTATTGTACCGTATATAAAACACTGGAGAGGGGAGCACAAAGTGAGGATGCTTAGCCAGATCTAAATGGATATTTTCCCTTGACACATTCGCCCCTAGAGGACTAAATGTCAATTTGATCTGAACTGTTTTATCAGTAATTTTTAGAGCCACCCTCTCTC
The DNA here is from genome assembly GCF_037356315.1 of Lithobates pipiens. Lineage (NCBI taxonomy): Eukaryota > Metazoa > Chordata > Amphibia > Anura > Ranidae > Lithobates > Lithobates pipiens. Next base: position 525,345,035 of record NW_027507764.1, read on the forward strand.
CCCCCTGCCTTCCCCTTTCTTTGTTTCCCCTTTCCTCCTCTTTCTCATCCCCCTCCCCCCTTTGTTTTGCCCTCCTTCTCCCCCTTGAATACATTATGAACTCTGTAAACACTGTAATGTACGTGTCACCTCCGAGATCCCAAGTCAAAGAATTAAAAAAAATAAAATAAATGCACTATGAGAAGAGCAATTTTAGATAATTTTAAATTCACTACTAATTTTAAATTTACGTAAGAATTTTTGTTTGGATAATGGCTTTTATGAATTTTATCACACCAATTAATTTATTTTGGTGTTTATACCTGTTTTTTATTTATCTCTTCTTCCTTTTTTGTTTGGCCAGTGTAGCATACATTGCTGACACCAATATGGCGGCCATGCTGAAATTATCCTTCAATATTAGCCTCCAAAAAAATGGCCGCCGGGAGTATGGAGAAGTATGGAGGAGACATATATCTGGTCTCCAAGAAAATGGCCGCGATCGTGGCCTGTATATAGTCGTAGTATAGCTAATATAATACGGGGAGATGCCGACTTAATAAAGAATACGTGCCCCTCAATGATTATCTCCCCTTTTCTTATTGCTTGTTTTTTGTGCCTCGTTTTCTACCTGGCCATTAGTCTTTTTACGTTCCGTGTTTTAGTTTGCGTTGGGAGTGTCCACATTTGAATACAAGGCTAGCCACCCTAACATCCCAGTTGAAGTCACGGGAAGTGACGTAACACATAGGATACCGGAAGTGACGCCTACACTCGAGCGGTCCGCTCGTAGTCTGCCTTATTGTGTGACTCACCCTTGCTGCTTTGTGAGTAGTTGTAATTTTTAAATGAAATCGTTGATTTTTTAATTTACTACACTATGGTTGGCTTTATATCTATTCCTTGAGCATCGGCTGACCCCATCTACGGAGTAGCTATATGGACGGTGATAACGTTATAGGAGCCCCCTTCCTGAAAATCTGATAGTGTGTATGGGGCTTAACAGACCTTTTTTTCATTTCCCAACACTTTTCAATGCTTCCCAATCCTTCCCTATTCCTTCTCTTTCCCCCTAAGCATCCCTCCTGCTATGTGTAATCTCATCACCTGCTTCTCTGTCCTCCTCCCTCTGCCTTTGTAATTTCTATACTATTTTCTTATATCACTTTTTTTTAACTTATACAGCACTTATAGATTAGATATGAGCACACCGACCCCAACAATTACCATTGTAAGGCTCTCACTTTCCTATATACTGTATATCCTCTGAGAAATGTTCTCACTACTTCTCACTTTATACCTACCAGTTTATAGGCTATTTCCTACAGTGTCTTGCGAAAATATTCAGCCCCCTTGAACTCTTCAACCTTTTGCCACATTTCAGGCTTCAAACATAAAGATATAAAATTTTTATTTTTTTGTGAAGAATCACCAACAAGTGGGACACAATTGTGAAGTGGAACGAAATCTATTGGATTTATGAAACTTTTTTAACTAATAAAAAAATGAAAAGTGGGGCGTGCAAAATTATTCGGCCCCCTTGCGTTAATACTTTGTAGAGCCACCTTTTGCTGCGATTACAGCTGCAAGTCGCTTGGGGTATGTCTCTATCAGTTTTGCACATCAAGAGACTGAAATTCTTGCCCATTCTTCCTTGCAAAACAGCTCGAGCTCAGTGAGGTTGGATGGAGAACAGCAGTTTTCAACTCTTTCCACAGATTCTCGATTGGATTCAGGTCTGGACTTAGCCAGTCTAACACCTGGATATGTTTATTTGTGAACCATTCCTTTGTAGATTTTGCTGTATGTTTGGGATCATTGTCTTGTTGGAAGATAAATCTCCGTCCCAGTTTCAGGTCTTTTGCAGACTCCAACAGGTTTTCATCCAGAATGGTCCTGTATTTGGCTGCATCCATCTTCCCCTCAATTTTAACCATCTTCCCTGTCCCTGCTTAAGAAAAGCAGGCCCAAACCATGATGCTGCCACCACCATGTTTGTCAGTGGGGATGGTGTGTTGAGGGTGATGAGCTGTGTTGCTTTTACGCCAAACATATCGTTTTGCATTGTGGGCAAAAAGTTCGATTTTGGTTTCATCTGACCAGAGCACCTTCTTCCACATGTTTGGTGTGTCTCCCAGGTGGCTTGTGGCAAACTTTAGACAAGAGTTTTTATGGATATCTTTGAGAAATGGCTTTCTTCTTGCCACTCTTCCATAAAAGCCAGATTTGTGCAGTGTAAGACTGATTGTTGTCCTATGGACAGACTCTCCCACCTCAGCTGTAGTTCTCTGCAGTTCATCCAGAGTGATCATGGGCCTCTTGGCTGCATCTCTGCTTAGTCTTCTCCTTGTCTGAGCTGAAAGTTTAGAGGGACAGCCAGGTCTTGGTAGATTTGCAGGGGTCTGATACTCCTTCCATTTCAAAATGATCGCTTGCACAGTGCTCCTTGGGATGTTTAAAGCTTGGGGAATATTTTTGTATCCAAATCCAGCTTTAAACTTCTCCACAACAGTATTACGGACCTGCCTGGTGTGTTCCTTGGTCTTCATGATGCTCTCTGCGCTTTCAACAGAACCCTGAGACTATCACAGAGCAGGTGCATTTATACAGAGACTTGATTACACACAAGTGGATTCTATTTATCACCATCAGTCATTTAGGACAACATTGGATCATTCAGAGATCCTCGCTGAACTTCTGGAGTGAGTTTGCTGCACTGAAAGTAAAGGGGCTGAATAATTTTGCACGCACCACTTTTCAGTTTTTTATTTGCTAAAAAAGTTTAAATTATGCAATAGATTTCGTTCCACTTCACAATTGTGTCCCACTTGTTGGTGATTCTTCAGAAAAAAAATTTTTTTTTATATATATCTTTATGTTTGAAGCCTGAAATGTGGCAAAAGGTTGAAAAGTTCAAGGGGGCCGAATACTTTCGCAAAGGCACTGTATACCCAAACTTAATAGAAATTCTACTGGGAAGTGGCCAAAATACATGAGACCAGCTGGGGTTCTGCAATTATGTTTCTATCATTGTTATAATATGCCTATAAGATGTAATTTGTACCGTTCCCCTTCCTTCTTTTTTTGTACCCCTTGTTTTTTCTGTAAAATCAGTAAAAATTAGATTGGAAGAAAAAGCTGAATATTAACATAAATAAAAGTTAAATTTAAGCAGTGACCTCTCTCAAAACATATTTCTCCTTTTTAAATAGAGCAGGATAAGACGTAGTCCTTAAATTCATTTTTCCTAAAATCTGTGCACAAGGTGAGGAGATTTTTTGACCATACAGGTCCAGACTGGTCTTTGCAGCTGAACCATTTATATTACTGGGTCCTTTTAGTAAACTTGGCACAGGAACCATAACTCCACTGATAATTTGAGCTCAACTTAGTGCAGTCATGCTACTGTTGGGGAAGATCTTCAAAGCTTTAAATCAAACCTCTCCACACCCCAAATGATTACATTTTTAGCAAGAGTTGCCCTTTAACATGCCGACAGATGGATGTTTTACAGTACTCAAAACCAGGCACAAAAGCAGTCTTACTTCTTTGAACTATATTCATGTCACATTCTAGTGAAACTGATGCATATCAGCCTACAGTTTAAACAAGAGCATGGAATAATAGTTACTGACACAGAATGTACTATACAACTTTATTGTGTTACTTAAATTACATTTCTGATCATGTGGACAGTGCAATTTACATCAATTGTTGTTATAAAAATGAAGGCATGGCAATGTCTTTTATGTAAAATATAATTGTAAGATAGAAATTTGCACAAGAAGATAAAAAATAAATGTTGTTTTCCTAAACCCATTATTATTACTCTTAGTTATCTACTCACAAAGCAAAAAAGAAAGATTTGTACAGTATGCAAACTTATTGCTTGGTGTGAATTGTCTCTGGGGACATTAATGACCCATATTTCAGAAAACTCTTTTCACTTGTCATTTCTCCAACAAGTCAGAGAAAATTGAGTACTGTCCATGATACTTTTTTTATTTGCAAAAACATACAATTTTTCAGGACAAGCTTTCGGGGTATGTCCCCTTCTTCAAGGTCCAAGCAGTACTGATTTCACTGTTGACCTGTGTTTCCTTTGTGATCAGGTTGGTTACAATCACATTAAGTATGATGGAAGATACTGCATATAGCCGCTTAAAGAAGCAGTTAACCAACCTGATCACAAAGGAAACACAGGTCAACAGTGAAATCAGTACTGCTTGGACCTTGAAGAAGGGGACATACCCCGAAAGCTTGTCCTGAAAAATTGTATGTTAGTGCAAATAAAAAAAATATAACGGACAGTACTCAATTTTCTCTAACAAGTCAAAACTTTGGAGAAAACACCAACATATTCCTTTCCTTAAGATTTTGCAGACTGTGTCAGTAAACTACATAGCAAACATCTTAAAAACACATAAACCTTGTACTGTTAGCTTTGAAAAAATGTCAGTCTAATACTGGTCAAAATGAGTCACTTATGGCCACCAGATCACTCCAGGATGAAGAGACACTTCTTTTGTCACATGTGCACCATGTTTAATCCCATGGTTTCCCTGTACTGGTGTCCTGGTGTCATTCCAGAAACCGGAACATAGCCAGATGGGCAGGTACAGTACATAAATGTTGGATCTGGCCAGCATTACATTGTTTTTTTTTCACTACTTTTACTACATGCATCTTGTAACCCTTCCCAAATTCATCTTAGGTTTTAAAGATGAGCTCCAGTCAGCTTGAAATCATAAACATCTGTTGCACAGGCCAATAAAATGTATTGTACACAGCAATGACTTTTCAGTTTCAAACTGCATCAAGAAATTCAGTTTTCTCTTGTGTGCAGCTATGACAACATTTCTCCATATATAGGTCTTCCCAGACATTCCATGCTTCTAAAAGGATGAAATATTCAGCTTTTGGGATTTTTTCCTAGCTGGGACTAATCCAAGTTTGCTCGTCATGAGATATTTGCTAAGGGAAAGATCAGAGTTCAAACAGTTATTGACTGGCTGGCTGTGCCTAAATGTCAATTGTCCCAAGCCTTGTTACCTGAAATCTTGTGACCAAATTTATACAATTCGGTTATAAGACCCACACTGAACATCAAGAACATATAGTATTTTGCAAATGTATGGATATAGTATGTGCATAACGAATATCCATTAGCCATTGGGGCATTTCAACCCTTAGGCTCCATGCACACTGAAGCTCAAAAAAGCTTTTTCTGGATGCCAGATTGCTGGCAGAAAACGCTGGTTGAAAAACGTGCTTTTAACAGCGTTTTGTACTAGCGTTTATGAGCGTTTAAGAGCGTTAGCATTTATGGCCGTTTTTAATAAAAATACACAGAGCACACTCCAAAAATCCCACAGTGCATTCCAAACTCCCACAATGCATTGAAAAAATAGAACACCAAACACTAATTAATGCGTGTTTATGAGTGTTTATGAGCGTTTATACGTGTTTATCGGCATTTGTCGTTTTTTGGCGGTGAAAAACTGCACTTTGAACGCAAATTTCTGGTGTTCAGAAAAAAGCTCATAAACTCCACTGCTCATTAAAGCTAAAAAAACGTCCATGTGTGCATGGACACATAGGCTAACATAGAGTGGAGTTTATGGGCTTTAAAAAAAAATGGCCAAACTCAAATAAACTGCAGTTTATGAGCTCCAGTGTGCATGGAGCCTAACTCAATCAGCCCCCAAACCCACACCTAACCATATTTAGAGGGGTTGTACAGGCAGAAGGTTTTTTTTTATCTTAATGCATTCTAAACCGTCTGTGTGCAGCAGCTCCCCTCAGCCCCCCTAATTACCTGAGCCCCATTTCTATCCAGTGATGTCCACGAGTCCCTCGGCCATCAATCTCCCTTCTGATTGGCCAAGACACAGCAGTGATGTCATTGGCTCCCGCTGCTGTCAATCAAAGTCAGTTAGCCAATCATGAGAGAGAGGGGCAGGGCCGAATGGCAGATCCGTGTCTGAATGGACACACAGAGCTGCAGCTTGTCTCCATAGCAAGCTGCTTGCTGTGGGGGCACTCAACAGGAGGGAGGGGCCAGGAGGGCAGAAGAGGGACCTAAGAAGAGAAGGATCCGGGCTACTCTGTGCAAAACCACTGCAACAGAGCAGGTAAGAATAACATGTTTGTTATTTATTTTATTTTTTTAAACAAGATTCTACAATCATTTTATTGTCATGTGTTTTGCTAAGCCCTACCCCTTTTGGACCATATAATAACAGTGCAGTTGAAAGATGTGCGTTAAATATTGTGACATGCAAAGAGTGGTTTTGTTTTTATCAAAAAGTCAAAAAATTTACTTTACACAACAGAAAAATTGAAAATTGTATACTCACCTTTCCATAATTTTCCTTTCCTGACGCATCCCATGGCAGCACACACACTGGGTTGTGACTCCTCCTCCACAACCTGATAGGACTGGTTAGCTATAAGATTTGAAGAGGAGTCCACCGCTGCATTCTCAGTACCTATCACCTTAGAGGGGTGGGATCCTGTGTGCTGCCATGGGATGCGTCAGGAAAGGAAAATTACGGAAAGGTGAGTATACAATTTTCCGTTTTCCTGACGCATCATGGCAGCACACACACTGGGAAATAACTCGCTACATGGGAGGGTGCCTTTCAGAAGTTTTTATTTACTCAAGTACAAGGTATGGATGAATTTGATTGAATAATTGATCTCTCGAACT